>NW_026643205.1:2014049-2685398 GCF_028828555.1 Penicillium taxi
ACCAAATTTGATGTTGCATCTCGAAGGTTACTGGGCGAGAACCTTCAGAAGATTTACAACTTTCTAAAAGCCGCTGGCCGCAAGCACCAAGTGTTGTCCGCTCCCTCTCCAGCAAAGAACCTATTTAATTCCCAACTGATCGTGGATTCAGATAGCAAGGAAGTCAAGAGCTTTATCACAGCGTCTAAAGAAAACCCGCACTTGGTGCCGATTATTCTATCTAGCTCCGTTGATGGAACTGCAATCGGCAAAATTCACGCTTTCATTCGATATATGCCAATTCCTTCGCTCAAACGTCTGCCGGGATCCAGAACCGAATATCCTCGGAGCCCTAAAAACTTGTTTGACGTGGAGGAAATCTTCGATATTTCCCCATCGAAGGTTTTCTCTTTACCCAACGAAAAAAAACAAGAATGCCGCGGCCTAGTTCTCTGTGGCCTCGTCCGCCACGGCAATATCTCCATCGGCGACGAAATGCTGCTCGGTCCAATTTTAGTTGACGACGACCCATCCTTAGGCGTTTCATCTAACAGCGGCTCCCCTTCCGGCAGGTTCTCAGCATCTCTCACCCGAGGACTCTCACTGCCCGGTAAAGATTGTCTTGCACTCCGCGCAAAGTGGCAAAAGGTCCGCGTTGTCAGTGTTCGGGCCCTCCGCCTCCCAGTCTGCCGGCTACTGGAAAGCCAGGTCGGCACAGTAGGCGTCGAGTTCTTCTCCAGTCCCGAAGACTGCGAATCGCCCAATGCTAGTCGCATTCGAAAAGGCATGGTTCTGATGAACGTTCGAAACCCCACTTTCTCCAAACTCACATCTACCCCGCCATTCCACATCGGCTTCTCTGCTACATTCTCAGCAGCCCAGTTCTCAGACTCCAATTCTCCGCCCTTACTGCTAGGCAGTGACGTTATCGCGTACATCATTAGTATCCGTGCCATAGTGCGGGTCGTGAGTATGGAACCTGTCACGGGCCTGGAGGAGCCTCTTTCGGCTGGAACGAAGCCTGATACGACTACGGATAAACCTCTGGGAGATGTGCACATCTCATTTACCTTCGTTAACTCTGTAGAGTGGGTCGAATTGGGCTCCCAGGTGCTGATCATGCCCGGTTTCCAAAGCGGGAGCACGTTGTCTCTTACCACAATCCCACCCGAGGTGGCGATTAGTGGACTGGAAGGGTTTGTGGGTAGTGTTTGTGACGTTGTTTCCAGAAAATGCTAGTTAAAGTAGACTAAATGTTTAAGTGTATTTTAGGATATTAGTTTCGGAACTCTTAGCGGTGAATGATGGAGCAACATAGTACTGGAAGAGGCCTCCATTTTCTCTTCCATTTTTTATTTCAATCTCAGAAATTAATTTCATAGTTCCAAGTTTCTACATCTTGGCTCTTTGTATTCGTGATAACCTGGTCAGTCATGGATGCCAAACTTGGAAACTTCCAAACTTCCACCCTTTTGAACACCAGAGCAAACGGTTGCGAACCCTATATAGCTTTCTAGTTTCTATCTCCCTCCATCAAGGATTGACGCTAAAGTCCTTCATTTGGGTGCCATGTTTACTTGCCAAGATATACCACGTGATAACATACTTCCTGTTACTAAATGCAACTTTATCTGAACGTATGCTATATTCTATGTCGCAGCCTGTTGCTGATTGAATTGATACTATCCTATCAGGTGTTGTCATCTGTCAGCTCTTGATACATACGAATCGTCATGCGTTTTTCATCCAAATATCCCAACCGTAGGAATCTTGGAATCCACATCCACTCTTGAGAATTCCATTCCTAATGGCTCAAACTTCAAAAGTTCAAAGAAATGTAGTCCTCCATTATTTACCCAGAAAATTAGTGTTAAAATAGTAACACACTAGTAGCATACTAATGTGCCGTAATTTAAAAATTTAAAATCATCTGGTGCCATTATGGATATACATAAGCCCAAAAAAATCTGCAAAGTGGAGCCACGACACTGAGTGAGCTGATTTCCATCCATCTCATCCTCAAAACCTAGCGATAACTACCTAGGTATATTCTAAAATGGCGCCAAAAGCAGCAGAAGTGAAGCCGAACAATGTCGTCGCCTTCGGACGCGTCAAGTCCAACCTCAAGATGGGCTGTGTTGGCCTACCGAACGTGGGCAAGAGTTCGCTCTTTAACCTCCTAACGGAGCAGAGCGCCGCGGCTGAAAATTACCCGTTTTGCACCATCGAGCCAAATGAAGCACGCTGTATCGTTCCTGATCCCAGATATGTATGCTTTTTCCCCCTTTGTTTGTGAGTTTTATACGGTGAGCTGCTAGCTAATTTGAGACAGGACTTCTTGTGCAATGTCTGGAAGCCAGCCAGTAGATACCCGGCCTATTTGCAGGTGACGGATATTGCTGGATTGATCAAGGGAGCTAGTGAGGGAGCTGGTTTGGGAAATGCTTTCTTGAGTCATATTCAGGCCGTGGATGGCATGTACCATGTTGTCCGGTGCGTTCGCTGCGGAAACTCGAGGAATGAAGCAGCTACTTACGATGACATAGGGCGTTTGATAACGATGAGGTTCTCCATGTGGACGACTCCGTTGATCCTGTCCGCGATTTAGGTAAGCATTCCCTTCCAACCCACTGACACAGGATAAATAGATGCTGATGGTGCAGCGATGCAGATACAATTCAGAGCGAGTTGTGTAAGAAGGATTTGGACATTCTTGCTAAAGCTAAGGTTGCCGAAGAGGCAATTGTACGCAAGGCCGGAGGAAAATTCAAGATGCTGCCATTGTTTGACGAGACGACTGCTAAAATTAAGGAGGTATGTTACGCACGACCTCTCATCGAAAAAATTTGTAGTTTGCTGAATCTATTATAGCTATTGGAACAGGATAAGCCTGTTAGAGATGGAGAATGGACGACTCCTGAAATCGAGTTGATCAACGAGAAGGTTTGTCTAGAAGTCTAAACTAATCAGAGACGATTCTGACAATATCAAGTTGCGCCTCATCACTACCAAGCCAGTGATCTACCTCATCAACCTTACAATGAAAGACTACCTTCGCCAAAAGTGCAAGTACCTGCCCAAGATCGCAGAGTGGGTTAAGGCCCACGGCGGTCAAGGCTCAGATATTATTCCCTTCTCCGTCGAGTTTGAGGAGAAGCTGTGGTCCCTGCGGGATGACAAGCCAGCGCTAGATGCATTCGTGGCCGAGATTAAGGTCCAAAGCCGCTTGGGCAAAATCACTACTGAAGGCTTTACTAAGCTGGGACTCCAGTATTACTTTACTGCTGGTGAGAAGGAGATCCGCTGCTGGCCTATCAAGCGGGGAGCTCTTGCTCCTCAGGCAGCTGGCGTCATTCACGGCGACTTCGAGCGCGGTTTCATCAAGGCTGAAGTTGTGGCATACCAGGACTTCCACGACCTGTGCAAAGGCGAGAAGTCGATGGGGCCAATCAAGTCTGCTGGGAAGTACAGGCAGGAAGGTAAGACTTACGTCGTTCAAGATGGTGATATTATACACTTCCAATTCAATGTTGCACCGCCAAAGAAGAAATAGATGTCGGAAAAGTCATTCTGCCTATTGTTATTGCCGTTGATATCACGAAGTCCTCTACGAGTATTTAGGTTAGAGTAATCACATCTGATTCCTATCAAAGGTCAAGTATTTATCCATAGATCACTTCCACTTCCAAGGGTTAGTTAACCCGCGCTTCCTTTCACAATCACCTTCATCTTCACCTTCACTTTAATTCTGATGTCTCGGCTAAGGCTTCAGGTTCCCTTCCTATAAATACCTATTTTTACATCATCTAAGACATTATCCATCTCATCTATCACTTACCTCGCAACGATCTAGCCATGCCGCCAATCCTCTGGGTGTGTTTGGCTTGGAACTATGTATGCCACCTTGCAAGGGAATTCGCGGTGTGACAAGATGCAGTCATTGAATTTGTCGAAACGCTGTAATCACAGGTGGCAAGCTTGAAATCTCTCACTTTACTCAGATTCCTAATAGTGAGACTAAAAAAAGAATCTTTATCTCAACTTCAATATCACCGACCACTGTCGAGCTCATTGCCTTGTTAAGAAGCAGATGAGCAGAAGTAACAAGATAAAGAGCAAGGTAGTAGCCTAGAATTGCCCAGCAATCGATACACCAGGACATCTTCCGAGCGATCCTTGTCATTCAGAATATAAGGGACTCACTGAGCAGATCTACTACTTGTTGAACATATCCTTTCGACTTTGGGCAAGAGGCCTTATCACTCATCATTCCCAGTTGTCGCCAAGTATCCAGGGGTATTGAAAGTCCTTAATCAGCATCGGCTCGAATCTCTACACTAGATCCACAGCGTCCTCGCAGATTCCAGTAACCAATACTTCGTAGCGGGAGGGTGTGGCAGCTTTGCTGAACGAAAAGAAGAATGCCGACACCGGTCTGATGCGGAGTAATACCCGCGGACATCCTCAAAGCAGAAGGGGGAGGATTATTGAACAAGCATATACCAGCAGAATCATAGTCCGGGTCATGGTCCAGCCCATTATCAGAACTCATGGGGCTATCATAGGCCAATCGATGATTTTCTTCATCATCTATCACAAGTTGAGCATTATAAGACTTCACAGTTATCAATGCTACCTGCTACCAAACCTAACTAAAAGTCCTCGAAACTGCATGAACTACTACTCATTCAAATCGTCTGTGACTGAACCATCACATCGGCTGAAAAACCACCAGCTGAGGACCACCAAAAAAAGTGATGATCTGCCGTAAGTTTCATCCACTCACTCATTTCTGAATGTCTACTAACATCACGATAGTTTCTCCTCTCTTGGCGCCGAAAGACACCACAAGGCAGCGGCCAATGTCATCCATGTCATCATAAGATAAGCTCTCATTTCTATTATTGGAATTATCGTCAGAAACTCTGGGCACTAGATTCGATCTTGGGTCACATACACATCACTTGCCTCAACATCCATCACTATTTATCAGTCTTTAAGCCCGAGTACCAAGCGATTTCAACTGGATCTGCTATGTGTGTGCATGTGTATGATGCTCTTTGGATGCGATTGGTACTGCATTTGTGCATCAGGGGGTTATGGGCTAGATAGTCGACATAATGACCACCTTATCTTTCTATTTTAGGTGTTGGCAGCAGGGTTTGCTATGTAATAGAAGTGGAGCGCATGCAGGGCGTTCGTTCAATTCCTGCTAGGGATCCTGATGTTGGTTAATTACAGGGCCATAGCCGGATATAATTTGAAAGTGAAGAGATGAGTTTAGATAGGAAGCAATTGATTATTTGCTAATCGAGGATATTCGCAATCGGTGGCATGGAATAGACACAAAGTATGCAAACTCCTTGCTTGGACTTCAACGAGCACCGGGACCGCTGTGAGCATTTTCTCATGCGTTTGGCTCCGATAAGTTCCATGGGCACCATTACTGGCGGCCAGGGGCGTAAAATGATTTCTCGCATACCATGCCAATTTCCTCCAATCGTAAAATCATCCATCTCATAACTAGGGGTATTGCCATGAAGGGTACGTCGAAAGGGAAAAAGCGTCCCATACTTTCTGAAAATGCTCGAACGCAAATCCAAATAACAAATATCGCCATATCATCCAGATCCAGAAGTGCATGGGTTGTTTAGCCACCCTTGCGCTGATCACTCAAAGTGCGGGAAAAAGTGCTAGTAGAACCGATAGTAGCACTGGCGGTGCGCAGTTCAATCTTCTTTCTCTCCATCTCGAGCTAAAACGTTGTCAGTTTTCCTTGTCTCAGATGCAAGGGGAAAGGGAAGACATTTCAAATGGCAGATAGCTTAAATGCGTCAACTTACCACTTTGCGGACTCGGGCGAGGGCAGCTGTGTCACCCTTTATCAATGGGCGGCAGTCATCGACACGGTAGTATGGAGCAATAGAAACGGCATCGGCAACAATAATGTTTTGTCCGTCCCAGCGCGCGGGCATTGTCCGCCCAAGCGCATCAAAGATATCCTGAGCCTCGCGAGTGACGCCCTTTCCGCGACGCGCTTCTTGCTCCTGCAGCTCATTAACAGCTTTAGCCTCGCGTGCCTTCAATGCACGCATATCCAGAGCCGGGAGGCTAGACTGTGCGTCCGTCGGCTGAAGGCTTAGCAGATGAAAAGATTGGATCTGCGAGATGGGAAAGAGTTTGAAATCACCAGTCATATCATTTTTTGCTTTTAATGCCGCGGCTGGATTGGTGTTAATTGCGACGAGGTTGGTGATTGGGTCCGCGGCGAAAAGAGTTCCCTCGTATGTTGAGCTATTTGGTGCGGCGGTCGTGATGCGAAGTCTGATGGAAAACCAGCGTCAGTCTAAGGGTGTCTTGATATCGCAGATGTGAGGGCGAGTTCGATGAGTGCAAGGTGTATTCAAACAAAAACCATGCATCGATTGACGTGTAATGAATACGAGAAGGGTCTAAACTCACCGAGCACCGATTGACCCGATCAAAGTCCCGTCCATGGACACCGTGTTGGTTGCCATTCCGGTGCCTATCGCACTACCTGAACTGCCTTGTAAGCCTTTCTCAGCCGGATTCTGGCGTTTGTTCTCCGCCATGCGACGTGTGATGTGGGATGCGCAGGCGGTATGATTTCCCTCGTCTTCAAACGGGTCTAAAATCGCCGAGGATTGGTGAGGAAGAATTGTTTAACCGTCTGGGAAATCAGAGTCTTAGATACCAGCTCGGGACATTCGTCATAAGCAGATTGTCGATTGGCGTCGAGCTGTCTCACCTGTAAGCTCACTCGTCCACGAAGTCTGCTTGAATGTCCAGCGGAGAATAGGTAGGGATCTCCAATTCCGCGACCAGAGAAGGTTCAAAATAATAGAAATACAAATTAAGGTACCAGTGAAGCAGAAGAAAATGCACCACGGCCCGGGGTTATTGGAGGAAGGAGAGGGACGATAAGATGGACAGGGTGGACGTTGCCAACCCCCGATTTGGACTAGCGTGTTACTAGGCCTTAGGCACAAAATCCCTCCACACTTCAGTCAACGTCACCTAATTATGCAGTCTGGGCTCATTTGCAATACGAAAGAATAAATATTTCATAATGAACATGGTAAAGGAATTGATTCGTTACGTCCCACTCATGGTAGCTTCTAAATACATTGAACCTGATTTTTAATCCTCATAACTTCGCACTTATGCCTGGTAGGTAGAGGCAGACACGTCACCGCCGCGACCGGTCCAGTTGACGTGGACGTCCTTGCCCTCGGGGCGCTCAGCGGAGGCAAACTCGGGCTTGACACGGAAGGTGTGGGCACCGAAGTAGTCACGCTGGGCCTGCAACAAGTTGGCGGGCAGATCCTTGGTGCGGTAGCCGTCGTAGAAGCTGAGGGCAGTGGTGAAAGCGGGCAGAGGGATACCCCACAGAGCGGACTTGCTGACAACGTTTCTCCAGCCAGACTGGGCCTTGTGGATAGCCGTGGTGAAGAACTGGTCGAACAGGAGGTTCTCAAGCTCGGGGTTCTTGCGGTAGGCGTTGGTGATGTCCTTGAGGAAGACGGAGCGGATAATGCAACCACCACGCCACATGAGGGCAATGGAGGGCATGTTGAGCTTCCACTTGTAGTCCTTGGCAGCGGCCTGGATGAGCATGAAGCCCTGAGCGTAGGAGATAATCTTGGAGGCGTACAGAGCCTGCTCCAAATCATCAATGAAAGCCTGCTTGTCACCGGTGAAGTTGGGGGTGGGGCCCTCGAGGATGGCGGAGGCACGGCCACGCTCCTCCTTGAGAGAGCTGAGGCAGCGAGCGAACACGGCCTCACCAATCAGGGTGACGGGCATGCCGAGGTCAAGAGCGTTAATGGCGGTCCACTTGCCGGTGCCCTTCTGGCCAGCCTTGTCAAGAATCTTCTCAACAAGAGGGGTGCCGTCTGTGTCGTTATAGTAGAGGATATCACGGGTGATCTCAATAAGGAAGGAGTCCAAAACACCAGTGTTCCACTTGGAGAAAACATCACCAATCTCCTTGGGGGACAAGCCGAGACCGCGCTTCAGGATATCGTAGGCCTTTTGGCATCAGGATTAGTTACCACGTCCAATTTCCAAAACTTGGATTAGAGCAGAACTCACCTCGCAAATAAGCTGCATGTCACCGTACTCAATACCGTTGTGAACCATCTTGACGTAGTGACCGGCACCTTCGTCACCAACCCAGTCACAGCAAGCCTCGCCGTCGCTCTTGGCGGAGATGCTCTGGAAGATATCCTTAATGTGGGGCCAGGCGGCCTCGTTACCACCGGGCATGAGGGAGGGGCCGTAGCGAGCACCCTCCTCACCACCAGAGACACCGCTGCCGACGAAGGCAATGCCCTTCTCAGCAAGGTACTTGGTGCGGCGGTTGCTGTCGGGGAAGTGAGAGTTACCACCGTCAATAATGATATCATCCTTCTCGAGGTAAGGGAGAAGAGCCTCGATGAAGTCATCGACGGGTTGGCCAGCCATAACCAGGAGCATGACACGACGGGGACGCTTGAGCTTGGAGCAGAACTCCTCAATGGAGTGAGCACCAACAATAGGCTTGCCTAAAAACCACCAATTAGCCTCTCAGGCATAAGAAAAACATCCCTTTATTTTGGGACAGGGGACTAGGAGCGTACCCTTAGCTTCGTTGGCCAAGAAGCGATCGACCTTTGCGGTTGTGCGGTTGAAGGCGCAGACAGTGAAACCGTGGTCAGCAGCGTTAAGGATCAGGTTCTGGCCCATGACGGCCAGACCGATGAGGCCGAAATCAGCACTGGGAACAGAACGCGCCGGAGCGCCGACATTGATGCCGGCGAGACAGGCGCTAATAGTCAGCAACCGTGTTCTTGAGTCAATCATTAAAATAGGTTAAAAGTGAATGAAACAGAGAGGCTTCATGTAATTCCGAGGGAGCAGATCCACGAGAAAGCACCAATTTTGATGATTTCACAGAAAATAGTACACGATGCAACATCCATGATGTAGGTCGGTACAATTGAAGTGTGATCCATCAAGGCCAAGTCCTCGTTGATTGTCCAGGTTTGCATGAAAACAGGTGGATTGTGAATTATGTTTATGAATTGGGAATAGAGTCCGATGCCGGAGGGGAGGAAGATTGAACTTACACAGCTTGGTTGGCCATGATTAATGAATTGAGGGGAGGATAAGAGATAACTTGAAGATGGAAGAGTAAGAGAAGTGAGGGAGGGAAATGGAAGAAGAAGTAGGCTGACGGAGCCTTCCGTCATGTGGGACACTAAGACCAGCGGGGTTATGTGTACCGTGTATGGATGATATTTTGCTGAAGCGCCAAGTTCCGGTACAGGAGCAGAGTCGTCCGGTAACCTTACTCGGCCTCTGAATGCTTCAGGTTGATGATCTTTTATGGTTTTTATGTTTTTTTATTTTGCATTTTCTACAATGTCAGGCCATTGATCAATACCCAACTTCCAAGGTTTTCAACTACATACTTTATAGACGTAACATTGGATAAACCGTACTCCCTTAACATGTTGGGGAACTACTGTTCTTGACGCGGGGCAATGGAGGGGTAATGAATGATCTCATTGCAGAATAAGACCTATAAAAAGCCATATGTATACTCTGTGCTCCAGTACTTTGGTGCTCCGTCCAGTATTTACCCCCAGTAATTTATTCCATTTGAATACCATCCCAAATCAAGGCTTTTGAATTGCTTCTCCACGCATCGGTGAACTATTCCGGACTTGGTTTCGTCGGAAAAACTTCAGTTTGGTTACCGATGAAGCTCCACTAAGCAAAACTAGTCCATCTTGAGATTAGAGTGGGGGTGCTTTCTACTCAAGGTACGGAGTACAGTATTGGATAAATACATTCCACTTGCTTCTGAAGTACTCCATCCAAATTCCCGTGATATTAGATAGGCGTATTACGTCATGATCTAGACCAGGTCACATGATAAAATTTTCATTATGTAAACCTACTTCAGTCACCTGATTCTGTGTGTATTGTACGGTCTCCCACAGACTCCTTTAGCGTACTTTTTTTCGCATCTCGCTTTGTCTTTCCCCTAAGCCTCAATCTTTAACCCTCCACACTCAGCCCTCAACCCTCAACCTTCAACCCTCAACCTTCAACCTTCAACCCTCAAGTCTCTCCCCAATATTAACCACGCCAGTATCAAGACTTCAGGTCTGATATCTAGCAGAATTTGACTGAGCCAACAGTCAGCAGGTACGTTGGTCTACTACAGCCCAACTATCTTTATTCACCATGTCTTTCCCACCTCCTGCAGGTCAACAGACACAGCTTCCTCCTCGTCCCCCTGCATCCCAAAATGGTGCACATTCATCTGCCTACCGTGGAAATACGCCATACGGTCGTGGAAATGCGCCCGGCTTCGTTCATCCCGCAGCCCACAGCCACCACGCCCTACCCATAGGACCTCAACGACCTATAGGACCATCTCAGCCATATCCCGCTTTTAACCAACCCAACTTTAACCAGCCAGGTTCTGCCGGATATGCCGCCTATGTGGCCCCAACGATTAACTCCTACCCAGGAGCACCCTCCTACGGTGAGAAGCCCGCGGTCACTTATGGACCGGTGAACCCTTACGGACCGGCTGCTCCTCTCAGACCAACCGTCCATCAGACCCTGATCGGCCCCGTGCCACCCACATCACTAGCTCCAACCGATAGAGAAACTGAAGCGCTCGAAATTGCTCAGTGGCAATCTGCGTATTCAGAGGATCCGCCCGAAAAACCTGTCACCCCACCTCGCGTGGAAACCAGACACAATAAACGTTCTCTCATAGCTGTAAAGCGAACGGGTGGTGGCAAGAATTGGATCGACGAGACACTCGTCGAATGGGATCCCGCCCATTTCCGACTTTTCGTGGGCAACCTCTCAGGCGAAGTAACCGACGAAATGCTTCACAAGTCCTTTTCACAGTATCCAACGCTCGTGAAGGCACGTGTAGTTCGAGAGAAACGCACTACGCAAAGCAAGGAGTACGGTTTCGTGAGCTTCAGTGACGCAGATGACTACTTTCGAGCCTTTAACGAGATGCAGAAGAAGTACATTGGTAATCATCCAATTACCTTGCGTAAAGCTAAAGCCGATGTGAAGCCGGTTCGTGTCTGGGCAAATTACAAGGGCAAGGATGAGAGATATGCAGGCAATGTACAAAACGCAGCAAATATTGCCGAAAAAGAGGCCAGAGTCAAAGCCAGAGCTCAAGCTCAAGCTCAAGCTCAAGCCAAGACTGACCGGACACCAATGCCACTGGTGGTGCCCAAAGTGAAACATGATGGTGTGAAGAAGTCTAAAAAGACCAAGAACGGAATGAAGCTTCTCGGATAATCATCCTCGAGAGGGATACCAGAGAATTGATCCAAGAATGCCGCAAGTGACACTCTTGTCGAACATGTGCCAATTGTACTGCAGGGAACTTCCCACTTGTCGACAGCTCTATTGTCAACCTAATAATGTATGTATTATTTTCAGCAAATGGTGAGATTTGATATCCCAGATGCCGCAGCACCACTACTTTGTAGAACCATGACTGTTCCAGGTTTAGTATGTAAATTCAAGATTGATCTTGCGCGGTCCTCTAGAAATAAAGTCGCATTAGTTGATCCATCATGTTTCCAATTCCAATTCCAAAATCACTGCTAAAGTACTTGAAATATGGTGGGGTGCCGAATTCAACTGGTGGGCACCAACTGGCCCCACGGATTTCTTTCATAACCCCATTCTTCGTCTCCACCCAAAGTGAGCTAACGAATCTCACTCTTCTGTCAGCCTTCGACAACCAGAGATTTCTTATTCTAATACCTATGTGAATGTGTTGTCATGGAGGATAACGGGGACTCCGCTACCCAACCTCGATCTTCTGCACCCCGAGTTCGACTCAGCTGTGAGGCATGTCGCCAGCGTAAAGTGAAGTGCGACAAGCTGAGTCCTTGCACTAGTTGTCAACGACTCGGTTTCGTCTGTGTCCCTGTAGAAAGGGCCCGTTTACCAAGAGGACGAACAAGGAGGACCACTGAGCGTGCGACAAACACAGATAAAGAGTTAGCAGATCGAGTTGCCAAGCTCGAGAACCTCCTTAAACGGGTAGCCGCCGAACGCGACGAGTCGCACCTGTCACCGATCGCGCCCAACGCCAGTAACCCCAAGGCGACAAAAGTAGATATTGAATCATGGCGCGTGAATAATGCGGAGCCTACAGATCCTCAGCCTGGGCCTGTGGTATCTAAGCCCAACTCGGTTCGCTCCCGCCCGGAAAAGTCTTACATTGCAAGTTCATTTTGGGAAGATATTATGCAGCAGGTGAGTCAGAGGGTTTTTTTGCGCCCAAGTCTGCTAGTTTCATGCGCTAATTTGCGTGACAGACGCAAGAATTGAGAACAGTTCTCGATAATCGCTTGGAGCACGACCAAACTGAGTACAAGACGTCATCTGGGTTCGGGACATCTCTTGTAGGGTCCGAAGGCACAGAGAGTGCTCTCTCTCACTCAACTGATAGCTCTCCGCAATCTCACAAAGGAGTGTATATTTCCCCTGATATCAGAAGAACGCTGTGCGAGATTTACATACGAAACGTGGATCCTCTCTTTAAGGTCCTGCATAGGCCTTCTCTATGTGCCTTTCTCTGCGAAGATAAGCCGTATCTGGACTACGAGCAAGGCCACCAGGCTCCTGCTACGTTAGCAGTAGCAGTCTATTATGCCGCTGTCGGGACTGTGGATGATGCGCAGTGTCATTTGATTTTTGGCACAGATAAGAAGACCATTTCTGCCGAGCTCCAAAAAGATACAGAAGCTGCGCTGATCAAGTCGGATTTCGTGACCACCGAAGATCTCACTGTGTTGCAAGCTTATGTCATATCACTGGTAATTACAATCAACAGAAACTATGCACATTCAGTCTCACTCTGACTTCCTCTACCAGCTTGCTGCTCGTTGTCAAGATCAAAGTCGTCGCGTGTGGACTATGATGAGCATGGCTCTTCGAGTCGGCCAAGCCCTCTGTCTCCATCTGCCAGAACCACCATTTCACGTCAATGTCTTCGAGCAAGAGATGCGCCGGCGCTGTTGGCAGGGCATCGGCCTTTTGGACCTTGCAGCCTGTCTCGACCGAGCATCCGAACCGATGATGAAGACAGCATGGCTTCAATCACACCCGCCATCAAATATCGACGACGAGGCAATCTGGTTCGACATGGAAGGGCCCATCCAAGAACAGCCAGAGGGTAAATTCACAGACATGACGCATACGCTGATCATTGCAGCTGCACAAACTGTAGCCCGAACACTCGCATTTTCCGACTTTATGGAGTCGTCCATAAAGACCATGACTTTACGACAGCAGATCCTGCTTGACTTCCAACAAAATGTATCAAATATGTTGAAGGGAAGCAGTCCCGATCTGATACCTTTCCATTTATATTCGAGACGGACCGCGAACAGCATTAGTGTTTGGCTACATCTAGGATGTCTCCGCCCGATACAACGCAGTCCGAATTTCACTCCTCCCCAAGTTCAAGGCGACAGTCTACTTAAATTAGCTGCGGACAACCTGCAAAGAATGTCGGAGGTATACAACGACCCGGCGCTCGTACAGTGGTCGTGGTTCAACTCAATGTGGGTTCCGTGGCATGCTCTCGCAGTCGCACTAGCCGAGTTGTGCGTCTGTAAAAACCCTGCAACCATGAACGAATATTGGCCCATAATGAAGAGGGAATACCATCGATCCAGCTTGACCATTGCAGACTCCCAGCACGGCATGCTCTGGCGCCCCCTTGAAAAACTCATGAACCAAGTGATAGCCCGAAAGAGAGAATTGCTAGGCAACGACATAAGCGAGTTTTTCAACGACGTACTCGATCCAGTTTCAATGGAAAACCCGGTCATCTACACCAGCATGGAGCAGCAAAATCATATAATACCGCATGCTCAGCATATGCCCTTGGACCAACATGTGACCAACTACCCAATTGACATGGGAATGACTGTTGCTGCTGGCCAGCAGACCAGTCCTGTATTGGAAACAACGACGGAATTTGAGCAATGGCCCAACTTCTGGGATACAATGGATTTCGACGCAACTCCTGTTGCGGGCGAAGGGGCCTGGGCAAACTATGAAAATTTTATCGGGGATGTATACGATAGCGCGGAGAGCATATTTTTACCACGATAGTTCGATTAGATAATTCGGACTTGGACTCAGGCTCGGACTTAGACTAGGACTCGGACGCAGACTAGGACTCGGACTCGGACTAGGACTTGGAGCTCCCGGTGGCGTGCATTCTCACTTAGATATCCCATGTATTTTATTAAAGGGGCAACGTGATTATTATTATTGTTATTGATGATAATCATTTTTCATTTTTGACAACCTCCTTTGTCTTTGTCAAAATGTTATCAATCAAGTTTTGTTAAATAGATCTCAATTATATCCAGTTAGGGCCGGCGCGGCCAAGTACTCATCGGAGGGTAGAAGCTCGACGGCCCAAGATCCCACTTTGGGGAATCAATAATGTTGTCCCGATCTTCGAGGGCCAGTTGTTGCTCATCTGTTGAAGTCTTGATTGCAGAAGGATAGAAACTTTGAGGCCCAAGACTCCATGTTGGCTGTTCACCAACAACCATTTCGTTGTTCTGCGTCTCGGGCTCCTTTGCTGAGATTGTTGCAGCGTGCTGTGTATCAATATCCATTCCCTGATTCTCAAGCCTCACCGCCTCTCCCGAGTTTGCTGTAACGAAACTTGAACTCTCTCCATATTCAAGAAGACGTTCATAAGTACACAGTCGTCCGCGTTGATCACACTCCGCACATGGATTTGTCCCACTACAAGCCTTCCTAAGACCGGCGCAACTATCACAGGCACGCTTATGCTTCCCACCTCGCTGAGTTCCGGGGATATCCTGGCCACTTTGCAAGCGAGACTTGCACGACTTCCAATGTCTCCGCAGGGCATCGCTTATAACGCTGTCAGTTGAGTTCTTGTTTTACTTGTTTGGCGCCAAGCACCTACCCTCGACTAAATAGAACGCCACAGAACCGGCAAACACATCTTTGATCGGTATCTGATAGATAATTTAGTTGATTATTTCGATAAATGGAATATAAACACACGAGTCAGTAAATGTCGTTTCAAGTGATCCAAGCGAGTAAATGTAGAGGAACACTCGTCACATTTCCACTTCTCCTGCGGGGCGGAATCCATCCGATAACTTTGACTAGACCGCTTTGAGAAAGGCGAGGCGAGAGATACGAGCCAAAGGCAAAGTCCTCGATTTTGGTGCTTCGATCGTTAATCAGATGATTTGATTCGCTCTGAACTTGGCTCTGGATTCGATTGAATGTGAAGAATGGGCGAGGATTACGGCGGGTGAATCCCGTTAAGCGAAGCCGCTAACTCTCATCGTTCATCATCACCTTATGGTGTCGCAGACCTTAGCCAATGAAAAGATACTATTTAGTATTTGAGATGATAATCTAGAAATGGTACTACAGAGTAGTAAAGGCATCGTCTTCACCTCATGTTACTGTTGTTCTCCCTTCTTATTTTGACCGTCGCCATTCCCCCACCACGAAAGGCCGTTCATCACGACGCACGGATCAAATCGGGTCCATGGATATATACAATTTTGTTGTTGCTGTGAGTCTCCTATCTAAAGTAGTATAAAGGAGACGCGATTCCTCCTTCAAACCAGATCTAGCCGGTCTTTAGACAACCTCAACTTCTCAAGTAACTTGCTTATGCTTCAATCCTTCAATGTCTTCTCTTGAATCCAACTCTCCTCTAGCAGAACCTAGTAGCTCAAAATCTGATGAGCCTTGGAACAACTGGCCTAATGACAAAGGGGTAAGTCGTCGCGGCCTTGTGGTTGCTGTCAAGTCACCATCTAACCGATATAGTTTGATCCCGAATATGAACAACGTGAGCCAGTCGAGCTTTCCGTGACTGGACACATTCCAGCCTATGCAGCTGGAGTTCTATATCGTACTGGACCGGGAAAAAGTCAGGTCGAAACAGAAGATGGCCAGCTCTTCCAGCTGACGCACTGGTTCGATGGCTTCACTCAAACGCATCGTTTCCAAATAATTTCAACAGACACTCAAACACGAGTGGTGTACAACTCACGCTTCTCAACTGATGCTGCAATTGATTTTGTCCGAAAAACAGGCAGATTTGGCAGATTTGGCTTCGGTCAGGAAGCAGACCCGTGCAAGTCTGTGTA
This sequence comes from Penicillium taxi, assembly GCF_028828555.1. Lineage (NCBI taxonomy): Eukaryota > Fungi > Ascomycota > Eurotiomycetes > Eurotiales > Aspergillaceae > Penicillium > Penicillium taxi. The sequence continues at coordinate 2,030,267 of NW_026643205.1, forward strand.
CAGCCAATTTCAAAGCGAATTCTCGTCAGCGACACCGCCTCACAGCGATGTGAATTATCCCAATATTGGTGTTACTCTTTCGATCAACATGCCCGGACTGGATCCCCATCCTGAAGGCCAGGACCGCTGGAATGGAATTCAGAACTTGTATGCAAAAACCGACTACAATGCTTTCAAGAAGCTTGACCCGGAGACTCTTGAGCCTATCGGCCTGGCTCAGCAGGGGGACCTCCATCCAGACCTGACTGGTCCTATTTCAGCCTCACATGCCCGCTCGGATCCTATCACAGGTGACGTCTTCAATTTCAACCTCTCAGTGGGCAAAACTTCTACCTATCGCGTATTCCACGTTTCTGCTTCGACCGGAAAGACCACCATCCTGGCCACTTTCTCTGGTGTCCCTGCATACATTCACTCCCTATTCATCACGGAAGACTACGTGCTTCTTTGCGTTTGGAACTCACACGTTGATATCACCAAGTCAGGCAAGATGTCCGTGACCTATTCAATCTTGCCTCCAGATGCCTCCGAGCCCGCAACCTGGTATGTAGTAGACCGCAAGAACGGCCAAGGTCTCGTAGCAACCTACGAAAGCGAGGCTTTCTTCTGTTTTCACACCATAAATTCGTGGCAGGAACCTTCCAAAGAAGACCCGAAAAATTTCGACATAGTCGCCGATCTAGTCCGATACGACAATTCGGACTTCATCCACGCTCTGCTCTACGAACGCCTAAAGTCCTCTCTGCCCAGCGCGAAGGAATTCGCCGCAAATAGAGACGCAGAATCGCGCTCGACTATCACCCGTTTCCGCCTTCCAGACATGTCGACAACACCTACCTCCGAGATCAAAAAGGCTACTATCGAGTGGTCTGCGGCAAAGTCTCTGTCCCCTGAGCTGCCGGTCATGAGCACTAAGTTTGTTACCCGTCAATATCGGTACTTGTACTCTACCACCTGGCGTGGAGAGTCTACTCTCACAGATGGGATTATGAAGTTCGACTGTGATAAGTTGGAGTCTAGTCTGTGGGCTTGTCATGGCCACTCGCCCGGAGAGCCTATCTTTGTTGCGAACCCTGATGGCGTCAGTGAGGATGACGGTGTGCTTTTGAGTGTTGTGCTGGATGGTGTGGAAGGTACTAGCTACCTTCTCTGTCTTGATGCTCAGACTATGGCTGAAGTTGGACGGGCTAATGTTAATGGAGCTGTTGGGTTCGGTTTCCATGGACAGCATGTTCCTATTGTTGGCCTGCCTACTGGTGATTATTAGTTTGCTCTTGAGTGTTGAGCAGGTCGTTGTTTCCTTTTCCTACATTAGTTCTATGTTTATTAGCTAGCAGAAACTTGTTATCTCATTTTACCTGATTTTATATACCCGTACTAATTATCATTTTTGGGTCAAGTGGGCCAAGGCTACATACAGTAGTAAATGGTACGCCCTATGAATGACACTCATAAAAGCTCATCTCTTTTCCAACCTCCCATTTCCACATTTCCACAATATCATCCTCACAAATTCTGAGTAATTCTATCGAAAATTGACAAAATGTCTTCCGGCGAACACAACCTCGCCGTCCTCCTAGCGACCATGAAACCAACTCTAGACCCAGAAGTCTACGTCTTCATAAACACCCAACAACCTCTGTCATCCCTTCCGCTAGAAACCATCAAACCGCAACTGATAGTCCAAGAGGCTGAGGGGACGACGATCGTGACAACAGAAGCTATAGCCGCAGCGCATTCCTTCGAAGAGGTCGTTTTCCCATGCCGGAAGATCTCGCTCACTATTCACTCCAGCCTTGAAGCGGTCGGGTTGATCGCTGCCATTACCAATCGGTTGAAGGATTACTCTATCAGTACGAATGTTGTTAGTGGGTTCTTCCATGATCATATCTATGTTCCAGCTGGGCGGGCAGATGATGCGATGCTGGTTTTGGAGAGGATTTCTGTGGAGGCGAACAAGAGCTCGGAGTAAGATGTTTGGAATGGACTTCGTAGAATACAAATACGTAAAATAATATTGAAATTTTTCTCAAATATTGACGCCGGAATTATGATAATCGCCAACCCTGTATCCCTGGGAATCAACTCCGCTAGAAATTAGAAACAGAAAGAGAATTGGCAAGGGGGGAATAAACAAAATAAAACGCCGCAGGGGAAGCCTTGCATTTCTTTCAACAGTTGTCCTTTCAACCATCTGTATGGCGTCCTTAAGTGCTATTTCCTGGATGCCACGATCCAGGTCCATGTATGCTTTGTTGGTACAGATTTTTTGGTAAGATTTTTGTCGCAAAGTTTGTTGGTATTCGTTGGTCAAATAAAGAGAGAAAAGTTGGGTAGGCATGGTATTAGTGATACAGATATCAATGCCTAAAAAAGAGAAGGAAAAATTGCGGAAGCTGAGTCGTTGTACAGAGAAGCTTCACCTTGAGATCATTATGTCATAAAAAAACGACTAATCTTTCTTCTCGATGATCATAATCAACTCGGTCAACTCCTTGCGCAAAGCACGGTTGCGGTCCCAGAGATCGATGATCTGGGAGCGTCGACCAACGAAGCATGCTGTTTTCCAAGACACGTTACCGAATCGTGGGGCAAGGCGGTCAGGAAGGTTCCTGGCGATATTTCGAAGAATCAGGGCTGCTTTGTATGCCACTCCAAACGGGTTGCCCTTCTCATCAACAGGCGTATCCATGTAGTACCACTTGCGAACAAGTCGCTCTTGCAAAACAAGACGCTTGGCGCTTGGGGGCTCTGCATTGGCAGGGCGATCTTCAGGCAAATGAGTCTGAATATGACCAGTGATCAAAGCAGTGTTGGTATTTGGGCTCCGGAATTGTGTGCACCGGTCCCATTGACAGGTATGAATGGGGTTTTCTGTCGCCTCCATTTTGAAATTGTTAGTTGTTTCGTCCAGTTCGAGGTTCAAGTGGTCTGCAAAGATGTGACGGCGAAGGTGAGCGGGGGATATAAAGGCCCGGTGACAAGTCTTGGACGGTTGGGAGTTATCCGCCCATTTGCAATAATCATAAGGAAAGCCTTGAAGGGAGTAGGTGGCAGCCAGAGGTCGAATTCCTTTGATAATGAATTTGGGTGCAGAGCCTGGTACGTTGATAACCTGGGCCTGGGCGTTTGTGAAGGTATTGCTAACGTTCTTGATAAACTCGGCAGCAGGCAAAATACCTCCTCGCTCGCCAAATCGGTTCTGATAGGCCTGCCACAGGGCGATCTGTGTAATTTCACAGTCTGCGTCTTCCACAAAGCAGCAGCGCATCCATTGCGAGCTACGCTCTGGCTCTGCCAGCTCCATCAGTTTTGTCATGAGCTCACTGGGCACTGGGGGGATCTCAGACGGGGGCGGAGCAACTTTCTCCTCCTGCAAAACAGTTTCAGACTTTCCTGGTCTCGCCTCATACATGAGAAGTGCGATCATGCGTGGCACAAAGATAGTTGGGAAGCTGAATACATCCATCATGGTCTCGATATTTTCGGGGCTCAGCGTATATTGATACCACAAGTCGAGTGTACCGCTCAGAATTTCTTTGTCGAGCTCCAAAAGGGTATGGTAATACATCTGCTGCAGATTTTCTTTGGAAAGACTTCCCACTGCTCGGTTTGCATCCACCTCGTTCATTTCAAGGGAGAAGTGTGTCAACGACCAGAGACCTCTAGAAATGTGGGCGCGATCGTTAGAGTGCATGCAGTTGACTAAGGATATCCAAAGCGGATCTTGAGGTTCGGTCCACATGAACTTGGTCACTTCTTCGGCAATGTCGAGGGCATCATTCTTGATTTCGTTAAAACGAGGATGCTTGGGTGTATTAATGAGCACAACTAAGAAGTCTCTAAGGAGGCCCTTTGCATAAGTTGCAACGTAAAATGCGTTCTCCTTAAGCAAAACCATGTTTCTCAACACCAAAGTCGCCTCTTTGATGTTACGGAAGAGGTGGTGGAACTCGTCCGTTTCGAGGGTATTAGCTGGAAGAGTCAAGGGAATTTGCTTGATCCTTTCGAGAAGATCTCGAGTGCCTTCCAGTGTGTTCAGCGAGTTCACTCGGTCCGTCACTTTGAATATTTTTGGATCATAAATCAATTCCCACTGAACTCCGGTGCAAAGAAAAGTGATTTCCATCGCTTTTTCCATGAGAGTCTCGGCAAGCAACGGGAAACCCTCAAATTTAAATTTATCCCACCTCTGATTTGAGATCTGCACAAGGTGGAACAGGGCAAAGTCAACTTCGTCAGGAATTTTGGATTGGAGACCATAGTGGGCTCGTTTGTAGATAACGTCGGCTAGAGTGCTTTCGTCAGTAAACGGTTCAGATGGGCTCAATTTGTGATACGTACTTCGGGGAACTTCTAGATACCGCAGAGCAAAGTGAGGATCATAAAAGTTAACAGGTTCCTTTGGTAATTTCGCTTGACGTTCATAACTGGCCGGTCGGTTTCCTGGAGTGTAAACGTCCTTAGTTGACATCGGGAGTTGTGTCTGTCCTTTACCGTCCCAGCTATCGACCGCAAAACTTGCGCTGTTTGGGTTAGCAGCGGGGTTCATGTTGATCTGAGGAGTGGGCTGCGCCTGTGGTGATTGGAAGTCTGAATTTTGATGGGAACGGCGGGCAGGGGTCGTGTCCGGAATGAAAGGTTGATTGACTCTTGGAGCCTGTCGCAATCCCTCTGGATCATAGTTAGCATTCAATTCTGCAAGGTTGAGGTCGATCTTACGTCTTAATGACGTTCTTTGTGGTGTGGACGCCGACATGGTGGTGAATTAAGAGCAACGAGTAGAATCAGAGCTGAATGTCCGCGATGAGTGCTTTCACGCCAAGGATTTTCCCTGGTAATCCCAGATGTCGAGGTCCTTCAAATCACGGTGCACAATTTATCACTCAGTGGATAGAATGTGTGAGAAGCTATTTTGAATAGCGGTCTAAGCTCTTAGAGCTTTTTCGGAAAGCAGATGACGGTTGTTAAGGCAAATCACAAGATAAGATTTCAAATGCCCAATCTGGGCAGCGTGATAGAGTAAAACAGGCCAAAAAGCCAGGAATGTGCGCCTATTCAGCCAACTGAAATTGGGTTTGCGATGGGATTTTGAGGCACAGGTAAGGATGCGCGACGACAAATACGAAGACGAGGTGGATATTGAAGGAGGGGACAGGGGGTGAGAGATTTGAGGGAGAGCTTTTTTAACTGTTGCGATCAAAGCAAAGGTGGGGGTAAAAACCAATTCGTGGGATGGAGATGAGAGGTGGGAGAGTAAAGCTAGAAAGGGTAGGTAGGTAGGGTAGAGCTTTGCGATCTAAAAGTCCGCGCTTTCTCCAGGCGCGTTCAGGAACAATAATAATCCTTGCCGATCAAATTCTCGCACTAGGCCATTTTAGGCTTTGGCGCCTCAGGCACTATACATACAATATTTATTTATTTCCAGAACATAGTTTGCGTCGTCTATCTCCTGAGCTCCTGTCACCGGTACTCTACTTTGCTGAGCCAAAATAGACTTCAAAATAAATGTGGAGTACCGGCGACGCGAGCTTTTTAATGCTTACTGAGTTTAATGCTTGTCGGGATTCAAAAGCAAGAGTAAAAAGATTTATCTCCGATAGGGGGAATCGAACCCCCGGCTGCCGTGTGAGAGACGGCGATGTTAGCCACTACACCATATCGGACGGATACGGAGAATTAAGCTATCAATTTTAGTCTGATGCCTTCCAGCTTAGTGTCATGAGTCTCTATAGCTCACTTGCACGATATGAAACCCAAGAAAGGTCGGGATCAGACTACACACACAGTCTAAGGGATGGACTAGAAAATTTTGAAAAGAGACATCGATAATTGATAAGCAAAATATAGAAAGCTATAAATGTAGTAAGATTCTTGCTGATTGCTCTGAAGCAAGAGTCAACGACGCAATACCGAATTTTGTCCTCTCAATTTGGTAGTAGTATTGGACTTAAAAAGTCAAGAAACTGATGAGTCTCAACAGAGGCTATGCTATCGACGCATTGAACAATCATTGAAATAAGGTGACGTAATATTAGATAGCGTCATTAGTTCTGAAATTTACAAAACGTGCCCATCTCAGGATCCCGGCCCAATTGGCAGCTGAGAACCTCAGATAAACATATTCGGATGACGGCGCGATGAACTATTTCAAATCCATGGAAGATAGAAGCATATATTCGAACATTATATGAACAAAGGGTTAGTTTTTCGGCATGATTTCATCGGCTTTACATCCTATTCTCTAATGCTATGGCACAGTGACGTCTGCTGGAGGAATATGATTCTGAAGAAGCCGCTCATGAGCGAATTCAAGAAGTGACTGGGTCTATCTGCTCACGAAAAGAAAGACGTACGTCTTACACTGTGCTCGTGGAGCAAATTTAATATGGACACTGTGAGAACTAACTCCTGTGATTTTCTTCTACTGATCAAACATACTGACCTCAACATTAATGATTCGCTACCGGGCCATGAGGAAGAAGCAAGCAAGATTTATGAGTGTCTGAATGAGGAAAACGCAAAGAACGAGAGGCAGAGCTCAGCCTACTCAAAAATTCAACTCACCCAGTATCTAAATGGATTAGAACAATGCTGTAAACTAGTTTTCCTTATTATGATAAGTTATGGAGTGAGAGGTAGATCAGAAGGGGAAAAATCAACAAACAAAACAAAACAAAAAAAGGAGGGAAATGAGCTGAAAAACACCCTCGGGTATATTGGCGTATACTAAAGTAGCGTATAAAAAAGCAATTATGCCCAGAAATCATAAATACCTAGCTCTAATTAGTTAGATATTGAATAATCAAAGTAAGCACTATTTCGTGCGGCGCGTAAGGAACTTCCCCTCTCAGCTGAGAATCCTCAACTTGCAAAGCATTTTACCCTTCAGACTCTCTATACTCCATATAACTTCAACTTCGATGCGAAATGGCTTCGTTTAGAGAAAAGAACTTAAATGCAGGCTCGAAGAGTGCTTTTCGAAAGTCAACACCCGAAGAAGCTCCGAAGACCAAAAGTGTCGCTGAAATATGGTCGGAGGCGATGGAGCAGATTAAAAAAGACTACAACCTCTCCTCCAAAGACTTTGAGAAATGGGATGGAAAGCTTGGTCAAGGAGAAACTGGCACTGAGAAAGCACAGGCGCTGTTCGCGAATTCGCGGCATCCACGTGATAAGAAGGATAAGGTGATGAAAACGGTCGGTAACTGCCTTGAATGGGTTCAAGATGGCCTTGGCTTTGTGAAAAACAACATCTCCGGGTCTGTATGTGGCGATATCCCAAAACTCTGCGAATCAAAGCTTACAAGAATCTCTTCGATCGGCGATATAGTACACTGTACCGGTTCAGATATTAACTGGTTCGATATCATACATGGTTAAAGTATATCGTTTTGATATCTGCGGAGTAATTTTTTCAGTCCTCTAACCTTGTTCTAGGCCGCCCAAAACGTCAGTGAAGATTTCGACCTGATAGAGTCGACTTTCGAGACTCTAGACAACGCACTTAAGGACATTAGAGATCTGCGGAAGTTCAAATCAGACAGCATTACCTTTCTTGAAAGACTGACTGCTATCTTCATTGCTATGGTAAACCTCTGTGCGTTGAGTGGAAAAGTATTTTCGACTAGTAGAAAAGGTGAGTGATATCAAGCAACTAATATCAAAGCCAGAGCTGAATTTTGCAGAACGTTGGTTCAAGTCACTATTGAGAGGAAGAGACCCAAACATCCAAGGCGCATGCGCAAATGTAGAAAAGGCGATTCAAGCGTTTCGTGATATAGTGCCACTTCAAACCCTAGGCCAAATCCAGACAATATCTGCGGCTATGCAGGATATGCCCGACCGATTCGTCGAGCAACTGCAAACAAAGCTAAAATACTCCGAGCTCCAGTCGCTTTGGGGCCGATCGCAAAATTCATTGGATTTGATAAAGGAGCATTTTAAGAAGAACAACCTCTTCAACTCCGATGTTGAAGCGCGAATAGAAGATCAGCTGAAGCTTGTGGACAAACAGTTTGTGGGCGGCACATTCTCGTGGATAGAGGACGATTCAACTTATAAAGCATGGGAATCAGGCCTCAAAGCTCCGTATCTCTTCGTTCTGGGGAGTGCCGGGTCTGGAAAAACATTTTTTGCTTGTCACTGTTACAAGTCAATCCAAAAGTATAGTTTGATGACTATTGAAAATAGCAAGGACAACTTCGAGAGGAGGACAGCCCCATTCGTTACTTATTTCCCGTTCAAGATTGGCAGGGAAGAGTCTCAGGAACTGGGAAATGTTCTTGCATACACTATCCTTCAAGTTGCGAAGCAAAACAAAAAACTCAGTGATTCCATCGCCAAAGACTTGCAAGCTTTTGAAAAAGGAAATGATGTCAATCCTGAGACAAGAAACAGGTTTCTTTGGCAAAACCTCCTAGTGACGAAGTTTGAGAAAATAACAGAGGCCCCAAGGGAGTTGCTCATTATTCTTGACGGAATTGAGGTGATGAAAGAGCCAGAATGTAAAATGATGCTGGACCTATTCCAAGAGTTGAGTCCAGAGAAATGCGGAGTTCGAGTATTGATGACAGGAACAGAAAGCGCCTTGATATCCAAAAAGGGATTTGGACTTTCAGGATGCCCGAAAATCACTTTGGGTGAAAAGATCAAAAAGGAAAATGATATTCGAAAAATTATGGACTTCCGAATCAGAAATTCAGAGAGACTGAGATCATACGATGAGCGGGTTTGGGACAAAGTAGAGCAGAAGCTGGTTAATAGCCCGAATCGTAAGGCCCCTACATCTATAAAGCAAATTCCTCAAATGATGGTGCTAATTCATTTCTAAAATAGCAATCTCCACGGTGAATATCACGATGACGGTGATGGAACAGGCTGATGATGAAAATCATGGTATGGAGATGATAAAGGAGTTGACGAAACCGAACGGGCTGTATGAAGCGATGATTCGCTCCGTACTCAATAAGAAAAGTGATAAGGAGCGTGAATTCTTCCGGTTCATCTTTGCTCTATGCACTTTCACCCAGCAATCATTGAGTATATATGTTCTACGAGAATTTGCAAAGCAAGAGCCGATGTTTCGGAATTCAGGCTTGGATGTGGCTGATCAGATTGAGAAATGCCTGTCAAAGTGAGTGCTTCATAAGGCCTTGTATATCAACCGAGTCACCTAACATTACAGCTTCTTGAACGTGACGAAAACATCCGATGATAAATCCGCCCCAGAACTGGGTCAAGGGGAAGACAAAAAAGACGACAAAGTTGCTATCAGCAAACGTCAGTTGGTCACTTTCCAACAGCCCTCTTTTGTTGAATATCTTGAGACCAACAGAAATGATCTGATACCAGAGCCTTTGAAATCAAAAGTGTCTTTCTTTGTGAAATTGACAAATTTACTTTGCGGGAAGGATGCTGAGAGTGCTGAACTCCGCGAAATCTTCCAAGGCTATGCTGCTCAATGGTTCATGAAACATCTGAAAGATATTGATGTTAAAAAAGCGGACCCTACAGATGGCCGTCAAGTTGTTGAAGCCCTTACTCGGGTATTCCACAACGACGGCGAAGTTTCTCGGATCTTTGAAGATCTTTTCAGTAATTCAGACGGCTATACCTATGAGTATGGGGATGACGTTTACAAAATATCGACCGAACCGGGATCAAGTGGTTTTGAGAATCTCAAAGTCCTTCGAGAATGGGCCAACAAGATGAATTTTCACGACGAAGAAGACCTCTCTTCTCAGGCAAAGAAATGGGTTAAATGTGTCATTCATGAGCCTCATAAGATACTAGAAAATTTGGCTCGGGGCCATTTTCAGAGATGGACGAAAACCAGGGTCTATGAAGATGCCAAAGTCCCTTACAATTTTCTTTGTCTTGCCCTCCAATTGGTATGCCCCACACCTAAACATTTCAACGCTTATATACAGCCTTAACAACCATATCTAGCGACATAGGACTTCAGACGACTTTGAAGAGGCTGGCTCTATGAAAATCAACTCCCTGTTGAAATATGCAATAGAGGAGAGGTTCATTCAGACACCGATTCAAATCGCTCGATGCCAAATCTCTGCAGCGTTGGTTTTGCATAATGGCTCTTGTGACGAAAAAGATAAAGAGCTCGCACGCAATATTTATCAAAAAATCCTCGAGCAGAAGTCAATATCAGGGCCAGAGAAGTTCTATTCGCATTTGGGACTCGCGGAGCACTTCTACGGAGGCAATCGAGAAGACGTTGGAGATAAGCGCTGGAATTCAGTCTCTGAGCATGCGAATGAAGCATTACGTGCCTGGTGGAACGAAAAAAGTGCCCTTGGCTCTGACTTGAATGAAGAAAGATGTATCAAAGCATATTTTCTTAATGCCTATGCATTAAATCGGCGCAAAAATGATGAGGAAGCAATCAAAACCTGCCATCGATGCCTCGACGAGGGCTTTCAATATAACTCTTTGATATCGGAGACTCTTTCCCTCCTTGTTGACATTCACTCCAAGAATAAGAGCTGGTACAAAATTATCAGTCTTATCTCGCAGCAGAAACCAGATATCCAAGCTGAGTTTCTCTGTCATCTTTTTGAATCGGAGAGCTCTGACAGAATTTATCTTCTGATGGAGGCGGCGGTGAAATCAAACAGAGTCGATTATCTCATTCGAATAGTCGAAGGAGTGCGCGAAAATAGTGAGGGAAAGGACGACAAGAAGCTCTTTTTTATGACATGGTTGCTTGCAAACATCTACCAGATCATAGCTAAGGTACCAAAAATGGCTGAGAATCTCCTCACGAGCGGTATTCCGCACAGCAACCAGTACAGTATAATCTATTCTTACGTCGTCTTCCCCAACCTCGTCACTATCTACCAGGAGTACTTTATGAATGCTTGCTCTGAAAAGGCCCAGTTAGCCTCGGTTAAATTATTGGAAAACGTTATAGGGACTTACGAGAAGAATATCCTCCAAGAAAGCAATAACCTTTCAATGGCTGAATTGGCACTTGCGAAGATGTACCTCAGTATAGGTAATACCCAGCAAGTTGAGGCTCACGTTAATCGCGCCTTTGAGATATGCATTATCGATTTGGAGGATTCCGTTGTCTCCAACGATCAAGGTGCTTTCCGTGCACTAGCCAAAGCGTTGGCATTCCTGGGGTTTAAAAAGGAAGCTCAGGTTGCGCTTTCGCTCATGTTTTCGCGGGTCGGAGGGGTTGATGATGATGCATCATCACCACTCGAGGAAATCAATCCGGCGATAACATCTCTTGACACGGATGACGATAAGGTGAATGACCTTGTAGAGAATGGGGAGATACTTGGCAAGATTGAGACTACCACGGCTGTTAGTATATCCTGATCCTGACTGAATCCTGCTATACATAACCAGCCTATTAGACTACCGATAAAGATGCCACAAAGCTGACCAATACGGTTTCGGATCAAGAGAGCAGCGATCATGATGTCACGCCGCTTGTAAGTGAGGATTCTACCCCTGAACAGAAAGCTAAGGATGAATCCACAAATTCTATCTCGGAAACAACCCATTCGCCATCCTCAGATTTTCATGAGACTAGAAGGGTTGCTGATTTCGATGAGCGGACTGGAGACCAACTTGAAAGACAGCCCGATGAGGGCTCCAAGGAACTCAAAAAGCTAAGTTTGACATTTTCTCAAGATTTGAACTTCCCCGAAGATTCGAACTTTGAAGAAAGTAAGATCGCTTGCGACGGTGTATGCGAGCCAAATTTCGACGTGTCATCATTCCAGCCTGAGGGTCCTAAACTTATGTACTGTCTGGATTGCATGAGCACAGACTTTTGCAAAGATTGCTACATGAAACAAATCAATTTCTTTGACAAGGGCGAAGATGGTTTCTGGTATAAATGCTGCTGGGCACGACACGAATACCTCCAAGCTCCCATTGATGGTTGGCTTGGAGTAAAGAAAGGATTTATTTATACGGAACAAAAAAACGATGAGGGAAAAGTTGAGATAAGGAAGGTTCAATTCGAAGATTGGTTAATGAGTGTCAAGTGCCGTTGGAAAAAGCGCATCAAAACTCCTGCCGTCTGGGATGAACTTCGAGCCTGGCAGCGTCCGCAAGCATTGTTTTGATCTCCTGCGTTAATTAGCCAGTATATTACGTGAATGGGTTAATCAGATCAACCTTTAAATTTACTTGTAATCATTATTGGAGTCAATTGTACTTGGCGTCATTATGGGCCTTAATTCATCGAACCCCGGCTGCCGTGAGAGAGACGGCGATGTTAGCCACACCATAGTTATCGGATATTAGATATTAGTCACGTAAGTTTAGTTCTATCCCTTTCGGCTTAGCGCCGTGAGTCTATAGCTCCCCGCGTGGTTCTATGAAATGCCCTCATTTCCCCTTCAACTTTTTTTTTGGAATTTTTCCCTTCCCATCTCTCTTTCACCCACATCTGAAGGCATTTTTGCTATTGATCAGGATCACCGAGCTCCGAATCCCCCTGCATCACCGGCGCGACTGGTCAGCTCCTCGGCGGTCCCCCGAGTTTTGAATTTGCCTCGTCTTGCCCCTCTTCTCCTCAGTTTTGGAATTTTCTCTCAACATGAGGTAGTGTTTTTCTTGGCTGGTGACGCCGACCTGTAGATCAGCCACTCACAAGTTACTTCGCCCACTTCGGCTCTACTTCTCTCTCTATCCTGCACTCATCACTTCTTCGTTTTCCTTTCGCATCCGCTCCCCATTGATTAATACCTATTGGCCTTTCAGCCTGTCTACAGTACCGTTTTCATTTCTCCAGATGCCGCTCGATCCAATGTCGACGTGGCTTTAGTTTTTCAGCTGCCTTGGCGTATATGCTTTCCCATGATCTATCTAGTCCTCTGCCGGCCTACAAAGCTATCCAGATCGGCCCATGCTGAACTTCTTGTCTCCTGTCATGTTTTGCCAACCATTGCAAGTCTTTTTTAAAACATTCATGGCTCCGCACCCCTCAAATCGCCTGCCTTGTCCCATATTACATCCCATAGCCCCCAGCATCGCACATCTATTCGTTCGCTCTCCCTGAATCGTTGGCGCCCCAATAGCGTCATCATCATCTCTTCGGTACTTATATCCAGTCAATGAATCTTCGGACGTACAGCGCAGTGATACGAGCCAATGGCAAAAATGCCACGTATTAATCTAAGATCCATCCGGTGCTGCATCATACGGCCAATATTAGCTTATGACGCGACCCTGCCACAGACACCAGGCGAATGGAATTTAGATTGGCGTCTAAAAGCGTGTGAGATTAGTAAGTATGGCAGGAAAATTTCTACTCGTTGGTGCATTGCGACCCGTCGTTTTGATCAATATTAGATTCATGGTCCAGACTACGAATCGGGAAATGACATTAATGATGCGGTTTTAAGCAGAATTCATCTAAAAACTAGTATGATATTTCAACGAAATATGCGCTTCGTGGGATATTGTTATACTTCCGAATACACATCAGGGGTCTGCTATTTTTCGCGATAACTAATAGCTTTGACGTTTAGAATGGTTGAAGCCACTGCGCTAGCTCCATCTCTATTATGGCTATCTGCGCCTTTGGCAAATTGTGAATACATGATAGATTTCTCCAGCCTCATGAAGAATGTTTTGTTTAGCAGAGTCAATCGCATTCAAAAACAGGCACAGTGGACTTTTCTCCGAAAGCACATCAATCGCCAGCTAAAAAGCAAAGTGCGATATATACTAAAGTCTTCACTTCAACAAACTCGATCTACTCAATCATATGAATAGTTCATTCAATATAGTGCATCTACCGTGCTTCCGAGGTGCCGTGGGACCAGAAGGTTGACATATGGAACATTAGAGTTCTAGTCTGCGTTTAACTCTGTATTAACTGTCACTTTCTCAATCTATATTTAAACATAGGATCTTTTATAACCAGGGCATTTGTTCTACGCTCTTCGAGCAAAAATAACTCTGATGAACATTGAGAAGCCGCCGCCCGAAGACATAGCGCAGCCCTAGCCTGATACCGGAGGCAATACTCCAATCCTTTCCTTCTATAAAGTATGTATCAGAATATGGAACAAAGCAGGCATGTGACTAAATCGTTACTTTATAATAGCTAGCAAAGCAAGAATGAAAACCAGACTTTACAACCACTTCAAAGACACAAGATATTATAGGGGCGTAAAGCGCTTCCTGCAATAGGTGTCAGAAGTGGGCGATAGCCTCCCCTGTCATTGAATATCTATTCCACCCTTGGTACAGGTGTACCGACAGTATGATTGTGGATAATGCGCATAACCTAGATACGCGCAGTAAGCTTCGCTTTCAAAATTCCTCATCGCGAACGAAAAATTATTTGCGGGACATTTTCTTTTTCTTTGGCATAATCAAGAATGGTTCCAACAGAACAACGAGGAAAAAATCCTCCTAGGTGCGAAATCAGCGGCTGTGGGCAAGGGTAAGATCGTGAAGTATAAGAATGTATTTGCAGCAAAAAATCCTGGGCGATGACAAAAGACGAAACACAGACAAAAATCCCAAAATTGAGAGAGAGCTATCAAGGAGATGCACTCGGCCTATAGTGGAGTTGCTCTCTTATCCAGTTTTAATCATGGAAAGTCTTTAGATGCCTGCCTTGACTCCCGAAGCGTGAGACTACCTAGGTAAGCTACATAAGGAGTTGACTCTAATTCTCATATCCCATTATTGACCATAGGGTCATCGGAACTACTATAGCCTTGGAATGTTATGATTTAATTTGTTGGTAGCATGCCTAAGTAGCTGCAAACTTAGATTGGACTCGGTGGTAAAGTCTACCAAGTCATCTTTCTTGAATTTTCCACTTAATAGTACACCTCTTAAGGCCAAGAGCCATAAATTATAGCTATCTAGGTATCTATGGATCTTAGCTTATACACTTTCTTCATAACAATGGATCCGAGTGATCATACTTAGCCGAACACTATTCCTGAACGTTACCTAAGTACTTGACAAGCACTTCGTGTCGCCTTACGCTTCCTTTAGTATCAACATGTGCACTACAAGGCCAAAAACCACCTTCGTACAAATTCAATTTTGATGTTCAGTGGGGGATTGAGGTCCGCATGGTACCTAGGTATCGATGATTGAACATCAACCTATATGAATCGCGATCAGTATTTGTATTCGAATATACCTAGGTACTATATTCCGGAAAAGAAGACTCTACTATGCGTATTGCACCTTTGTGCTCACGTAAAACTGTCACGTGGACAGCTAGAAGGCCAAATTTTTTTCCCAATTTTTGAAATGATATTCAGGCAGATAGAAGGGATCAGAGACAAGCTAGAATGATGAAATTCTTCTTTAGGCATGCTGTAATTAATTTTCAGAGAAATTTTGAGGTATAAGTCCTTTGAACAGAAGACTGGTTGTTAATAGAAATATTGAATAGGCTATAGGTACGTACCATGGTAGACTTTTATGATGAGTTTTAGAAGGCTGTAGCGTGGCCTCAAAAAAAGCATGGCTTTTTTTGCCTCGGAAATTCATGGTCATTTCCTTAGGACCCATGACTGCCTTGTCTATAGTCACGAGCACAAGGTCAACAAACCCAGAACCCATTTTAGCTCGCTCGGGTGGAGCATTCAGGCTCTGCTTAGGTCAATAGCGCTCGGCCTTAACGCGCTCTTAGCAAGCATATGCACCATCCTAAAAGTCTACCGGAACTGCGGGCAACTGCGAAGTTTATGAAGTTCTAGTCGTATTTCAAGCGATCGAATTCCTTCTTCAATCATTTCTCCATTCTTAACTTCATCAACGTCTTTGTTCTTGAATTCAAGTTCAGCGAGGGACTTTTATAGAACCACACACGTCCGATATGGTGTAACTCGAGGGGACAGAGGAAAAGCTATAATTATTTGCGGTATTGTCGTAGGAAAATCGTAGCCAAATCAGGGGTATTCGGACTTTTGTTCTATTCAATTTTTCTGAGTTTAACTTGATTGGTGATAGTCTCTCCAATATGTGTTTAGCGCGGTGGGAAGTGACTGCGCCGTAAGATTTGAAACCGTTCTAATTTGAGGGGTACGAGACTCAGAAAAAATCCCCATTCTTGAATTTCCACCAGAGATTTGTTCGACATTGGTTCTTGTCGTCTGATAAAGGTATCGATATCAATATGTCTGGCTCGACCGAGGTGGATACTGCACTCTATCAACTGCAAACGGAGCAAGGCTCTCTTCTTGACAAGATCGATGAGCTTCGTACAATTGGAGTCGGTGGACTTGTGGGATTGCCGCAGCTCATCGTCTGCGGTAACCAATCCAGTGGTAAAAGCTCTGTTCTTCAGGCCATTTCTCGTGTGCGTTTCCCAGTGAAGAGTAATGTCTGCACTAGATTCCCGACGGAGGTTATTCTACGCCGCCATCCTGAGTCTCGATTCAAAGTTTCCATCGAGCCTGGGTCATCTCGGACGAGTAGAGAAGCTCGTCAGGCGATTCAAGCATTTGCACCGGCCGAGGTTACCAGCAGTGATCAGTTGGAGTCCCTGGTTGAGAAAGCCAAAGAATGTATAGGAATAACTAGCGAAGGATTCAGCGATGACATTCTTAAAGTCGAAATACTAGGACCTGACAAGCCCGAATTAACACTCGTCGATCTTCCGGGTCTCTACACATCCCATAGCACATCTCAGGATGAGAAGGGGATCATGATCGTTCATGATATCACTAAACGATACATGCGAAATCAGCGCAGCATCATTTTGGCTGTAGTTTCGGCAAAGAATGACTATCATATCCAGAGAGTGTTGAATATGGCAGAGGAATTTGATAGATCACGAGAGCGTACTATCGGAATCATCACCCAGCCTGACATGCTTGAAGCTCACTCAGAGGAAGAAGCATCTTGGCTACAAATTCTGAAGAACGATAAAGTCCCTTTAAAGCTTGGGTGGCATGTATTGCGAAACAGATCTTTTGAAACTCGCAAAGTATCCGATGAGGAAAGGGATAGAAAAGAAAAGAAATTTTTTGCAAAAGGAAATTGGAGCTGTATGAAAGCAGAATGTATGGGAGTCGAAAGATTGCGACATCGGCTAAGCACTGTTTTATTAAAGCATGTCCAACACAATCTCCCAGGGCTCATCGCTGAAATCAACGAAAGAGTACTCGATCGACAATCAAGGTTAGCTAAATTAGGCCCGCCTCGATGCACTCTCCAGCAGCAGAAGGGGTTCCTACTCGACATCAGCAGCAATTTTGAGCGCATCACCACTCAAGCTTTGAATGGCATGTACGATGATGATTTTTTCGGAGAAATTGACAACAGAACAGAACCTTTGCATCAAGACCTTCGGCGTCTTCGTGCTATTATTCGCGAACTGAACGAGTATTTTGTTGATGCCATGGAAACTGTCGGGTGTAGTCAATTTATCGCCGAGCAAAATGCTTTTCTTCCTCAGCCCATTTTGGAAAATCCCTATTCGCATATTAATAGGCCAAAATACAGGACCAGGCCTGATGTTGAAAGTGACTTCAGCATTCAAGCACGTCAAAATCGAGGAATTGAACTTCCGGGAAGTGCCAATCAACTTTTGGTGGGAAAGCTGTTTCGAGAACAATCTAAGCCATGGGAGAAAATTGCTCGAGAGCATTTGACAAATTGTTGGGACTCCGTCAGAGATTTCATCGGCCTCCTCTTGCAACATCTCGCCAATAAACACACCTACTCGCTCCTAATGACAGATTTTCTTGATCCTGGGCTTGAGAAAATGAAAGATCATTTAATGGCAAAGTTGAATGAGCTAACCGCCTATAATAAACGAGGTCATCCATTGCCTTTGAGCAAAGGATTCCTCGCGAGAATTCAGAAAGCGAGGAGTGAACGCCAATTTGGTAGATTGGAACGAGTCCTGCAATCAGGATCTTCTAAGGATGGATCTACTACTACTATTGAGCGGCTTCGGCAAGCTGATAATGAGCTGGATTTGTCAAACAATCAGTTTGCAGCAGCTGATATTGTCGATCAGATGCAGGCATATTATGATGTGAGTTCGTATCTCAACTCTGAACTCAAATATACACCGACTCGAAAGAGTGCTAATAACAATATCAGACGGCTATCATCACTTTCGTGGACAATGTTGCCACCCTTGGAATTGAAAACTGTCTACTTGGACCGCTGGGAAGCATTCTTACAAGCCAGACAATCAACAACATGGAAGACAAGCAGGTTCAAGACCTTGCTGCAGAGCCTTCTTTTATAGCGGATGAGCGAGCTCACCTAACCTGGGAATTGGAGAAACTACAAGCTGGTTCGCGAACATTAAGCAAATTCAATATCCGGAAAATTGCTGCAAAACCCACCTTTATCAACCCTACAACTCAATCTAAGTTTAGTAAGTCAATATCTCTCACAGAAGAGAACTGAAGCTGATATAACTAGCCCGAGACATTCCCACTTCCAGTGCGCCAAGCTCAGTGCTGGCTTCTCAAGCTGCTCGTGCTAGCTCGGGCCATAACATCTTCGGATCAGTACCACTAGGAGGTCCATCCCCTATGAAAAGCTCTCCTGTGAATTTGGGTACCAGCAGCGGTATCTTCGGTTTTCCAAGAGACTCACAGCCCTCATTCAGTAAGGCTCAGAGCCTGAGTTCTGAGTCTCCCATCCTATTTAGCTCGGACTCTGGGTCATTGCAGAAAGGCAAAACTTCCTCTAGTACATCGGGTTCGTCACTATTTAGCTCGGTTACAGTTCCCAGCTTGATCCCTAGCGCATTTGGTGTGGCTTTGCCTGGCAATTCACCCAAGCCCTTTTACACCTCTTCAGGCCAATCAAACTCTTTCTCGTCATTGCCTCCGACAGTCATTCAAAAACAAGGCGAGAGCATCGTGCCAGTTACTCAGTCGGACAACAGTCTCCAACGGTAGGTCCGAACTTGAAAATTGGCACCTATGCGATTCGGAGCAGCTGACTGCTACAAATTTCGGAACTTGACAGTAGTTTTTTCAGAGAAGAAAAAGACCTGAATGGGATCAGTGATAGGTACCATAGTATAGTCTTTTCCCCAGAATTCTCAAATTTGTCACATGAAGTAAGGATACTCTGAGCCCCTGCAAGAGGTGAATGTTCTCTAATGATATTATATAGGAGTTACGGTTGAAGGACTATTATTCTCTTGGAAAACTCCATCTTTAGGGCTCCAAGCATAGATTTTTACCATAAAATCCCTGGATAAATGAGTTTTATAATGAGTAACAGGCAACGCTCCAATTGCGAGGGCAGAGTTGTTTGGAGGAAGATGCTGAGTCCAATTGATGATCATCAGAACAGTCCAAAAATTTGAGTAGACTTCCGTACCATATCTGTTTCTGCAATCAGAGTTAGACAGATTTGTTCAAGATGAAGGGTTTTTCTGAACACATGAAGAGTTTCTTGCAGCTGTGGGACATCTAGCCACTGGCTTGGCCAAGAAGTTCCGTATGGAAGAGGCGCATCTTCAGTCATATTCAAGGTTGATATATCAAAAGAAGCTCCTTTGAAAAACTCCTCAGATACCATGATTTCGTAGGCATCGTACGAAGGCGCGGAAAGAAATATGATAGAATTGTAAAACAGGTGCAATGGTAGTGATGTCAGAACAAGAGCAATCCAGATTATCTTCCGTATCCAAGACGCATGCCGCCAATTCGCAAGTGATTGATAACCGATGCGAAGGACACAATAAGCCTCCTGGGAATGATGACGGAGATCATATATAGATGGAGCAACTATACACACTCGCATGTAATTTAAGGTAAAAACTATGGCTCCAGAGGGAATGTTGAGAGGGAGTTGGATAGCAAAGAGATTGAAATATTGAGGCTGCTTGAGGTTATCACTACTCCGCACAGTAGCAAGTCCATAGATACCGTCGGGCCCCAGGAAGTATAAAAGTATATGACATATAGCCAGCAGCCAGATCAAGGCTGTCCATATGATGCTCTGCCAACGCGCCAAAAGTTGTTTTGTTTCTTCCCAAGACAACCATTTTTTGAAATAATTGTTTTTCCTCCGAGCGCAATGAAGTCAAGTGTGATGAAGTATGATGAAGTATGATGATTTGATTTTGGAGCTAGTCATTGGCCACATCTAATTCTATGTCAAATGATGGACGGTTAGAGCCCCATTATTGTCTATTGGAGAGAGAAACTAGCCGTTCATCTTCTTGCAGATCTTCAGCTTCATCTTCTGCTAAAAAGGCAGTGAAAGCATCATGGCTACCTGATAGCTGATTTGAGTGCGCTGTATCATCGGAAAGAGTTGATGAAAAGCTAAGAAGTCGATCAAAGCTATTCTCTGGGACTAGTAATAATGGATATTCGGACATTTCTAGGCGTCTTAAGTGTGGCTTTGAAATCGTTGCGAGTTTGTTGCTAACTTTGACGATCAAATATTCCGAAGACCTGGAAGGATACTTCTCAGCCTCACTTGAACAAGTTGTCAGCCTCGCCAAAATAATTAGTGGTGATGCAACCCAATCAGGCTAGAGTCTCCAATATCTCACCCCATTCAACTGCGGCTTTGCGCCCTACTAAGCCTCTTTTTTCTCTATTGGTGACAATTCACTGCTATAGATGCTTAGTTCACAGATCCTGTTTGTAGAACCTTCGCAGATAAACTCCGAAATCTAAAATTAGTCATTGTATATTGTGAGAAGGGAATAAGTGACAAGAAATATAGAAAAGGATCAGCGATGTGGATTACAGAAAGCAAAAGTCAACTTTGAATTTCAGACTTCCAGTGCTTGGCTTATGAGGCGTAAATTGACACACGATCAAAAAATCTATGAATATATTCATGTAATTAGAAATTCAGAAAACAGTCAAGGCTCAAATACAGAACCTTATGTCTGAGGAGCTCGGTAAGGTGGTTCAGAGAAAGACATGCTAAATGGAGAAGAAAAATCCTGCCTACATTGGAGCCATGAGATAATTTTCTACGTACTACATCTCTCTCATCCAGACAAACAGATCTATCTAATACTGTAATAATTCTTAGTTGGTATGAATTTAAAAGACACTTCCGTCTCAAAGCCACTGATTTTGCTAACTGTTGGAACGAATATCAGCTGACATACCAAGATCATGTGATCTTGGCATGGTGTCAAAGGGCCGATATTAAGGGGTGTGCTGCGTATGTCAGCAGGACCCATAATGTGTGTATTTAAGCGGGTTTCATCCTTAGATAGACAATCCAGTTTCGTCAACCATTTCTGGTTGGACGGTCAATTTCTCATTTGACACATGGCAGCTACTATATCTTCTTTCATCTGAGCATTTTAGAATGACACTTCACTTTTACCCAATATGCATACACCTATTATATACGTACAGAAACGATATCAATAGCTGTCTGCTTCGGTAATAACCTAGTCAACCGACAATACCCTAATGCCCAAAGGTGGAGATGATGGACAACGCTGTTTGAATGAAGAGGTTACGACAAGAGATTTCAATGATCATTAAAAAAGGATCGACAACCGTTGCAAAGTAAACATATAGTTCCCGTTGGATACCAATGAAGCTGGATTCATGAGTGGCTGTGCTTTCTAAACCCCGTTTCATCGCCACACCGGAGGCACAAGTAGCATTCTGGGCAGCATTTGAATTCTTCGCACATTTACCCCTAGCCCCTCCTTATGATCATACATATTCGAATTTACATGGTTCTCGGCGGATTGATAGATCAGCTGGATACTCTTTATTCGAAAGAAACGGTTCCATGAAAGAAGATACTAAATAAAGCCAACGAGCTAGATTCTCGATTTATACCCATGATAGAGCCGCTGAGACGCAATGAAGTAAATAGTTATACTCTATGCCCAATTACGAAAGGTCCATGATCTTCGATCTATATATGTACTGCTAGGAAGAAACACAACGGGTTTCCTATAACAATGCCACGGGTATTGGATATTTGATTGGTCACTTTTTGATTTTACAAATAGTTTAGCTTCATGAGTGAGTCTCTTTAGCTCCCTGTGCGTGGTTTTATTAAAGTCCCTCACTCCTCCAAATTGTTTTTTTTTTTTTTTTTTAATTTTCCCTCCTACTTCCATCATACTCCTTGTATTCTGAGGCATCTTTGCTATTGAACCGGATCACAGAGCTCCAAATTCCCTTTATGTCCCTGGCACGACTCGTCACCTCCTCGGCGGTCCATCAAGTGAATCTGCCTCCCTACATCGTCTGGTCCCCTCTGAGCCCTGGCTCAAGATGAGGCAGTGTTTTCCTTGATCTGTGATACCGACCCGCAGAACAGCCATCGTACGCGTCATAATCAGCTGGTCCTTAGTCAAATCTCCGCGCATTTAGGTTCATTTCCTATACCTTCAGGATAATCTCCCTTGTACAGCGGGGCTTAAAATCTGCCTTAGGGCGTAAAACCTGAGCAAGAACCTTGTCAATCTTAGCTTCGTGCACGTGCACGATATCAAAACCGAGAAAGGCCGGGATCGGGCTGCTCAGTCTATTAGATCGATCAGGCTATCTTCGCCGCTCGCCAGGATTTGTACTCTTAGATCTAACCTTCAATCTAACAACCATTATATCAACCGATTAATGTTGGCGACGATGAATACACCATTTAAAGTCCCATTCTATGCAACTGAACTACTTTGCCCGCTACCCACCTTTACTGAGATCGAGAATGCCCCGGACATATGCATGATATCTGGAGGGCGAAGAATAGTCGGAGTGGGCCAGTATTTTGGTGTGAAATTTGGGCCAGGTGTCAATCTCATTGAAGGAGAAAATATGTTGTTTGTTCGGGAAAATATAAATATCCCTGTCCCGCGCATCTTCGCCCTCTATTCAGATCCAGAGACCGGGAAAAATTTCATTGTCATGGAGCGTATTATCGGTCAAACGCTTCTTTCAGCATGGCCACATCTTACAACGTCTGAGAAAGAAGAAATACTAAAAGATCTGCGAAGATACTTCGACGACTTACGCAAGCTTCCATCCCCAGATTACCTTGGCAGTTTCGGCAAAAGACAACTTCTGGATGGAATTTTTTGGAAATTTGAGCCAGATTTATTGGTGAATGGCCCTTCTGACTCTGAAGACGGTTTAAATGAAGGAAAGTTGCGAAAGTACATCGGTAACGGAGGCTCACTTCACAGAGCGGAATATCTTCGAAGACACGTTCCTTTTATTTTTCAGGGCTCTAAACCGACATTCACGCACGGTGATTTGCAGAAGAAAAATATCATTCATTGCGAGAAAATCCATCAAGAAGGAGTACGCCTCGTGATAATTGATTGGGAAACATCTGGATAGTATCCAGGATACTGGGAATATTGTTCAGCTTTTTGGGCTTTACGATGGAACGATGACGACTGACCCCTTCATATTGACAGTATTCTATCGCCATTTGCCTCGGAGGCTGCATGGTTTCAGTCAATACGCCTGAAATCATGGTCATAAAGGTTTAATAGACACAATTTTCCATCCTTTTTTCAGTGTCGTGGATTATTTTCTTTTCGAAATTTTAAACCACACACCGGCCAGCTAATTGTACAGTAAGATTCAAAGTTGGCTTCTCGAAATCCTTCACCATGTTTTTCCGCTTTCTCCTTTCTTAATACATTGGCAGTGGGATAGATATCATAATCTCCGGTCACAAGTGGTTGAGAACCCGCCGGAAGTTGGGCACCAGTCCGTGATGAATAGATTATGATAGGGGCCGATGAATCAATGATGAAAGTAATCATATCAATCAAGTTCGTATTAGTGATTGACCCATGTTGCATCACCTGCCCAATCTGATCGTCTGACCATGAAAATATCGCACCCAATCGGAGTTCATCATAGTGAAGACTACTCGCTCATGTGGACTAGAGATCCGCGGAAATGTACCAAAAACCCCACACTTGGAGGTCTTTCCTTACTCTGCAAGACTGAGACTGTCGGAACGGTGACGTTCTTACGGTGCATATGCAACTAGTATTCTTGATGGAATAGATCTAGGTGCGTCGATGCGAAGTTGTAAGAGGTGTGTTACTCAATCTTATCCTCGCTGTAACTAAATAGACAAAACTCGCTAGATTCACTTCATGTCGAACCAACAGCGTCGGAACCATTGGTCCTGTGCCCCACTTTGGTCTAGTGGTATCGACAGAGACAAACCTGAAATAATCGACAATAGCTCTCAGCTCTTTGATTCTTCCCACTACTAGCAAATCCGATTCAAAATTCGGGAGCTGTTGACTCGTAAAACTTTTGCATTGTTTTTTCCCGCAGGAATACAAAAAGTAGTTTAACAATGATGACTCATCCAATCTTATTAATTTGGTCTTATTATCAATTTGATCAAGTCTAAAGTCTTTCCAAGTGCTGCTAATTACTCTTTAATTCTTGAATGTTCGTAAATATGAGTGGAGGAAGAGAAAGGGGGACGAATTAGAGAAGAAGGGTTGTACTTCATTTGAAGTCCTTGTCCCTCCGCCACTTCTTATATAGACTAATACCATAAAAATTTATGAAGATATATGGTATTTAATTCTTGGCATTTTGGGTCTTATGGGTTTTAATGGGCTGCATTCTTATTCTCCTATCATTTACCTATGTGAATATGTATATTATATAGTATATCTATGATTATGGTGGGTATATTGGTGTTTGGAGTTATTCTATATATTTGGGGTCTAAAACCCGAGGTGTGTACAAACATATGACACATGGCACATAATGTAGCTACTTACTAGGTAAATCTAGGCACACACAGCTCAACTAATACAAAGAAAAGAAACCCTTCAGACCTTTTGTAAGTTTGGTTTACATTCTTGTCGGTACACTGGTGGGTATAGCAAGATTGGTGAGAGGCTAACGCCCACTTCTAACACCTATTACAGGTTGCGCTTTACGCCCCTATAATATCTTTGTGTTATCTTGAAGTGGTTGTAAAATCTGGTTCTTCATTCATGGTGAGGACTAGCTATTTATCCTACAAGTTGCTCTTCTGTCTGAGACGAATGTGTTCCATCGTCTAAGACAGAATAGTCGATAAAGACGGGGGACATCACAGTTATATGCATACTGTTCAAGGTTGTCGTTTGCGATGCACTCTGAACAGGGATTTCGTGATGTGTCATTTGTCCGATATTCCAACAATTCTATTAGTATAATATTATTTTCAATGTTTTGAATGAAGCTTTGAATACCCTTGGTCCTATGATTCAAAGAATGTTCATTTTTCAAGGTTTCAATGTTGTGATGAGACTGAACGCCAGCTATATACTTGAGAGGTCAAGTGACTTGCCCTTCAATTATCCTACGGGACGTCTTCCAATGAACCGATTCAGTCTAATTGATGAAAATCATTGATTCATCTACCTTTGAAATCCAAATCAATTACAATGCAGTCCAATCCTGCTATCGCCTACTTTTCAATTGCCAAGTTCTCCTATACAAGCACCTCCGTTGACCACAGTGGCCCATTGGCTTGGACTCATGTCAATACCAATGGAGACCTACAATGCATCTTCGAGAAAATTGCAGGAAGTACACTCACTGGACCGCCTAGACTGCTGCTGAGAGTAATTCGAAATGATGGCATCCTGGTTTGTTCCTTGATCTCAACTCACTCGAGCATCTGAAGGCTAACAGTCACATATGAAACAGGAGCAGATTGATCTTTTGCACTTTGTTCGAATATTCAGCAATTTTTCGAGCCCAGCAAATGGTCCTCGACCAACAAAGCAGCTCTTCGCCGTCGTGGTTAAGTCACCATGCCTCGCAGTGAAATACCCTCAAAGCGCAAGCTATGTTTGTGTAATCTTGAAATCCTGAGCTACATCTCGAATTTACTGACCTCTTTCTAGGTTCGTCGATTCCAGATCAAATTCTCACGCGCCACTGATTACTTCAATGCTCTTGCTCATCTGAGTGAAATCAACTGTCCATTGATAGAGGGTAGCATGTCGCAAGCACCCCGAAGACAAACCTCATCTTCTACATGGGCCTCTTCTGTTCAGATGTCAGCTGCTTCAGTAGATGAAAGTCATGCCATGACTTCAAGCCACACAACACCTATTCCCTTCTTTGCCATGCCAAGTTATGCCCCTGGCAGCATAACAAGTACGTAATTCCCCTTCATGGCATCATTATGATCGTTGTATAACACTTGATAGCACCTGACCCGCCGCCCTCTTCATGTACGAGCACATCGTATCAGCGATCTATCTACCAAGGACCACCACCAGTATATAATCCTAAAGGTATAACCCCAGGCAATGAGCGGCCAAAACAGACTACCTCCAAGCCAGACAATGTCATTCCCAAACTGACTCGACCCACCTTGACTCGACCTGTTTCTACACCCGCCTATGACGAGGCCCAACTTGATCGAATGCTTCCACCAAAAAGAGATCTGCCCTTCTTGAAGCCCACCCGCAAAGGGCTCGTCCGACAGGGCTCATCCAACAATGTGGCAACAATTCCAACGACGGCTGAAGAACAGATCCGGGTTGAAGTCCGAACTCAAAGTCAAATAGAGCGTTACGCTTCGCTTGCCTCCGACTCGCAGTCTCAGTCACTTGTCCCGACACAAACATATCAAGATTCCCTGGTAACCTTGTCCCAAGACGAGCTTGAACCCAGCCAGGTCCAGCAATGCCCGGTCTCGACCCCAGTCCCGGTCTCAAACCATGTGATGGAAAGGGGACGCCTCGAAAGCATGAACGTCACCGCAGCACTGTCCCCCGAGCCAGCTGGTAGCAGTGACTGTGTCATCATAGAACGTGGACCAGCACAGTTGCAGCACCTGCAGCGCCCGCTGACTTCAGAAAAGAATGAACTTTCACTATATCTATCTTCGCCCACTGCGGAGCGGACTGCCTTCCTGCAGGACTGGATGTGTGATCTCCTCCAGGATGACGAATTCATGACACTGTGCCAGGATACCGAGGGTGTGTGGAAGCGCTTTGCATTTGGTATCAAACCGTAACACTGCAGCGGATATAAAAATTTTTATATCTATACTTCATGTCGCGACGACTGCCCAGGTGGAAGATTTTTTATACTTTTATTGATATTTTTTTGCTGATGACATGAATAGGCTGTATATTTTATATATGAAGACTGAAATGCTTTATTTATAGCATTTTTATTTGAAGTACGACTTGTGATTCCATAGGAAATTGATTGAAACTATTTCATAATAACCGCCTGGCCCCAGACATAAAAAAAAAAAAAAAAAAAAAAAAAAAAAACCATTAAATAGGTATTGCGTTATCTTCCAACCTTCAAAGGGAAAAATGAATGGGGAACAATGCCCAAAAGTGGAGACAAGACAAAAGTTGCGTACTATTTGAGATGAAAAAAGCAGGGTAGAGCTTAGAAGCAACATTCGAGAAAGGGTATGGGCGAATTTAGCCAGCGACAATGCGTTATAGCATCCGCTCAAAGCGCCGACCTAGCGACGGCGGTAAATCAAACCGGAGAAAACATTCAGGTAGCCCTCCTTTGTGAGCATGGTGAAGTCGACCACAATCCGACCAATCCCAGAGGTGGAGAGCTGCGGAGCAAGATTGAGGGAGGCATCACTCTCGGCGGAAAGACCAGGGGGAGGGGGTGAAGACTGACCGACGGTGCCTTCGGCGCCAACAGCTAGATCGGCGAGGTGCTGGAGAGAGCGTTGCTCGTTCGGGCCCATGACAGGCTGAGAAGAACCAACTTTGTTCATACTGCTGACAGCTTCCTGGAGTTGGCTCTCCTGGGACTTGGCACGGCGCCATTCGAGGAAGACACGGATCTTTGCGTCCCACCCCGGGGTGGCGAACAGAACAAACTCGGCCAAGGGCTTTGCGCGTCTGTCGAGAATCTCCTCAACTTTGAGTAGTGAGTCCCAGCATTCGCTGCTATGTTCTGGCAGAATGGCAGCTTCGAGAAGAGTCATGGATGCCAGGGCCAGACTGTGCAGGTCGAATGGGGTTGGGCGACGGATCTGCACAGTGGCTTTGTGGAGCTCATTGATTATTTCCTGGGCGCAGTAGATTATTTCATACGGACTGTAGACATAGACATGGCGCTTAATGAGCAGACGCACTGTCCAGTAGAGCTGGTTCTGAAGACTTTCAAATGGCAAGCGTGTAGCCTCGGCGAGCTCATGGACCTTGAAAACATCCTCCATCTCGGCTAGACGCTCGAGGGAAGCAACCATATTAGCTCCAACCATGCGGCCGAGGCCGGTGTTGGTCTGACAGACGTTGTGATCAACAGTAGCCATGGTCACAATTTCCGAGAGGAAACTCGAATACGCTAAAGACAAGGTCAGTCACTGCGAATAATCAAAATTTAGAGGGAGATCTACCGGCAAGGCCCATCGTAATTTGGCCAACCACTCTTTCATCTTCACGACCACCAATCTCCTGGCCAGTAAGCACGGTCGCATCCGCAACACTGACCGCGTACCATCGAGTAAGAATGATCAAAGAGACCCAGTTGCGTCGCGTAAGATTGGCGATCGAGTCAATATCAAAATCTGCTGCACGGACGCTTCTCAGTTGTCCCTGGTTCTTAGCAAGGTCATATCCTAGCTTGCTGGCAGCCTGAACTAGAGATTGCTTCGGGACACCATCCTTCAAAAGGAAGTTGTCGGGGCCGCGCGAATCGCAATCGATGATCAGAAGGACCAAAGATTGCAGAGAAACTACGTTGGCCGCAGTGGAGTTAAGCATTAGCGGCTGGCGGGCGTGAGAGAGTACAAGCTCAATCGCGGCATCAAATGACCCGACCTTTTCAAAGTGACCTGCCACGCGAGACAAGTCGGTGCGAGTGACCGTGTACAAAGCATAGCAAAAAGCCTCCTGCAACTCACGGTTGCACTGGTGAAGGAGCTCCAGCGTACCCTGGTGGGTATGCGAAAGAAGCGGGAAAAGAGTGTGAACCTTCTCATAATACCTATAGAATTTGTTAAATCAAGTTCTCACTGTTTGTATTTAGTGTGGTTTCACATACTCATCGAGAGCACTCTGATCGAGAGTGACTGGGGTCATATCCTCATTTTCATTTCGCGACAGGTCCAATGGCAGACCAGAGGGAATATCCGGGCCCCAGAAGAGGTTTCCAGGCTTCGGGGCACCGCCACCAGTAACAGTGGGGTTATATGGATCTGAAGTTGACTCCACAACATCAAAAGCATTTGCACCGCGAGTGTTGAACTGGGAAAAGCTCGGCAGACCCTCGAAAACCGAATAAGTCCTTTTGCGAGTACTGGAGGACTCGGCCACCGGGGATGTGAAGTCACCGTAGTTGCGCTGAAGGGACACATCGTTCATGGATTGATAAGGGACGTCAGTTTGGACGGGCTGCATCTGACTTTCGAGAGTGTGAAGTCTCTCAGCCAATTCCTTTATATATCTATTGCCTTTGTTAGTTGGGCATGATATTAAAAGGCGCGTATTCCTAATTCATACCCTTTACTGGGACCACGTTTCATCGGCACGCGACTGAACTGACATTGGACAGTCAGGCGACGACAGTTTGAACATGTATCGAGGCCGCTCTCTGAGCTTGCGTCACAGCGTATCTAATGAGGACGATATTAGCTAGTGGGTCGCGAGGCGCGTCTGGGTGGATATGGAGAAAAAAAAACCTTTTTACGACGGCACTCATCGCAAGCACGAGAGATCTTAGATCGCTTACGAGCGCTCTGTTCTCCATAGCTCAGATCGTGATTAGGGTCAACGCCAACCTGTTGGCTCGGAGTAAACTGAATCATATGCTGGTGTTGCTCATCCGACGCGGTTCGACCCATGTCACCAGCATTCGACGAGCCCAACACCATACCCTGTCCGTGGTGGACACCATTTGCCCCATCAAGGCCAGGTCCAGAGTTTTCACGAGACAATTCTGCGGTCAGAATGTCGTCGGCGGTCATCTGTCGGTTGCTATAGTAGGGCATGGCGCCTTGAGCCATTTGTGCGCCGTTGGGTGAAGGGTACGACTGCCCCGGAGGCAAGTCAGACTGCTCTCGAGAATTCATCGCACGTAGGTAATAGCAAAAAAACTAGAAAGGGAGTTGTGTTGAGAAAAGCGAGCTTCCGGAGAGGGTGGAAGGTGGAGGACGCGAAGTGCGAGAAAGCAAGGTTTTATTTTGCTTGAACAAATTTACGCGGGGGAATTTTGTGAAGGGGCTAGCGCGGTCCGCATTGAGCAACACCAGCAAAAGAGAAGAGCTACATCTTGGAGAGATCATTCCAAGTTATTATCATCTTATTTTAAGCTTCTTGTATAGTTCCCTCGGGATGATCACACGGAGGACGGCCTTTTGTTTCTGCGTCCAGCGGATTAATATTATTTCCCACCGGCCCCGTTCCGACGAGAGTGAAGTTGGTTTCTGGCAGAACCTCGCATCGGTGGGCGGTAAGTCATTCATGCCTGAGGATGCCTGAAAAGCGGTCAAAGGGTCTAATTCCATACTATTCTCAACCTCATAACTACTCCGCACCTAAACAGGCTAATTGCATCTCGCTACTGGGTAATCCATTATCCATGCTTGTTCTCGATCGCCACCCTTGAATCCATAAAACTCAGCGAAGTGTACACCTAGGTACATATGAAGCGGGTATCTAGGTACTTCCAAGCGTTGGAAGATCAGTGACAAATTAGGCTGCCAAGCAATCTCCAGGGCTGAGTCTTACGGCACGCGGTCAAGTGTTAATTTCGGCTAGTATTAGTATATGAGTTCGAGACTGTCTTGAAAGTAGAAAGTCTGTAGTAAATCCTAAGTCTAATAATGAATTCTCATCACTCAATTATCGATCAAACTACAACCTTGCAATCTTCCAAGGCTCCAAGGTTGCAACATTGAGCTCGTGAGAACACAATCAGAAGGGTTGATGGCTAGGTATTTATTTAGGTAATTACCTTGGTATGGATGGATTGTGTGTTCTACTTATTACGGAGTGAATTGCCTATCCGTACGTAGCCAGGTGGACCCTTGGAAAGCTTGGACCACTCTCAGATGGATTGATGCATTTCAAGGAGAATAGATCGATGGGAATCTGATACTAAGACTACTGGATATCCAAGTACTAGATTCTAGAAGCTGAGTACATAATATCAAGGTTGAATCTCGGAGTGTGATATTCAGTATTCAGTACTATAACTAAAGGTGTGGCATAGTATTATTGGAGGAGAATAGCGCATGACACCGCTTGAAGTCGGCAAGTTACGGCTCTGTATTGAAATAGATGACAATGATTGGATAGTACTGATTACTACTAAGATGCAGTACGCCCAATATAGGAAAAGTGACGCCATTCCTACTTAGTTCAACGCTATGACATGCGTATAGGACTAACGTATTCCTACTGTTCCTTACCCTTTGCCCTCTTTTGCAGGAATATCTGCATCAAATCCTTTTCTGTTGGCATATTGAATGTCTAGACGATCCACCCCTGCAGGGATCGTGGAAAGCTCCCGCCGTGGAATGGTACCTGAATCCTCGTACCTTTGTATACAAAACATTGAACTATTAACTTATTTCCCTAAAATTGCCTGAAACAACTGGAATCCCTCCTGGGCTAAGTCTACAAGCCAAATTCTACAGGTCATTTCTCAAATTCTCACTGTGATGTGCGGCCCCAGATTTTACTAGCGAGATCCATCCCGAGGAGGTAGTGGGGGTCTGGTTCGTATCCTTGACTCCACCTAAACCATTCAAAACAGAACAGAATCCCAACATTAGGATGAGGAATAAAATATGCTGATTCTCAAAGTGACCGGGAAAAAGGAAACCGGGAATTACTCCAGTCAATGATAGTGCCCGGAGTGACGGCAATAGGATCTTGCCACAAAAAAGGTGGGCGGCTCTCTTTTAGAGCGATTGGCCCCCGCTATTAGATGTTTTATTACGTTCAAAACAGGCTCAGCTGGGCTGGGCGTCAAATCCATAGCTTCGGGCGTTTCTGAAAAGTCTAGTGGTCCCAGCGTTAAGCCCCTGAGAAGAACCTTCAGGACACGACAATACTGAGCACTGAGCAGTTGAAATAACTTGGGTACAAATCGTATAGAAAGGGGAAGGGAAAGGGCAGGAAAGGGAAGGGATTGTCCCGTGTACATGTATATGTATAAATCAAGTAAAATACCATCGGGTTGTAACGGTTTTGTAACATGTCCTGGTATGTGCTACGGTAAACCATAGAGACCAATATGGCAGCGAAAAATCCGATGCAGAGTTATAATCCTCGTTTCCCACTCTTCTCACCTCTTAGCTTCTTTGTATAGGGTGTTCGTTTAACACTTTATATCGACGCTTTTTATCTTGGCCGCCACTACCGGTACTTGGTGTCCTGTCTCACGGCCGGCGCCAAACGGTGCGTAGGCTTGGTCCCCCTCTTGTCCTCTCTCTCTCTATCCCTCCTCCCCCTCTACCCTCGAATACCTCATATCTTGATACCTCGATACCCATTTGAATTTCTTCTTTTTGTTGCCTGCGAAACCAGTGCGACCCTCAGTTACGAATTCTTTCTATACTGCTGGATCGGCGTCCTGTCACGCATTGGGAACCCTTTAACTAAGATACCCATTTTGTTTCTATTCCAATCCGGCCCTCTCGACGAACCGGCTGTATACCCGCCTTGACGGCCTTTTTTCGCGGCCATCGATCCGCCTTATTTTCTATTGTTTCGTTATACCAAAAAATCCCCAATATACACTGCGATCATCGCATGTGTACCTCTCAGTAATCACAATGCTCATTGATGGTGAGAAGTGGGCTTGTGAAGCTTGCGTCCGGGGTCACCGCGTTAGCAGTTGCCACCACAGTGGTCAGTTTCTCTATTCTCCGATCACCCCACGTTCTATCGACGTCTTACCTTTTTACCCCGTACTGTATTACCCCTGAAACCCTTAGCTCACTCTTCATTCCCTACAGACCGCCCTTTGACCCACATCAACAAAAAGGGCCGCCCAGTCTCTCAATGTACCCACTGTCGCGGCCTACGCAAGTCTCGAACAACTCACGTCAAGTGCGAGTGTGGCGAGAAGAAGAAGAAGTCTGACTCGCCGGATGGCCATGCCGATAACGCTCTTCATCGCTGTGGCTGTAATAACGGCCAGCGCTGCTCCTGTGCGCTGAAAAAGGAACATCACCTAGATACCGTTCCAGAGACTGGTCTTCCCCCGCCTCAACCAGCAGTGCCTGTAGAGCTCCCGCGCAAACCTCTTCTTACGACAGCCAAATCAGAGTCAACTTTGGCCCTGACTATCTTCCGCGATGGTCATCACAAACCTACTCACAAGCATAACGACATGGCCCACAAGTGTGGAATGCCTTACACAATCCCACGATCACATACCATCCACCACTCCGCTGACCTTTCTCGCCGGTCAGTGGATCATCTCCCGTCCTTGACTCAAGCAACTTATATCCAAGAGCCTCTTTCGCTGCCAATGGAACTCCCATCTCAGTCCCAGACTTCCCACGGTTCTCCCAACAGTACCACAGCCTCCACAGAGGAAATCACCAAAACCCCGCTAGACCATCCTTTTCTTGAAAAGTTCGCTCCTACCCTCCCGATTACATCGATGGAGAAGCCTGTAGATGGAAAGCCCACATCGGCCCCACCGACCATGGACAAATTTCCCCTCGAGCAGATCATCTCTCGCGTGCCACCTCCTCTTGACGTCTCTTCCTTCAACTATTCTTCCTCCAATTCGCCAATTACGTGCATGTCATTTCAAGATACTTATCAAGAACCCTATTTCTCCATGTCTCCAGACTCGGAACTTCCAATTGGATCAAGTGCTTTCGGCGAATCGTCCGTCGATTGGTCAAGCTTCCCCTTATATTCCAATCCCCCAGCTGCAAACAGCACGCAAACCCCATCCTATGCCAGCTTCGATTATAACTCATACCCCTCTGGTTTGCCGCCGCCTTCATCGTCTGGCGACATATCTGAAGTCGATGAGTTTGGACCGCTTCCGAGCCTGGGCTACGCGGCGAGCAGTGATATGCATGATCTTCACAGCGTGAGCGAAGCCTCAGATCTGGACCATCTTCGTCTTAGCACTGCCTCTTCATTGGTTGGGCTGCCTCAAACGCAGATTCTTTCATCGCAAGATCTGTCGTCCATCAACATCGACGACTTCCTCAAGTCAGCCAATGAATCCACTGCCGCCTTGGAGCATCAGCTGCAGGCCAGCATGGGAATTGACCAGAAGCCGATTCCGACGCAGGATGGGTTCAACATACCCCAAACGCAAGACTCAGTGCCAATCTGGCCAGCCGATCTCTTCGACAACGGATCCACGCCACCTATGGATGAAAGCTATTTCCGCCAGATTTGGGCTTCATAGCCGCGAGGCTTACTTCTGCCATGTAACAAACACACTTCTGGGTTCCACCCTACCACCACCTCCATACCGTCTTCATGACCTTAATGAAGGATGATGATATACGCCTTTGCCTTCTTGACTAGCCCATCTAGATCTCTTTCTATTAGTATTTGAATCTAGAAGGTTTGGAAAATAGGCCCGTGCCTTGCGCCACCGTACATTCTCTCGCCCTTTCCTTTTATTCCCCATCCTTGCCCTTCCCTCTTTTCCCCTTCTCTTTCACAAACATAGACATCCCTTTTTCTTTCTGACTACCCCCAAATACAATTTTTGGCGGTATTTTTTTTACCGTTCAATACTGATTACACTCCGATGCATTTCTGCAGATCATCTGCAACAGGGCACGGAGCCCTGAAGTATTCTAATAAGTTCCACACAATGTAGCGGTGAAAGCTCAAATTAACCCCAAGCAGGTTTGTCTGAACCTTCAAGATCTCTTATTTCGGAGCTTTGTCAGACTGTCACCTACCAATATCGCCCGGCTATTGTTTGATCTGTACTCCGTATTTTTATGTATGCTCCTATGCAAGACCCAAGTAGCGGTATGGCCCAATGTACCTGTAGGACGGAGTATAACTAGTGACCACGCATGCTCTATCCCAGCGTTTAAGCGATCCTTTGTACTACATAATCGCACCAAGACCAGTATCAGCACAAATGCTCCCTTCCCCATTACTAAGTACGGTATACCGAACCGGCCACTGCTTCAAGTTCGTCCCGAAGTCCATGCCCATGCATACCAACTGTACAGATCGCATGTACCACATACCACGGCGCCTGTGTCGACACAAGCATTTTGCGCAGGGCTTGGCCAATGCTTGACTTTCTTCCAGCAAGGGGTTTGCTGGTTAGATGTTTGGTAATGGTCGAGGTCCTGTTGATCGTTTCGGCTGAGATTCTGTCTTACGGAGTTCGCGGGTGAGTATGTACTTTGGACTTGGTACTATACGGATCGAGTAAAGATACTCGGTTCAAGAATCTCCACTGAATCTCCACAGGTTTATGGTGAATATGTTGGAAAAGGTCAAAAGAGTGATTTTATTGATTTTTAATCCATTAACTTCATCCAAGGACTCTTTCCACGTTGTGATAGATTCTAATGAGTCTTCAATGTGCCCGAACTCTATCCTGTAGTAACTTCTACCCATGTAGATCTGAAGGCCTTTTAAATCCTTTTAATAGCTAGTGTGCCTAGCTAACTTACGAGAGTCTCAAGGCCAATGATAACCTACGGACTATATGTCCTGTTTCACAAGTTACCATTGAGGCTTACATTTGTGGCCGAAGCAAGGAGCTATCCAGGTGACCATCGTTCTGACGAAGTAGTCCGTCGTACGACGATCATCGGATAATTCGGCATTTTGTAAGTATCAGACTCTGCAGCCCCGGAGGGCTGCTGTGACGAAGATTTTACTTTTCTTTACAAGATTGTTAGGTATTACAGTTACGGTGAACTTGAAAGTCTATATATAGTTACATCCAATGCCTCGGCTTCGCATGTCTGACTTATTGATATCTCTCCACAACTCGCTACGTATAGTAAAATTATTTCATTTCATAACCTAATACCAACACAATTGTTTTCCTAGGTAGTTGTCATAATATGCTAGCTTGTCTCTGATTCAAATTCACTGTGATTCTTAGAACAGACCAAGTTGTCTTGAGATCACAGCGATGTATAGATCTATAACCAACCTACATTCAATGGTCTTGAAATTTGGAGTCTTAAATTCATACCTATCTAGATAGCCCTGGAATCATTCTTTCTACGTCATCTTAATATCTAAAAGCCTTTGCATCCTTGAAATCAAGGGGCACCGTGGACAAGTAATAAGTGTTTGCACACCCAGTCGTGCACCGTCAATCCACTTTCAGGCAATATCATTTAATTTCTCATTCTCAGAGCCAAATTATCGAGACCTAGACTGCTTCAACCGCCCGACCAACCATTGAACCCACTCATTAACCCCTTCCCACTTTAAGCCCGAAGCTTCCTGAACCCGAAACTCCCTAAACCCCATCCTGTGAACGGGAACTCCCTCCCAAACCTTCTCTGACGATACAGCATCATCCGTATCCCTTTGATTTAACAGAACAAGCCAAGGACCACGATCAAGCCCCTCATCCGGCACCTCAGCGAGATCAAACCCATCATGAGCCATACGCCGCCGCCGAAAGCTCATCTCTTCACCAATCCACTCCCAAGACTCGTAGAAATCGCCATGCAGCCTTGTTCTCGTCACCCAAATTGCCGCATCAGCATCTTTGTAGAACTCCCGCCGCCAGCGTTCCCACTTATCTAGCTCGCCAACGCTAATGTCTGATACTATGAAGCGGCTATTTGGGTGCAAACTATGGCCTTTGTGCCCTTTCACCATGTCAGACACTGGCGCGGACAGGTTGCGGTGCTTATATATACTGGTTTTTTGTAGTCTGTCAGGCCGCGGAGCAGGGATTGCTTGCCGGAACTGTGATAGCCTATTATTGCAATCGTGTAGGTTGGTGAGGTTGGGGTTATGGTATGAGGGTTTGAATGTCATGCAGGATGGAATGACATGGTGGTATCTGTAGACCTTCGCTAGGCCTGGAATCGGTAATTCTTGTAACTCGTAGTCGACGCTGTGAGGCCAACCTTTCTCGTTATAGCCTTAGAAAACCCACATCCTGAATATTTTATCATAATCCATGGTCACGGAGAATCATGGATTCTTGGAGCTAAGGTCTAAATGATATTTAACAGACATCAGACATATTGATAGTATGCTTCTATTGTGGGCCATATGACATCATACTTCGTATACCACCGCTGTTAAATATGGAGCATATCTACTTTATTCCAACCTCTGGAAAGAGGAGCTAGCCGAAGGACAGCGAACAAAGGATCAGCAGCTCCACCGCTTCGGTAAGTAGTCTATTTTGGTATCGTCAAGTCAAGAATAAATGTTCAATCAAAATCCGAACACACATGTGAAAACATGAGAGACAACTGAAAGTAAAAAGTGTACATCGAAATGAACGAGAACCGAAAATGTAAAGTATTGATCAACCTAGTAAATCTCATACCATCTCTACTCGTACTGTTTCAGGAATTCGGCGTGGAACTTGACAATGCGCTCGACCCAGTCGGTGCCGGGAGCAAGGAAGGTAGTGCGGAAGTGAAGGGTGTTCTCCTTCTGACCAAATCCAGATCCTGGAACGACGCATACACCGGTTGCGTCTAGCATGCGGAGACAGTAGAATTCATCAGCGGGGCGACCTTCGGCCTTGGCGGCTTCGATGGCCTTGGCTGGGAGGTTGATGGTGGGGAAAAGGTACATGGCGCCCTGATTGAAATGGTTAGTTAAAGTTCATGGGAAGTGATATATGGATGTTTCTACCTGGGGCATTTGGCATTCAACGCCCTCCATGCGCTGGAAGGCATCGTACAAAGCGAGGGCACGCTTTTGAAGACCACTTTCGATCTTAGTATATTCTTCATTGTAGACCTCGAAGCTGGCATCGCCGGCCTTGGGAGGGTTGACCATGGTCTCGAGCAGACACTGTGCCACGACCGGTGGGCAAAGTCCGATACTAACGAGCTTGTAAACCTGCTCTTGAACCAACGGGTCAAAGCCGACCAGCTCGAAGTAACCACCGCGATGGCCGCACTCGCCAACCATACCCTTGGAAATGCTGTGTAGGGATACCAACTCGACATCGTCGTACTTGCCAGGTTGTTCCTGCTGCAGCTGGCGGAGACGCTTCTTGAAAGAGATGAACTCGCCAGTGAAGACATTGGTCTGGTACACCTCGTCGGCGATGATGACGAGGCTCTCCTCAGCGGCAATATCGATAACCTTCTTAATATCGTCTGCGCTGAGCGAGGCTCCTGTCGGGTTACCGGGGTTGATAACGACGACGGAGCGGACTTCGATGCCGGCAGCCTTGGCGTCCTTCATAGATTGGTGCATGACATCAATGTCTGTGCCCCACGCTTTCTGCTCATTAAGCAGGTAAGGGACGCAGTGCGCATTCAAAAGCGCAAGGGTTGCAGTATAAAGAGGGTACTGGGGGATGGGAACCAATACACCGGCATTAGGGCTATTACAAATGACACTCAGAAGGGTGCTGACGCCAGAAGAAGCGCCAGCGGTCAAGAACAAGTCCTGCGCATTGGCAGGGAAGCCGTCACGCTCTTCAATGAACTTGGCAACGCTGTTGCGAATCGCTGGCACACCTTGACTGTGACTGTAAGCTCCAGCACTCTGGATTTCAGCTAGCAGCGTTGTGGCACGGTCAATAACGTCTTGAGGATATCCGAATGAGGTCTTGAGAGCCTCGGAGTTGTCCAGCAAAAGCGGGTTCTCAACTAGACTGAGTACCTGGCGGAAGAAGGTGATGGGCTTCTGGTCTAGCTGCTGAGGGTTGCCGATGTTGGCAAAGATTACACTGTCAAAGGGCAACGACTTGTCGCCTTGACCCAAACGGTGGCGGTATTCTTCAGCCTTGACGGCCAATTCACCGCGCACGGCGTACTTGGCCGCTTTGATGGAAGGGTTCATATTATTGATGCTCAGGCATTTCGAGGATTTGAGAGTGGACATGGTCCGCGTGGTACAGGTAACGCTTGTTTGAGACATTGTAGAATCTGAGTGAATCCAGAGGAATGTTAGTTAAGAGTAGTTAGGTTGTCAAATATATCAAGTATGTACAAATTAAGGCCGAGATCGACGGATCGATTTAGAGCAAAAGGCATCCATTTACCGATCATACAGCTTAGGACGGAGGAAGAGAGAGAACAGCCTATATATGGTAGAACATAGAAACGTACCTGGCCAGGCGGAGAATCCCCCAATTTTCGAAATCGGAGAAAGTAGGACTGACCTCGTCACGCACGGAGAACCCCGCAGCGGAGAGGCCCGTAGGCCAGAGGCAAGCTTAAATTGCCAGGACATGGTAAGAAGTCGACCCAATGACCTTCGAGTTGCACTCGGACCTTTTGGATGTTTACGTGGAGAAAATGACTCAGTGACGGCTAAAGGAAAATAATGACAGGGGTTCTATTGGGCGGTGTGGAATCGGCACTATTTTAGATCGATTAGGGCCAGTTAGGGCCAGTTAGGGCCAGGAACATCAAGTTAGCCTGAGTAAGATTATCATGGGGTTAATTGATGAGTCTTACGTACTTTACTACACGAGAGACTGTAATGAAGTGTACTAAAGTGTAATATAAGGCCCGGTTAATTAATAGTGATCCCACACGTGATCGTACCTTCAACTTTTTGCCGTTGTTTCTCTGACAGTTCTTGGCGTTCCTCTTCCGTATTAGTGCTCCCTCGCTGCTTTTGCTCACTAGGACTGAGCACACCTTTGAGTATTTTTGCATTCTATCTTGCTGGAGTTGCGATCTGGATTAAGGTCCAGGTATATCCCCACGAATAATATGAGATGACTGACTCTGCTTGTCTTATCTATAGGAGCTCTAATTACAGAGATCTTGAATTAACGAATTCCTCGCGTCTGCGTACTCTTTTCTTCATCCCACTCTTGTTGATCGCTTCCGGTCTGTAATAAGACTGTCACAATTTCTTGCTCTCCCCGAAGAGATACAAAATTCTGGACCACCCGCTCGTCCGCAGCTCTGTGTGTGCCCACTATGGAGCCGAATGTGTGATCTACTTATCCCTGGCCTTCATCACTGCACCGCCAGATTAAGCTGTTAATAAGACATTACTGGCGTGCGTTCTCTCTATTGCTGGTCATCTTGGAGCTACTGCCTCGGCAACAAAATAGTAGTATATACAGAAATTTGGTGAGGAGTCTGTTCCTGGTAGATGGCTTTGGATTTCAGGTATTCATTAGACTTGAATATTGACACAAAATTGAGTCTCAATTACCGAAGTCTATCCTTAACTTACAAGATAAGAAACTTCTCATACGTACTGCATAGTTATCTCCATCTTATATTACCAAGCTATTCGAGGATGCTGTTCAACAGATGAAGTATTAGGAAAGACCACATATTGAAGAAAAATATGAGGTGGAAAAAAAGGATGTTGAATACATGACTAAACTGCATCGTTTTACTCATTCATTCACTTATTTATTCGGGCACAGCACCCCGCGAGTTCATCACCCTGGAGCCACCATACTTCATTTTCTCAATTCTCATCCGCTACAACCCATTATTATCTGACAAAATGTTTAATCAACCCGCTGTGTCACGAGAAGATCTGAGAAATTCGACAAGTCTTATCATGCTCTACCCAAATGAGGTCCTGCTTATAGTAGCTGATCAATTAAATGACCTAGTCGATGTTAGTGCACTTCTTCGCACCTGCCATTTTCTAGCCACTCTTCTTGGTCCTTATATCTATTGGAGAGTGTATATAGAAGACTGTAAGGGCTCTTTGTTTAGTTCACATAGTATTACTGTTACTCTTGTCTCGGGTACTCACTATTCCCAGAGTCTAACCCCAATCACTGTACAGTGTGGACAGTAGCATGGAACACGAATGATACTCGCAAGGCACAGTTTATTGGATTGGAGAATGAATGCAGCGAACTGGAAGTAATTTCCACGATACTGAATGCTGTGATTGTTTTGAAGTCTGCTTTTCTATTAATGATGAGAACTAGCTACTTATAATACAAGATTGTTCTTCTGTCTGAGATGAATGCGTTCCATCGTCTAAAACAGAAGAGTCGGTCAGGACGGGACATCGCCGTTGCAGATGCATGCCGTTCAAGTGTATATTTTGCAACGCACTCTTGATATAGGTGTTGTAATGTAGTCTGAACCAGGATGCCGTTTGTCCTAATAACTAGCAGTGCTCTTAGTTTCTGAGCTGAGATGGAGTTTCTTGTTAAATAGACAGCTCAGTATTTAGTGAGCAAATGAGTA
Source organism: Penicillium taxi (assembly GCF_028828555.1). Classification (NCBI taxonomy): domain Eukaryota; kingdom Fungi; phylum Ascomycota; class Eurotiomycetes; order Eurotiales; family Aspergillaceae; genus Penicillium; species Penicillium taxi. The sequence goes on from NW_026643205.1 coordinate 2,071,499, forward strand.
GGGATTAGTCCTCCTATGATTCTTATAGAGAGAGGAATGGGTACCGGAAAGCAAATATGTATTGATAAAATTGAATCGCTTGTTATCTGCGCCTAAAAATGTATGCCATATGGAAGAGGGCTAAAGCTCCCTATATCCCCATATCCCCAAGACCTCCATAAGCTTCATAAAATAAAACAAAAAATAAGTAAAAACAGAAGCCCGTTATCCTCATTGTCATCATGATCATTCTTCATTTTCGTCGTCCTTATCCTCACCCTCGTCCTCCTCATCCTCATCTTCATCGCTATCGAAATTGATTTCATCATCCTTGAAGTCTTTGAATACTGAATACGCTTCCGGATGGACCGGCGAATCCTTGGATGGATCTTTACTATCGGCAAATACATGCAAATACTCAAAATCAACGATGCAAACGGTCGGATTCTGTTCTTCGTCATTATAGAGAATGTTATGCAGCCCACAGTCTGAAATGATCACATTGAACGTGCAGAGTACCTGGACAGCGGCCAGGATCTGACCCGGATGAACTTTCTTCGTTCTATCGAGGCTGTCTTCCATTTGTCTATCAAAGGAGTACCTTTAACCTTTGATATAACTAAAACGTAGCCAATGGGGAAGATTGAAGAGCAGTGTATTTGCCCGCAGTTCTTGCCCTTTGGAAAGAACGGGAACCTATCTGGCTTTAGATCCTGGAGGTTCAGGTAGATGGCGCGTTCATTCCGGTAGCTAGAACCTTATTAGCTGGTTTCAGTAGACTATATAATGAGATTAGTTCAAGCCCGATCTCGCTCATCTTGAAATAATCCCAGCATTTGATGATTACTTCTTTGTCGTGCCAGATTCCTTCGAAAATGGCTTTAGTCTTTTCGACCCATTGGCCACCAACACCTTCACCTTGGAAAAATTCATTGGTGGTTAGCCACTTGATGATTTTGGTCACAGCGACGGAGTCTGTCGCGTTTTCCTTCTCACTGAAAAATACGGTGTGGTTCTTGATGGGCACGGAGTAAGGGAGAGCGCGAGAAGAAGTAGCAGGGGCAGAAGTACCAGGAGTATCGCTTGATGTGATATGAGCTAAACGAAATCCCCGAATCGCGGGTTGATACTTGCACGGGTGCATAGATCAGCTATTTATAGAGGCATATGTGAGAAAGTGCCATCTTAAGGGTAGATAATTCCGAACATACCTCTTCCGGCTGAAAATCGGGCTTTCCATATATGGGTTGGCAGAATTTGCTAGGATTGCAATTCCCAGTACACACTGCTTGGCAGAAGGTCTTCTGTTATCACCTGCTGCGGTTCTAAGGTATGCTTCACCGAGGGAAAATGTGATATCACTGTAAGCAGTGGCATTGTAGGTAGACAGTATGTCATATTGCACTCTGCAATCCCGCATTTGGATAACAAGCTGTGCTATTTGTTTCGTGTAATTTATTGTAAGATTAAGGTTTACCTACCAAGGTGTGCTTCAGCCAGATGTAGGTTGTTCAAAGGGCGAGCTAGGATGAACTCGAAGTTCCACGTCCAGAAAGTCTTTAACTCAGTCACCATTTTGATAGAAGTGTCCGACATGAGAACGACATCGGGTATGACACGAGAAGCGGGAATGTAGGCCCGTCGGTCGAAGCATAGCGAGAGCGAGACTACAACGAGTGCATTCGCGACGGGGTCACAGACATGTTTAGCGAAACGACCTGTCAAACCAAGTTTACTTCCGACAAAATTATCATTGGTTTCGTCGACTGTGACGGGTACATCGAGGCCAATGGATTCAAGCACATTATGGATATCGGTACTGAAGGTTCTCCAGTTACGAAAGAATCAAGCGTTGATTCTTTCATTGCTGTTGGATACAGCTGAAGTTCCCCCACTTGATACTGACCCACAATTAAAAGTGGATGAGATAGTAGATCGAAGCACTTGATCAGATCGAGTATCCTCTTTGTCAGTTGAGCAGTCGATTTCCACAGGCGATTCCTAATCTCCACTGACTCGGGAATTGATAACCATATTGAAAGTATGACTATGCGATATCCATATCGGGAATAGCGCAGGTAGAAGACCCACAATAGCTTCCTTAGTTTCTCTTTCCTCTTTCGTTTCTATATCATCTTTTTTTCGTCATAGTCAAAATGACTTCCTCACTTGAAGAAGACGACGCTATGTCAGATTTGTCAGATATGCCTGAAGAGTATGAAGGAGTCTCCCAGCTGCCAGAACCGATGTGGGAGTCGCCTGAAGAAACCTCCGAATTACTGTCCCCGGCCGCTACGGCGCTTGAGGAAGAGTTCAATGACCCACAACGAATTGTTTTACTACCTTTTTAATCAATTTGGAGCGATAGATAAAAGTATGCAGCGCCCTATCACACTGGAAAACCCAACCACCGCATTCTGGGCCCTATGCTGGTTCGCAGACCTCCAAATGCTTCGTAATTTCCTCGACCTGGGCGATGCACTTATGTTTAAGATCGTCTGTGCGAACAATCGGAGATCCGTTCTTTCTTGTAAGTACTTTGATTCATTAACAAGCTGCCTTATTCTAATTGTTTTTATAGGGATCGGCCGGGCCCACGCCCCCAAGCGGAAGCGCAGCCATGATGACATGGAAGATAAAGAAACAGAAAGTGAAGAAGTTACTTCAGAAGATGAAGAATCTATCCAAGGCTATAATAAATAAGAAAAGGAGAAGGTGAGCCTAATCAGATCAATTAATAACCTTCAAAGCTAATAAGCTATAGTGCGGCAATCGAGACTTAAAGAAGTGCGTCCTTACGGGTGACGCAATTGCCCCCGACATCGCTTACATATATTCGTATGCCCTCAATGCCGATATGTCTTTGCGTTGCGAAGTTTGGGATCTCCTTGAACTGTTCTGGACCCCAGAGAAGAAAGTAGCCTGGTTGGCAGGAATACTTGGTCCAAACGGCACCGAGCAGTGCTTGAACATGTTGTCATTATCTCCGATCGTCTATCGGTACTGGAGCGAGGCACGATTTGCATTGAAGCCGGTCGGGCTATCGGATACGCACACTCTTCTTGTTCAAATATATTGGCTGAAGGTTAATCCGACCCCTAACACAACAACACGACTGCTGTTGCGTCCTTCCCTCGCTTGCGAGGGCGGCCTGGCCGGTCCTGGTCTAGGTTTATATAGTCATAAACTTGGCCGGCTCCTTGTTTCGGGCGATGTCATCGCCATCAAGACTTCTGACCCGGAGAAGCTCCCCCTCCCTTCCATTGAAATTCTTACTTTGCAATGGAATCTTCTTCGCGTCGCAGCACTTTGTACTGGAGGAGAGGAAGATGAGGATGAAATGAGTGACATCGATGATGATGGGGATGAAATGAGTGACAGCGACGATGGTACTTTGTTCCCTGTCCCGGCCAAAGAAGAAGTGGTGGAGGAGGAGCCATTCGTTTTGATAGAAAAGTTGAGCCTGGTAGACAGGCCTCAGGATCTCGGTACGTCACCGGAGAATGTGTGGTCATAGGAGAATGTTCGATCACAGGGCCGTCAGGACACTAGCGGACCCTAGTCCCCCAGCAAGAAGAGAAAGAAGCCCGACTTGAAGACTCCAGTTCCAGGACCCCAAGAGCGAAAGTTTTTATAACTTCGCAGTGATTATCTCGTCTTTTGCTGGCTTCAGCCTCTCCCTTTTACTTTGTCTCTTTACTGGCATCAGCCTTGCCTTTTACTTCTTTTTGTTGGCTTGACCTCGTGGTTAGGTAGCTCTAAATTCAAGGTTTTTCATCGTATCAGCTCTTAACACAATAGACAATCCTTTTTTTCAAATTTGTGTTCACTATGAACAAGCGATGTTGCTTTTTTACAGCTTCAGGTAGAATGACTACCTAGATATTCACCTGATAAGCTATTTGGTTGTCATATTTTGTTTTTTTTTAGTCCAAGGTATGTTGTTTAATTCTTGATTTGTAAATTTTCAATTCACCATTAATACCTATAAACTTGGAAACGATACAGTCTACCTGTGAGTCCAAAGCTATCTGAAGTCAAGTATCATCCTATTTCCAACATCAGCTGAACTTTAAGCAGCTTGTGAAAAGTTAGAAATAAAAGAGGGTATACACGAGGCCGAATCCAATGAACATACAATTTACGCCACATCTCATACTGAGCATGGAAGGGGATCTCGCCGTCGAGATCGCGCTGGTTGAAGTCTTCCTTGGTGAGCTACTGAGCATCTTTGGTCGCTGTTTTGGTGGATCAATCATATTCGTAAGAAGGGCTATCACGAATTTTTGACTCAAAATCACTTACCAAACCTTGACGAAGCACTCTGCTCAAAATTCTTACGAAAAAGGTTGATCCAGGCTTGGAGCCAGAGAAGTAAGCGTCACCGTGGATTTCCTCAAGACAGAATCCCAGAGGTCACTGACACTTCTTTTAGCAAGGCCAGAAAACAAGTTTTCCGTGCTTCACGTTCTTTTTACCTGTTTCTGAAGAGAGCTTCTATCGCTCATTATGCCACGTCTCTTATTGATCGTATTTTGCTATTCGCAGCCGATCCTTCTGAGTATCAACATTGACTTGGTGGGTAGAAGCAGTCCTGAAGATAATAAACAATAATTCAGCATACTGGCTTGTCCTCATGATTGCTGTCATACATTATGGTCTTGCGGTAAGTCTCTTGAATAAATTCGTTGAAAAGTTATTCTAATAGCACCGTCAACTAGATATCTACATCATTATATTGACACCGGCTCATCAGGCTGCAGATAATGGCACAAGGGGCTCTTATTGGCCTTATTCATTCTCGATCGCTCAGGGCTAAAAGATCTCCTGCTCAGAATGGAAAAGCGTTCACACTTATAAGCACGAATGTTGACAGTGTAAGCACATATGCAAAAATGCTGCATGAAACCTGGGCGCGAGTACTAGAAGTATCGGTCAGAAAGACTCTACTTGCAACACAAATTGGATGGTTGTCCCCTCTCCCTTTACTGATTATACTTGGTATGGCAAAGCTATACCTTTGTGGTTCAGACAAAACTCCGCTAACTGGATATAAATAGGCTGCTCTCAAATGAGCGCATATTTTGCGAAGAATCTTCAGGGAAGGCAAAGAGATTGGAGTGCCACAACTCAAGATCGCCTTTCATTAATTACTTCTCTTCTCAGAGGAATCAAAAGTATGAAAATTCCAGGGCTCGAGAAGGCTGCCATATCTCTTGTATCAAACCTGAGGATTCAAGAAATTGAGATGTCAAAAAGATTGCGATGGATTATGGTGACATACAATGCCAGTGGTAATTTTGTATCTCAGGATGACGATATAGAAGCTTTGATGATTCTACATTCGGGCTAAAATTTGATGAAAGATTTGATGAAAGATTTCATTGGTCTAGTACTTGTATTGATTCGATGGATCATACTACTAACTAACTAGTGAAATGGGGAACGCTCTAAAGTATTTCACCACTGAACGGGTCACACTACTGAACGGGTCAGTTTGACCCACTTATTTTTATGAATCCCAATAACTCCATTATTTACTATGTAATATAGTAAAAAAAAACTACTGAATGGGCCTACTAGGACAGGTTTCCCTCCTATGTCCAGGTGTCTTACATATCCCACACCGGCGTTGGGTTACAGGCGCCCTTACAGGCGCCTGGCCCTCTTGTAAATTGGCATCATTAAGTTTAGGGCCACCATTCGACGCGTCAACCAGGTCTAATCCCTCCTGAATTGTAAGACCCCCTACTACTGTTAATTGACGATTCGGACGTTCTTTTTGTGTTTTTCTTTTTCTCATGGGCGGCGCGTAAATCTCTGTTTTCCAGGCGTAAGAGAGCATTCTCTTGATATAGGTAATTTGCACCCTTTACTATCTGGTCTAATGCTCTCTTAGATGGTGTTGGTGGCGTTCGAGATACAGTGCGTAATATAGCTTGGTGTTGACGTCGTAAATCTTTCTGCGTCCTAGGCGTCTTAGGTGTCCAATTTCGACTTGAATCGCTTCCTATAGAGGGTGGTGGTGGTGGTGTATCGACGCGCATAGTAAGCTTTTTTAACACCCTAGTAGGGTCAAGTGGCACGATTCCAGTTGCAGCAAACGCATTAGAAGCAGATGCAAATGCTTCAATACGCGCAGTAGGATATATCTCTAGGAAATCTCCTTTACTAATGTGGGAAAAACCAAGCTCTACTCTAGACTCAACCAGCCGAGAATAAGAGCGTTTTAACACCGCAAAACACCCAACATCAAGAGGTTGAAGAAGATGAGACGCATGCGCAGGCATACATAATGGTATAATATCATGCTCCTGGCAGATTTTGTCGAAATCAGGTGTTAAATGGCTACCATGGCCATCTAAGATCAGAAGGCGATACCGTCCTTTAGTACGAGCAGTAGCAGGTATAAAGAGCTTTTCAAGCCAACGGAGCCCTATTTGATTTGATGTCCAGCCATTAGGACTAATCTCAAGACGCCAATTAGGTGGTAAACCTAGATCAGGAGCAAACCAGCTCTGCATCATCACCTTACCCTTAAAGATAATACAGGGTGGAGGTGCGTAACTAGACGCGCCTAAACACTCTATCACAGTAACCCATTCCCGGTTACCAGGCTGTTTTTTTGCGCGTTTACCATAATAACCAGCTCTAGTAACCACTCTCGCGGTCGCACATCGTCCCATCGCAAACCCAGTCTCGTCAAAATTATAGATATCGTCGGTGGTGATACCATATTTTGCGATCGTGTTTTCAACCAGTTTGAACCAATTATTGATCACATTATAGTCCTCTTGACGCGCACGTGTAAAATCGCGCGGTGTTGAATAGGTCGTCTTAAGTTCAGGTAAACGCGTCGCAAACCTAGTAACCCAGTTTTTACCGATCGTAAGAGGAGGGTTGGTTCCGCGGTCGGCGAGTAGGATATTAGCCATTCTACCAACATCTTTAGTTCTAGGAGCACAGCCGCGATCATCTAGAGAGACGACCCATTGAAGTAATGAATCCTCTTCAGATTCAGTCAGTTTAGACTGCGGTGGGTGTGTTTCAAGACGAAATTGGACACCAGAATGGCGGCGTTGGAGGGTTGAAAATGGTATATTAAACATAGCTGCAGCTTTACGCATTGATGATATATCGCCATTCTTGTAAGCTTGGTAAGCTAATAAGACCCTATTCTCCTGATCCTGTTTGTCTTGGACATATAGAGCATTTAGGGGGGGCATGGTGGGTAGTTGAAAATGGAAACACCAGACTGACGCGTAAAATTGGTGGGGTGACCCGTTCAGTAGTGTGACCCGTTCAGTGGTGAAATACTTTAGGGCTCCCCAGTACACTAGTTACCCCTTTCACCCGTCTGATTAGGGCAGCCAAATGAATATATTTTCATTATATTTCGCCTTATATTTCAGGTATTAAATATTGCCGAAATAGATTGTATTGTTAGCGTCTCAAGTATTTACGAAATCTTCAGTGAATTGCCGGATCACAGCATATAAACATCAGAGGATTTGAACAATTCAATTGTTATTGTGACCATTTTCAGCCGTAAATGAGTGGAAAGTGGGTCTACACTCAAAATTGCCTAACGCGAGGCTTCATTCCCAAATGAAGACTAGATCCGGATGTAATGCCTTTAAGCTCGCCACTAAATTTAATCTGAGCCTATCAAGATCGATAAATAGGTCGCATAAAAAGGTATGTTTTCGTTTCCTGATCAAAAAATTCAGCCGCCATACAGACGCCACTTTTTTCGGGCCCGATGAAGTGTCTATATAAAACTTCAAATCTATCTATACCCCTGACATCTTGCACTGTGTATCGCTCGCTATTATACCCTCGTTACCCGCCATGATTTGGAAATCACCACTCCTTTTAGCAATAACGTACGCAGCCGTCACTTCGGCTCTTCCATCTCATCTGCTTCCACGCCATGATCATCATGACAGATCATGCTCTGTGCAGCCACGGTCAAATTTGCGAGAAGGTCCTCTAGCGGAGGTTGTACGTCGGATAGAAAGATATCCTGAAGGCCATCCCTTCTGCCGCGAAATTATCCATGAGACTTGCGAGGTTGTTACCAAAACTGAGACAGTAGTCCCAGAGCCAAGTATTTCCAGAATCACCCGAACTGTCACCGATCATCCTCATCGAGTGACTAAGACGACGACAAAGCACTTCACATCAACAATTTTGAAGCCACCAACCCGCACCACGACTCTCTATGCAACAAAGACATTGACTCAAACGGTTCCTTTGGCGATCACGGATCTATCAACTGTGACAATCTCTACTGTTCTGATCGGCATTTTGGCCGAGCCGGAATACGAAACGGTTACAGTGCCAGTTACCAGTGTCATCACTGATACCTTGACGGAGGCAATCACTGATTATGCTGCTGCAACAATCACTGAGTCTTTCATTGACATTACCACCAAAACATTGACCAACACCATTACCGACTGGTCGACGGCGTACATCACAACTTTCTTCACTGAGCCTACAACAGCTTATATCACCAATGTTTATACGGATATTGGAACTGCAACAATAACCAACTATCATACCGAGACTATAACCATTTCTTTTACTGATACTGTCTCTAAAACTGCCACTGACACTGTATCAATCACCACAACTCAAGATGTGGATGTCACTGTGACCAGCACACAGTCCGAGACTACTGTTCAGACTGATCTCGAAACCGCAACTAATACTGTTCTGGCAACTGTTACCGACTACACGACTACAACATTCACTTCGGTTGCGACTGATCAAGTAACTGTGACTGCCACTGCTGTTGTTACTGTAGAAGCTTCAGCCAATAAGAGAGATGTGATCGACGAGTGTGAAGTGCCAGTTCCTTCTGCTTTGAGGGGCATCCACAGAACCGATCTATATAGTGCATGCTCTATCTTGATTTTCGAAGACTGGAACTCTGAAGTGTACACTACTAAAACACTTGCTCGACAAACGGTATGTTCATATCTTTTTGGTCATATATGTTAAGTACTAACTTATTTGGTAGGTGACTGAAACTCTGACCATCCATACTGTGGCGCCTAGCGTGCCTACTATCTACGTTACAAAATTTGTAACGGATTTCATCACTCGAAAAGCCCCTGGTACATTGACAACTGTCAAAACCAACACGGTCACGACCGATATCACAGAAACAATAACATATTATGCCACTTCGACCATAACCTCTTCTTCGGTTTCCTTCCTCGATGTATTCACATTGACAGTGGAGAGCCCCACCACAAGAACTGAGACAGTTACCGCCACAGTGACCAGCGAAATAACTACCCCAACTACCCTAGACATAACAGTCCAGGAAACCGCTTCTGTCACTGACTGTGTCACTTCTGGTGTGACAACTACTGCCACGACTGATATCACAATCATTGAAACCAATACCGAGACTGTTAGTATTGTGACTAGCCAGACAACTACTCAGTCTGCCGATATCACTGTTACTGAGAAGTCATCTGTGACAAGCATGGAGACCGTGACAACTACGCTCGATGTGACAGACTTAGCCAAGATAACTTCGACGTCTTTAGTCACTGTTACCACCACCGTTCCTGTCACGGTCGAAACCACCGTTGCCAAAACTATCGATGTCACTAGCACAACGTCTACCACGTTAACTATCGACATAACTGTCACCCAGACAGTTGCAATCACCACGACTACCACAGCTTCTTCCACTGCCACCAGCTCTCCAACCTGTGGAGTGAACGTCGTCTCCAACCCTGATTTTGCCGATGAAACACTATCTCCTTGGACTTTCTCAGCTACAGGCAGTGGAGAATATCAATTTTCGAGCGGCGATAACACCGACTACTCAATCGATCTCCTTATCCCCTCTACTGGGTCAAGCACAGCTACGATATCCCAGACAATTTCAACCGTCGCTGGAGAAGTATATACCATATCATATGAATATGAAGTAACTGGTGGAAACGTCGCGACCAGACTGATTTGTTCATTCGATAACACTGAGAATACTAGGTATACGATCGCTATTGGTTCGACAACGAAACAGGTATGGCATATCCTCGAGAGTACTTTTACGGCTACATCGTCGAGTACGACTATTACATTTGAACTAATCTCTTCGATTGTATCGTCTGTGAAACTTGATGGCGTCTCGCTTGTTCTACCGTGCTGATAGGAGTGTGCATAATTCTGATCTTTGACTGTGAGGTTAGATTGCTTTCAATCTAGAATTTCGTTCAAATTAAGTTCTGCTCCTAACTCTTATATCGTGTGCATATCTCAAAATCTTGAAAAATTTAATAGATCATTTACATTCTTATCTAAAGCGAAGGCTCTGAAGAGCCCGATTCCATGAAAGATGATTACAATGATTAGGTGGTTATGTTATAGGGATAAAAGAGGAACTCAGATCGATCACTAGTCTAGCACTAGTTTAAATTAGGTTAGATTATATTGTTATATATTTAATAAGTCATTATTTAGTTACTTTACTTTATGCTTTACTTTAGGCGTTTATAGAGATCTTAAGCGATCTGCGGTCATCGCAATCGAAAGTCTAAAAATTTGCGATTAACATCTCGGGAAGTTTATCTACTCTTTCTTCACTGTCTATACCCATCTTAGATTAAAATTGTCAAATTCTGACCTCCGCGATAGCGGTTACAAGGTCCCCACCCTTTACTCCTCCACCCCCTACTATCGAGGAGAGAGTGGCCTGCTTGAAGTGTATGCTTGACCCCACTAATCCTATTTACTGGTATTACCAAGATGTGAATAAACAACCAGTCATCAAGCTATACGAAAAAGGTATTATCACTATCGATGACCAAGGCCATTCGTTGTGGTTGATGGCTTGAGGTATTCAATCGAACAGCATGCCATCTCTCTCCATTATATGCAGGATTCATTTGGATCAAATCGAGAGATATTTGGCCAAAGCGGCCAAAATGGCGTCGCAATGGGCGCCTGGACACCTGTCCAGGAGCTTTTGAGAGACTGCAAACATTGCATGGACTTGATATTTGGCCAGGAATCTGGCCAGATTGGGGCGTAATTACTACACCATCTACCAGTTTAGGTAGCTCTTGCACTGAATTGTAGTTCAGATGCCCTAACCGGCGGTACCATAGCTTAAGTGATCCTTTTAGTTCTAGTGGTTTTCTAGAATCGCGGTTTCTAACATCGCGGTTTCCAAGAAAGGCTTGGTTTTTGGCTGAAAGGATAGGTTTTTCAGCTGAATCTGGGAGAATCTTTTCGGCCGAAAAAGCCTCCACCACTAGTAAATCTGGATTCTGAACTCTCTTAATGCTTAAGATTGGCTCATCATCCTTCCCAGTAAGATACTGTCCCTTGGGATTCCAGTCTCCTCCTCTGTCGTTGAACACGCAGTATGAGAAGAGATTTACACTGAAAACTGGAGAGTATAGTACCTTTGAGAGCTCAATAGACCTGGCTCTCCTTGTTTTTGGGTCAATTCCATTGACTATGCATTGGCCTTTACCCAGAGTTGGGACAGACCCCTTCCCTAGGGTCAGAGAGTTGATCTCTGGCTTAAATGTGGTGAATGCATCTCTATTATTACAGACATGGACACTAGCTCCAGTGTCTAGTATCCAGCTGTTTTTAAGAGCGAGCTATCAGAGATCGTCAAGAATGCCGGATTCCTTAGAAAACTTGACTCGATTTCAGTGAATTGCCCACCCCCTAGAGACAAATTTGGCTTAGTTCCAGGTGGTTTGGTTACGAAAAACACGGGTTGAATGGTGTAATTTGCGCTCTGATCGACCGTCTCGGTTTGAGATTGAGACTTGTCTGTAGCCGATTTGAGCTTATTTTCAACCCAATTCTTCCACTTTGGGTCTGCCTCGAGGACTTTCTGAGCTCGTTTCACTGCTTTTGGCCACAGCTTTACCCCTTCAGGGCACTTCCTGTCCTGGAATGCTTGGTCAGATTGAGTTTGGCCATGAGATTGGCCATGAGATTGGCCATGAGATTGACCATGAGATTGACCATGAGACTGACCATGAGATTGACCATGAGATTGATCATGATATTGGCCATGAGGTTGGCCATGCGAGGCCTCCTGGTGCCCCTGAAAGGTAGTAAATGTACCCTTTAGAGCAGGTTTTTGGTCTTAGTTTTGGGCATAGTGAGTGGTTTTGGAGCTATCCCTGAGTGCCCGCATCGACACATCTTGGCCCTTAACCACTATTCCATCAGACATCTGGGTGAGTCCTAGCTTATCGAGTATAGGCTGAGCGATTGTATCCCATAGCTATTCTAGCAAACATATATCTAACATGTCCGGATTTGTTAGAGTCGCTGCTTAAACTTGGATATCGTTATACTTAAGCTTAGGAAATGGTAAAGACTTGATCTTGTGCTCGTCGACTATGAGTGCATCACATCGATGAATGCTAGTATTTATGATAATAATCGACCCTAAAGCGGCAGCGGCTTTGAATTCATCCTCAGACGGGGCCATGAGAAATCGATTAAAGCCAGGCAAGCTCCGTATAGCTAGAACAGTCTTCTCAAATTTCTGGCCAGCATTATAGCATTATCCAACTTGAGGCAATATGCCTGGTCCTATACTAGTCTGATTAACTAGGCGAGTCGGAGCATTGAGTTGATCCCGAAGCCTCATGTATTATTCTACCAGCTGAGGATGATGCTGTAAAAACCGGATACATCGGCATACATTTGATTGATAGAGCCTACGGTGACCCCAAGACCAAGTTCAAAAAGTCGTAAGGCCTAATATGGTGTCTGATCTGCTATCAGGGAAATTGTGGCAGCATCCGAAGCTAGACCACTAATTTGAATGAGCAAATGCTGCTTATCTGAAGTATTGAGAGAATGAGGTGTGAGTCGAGGAATAAGGGATATTGGAGAAGATGCAGCTTGATGTGCTATCGACCAGTCTTTGGCTTTAAGGTAAAGAAGAAGTAAGTGTCTGCTAGGACTAAGTCGATCGATGATACGAGATGAGCGATGATTAAGCGCATCCCTACATTATCGAATGACCAGCTGTAGATCTGTCTCGGCCCCTGTTCTCTTGTATATAGCACGGTATCCAAGCCCGAGACTATTGAGCTTCTGTGCACACTCCAGGTAGTCTACCGGTGTAGCCTCGACGGCCTCTTGATAATGTTGGATGGCCAGTTGTAGATCCGTCTCGGCCCCTGTTCTCTCGTATTTACCATAGTATCCAAGTCCGAGAATATTGAGCCTCTGCCCATTGTGATCCAATGACTTCATCGTATCTATCGCTCTTGGGTATTTGGTGCTATACTCGCCTCCAAAATCCCTATGTACGAGAACATAGACTTCGAAGTTCATGCTCTGTCGGCCATTCTCCATGACCTTGGGTGGACCATATAAGCAGTCTCTCAACACCAGATAAATGTTTCGAGGTTGATGGTACTAATGCTGCTCGTGAATTTTTGAAGCGTGAAGCACCCCATCTCGAAAATCAATAGCTTCAGCTTGTTTAGGACAGCATTGCCCTGCATAATACCACAAGTATTGCTCAAAACAAGGAGCCAGAGGTCGTACTGTGTAATATGGTAATCGTTAAGATGTAAGGATAAGGAATAAGGTGAGAGGATGAGGGTGAGAGGGTGAGGAATAAGGTATAAGGGCGAGGAATAATGTGTGAGGGTAAGAGGGTAAGGGTGTTAGAATTATTTAGGTTTTTTATTAGGATATTAGGATATTATGAACGTGATTGGTGGTCAAATCTTATATAACCAAAAGGTCTGAGATGGCGATATGAATAGTGGTCATTTTGAAATAGAAACAAAAACTCAGATGCATTCTGTAAAACCCCGTAGATTTTTAGGTGCAGACTTGCATATTCCGTATCCACAACGTATTTCCGGTTTATGGGTGGACATGCCCTTCTATTTCGTTCCTCCTAACTTTAGATTTGCTCACAACCTTGGAGTTAGATCAACTATTTTATCCTTATACAATATCAACTATCAATAGCAAGCTACAACGGAGAGAGAATACAGAACTGAAAGCTAGTAAACTGTTACTTCAAGAAAGCCTAAATAGTTAATGTAAAACAAGCATTGTGTTTCACTTGGAAATGTTCGATGATCTGGCGAATATCTTTGATTGTCACTCGTCCAATGCTGGTACCAACAGCTTGACTTCACAGGTGCTGATAGTCTTCGTAGATGTCTTCTAGTGTTGAGTGGCCCAATAAAGGAATTACTATCCACAACTCCTCCTAGCAACTTTACGAGCCGAATTCGTTGGACTCCTTGTTCGAAGTATCTTCAGCCAGTCTTGTGGTACGCTCCTCACGGCCCTCGCCGCTAGGGTCAAGGTAAGCTGCTTGCGGTTAGTAAATAGATACGTATACGTTGATATTGAAGGTCTTACGCTTCTCCCCGAGAACCCTTGTCCGTATACCTCTTCGAGTTTCTTCCTTGTATTTGCCTGGAACCACGCGATGAAGTGTGCACCTATTTTTCCCAACACTTAGTAGTTCTTCACTCCAACTGTCGACAAAACTCGCGTCATATTTCTAGATGAGGCAAGTAGGTAAGAGACATACCGATTATCCCAAAAAGCAACAGACCCAGCTTCCCATTTCCACCGTACCAGGTGATCATCAGCAGAGTGGATCAGTTGTAGCGCAAAGTCTAATAATTTATCTACGTTGGAAAACACGTAAGTATACTCTAATCGACAGGTAGAAGACAGTAGGCGGTAAAGTGAATCCAACTCACCAGACTCGAGCTTCTTCAACTCCGCAAACCCAGTAACAAACCCCTCATTTACATTCAACGCCTTCAATCGCGTCACAGGATGAGTCCTCACAGCAGGATGATGCATATCTAGAGGCGGTCTATTCGGCCCAACCCCCCAAAGATCAAGCAGCGTATCGTACTGCAACCTTGAAGTATGTACAGCATGCAACCCCTCAAAGAGCTCTTTGTAGCTCGCACTCAACGCATCATACAGTCCATATTGGGAGACCCACGCCGTATCACCCCCAACAGGTGGGTGTGATTCCATGCGTAGCATACAGTACGACGGGGGGTTTATTTCGAAGCTCGCGTCAGCATGCCACCCGGCGTAAGGCCAGGGGGTGTAATTGAGTAATTCACGGGTGTCGGTACCGTGTCCGCTGCCTTTTACGAGGAGATGGGCTTTCTCTCTTTGGGTAGGATGGCGGTCGATAATGCCATAGTGGGAGAAAAGGGACTCTTGTTGCTTGGTTTTTAGGGTTTGGTTGCGGAAAAATACGACGCCGCGTTCGGCGACAAGGAGGGCGAGCTCATCGAGTTGGGTTAGAGTTAGGTCTGAGAGTTGGACATTACTAAGGACTGTGCCGATACTTTCTGTAAGGTCGGTGGGGGTGGCTACAGCGAAAAGGTTTGGTTTTGAGGGGTCTGCGAAGAGGGCTCGGTCTTTTGGTGGACGGAATTCACTGTAGAGCGGTTTGGGGGGATTCCAGTTGTTGATTCTTGGGTTGAAATTCTTTGACTTTGTTAGTATTGGCGATATCCTTTGGGATGGTGTTTGTCTTACAGGATGTAATGTTATTGGGAGGCCAGAATCGGGCGAGATATGGCTATACGATTCAAGATGTTCCTCCATTGTTATTGATCAGACTGGCAGGCTAGTGAACAAGATGTAATGTGAAAATTGGGATGTAGAAGAGATCCCTGAATAAGACAATTATCTAGAGATATCAATCGTGTGTTGTTACCTGTTAGGTAGAAATTCTTCAACAGGATAGAGGTCGTTATATAGCTCTTACACCCAAAAATCCCCTCTCATCCCATATGATGCCATCATAAGAAATAACTGGTAGCTCGTGCATGTAGTTGCTCTTCATCACTGCCTCCCAAAGTCTTTCTCACCCATCCTTGCCCTGAGATTGAGCCTCGCGGTAAAAGAACTCCTCCTATGCAGCTGATAAACCAAGGCAGCCAGCCTCCAGTCTAAGCAAATTCAGTGTAACAATAATATGTTTGCATCCGTTTCGTTATAGGAAAAGCCTCACCCTTCGAGTGGTAGGTTGGGACGTATACTGTGGAGATACAAGGCTGAGACGGTACGACCAATAATTTAAATGCACATAATATCGCACATAATAAAAATTCTACACCCGTTTTATCCAAGATAGAGTCTTGTAAAAAATTTTACTAAGGGGCAGGCTTCTTGCAAGGCAGGAAAGGCGAACTACTGCGCCACCAATGAAATTCATGCACGTATCGAAGGAATGCATATATCGAAGGAGGCTGATTCCTTCGTTACCAATGAAATGAATGCACGTATCTCCTTACTCGTAGCAGATGAGGCTAATTGCACGAGGCACCTCAGGTTTTCGAGGGGAAAAAACTAGCATTTAGATTGAATGGCTGACCATTTTTGTATTTCACCCCCATAAAATGCTATATACTAACTAACTCATTTCTTCAACTCGCCGTCATCACATCTAGATATCTCTACCACTAATCACAATGCTGCCAAACATAAGTACCGAAAGAACACCCTTGCCCGCGGCTACGGCTCCACCGGATTCTGAGGTTCATCTTCCCGACTCAAAACTAGAAACCGAACTGGTCACAGCAAAACTAACAAGGCGGCCGATGTCACTTGATGTCACCTGGGTCCAGCGGCACGCCTACATCGCAGATCTTGAAGTCGATGAACTCGCCTTGAACTATGACTTGGATACTGGAAAATATCCTCTGTCGAGGTTAAAATCGCCTCAGGAGCTGTTTACGGCCGTCGAATACCGTGAGCATTTGAACCGGGAGGATAACTTTTTGGCTGAGACCAATGTTGAATGCCTTAGTATTGAAGGGGAGAGTGGTGGTGCGTTTACATCCTCCCTATGAACCCTAAGGAACAGTGGACAAAGCCTAACGAATCACAAGAGTGGTTACAATTGAATAATCAAACCCTGAGTGCTCTCCTACGTGTATGTCTCATTCCTTTCTCATTCGAACTCCTCAAGTCCCCAATTTGGATAGCCTAACCAAAAAATATACATCTAGGAAGCCAATAGCCGCCCTCAAATGAACTTCGATCCATCTCTACATCCTAGACTCTTAGTATTGTAAGCTTCTCAAATGACCATTGTTGTTGATTTCATTTAACCTACTAACACTGCACGGCAGTTTTATTCCATTAACCCCAGCACCCAATACTTCCTGGGGCAACGCAATCCCCATGGCCCAAGCCAGCGTCGAGGAATTCTTCGACTCCCTCTCTCTCAGCCCCGCGTTCCTAGTGAACCTGCTCGGCCGACCAGATTACTGGGCGCCAAAGAAACGGTGGGAAAAAAGTGCCTCAGACGGGTCTATTACTGCATGCGGTAAGAAGTCAAGTCCCGTCCTAGCTCTAGCCTACTAATCAGTACCCTTGCGTGGGGGACGTAATATAGACTTCTATTGCCAACATCCACGGTGGAATCTTCAAGTCCAGGGTGCCCCTCTGTCCGCGTATATGCGGCATGACCTGCAGCATGGTTTAACAGTCTACGTTATCTCGCATAAGCAAAGGGATACGAGTGTTGCAGCTCTGCAGTCTCTTCTTAAGTTATCGTTGAAGAGTCACCGGGACGGTGCGCAGGGTGATGAAATAGGGAAAATTTTAACAGCTAGTCCGCTAGACTTGCACGTTATGCTGTCATATCTATCCTTCGAGGCGTCAAAATACCACGTTAAGAGATTTCAACGGTTCATGTGGGAGCAGGTTTGTCATCACCAAACTGGTCATATCGCACCGAATCCATCTATTTTGGGACTAATCATTATATATAAATATATATAGGTCAATAAAGTCGACAACTACCTCGCAGGCCTGGAATCCAGTGACCGCTCCAAACTCGGAAACCTGACCAAGCAGCTCCAGATTATATCCCAGAATGCGGACTCGCATATTGCTAATGCGACTGTCGCTTTGTTTACCGCGCGGGGGATCAAAGATATGACGGCGCAGCTTAACGGTGATACCAGCGCATCCAGTCAGAGCCATATAACAGACCAGAGCCAGAGCACCCTCGACACAATCAGCTACATCATCCACTCGATGGAGAAACAACAAGCGTGGTTTGAGAACTACAAAGAGCGTAAGAACTCAACTATGAATCTCGTCTATAACCTCGTGACGCAGCAGGATGCGGCGAATAATATTGGACTAGCGGCGAGTATGAAGAGAGATAGTACCAGTATGAATGCAATTGCGGCGTTGACGATGGTGTTTTTGCCTGCAACGGCTGTGGCGGTATGTACATCCACCTACCTACCTACCAATCTAGTAGACTCCTCGTTCCACTCGTCTTACTGTGTTTGAAACGGAAAGATAACTAGCAGGATGCACTGTTGGTGCTGACGGAAAATAGACCTTCATGTCCTCAGGGGTTTTCACAACAAAGAATGAGACCAACGGGGAGCCGGCGTGGTCATTTGTCGTGACAGATTTATGGCGGCTATATACTGCTATCTCGATACCTCTTACTTTCCTCGTGATAGCGTGCTGGTACTTGTATAAACAATACAAGGGCGATTTTGGGCCTAGTTCTGGAGTTGGACCTGAGTTTGGATCTGAATCGCACGTGTTCGAGGGAGAGAAAGAGCCTTCGTCGTCAATGTCGTCTTCTTCTACTATTTCAAAGCCGCGGAGGAGAGGGTCTGCGTTTTGGTGCTTCTTCAGCTCGCGCAGGAAGTCGGAAGATGTATCGTTAGGGTAACGTAATGTGCCTCGGTACAGGTTAGAGAGAAGTATACTGTATCGACGTGCGCTTTAATTATATCCCTGAAGTATGTGAGATACTGCTATTCTATAGTATCTCTACGAATATTCGAGGTAGGCTGCTTGGGCTTGCACTGTGGCTACAAGCGTTATATAATAGCTCTAACAGTATATGCGGCTACCTAGTGTACCAGAAGCAGTTATTTGGAAAAGGCCAAATGGTCTGTACAGTGTCAACGGCTTATTTATTTCTATGGCAATATGATCGGTAGACCATATGGGTAGAGTAATGGATTGGTTTGTAGTAAATAACCTGTAATTTAGTCTCTAGTTTCAGGGTTCAATTATAATTGTCAACCAAGAACATAGGAGTGTTGTTTTCACTATTTGCAGGATCCACACGGGCGTGTATTTAAGAGATTTTCATCCGTAGATAGAGAATTCAGCAATTGAACGGTCAAATTTCAGGTTGACAATAATGATTTATCACATGATGGCAATGGGCAGAGAGCCCAGACCAATATTTACTCAGTGAGCCGAGCGCCATCATAAAAGCAGCACCTGAACTAGGAAAGCCCCGTCATAAAAAGAAAAGTACTTCTTCGGTGCCGCATGTACCGCCAATAATCAGCCAGCTGTGCTCGGCCACAACATACGATGGTTCTAGTCTTTGGAGCATTGAATAATTGAGTGTTATTTATTTTAGTCTGAATCCTTCATTCTTAAAAACAGTTGTGACACCACAAATCGACACCACATGTGCCTGGAGTCCCCGCAGCATATCGACAGACTACAGTTGTTGGCACAGATTAATTCGACTCCCCTTCTATGCTACAGATGATATGCAAGATTATGCGATAAAAGGGTCCAAGGGTGACCTGATCCGATGGATCCTTATATCTAGTGCCCCCACAGGAAGATGGAGATATCCAAACTGAAGGGCACTCTGCAGCTCAAGAAGATATGGATGGTTGAAATCTAGTGACAAGTGATTCTAAACAGTTCGCATGCTACATAGTATGCGCTGCATCGACTCTAAGCCCGCTCGCTTCCCCGAAGACGAACAGCCTGTCCATACTTCTGAAGCTTCGTAATCAGGGAATCACCGTGCTTGACAACATCTGCATACTGCTTGTTCTTGTCGTCTGGTCGGTTGGTCTCAATGATTCCATTGACACGGTCAATAGTGCATGCAATGCGGTTGCTGGAGATGAACTTGGCCAGATCCCTGGAATAATTCATTAGCCTTTTTCGTCAGTAACTTATAATATCACATACCGGTCCAGATAGTCCACTGTCACGCCGAAGTCGTTGGCCATACTAGTCAGTCCAACCACCCGGTAGCTCTGCAGCAGCTGCTGGTAGGCGCGAAGACGCATTTCACGGACGAACCATGCCCGGTGCTCGTGCAAGTAGCGATCTTGTGTCAAGAAATGATCCTCAACGCCAGCAAGAGCCACAAAGAAGGAGCGGTAGTTGCCATTATACAGACTGTTCACGAGGCTGGCGAGGGGCGAGAAGTCTACGGGGGTCTCATTCTCTGGTTGTTCACTGGCACCAGTTCCCAGTGTAGCTAGGTTGACGATAGTGGAGGTACCGGTGGTGGCCGGTGCATCCTTCATTTCTTCATCCCGTGAGCCAGGACCAGATGTGGCTTCGTCGGTACCAAGAATAGCCTTGATCTCGGGAGCGTCCACCACCTTAGCCTTAAAGTCCACCCGCTTCAGGGACAGGGAACCTGCAAGCACTGAGTAGATCACCAATGAAGAGTAGCTGCAGAGCTCGTAACTCGTGAATGTGGATAGACTGTCAAGGAGGAGAGGTGCGGAAAGGCTGTAGCAGCGCACTGTGAGCAAGTGCATTCCCTTGTATGCCTTGAGACGATTCCTCCGATCCCAGTCACCACCACTCTCCACCAAGGTCTCTGCACGCTCGATCGCTTTCTTGACGAATTGAGCATCACCAAAGAAAAGGCCGATACGGGTCATTGCGAGAACCAAGTCAATCTTGGTACCAAGGAAACCTGTCTTTTCGAGGAGGGCTTCGTGCGACTCGATGGCTTTGTCCTGTTCAGACGTGTCAGCTTTTGCCCGTTGATATAAGACTGATGAAATATTACCTTGTCTCCTACACGGGCCCAAAATTCAGCCCGTTTCCCTCGTGCAGCCTGAACCTCAGTCTCGCCTGCGGCCTCTTCTGCCTGTTCTTCCTCCTTTTGAATAGTTTCTAGCTCCTTTTTGTTGTCATCCACTAAAGACTGATACAGCTTTTCATCCCATGGGAAATCAATCTTCTGTGGTGACTTCCGAGAAGCCAGCATATTGGAATTGATAAGCGGTTTGGTGGTGCCTGCACCGTGAGAATGTTGTGTCACTCCTTCTCCGGTGGCGTTCAAGATACCTTCAGTCGGGTGGGCCAAAAAGCGGTAAAAGGGAGCCATCTTGCGTTCGGAGATGACATCTTGCAGCTTCTTTACGGATGACTGACGGGTTGATGGGGTGCATGCAGGATTGGAGAGGTTGAAGACATGTTGGGCGAGGATAAGGTCGGGGTACTTGACATATTGTGGATCAGACCCCATGATGGCGAGTGGAGACTGAAGAGATATTAAGGTGATGGGGATGGGTTGGAGTTGAAGGTGATGATGGAGTTGTGTTGGTGCATCACGTAGCTGGAGCCAAGCTCAGCTGGGGTATTGTTTCTCCGATCCGAACTCCCCTTCTTGCCTTAGTTCCTTGGTGCCTGAATCTATTGATGCCTCAGGACACAAATTCCCAACTTCGTTATGATGACTAAGACATGGGAGTTCATTGTGCAGGGATCTCCTCAATCCTTTACGGAGTACTCCGTACCGTTGCATCTATAACTGTAGATCCTTCCCTTATCAAATCATCGTATCTATCACAACCATGATGCCCCAACCAAGCCTTTTGTCATTTGATAGTAGAGCTCTGATTCCCCACCTGGATACTTCCACTAATGCGGAGTGCTCGCATGCCTCGAGTCTTGAAATTGCCCAGGCGAAGCTGACTGATGATAGATGACCCCCTGATCCAATTTTATAATATTTTATAATATTCATTCGCAAGACAATCATCCCATTAGTTATCGAAAAGCAGTCGTGACTCCAAACTGCCAGTCTATTGGCTTATTCTTCTCTGACATATTGATACACACTTTACCTAATATAGGTTTGGACCGTATGGGGCTTGGTGTGGCGTGCCGAGGCTTCCCCAGTTGATAAATTTTAAACGGAACAAGCTCCCAGAGGGGAGGTGTTTTCCATAGAAATAGACAAACGAATTATGTTTCTCCAATCACCATGAGCGGACTTGCCATTTCATGGTTCTTTCCGCCGCTAAAGACAACTGGGATCCGCTTGGCCCACGCATAAATTTCATTCGAGTACCTACTGAGTAGTCTGAAATAGTAAGGATGTCAGATGATATTCGCATATGTAATATGATTGCCGAAAGCACGTTCCAAGGTGATTGGTTTTCTCATACTGAAAGCTCGATCTACAATTTATGCCCTACTAGCAGCGTTACTGTGATAACTCTTAGTTACGACGTTCTTGAGATTCCACGTTTATGCTCACGTTATGTAGATTAGGGCAATCTTAGATAATAATCTAATTTTCATTTTAATCTCCATTTTCATCTTCATTTTTTGGTTGGTTCTTTTTTAACTAGTGGCCTTTCCATTCCTCTTCGCCTACTTAATCCTCGGAGCTCCCTCTCACCTTCTCTTTCTTTTTCTTTTTCTTTTGGATATCTCAGAGTGTTATCTACTTTTCGTTATTCACTCAACTCTTACAATCGCTGTTGTTATCCGGTACATTAACCCCTCCCGTCCAGGGATCGAACCAACTCTCATCATCATCGCTAACACATAGAAAGTAAGCTGCAGGAGAACAAACGCTATCACAGTCGATCTGCAAGAATGAAAGAGTTCATTTCAGAGCCCTACCAGGAAAAGGGCCCTGACCAACTGGAAGCTGCCGCCGTCAATGTCATTCCGTTAGACAATCTCCCCAAGGGTCGCTGGGAGCGCACTTGGCCCACCATCGCCTGTGGAGCTGGTTTATTCTCTGATGGTTATCTCAATGGGGTACGTTCACGAAAAGAAAAGTTGTTCAATTCAGCCCATGTTTATGCGGCTGGGCCACATACTTTCGGTCCCACATAAACAAATGCTATTCGCGGGAAACAGACAACTGACCCACATTTTATACTATAGGTCATCGGCCAAGTCAATACTATACTAGAAACAATATACCCGGTCGCCTATGCCAACTCATCTGCAAGCCAGAATGTCTCGTCCATTGCCTTTGCTGGAACCGTTGTTGGCATGTTGATCTTTGGCTATACCAGTGACCACTGGTCGCGCAAGTGGTCCTTGATGATTTCGACCATCATCCTCTTCGTCTTTGCCGCTCTTTGCGCTGGTTCCTATGGTGCACATGATGATGTCTATGGCATGCTGGCGGCACTTACTGCCTACCGCTTCTTCATCGGTGTGGGTATTGGAGGCGAGTACCCGGCTGGATCTGTCGCGTGCGCTGAGAACACTGGAGAACTGAAGCAAGGTCACCGTAACCGTTGGTTCATCATGTTCACAAACTTCCAGATTGACTTCGCTTTTGTTCTCTCAGCTTTTGTTCCCATGATTTTGGTCCTTATCACTACTGAGAATCACCTGCGCCTTGCTTGGCGTTTGGCTCTGGGGTTAGGAATCATTCCTCCTCTGAGCTTGATCTACCTCCGGTTAAAGCTAGAGGAACCTGAAGAATTTAACCGCGAACGCATGCACAAGTTCCCCATTTGGCTTATTATCAAGTAAGTATCTCGCTGTTTTTGGGTTTGCCGGTGAGGAATAAGTTTCTGACCACACTATAGGTTCTACTGGAAGCGTTTGGTATGATCGTGCAATTAGTTTGATATAAGAAAGAGAATATTCACTAACTAGTCATAGGCCGTTGTATCACTGATCTGGTTTATCTATGACTTCTCATCCTACTCCTTTGGTATTTTCGCCTCAAAGTGGATTAGCATCATCACCGGTGATAGTGCACCCTTATGGCAAACCTTTGGCTGGACAACCCTGGAGTATCTCTTCTACCTTCCAGGATCTTTACTTGGTGCCTTCTGCAGTGACTGGATTGGTCCCCGCAAAACCTTGGCCATTGGTGTTCTTCTCCAGGGTATCGTGGGATTCATCATGTCCGGATGCTACAAGTACCTGGGCACCCATGAAAATGTCGGTGGTTTCGTAGTGGTCTACGGGTGAGTGAAAGAAGACTTGACTCAGTTATTGATTTGTCTAACATTCAACAGTATCTTCCTTGCACTCGGTGAATTTGGCCCTGGTGATAACATTGGTCTATGTGCGGCCAAAACCAGCGCTACAGCTGTTCGTGGTCAATACTATTCCTACGCTGCTGCCATCGGTAAAATCGGTGCTTTTGTCGGTACCTACGTTCTTCCAATTGCACAGAAAAATGCTCCCAACCCAGTCCGTGCTGGTCAGGATCCATTCTTCATTTCCAGTTCACTGTGCATTTTAAGTGCCGCCCTGGCCTGGTTCCTTCTGCCTGAGATCAACCAGGTACGATAAAAAATCTCTCTTTCTGTTGAAATTCATTGAAAACTGACTGAAAGTTTGCAGGATACCATCACTAGCGAGGATGAAAGATTCCGTGCATACTTGATCAACAATGGATATGATGTCTCTACTCTGGGCAACAAATGATGTCAACTGTAGTCTGATATCAGACTCCGACGCATTTAACTGTTCCAGGAGAATTGCCGACTTATTTACTACAATACCTTTGTTGATTGCTTCTCTTGATTGATATTGGTTCTATTGATCTGACTATCAAATAATTTGGGGCTCTCTGTATGATGATTGAGGAAGCCCTGTAACGAGTGGCCATGTATTGATGAAGACACGGGAATTATTTATTCACTCTAATCGAAACACCCGAGACTTATCGTACAACTAGTCGTACGAGCAATATCGGAAACCACTATACTGTACTATGATTTGATTTTATGTCTATTCTGGCGCTAAACACCATTCATAAATTACACAACGTTTCTCGTGTCGAACTATCTTGCAGACAAACTACTCTTCTACCAGAACACGAATCCCAAAAATAATCATTTCACTATCCCTCCTAGCTCCCACAGACTCCACAATTATGTGAAGATGCAGAGGAAGTGACATTCCAATTACAGAGACCAGCTTCCTGGGAGCAGATGCTACAGTCACAATCGAAGACGAAGGAGAAGAAAAACGCCTCAAGAGAATATAACAGATTACGACCCCTCCTCGCTCAGGCATCTTCTAATTTAAGGACTCTAGACTGCAGTTTATCATATCATAGTCTGTTGACTAGCATTTCCTTTGAAAGGGTAGTACTTTTTACGACCTCCACGCATTCCTAGATGCTATATGCGCTATGTTATGGCAAACTCGCCCGGAATGACGGGCTCTGATCATACTGGGAGTTCAGCCCAGGTGGACTCAAGGGAAGTTGGTATGAATGCATTAACGACTCGTAGTAAATTTAACCGGCTATTAGGATAATGAAAGCTAGCTATGGGCCTGTAGTGAATAGTAAATATAAACATCACGTGTATATCAGATCTGAAATACCAGAAGTGGTAACAATCACAAGTAATTTACCCCGGAATTGTAGGTCACGGGAAAACAGACTCCACCGAGTCAATCGCGTCAACCGAGGTTCGAATTGGACCAGTCAATTACCCCGACCTTTCCTCTCCTATTTTCTGTCCTTTTTAGTCCTCTGGACTTGGTTTCAACTACTTTATCCCGTCTTGTTCGTACGTTGTACACTCTCCCAGGGTCGGAAGCTTAACTGAACACCGCTCAGGTGATCGAAATTGACCCGGAATCATGGTTGCCGACGCTCTCGTCTACCACCCAGCCCTTGCGCACTGGCTGCGCTACGTCGCGACAACTAGTGTGTACTCCCCATAACTACCCAGAGAACTACACTTAAGAGACCGCTCTACAATATTTGATAAATTCATCGAATACTCTCCCCGCTAACCAACCGGAAAACCCGCAGTTGGCCGCGATAAGCTCTTCCGCACGCTCCAGTATTTCTCGCGTTTCTACGCCTGGTACCTGTACCGCACAAACAAGCCTCAGTCGGCAATCGAACCCTACAATGCCGTAAAGAAGCAGCTCGGCACTACACGCAAGATCCTACGCATCGGCAAGTTTGCCGAGCACCTCAAGGCCGCCTCCGTCGCCCTTGACAATAAGAACCCAATTGACCCAGTACTACGCTACTTGGCTGTCGGTCGCCAGCTCGGATATGCTGGATATTTGTCCCTGGACGCCGTGACCGTTGTTGACGTGATCGGATACCGAAAACTCGCCTCTGTGAAGCGACTGCAGGATAGTGCGTATCGCTCTTGGGCTGTCGGTCTGGTGTGCAGTGCTGTTGCCGGTGTCTACACTTTATTCCGCCTGAAGGAGAAGGAGAAAGCTATTAACCGCAAGGAGGGTGAGGGTGTTGTTGAGGCCAAGAAGATTGAGAGGTATGTCTACACTAGGTTCCGGCCGTTGGAATACTACGTTCTGATTATTCTATTAGGGAGCTTTCTGCTGCTCGGATACAGCTCATCTCTGATCTGTGCGATTTGACTGTCCCTGCTTCTGCGCTGGGAATCTCCAGTCTGGATGATGGTCTCGTCGGTATCGCTGGTACCGTTAGTAGTTTGATCGGTGTCTGGTCCCAGTGGCGCAAGACTGCATAGGCCACATCGCCTTTAACGTCCAAAGGCTTGATGTTTGTGATGAGCTGGCTGAGTGGTTCCCTCAAGTCTCGGCTATGAATGACTGGTTTCACGTATCGACTGGAGAGTAGAGTTTTTATCTTGATTTATCTTCCCTGCGTTCATGAACAAACCTGCCATGCCCCTGGACATGTAGATGTCTAGATGACTTTCTGTTCTCGTACATATCAATGTCATTTATTACTACTATCCTTTGTGGACTCTATCGGGTGAGAGGTCTAAGTGTTTTTTCTTCGGGATCTTGCATGATTGCATGATGTTTATTAGCTTAAAAAGTGACTTCCAACAACACCGCACACATTCCCCATATTATCATCCGTGATGTTGGGCATAGTGCCGCAAACATCGCTCCATATCCGGCGACATCGCGAAGGGCTTAGACGGGGCAAACCTGGACGGCATTAGATTGGAATATGATGGATGTTCAACTCTAACAAACCGAGCCGCAAGATCCACAGGTCTTGGAAGAGCCTTCAACAGAATTTCCACACTTGGGGCAAGAAGGGTGCATGATGGATATTGGATGACCTGTTACGAGTCAGCATCGCACATCTAAGAACTCTCAAGAAATCTCAATCTCTCAAGACTGGGACTCTACCTGAATGAGATGCTTGTGTAGACGAAGTATTTTAGACG
The DNA here is from genome assembly GCF_028828555.1 of Penicillium taxi. NCBI lineage: Eukaryota > Fungi > Ascomycota > Eurotiomycetes > Eurotiales > Aspergillaceae > Penicillium > Penicillium taxi. The sequence goes on from NW_026643205.1 coordinate 2,098,678, forward strand.
AATAATAGTTAGGGGAAAGGTCAGAGAGAAGGAAGAAAAAAAAAACGAAGGTATTTATCTAAGCCCCTCCAAGCCCCGCTTTGATCCAGATCAGCAGATCCATGTCGGTGAAGTAAAAAGGTTGACTTATAACCCAGGTATTGTATGGTGTAACAGCATTTGAACTTATTCGATCTTATTCTATGACTTTATTTCAAACTCGGAACATTCCAAGGTTTCATATCTTTATCTGATCCCGCAGTTGACATCCTTATCAACACATGGATATCTGAGTGATCAATCCACCAACATTAAATATGACGAGGATCATACGCTGGATGATAAGCAAACAGTCGAAGCCAACCAGAAATGTACTCCCTTCGACATACGGCTGATATATCCATACATAGATAGACAAAGAGCAGTAGCGACAAAAGAAGAATTTCCATCCAAGTCAACGGCTAGATATAGATGTAGAGGTATAGACCTCTGGCAGTTCATTTTGGGAAGGTTTGTTTTCCTCGGGGTATACATGAGTTGTAGAAGAACTTATAAAAAGCGCAGAGTCATTCTTTTCTCCAGGATTCACTTCTTGTTGATTAGGTTAATACAAGACGATAACAAGGATGATAGTGATCTCATTGCTCTCGTGGAAGATCTGGGAGTACTTTTTCAGATATGAGATGACTGCCAGAACTGTCAAAGTGACATTTCTTGTGCAAAAATGGTTTCTGTGGGGAGATAAGCGAAGAAAATTTCTCTCATCCTATTATCAACAGCGTTCAGTCTTGCCCAGGATATTTCCGTTTATACAGCATAGTGAGACAACGCAGTTAGGATGTTGTCGTCAAACGATATGCAGCTGGCTATCAGATCCACTGATAGTTTTTTTCTTACCGGGAAATCAGGAACAGCCATCATAACCATCATCACCAGGCTGATCGCTCATAGCTAACACGACTTCAGGCAATTGCGCAGCCCTGGCGGCAAAGCAAATACAGTTTGTTCAGAAAGGTCTAACTTCTCCTTAGGCAGATGCCATAATACGACGAGCATACCTCATAGATTGAGGTCACCAGGACTTAGATTTCCATTCAATGATCGCATTTCTTCCTAATTTTGGACATAAAAGGGTTCTTGATAATTTTAAGCAGTCCGATGGCATCAATTTTGCAAAAAAAGGCTGTAGAGATCACAATCGCAATCGCAGCAGCTTGGTTATAACCGAGGGCAGCTCTACTTTCCCAGATGAGTTGACGCTATTCAGCCTACCGAGAAGAATGTTTGGTACGGGGTTAGAGTGTGCAGTAGAAAGAAGACTACTATAGAGTAACAGCCAAAATATGGCGGGGGTCATCGTAGCGCAAAGCGTGGACATTGAAGTAAATGTTTCTGTTGGAACTCACCGGAGACGGTATTCATTCACTTAGTTCCAGGGGAATTCAATTCAGCATCAGTTAATGCGATAAGTAGGATAGCTAGATTCTAGGATTAGGTGACTAGTAGAATGACACACACCACACCACGCGAAACCAGAGCATCTATCTACTACCGTAGACTAGCTGCCACTTTGCAGGTGTAACTGTGTACCCACAATTTCCTTTTCAGAACGTGAAATTCAATTAAGTTAACAGTCTTTCACCCATAAACTTACATCATAGCTTGAGCGAAGCGATAAGCTATTTACTGAAATAGTTCCCTGCCTGAGGACTCTCATCTGTAGCTAAAATTCCCTAATTGTGGAGCACCATACCAGGGCTACAGCTGTAAGACTCCGGGAAATGCTCACTCTTTCTGCCAGGATCCAATTTGGATTCGGAGACGGTGAGACTGCACCTGGCATAAAGAGTATGTGTTTCCCGGGGTAAGAGATACGCCATAATAGTAGTTCTTAGCACGGTACGGCGTCAACGCTGATTCGCCAGGAAATTTTATATCGTTATGTTTATTAACATCTTCTCTCTTCTCTCTTCTCTCTTCTCTCTTCTTTTCCATAACCAACGAGATGGAAGACACTATGAAACCCTGACTATGCAATGCCTGCCATCAACCCTGCTCCATTGACCATTATCAATCGGATAAAGGGAATCGCATATTCAAGACCTGCTCGATTTGTAGCGGCTATGGTAAAGCGTCCAAGAAAGCGAAAACCCCGATTCCTGCTCCAGCAGTGACTATCTCAGTCCCAGTTCCTATAGATCTCAAGTCGACTTCAAACCCCCGGAATCCGCTTCTCACAGCCGTCACTAACGTTTTAGGCCCAGTTCGATGCAGGAACTCGGATTTAACTAAATATTCCCGCCATTTGTGGGCGACGTAAGAGCCTACTAAAAATATAGAGACTATGTATTCAGCCTAGAATTGAGCCTGGAAATGAGCTTAGAATTGACGGCCTCCACGGCAGTGGCTCCCGGAGGGCCAGCGGAGCGTCACTTACAGGCCTAATAAAAAGAAGAAAAACGTATTTGCGTAGTTAGTTATGCTAAGTTCGCAAACTCAAGCTATCTGCTAGCCATACTGGCGCAGTTTCTAGTTTATTGAAGACGCATACTATTTAGGTAAAATATAACCTTGGAACTCAAAATTCCAGGAATACCAACAATTACACCTATTTTCCACAATTTAGTTGGGTTTGCATCCATAAAAAGGTTACCTAGGTATCAGAAATATTTTCAATCCAAACGATTTCTCAAAATCAGGTCAACTTTGCCTCGAAAAACAAGGACACTACCTAATCGAGCGACGATCATTTCATCCTTTTCCAACCGCCAGTACTTGGAAGATTTCCACCTGGCTGGATCCCAATATCCAATTTATCATTGACCTTGAAGGATTATCAATTCTCTGGGCCCCTTGTCAGCAGCTTTTCGCGTGAGTTTACCGTATCAATAATGTGAATGATGAACTATGCGCTGTGTCGAAGCTACCTCATCCTATTTTGTGATTTGTGCTTACTAGTTTGTCGGTTGGATAAATCCAAGCGAAAGATCCGACAGGTGAGCTGTGAAGGTGGTATCCTTGGGGCATGACCATGGGGCAAAGCCGTCATCATGATATTTGGCTGATATTCCACATCATCCGACCTTGGAAGGTTTAGACGTCTGCTCAGGATTCTCTCTTTGGAACCATACTTCGTCAATTTCAGACAGCAATGCATACCTATTCGAATGACTCTGTTTTATGATTCCTTAATGTGTTCAGGTGGGGCCAATTGAAGTGACTTGGGCAGGAAAATGCAATACTATGTACTTCGTGTAAGTAGCCAATCAGAATAGGGTAGTTAGTATACGAGGAACTATTTACAGTAGCCCTAAGTCACACGTAATATCAGCTAAAAGGTCCAAAATTTCAGAAGTAGGTACTTCATCAACTCTATATTAGTATATCATACCCCGGCAGTCCCCGCCTTCCCCGGACCAAAAAGGAGGGGAAGTCATACGGTAGATCTAAGCCGATGAACCAAGCCGAGGGGTTCGGTAGATCGGGTCAAATAGGGCGGTGAATACCCCGTGTTTCGACCCAGGCCATAATCCCTTAGGCTCAAATCTAGACTGTATTCAAGGTCACGCGCCACGGGTGAAATAGGAAAGAACCTTGGAATTGACGTAAGAAAGATAGGAAGTGGATATTCCGGGGAGTTGGATCAATCGGGATGAAGAAGTTCAAGTTTTGCGGAGGCAAATCCTTCTCCACTTTTTACGCCATTTGGAGATGCTTGTTCCAGACTGGTCGGAGGAGCATTAGCATTTAACCATAGGATTCAAGGGTTGAGCTGACAAGTTAGTACTACTACTGCCCATAAATTAATATCCCTCCAGTAACTACTCCGTATACAGTTAAATCGCGCATTCCAATGCGCGATATCTGCTACTATGGGGCTCATACCTCCGAACAGTACAGAGTATGGGATCCACTAACGCACATCATACATACAATATAAGGAGAATCTGGAACGAAATTAATGCCTCGTCGGAATTCAACCAATAGGGAAAGCGACATAGTACGAAAATAGTTGTTGATCTAGCGGGAGTAACTTCAGCCCACCCGAACTTCTCTTTTATATGGATTCTGATTGGCCTGAACCGCCGTAAACGATGTCGCGAGGCATCATCCCTCGGCTTAGTCAAACGCCGTTATTGGAGCTGAACAGAAGGATTAACTTGCCCAATCTTGATTCCGAATTTGCAGCCGGCCCTTTGCCGTCGATTCCGAAATGGAATCGGAGAGCCGAAGTAGCTGGACAAATGATACATCGATATTATGTCATCCTCTCCCCCGCGAAACAGATATCGGTATCTACGGTAACAATCCAAGTAATCTACGGTAGTTGTTGAAATACGAGATCATGTTGCGTCACAATGATTCTAGGAGTACGAAGAAAAAGAAAAAGAGATTTAAGAAAATATGGAAATTAAAACTGTATAGAAACCAAAAAAATTGGAGATCAAAGAAACTGCATTCATAGACCGTACATCTACCGTTCTCAACCTGCTCTTCACTCTTTCTCTTTACAACTACCGTCCCGTTTCATCTATCAACTTGTTTCAAAGTATTTCTGTACTATATTCTCGTTCCGAATCCATTTCGTTAAACCGATCGGGTCAATTCGGACGTCGCAGCTTCATCCACTACGGCCTTACGCCCCCGACATCACCCGTGGAGCTGTGGAGATTGGGGCGAAGTGGACGAGAACCTCCTGCATACCAATAACTGACTTTACCATGGCCCCTGCTGAAATCAATTATATACCCCTAGGTCGCCCGGCCTCTCCTGGACTTCTTGCTTCAGATTTCTTTCAACAGCAACTCGCGAAACAACGCAACAATAACTATCATTCTACTTCACTCAGAACAATGGTTGCCACTTCAGTAAATCGCACTGCCCTCCACCCTGGTGGTGTCCAGTAAGTACCATATACCCCGCTGTCGACAACATTCACTAACACATCTTAGACCTAGCAAGGGTCACACCGAGTTGGAGGAGGAGCTACATGAGACTGCCCACATTGACTACGACCGAGTTGCAATTGTAAGAACTATCTTTGACCATACTGTTGATGTTTATACTGACTCGTTCATAGATTGCCAACCCTGCTGTCCCTGCTCTATATGAGGATGCTCTTGTGTACGAGACTGGCTCTGCTATCACATCAAGTGGTGCTTTGAGTGCATACTCTGGTGCTAAGACTGGTCGTTCTCCTTCCGATAAGCGTATTGTCAAGGAAGAGTCCTCCGAAAATGAGATATGGTGGGGACCCGTGAACAAGCCAATGAACCCTGATGTGAGTTATTTTTATCGTGCTTCTTCGTATTTGAAGACATGAGCCTTTTTTATTGTTACTCTTTCTATACGTTGCCCTTGCATGGCATTTCAGCCCTGTTCTCCACCAAGGATCCTTGCATATGCAGTCCAACTCAAGCTTTTATGGCATTTGGATCTTCATTCTTCTCGAGTCTTGGAGTCTTGACTTGTTGTTTGGAATCATTCCCAATTTCCTCCTGTTCCCTCTTCTCCTCCATTTGCCACTTTCCCTTCTCCTTGTCACTTGACTTCCCCGCTGCAGAACCAACTTGATCTTGATGATGTCATACTAACCATCATTTCAAGGTCTGGCGTATTAACCGTGAGCGTGCTGTGGACTACCTCAACACCCGTAACCGCATCTATGTTATCGATGGTTATGCTGGATGGGATGAGCGCTACCGTATCAGCGTTCGTGTCGTCTGTGCCCGTGCCTACCATGCTCTGTTCATGCGAAACATGCTCATCCGCCCAACCAAGGCCCAGCTCGAGCACTTCCACCCCGACTATGTCATCTACAACGCTGGTTCATTCCCGGCTAACCGCTTCACTGAGGGTATGACTTCTGCTACCTCCGTCGCTATCAACTTTGCCGAGAAGGAGATGGTTATCCTCGGTACCGAGTACGCTGGTGAGATGAAGAAGGGTGTCTTCACTGTCCTCTTCTACGAGATGCCCGTCAAGCACAACGTTCTTACCCTCCACTCTTCTGCCAACGAGGGTGCCAATGGTGATGTCACCGTTTTCTTCGGTCTTTCCGGCACTGGCAAGACCACTCTCTCCGCAGACCCCAAGCGTAAGCTGATTGGTGACGACGAGCACTGCTGGACCGACACTGGAGTCTTCAACATCGAGGGTGGTTGCTACGCGAAGTGCGTTGGCCTCACCCTCGAGAAGGAGCCCGATATTTTCAACGCCATCCAGTTCGGCTCCGTTCTTGAAAACGTCGTCTTCGACCCCGTCAGCCGTGTTGTTGACTACGAGGACACCACCTTGACCGAGAACACTCGCTGCGCCTACCCCATCGAATACATTGAGAACGCCAAGATCCCTTGTGTCACTGACAACCACCCCACCAACATCATTCTGTTGACTTGCGACGCTCGTGGTGTCCTGCCCCCCATCTCCAAGCTCACTCCCGAGCAGACCATGTTCCACTTCATCTCTGGTTACACCTCCAAGATGGCCGGTACCGAGGACGGTGTCACCGAGCCCCAGGCCACTTTCTCCTCCTGCTTTGCCCAGCCTTTCCTGGCCCTGCACCCCATGCGCTACGCCACCATGCTTGCTGAGAAGATCAAGCAGCACAAGGCCAACGCCTGGTTGCTCAACACCGGTTGGGTCGGTGCCGGTGCTACCACCGGTGGCAAGCGTTGCCCCCTCAAGTACACCCGCGCCATCCTCGACGCCATCCACAGCGGCGAGCTTGCTGGCGCAGAGTACGAGAACTACGAGGTCTTCAACCTACCCGTCCCCAAGGCCTGCCCTGGTGTCCCCAGTGAACTGCTCAACCCCAAGCACGGCTGGACTGCCACCGCCTCCTTCGGTGACGAGGTCAACAAGCTCGGAAAGCTCTTCAACGAGAACTTCAAGAAGTACTCAGACCAAGCCACCCCTGAGGTCCTTGCCGCTGCTCCCAAGACTGCTTAGATGCGTTCCGGATATAAAAATTGCCATTTCTGTTTTTACTTTCCAAGACTATCTTAGTCATTTGCATGGCGTGCTGCGTTTGCTTTTGTCGTTATGATCTATTCCCCGGATTTCGACTCTCGCACTTGTATCACAAACGCGAGGTCTAGTTCCTTTTTCCTTTTTTTTTCCTTTTTTTTTCCTTTTTCTATCTCTTATTTCTCTATTGAACATCTATCCTCTATATGGATATGTGACGACTGGCCCAGTCGGAATATCTAGTCGACTACCTATTATGATAGCCAATGAAATCGATGAATTACACACTTCAATTATAACGCAATTAGCTACATAGAAGACCCTAGCAGCCACTGATTGAATCCTCTTGTGACCTTCCACATCGCTTACACCATTCACCTATAGCAGTATACTTATTTTTACAAGATAACCTTCCTTTTTCTTTCCCCTCTTCTTCAACAAAGTTTGGTCAGATAAACTGGTCGGGCAGGCTATCTCGTGAATACAATCTACTCTCTTGTCCTCAGCATTGGACTGCACATGGAGCAGAGGCTGAAACCCCAGTTTTTAGCGTATAATATTTTCATTTCATAAACTTTCTTTTCATCAACTGGTGATGGGAGGTACTGATGTGATGCTTTTGAATTCAACATAATACCAAGTGTGATTCAATGTTTGTTATTGTCGAAGAGGCTGTGTTGATCTTGAAAGTCTTGGAACCTTCAAGAATGTTTGAATTTTAGGTCTATTATGTGTGTCTGTTTGACCCAGCACTGAAAAAGAAGACGCTGAATAGATTGATGACTTCAAACCTCGCGGTAGGGAATAATCTGCGCCATTGAAACTTTTCCACTCTATCGTGGATTCTTCCTCTCGAATTGACCTTGGAAGCAGATGCTCTGCACTTAGCTTAGACTATGAAGTTTCAACGGCTGTAAATTTCAGGTCAAGATCATATTTAGAAAAAGGAACCCATTCTGAAACCAACAATTTCCATATTCCAACACTCAAAGCTCTGTAAATTCACTCTCTGTTTCCAACCAAGTAGCAAAGTCCTTCAATCCTGGATTGGTTTCCTTCAACTCAGTAATATTTGCCTTGTAACCCTCATCATGGAACCATTGAAACATGTATCCAAGATCCTTCATCGCAGCCATGATACCGTGACTGACCAGCTCAAACGTGGTCGGGATCTTCGTACCCGTTTTCTCCAAAAAGATGTCTGCATATTGATCATACGTCAACTCATCCCCAGCAAGTGAGATACCTTTACCCTGATACTGCTCAGGATTCAAGAACCCCTCAGCCGCAAAATAGCCAATGTCGCTGGTCGCCACTAACTGCAAGGGCTTCCCTTTCAGAGCCAGTTTGAAGCTGGTTGCAAACACTTTGCCGAGGAAGTCAGGGGTGAGGTTATCGAAAAAAGCCGTTGGCCGCAAGATAAGCCACTTCATTTCAGTGTTCTTCGTCTTTTCGACAAGGTGGTGCTCGATGTTGTGTTTGTGGATGAAGTGTGGAATGTTGGTTGGATTCTGGAATGAAGCATCTCCGCCGCGGTCGACAGAGCTGTATACGAAGAACTTGACGTTTTCCCTCAATGAAGCATCAACCAGTGCTTTTCCCTGTTCTTCTTCGAGGGAGCCAGTCCCAGCTGCCTAGACAGAGCTGATAAGTGACCGAGAATGCTGACTGGAATGAGTAATTCCTTACCTGCACACTGAATACTCCCCAGATCGACTGTTGGGTCACTTTCGAGGCATTCGCAAATATTCCAGCTGGGTCGTCCAAATTTCCTTCGACAATCTTGATCTTAGACGATAACTCGGTTAGTTTCCGAGCCGACGAGGACTGGGCGTTGCGAGTAACAGCTAAGATCTCAAACGGAGCTTGTCTGGAGACCAGGTTGCGGACGAGTGAGCCCCCCTGTTTTCCTGTTGCGCCAGTAATGAGGACGGCTGCCATGTTATAACCGTTTTGTGGGGACGAATAGATAATAAAGATTTGTGTTGTAACGGTTAGAGAGTGCTGCAAGTTTTACAAAGGGTAGAGGTCCTCCTTACATCATCATCTTTGCCATCATTGATCCCAAGGCCCACCTAAATACACTAAACTATCCACTCGGCCCGAGCTTTAGTTCCGAGCCTCAAAGCTTAGTATCACTTTTCACCTTCAACACGTTTTCAACAAACAGATGTTTCAATTTCCAAGTCAATTTCTTTGGGTTGATTTATTGTCGATTATCCCCAACCTTCGGGACAAGTTATCTCATAATCAGCCGGATAGAGTAGCAGCAGTTTTGACTCGATATATATATGGATTTCTTCTCCGTCTTCTGGTTTATTGCATTTTCATATTCAGGGCTGCTTTTCAGTCAATTCAAAAATCAGAATTAAAAGAATAAAAATCAAAGCTATGACAGTACTTTGGAAAGATCATTTGGTCACCCACTTTACTGCTAAATGACTGAAGACTAGGTAGTTGGAATCCGGTATTCAATTTTGGGCTCAGATAGTTTCTGATTGAAATTAGCATAGATTATAGGAGACCTCGGTTGTAAAGTGTGACAAATCCACGTAGAGGGTCAGCTCCAGTCATAACATATACTGGTTGTTCTCTACAAACATTAGAAAGCATTACCAGAATTAACCTACAAATATGCGTAGTCCAGATTGCTTTGACACACCTATGTACTGATAACCTAGTTAGATCTATTATTCCAATCCTTAGGTTGTGACTACCTAATTTGGGTTCTTTGCTTTCGGTGGATGCGTGGTCCAGTTGTATCAAGTCCAGTGGTATTAAGCCCTAGTCGATCATGGTCGATAGGCGGTCGAGCCTGGGCTCTCACATTAAAACTCATTTATCGAGTCTATTTGAGGGACCTAATCAGTGTCCAGAGATACCAAAAAGTCTGACTTAAAATTCTCCTGTGTCCAGCGGTCTTTTATAGTTCAATGCCCCTACTATGGGAGTATTTGATGAATTTTTGTTTAATTGAAAAACCTGCATTCGAGTTTTTGATCTCGTCTCGTCTCTAGGTATCTTGAAGCTATTCACAATGAAAAAGCAATTTGACACCCCGGAATTTTGGAATGACTAACTGACTGATGATCATAGTATCTAGATGAAATCCAGGACATCCAGCGAATGGAATTACTGAACTGGCCTCAACGAGATTTCTCTTTCCCAGTCGTCAAAGATCTCCCTATAACTTTCTTTTCTAGATCTTCGTTACCATGGTTCTCGTTTCTTATCATTTCTTTACTTTTATTTCGCAAGGTCCTATTCCCGAGGTCAAATATGACCTTGAGTTGAGTAAATATTATATTCATCTTCTGTATTCAGAGCACTAGAGTTATTCTGGAGGGTCAACTTTCGGAGCTTCCAAGGTTGGATCGGTGGATTCCTAAAAGTTCTCACCAGTACCTGGGAAAGAATTCCTCTCTGAGGCTGTTTTCGCAATAAGGGTGACCCACTGATTTACGCCTCACTTATGTATTAGTATATTTCGATTCTATCTATGATAATACGAAGACAGTAGTCGTGTATTGGGGGGTTCAATGGTTGATTAAGCGCAGATACATGAATGTTTGGTTAGTACCTAGGTAAATTGCCTTATTGCAAGATTTCAAGACCTAGATACCTAGTCTATTAAAATCAATTGATAAGTGTGATTATGATGACTATCATATTCATACTTCAGGTATCCACCACTGTTAAACTAGATTGCCTTCCCCAATGACCTATACCAATTAATACATTTTTCATGCCGAAACCGCTTTCCGTGAAGATCTTAGCCTGTGCTCGAGACGTGCTTTGCTTTTTGTAATGATCTGAATGAACTACTGCATCGTCGGCGTTATTTTGTTGCTATTGGGCGGGGAACTCGGGTGTGGAGATCGTTGTATCCACCCTTCAACTTTTCTATACTTGCGTATCTATACCTATCTCTACCCCCAGGTACATTCCGTGGCTTTTATCTATCATACTCAGGTCAATGTGATCAGAGCATTACAAAGACCTTGGTTTTGTTATGAATGACTTTCGAAATAGTGTAACATAAATGGTAAGTACAAAGTGGATATGAGCTAGATATGGTTTAGACTAAAACCCCGGAAAGCGGGAGCGGGGGACAGGAGGAGAAAGTAGCCATTACCTAGGCACTAATATTTAGGAGATTATTAACTTGTCAGTTCCAAGGTTGCTGGTAGTATAAAACATTAATCATGTAACTTGACCATTAGAGAGCATAAATGTGGCCGTATAAATGGAACGAGTTTCCCCATTGATACGAAAGTATATGAACGGCCAAAGGGCGAAATCCGGCTATTCGGGTCTCGGTTGAGTTGTAAGTAAGTATACAGACATTATAACCCTCAGACCCCCGATTTATCCCTCATATGTTACTTGATATACTTGTTACCTACGTCCCCGCTTTACCTCCTCTTCTCTACCTGTTGTACAACTGATCTCATACGTCATAGTGAGTTACCATGGACGCCGTTTCCTTTCAACATTCTAACGAGGATAGTCCTCTTTCCCTCCATTTACCAGTGCATGGGAAGTCTACAGTGAATCTATACTTTCTTACCTCATTGACCTTCCCAGATCTGGTTTGAATCCTGTCTCACAATCATGGCTACACCCATCAAAGAAACTGGCAACGCTGTAGCCCCCTCCGACCTCCTACACCACCCGTATATGCGAGCAGCCCTACCATTTATAAATGGGGGTCTAGCAGGCATGACAGCGACAGCAGTCATCCAGCCAGTAGACATGGTCAAAGTCCGTCTCCAGCTAGCAGGCGAAGGCGCAAAGACAGGACCCCGTCCCTCCGCAATAGGAATCACTCGCGACATCATCGCTACCGGCAAATTCCTAGATCTATACACCGGTCTCTCGGCAGGAATCTTACGCCAAGCAGTCTATACCACAGCCCGTCTCGGCTTCTTCGACACCTTCATCACAACCCTGAACAACCGTGCAAAAGCCGCGAATCGCTCTGTTACTTTCGGCGAGCGCGCGCTCGCCGGTCTCTCAGCTGGTGGTATTGCTGCTATGATCGGTAACCCGGCTGATCTGGCCCTGGTGCGCATGCAGGCTGACGGACTCAAGGCGCCCGACGTACGGGCGAATTACCGGTCGGTCTTCGATGCATTGGGACGGATCGCGCGTGCGGAGGGCGTCACGTCGCTATGGGCTGGTGCGCTACCGACTGTTATCCGGGCCATGGCACTGAATATGGGACAGCTGACTTTCTTCGCTGAGGCTAAGACTCAGCTGAAGTCGCATACGAGCTTGTCGACTCAGAATCAGACGTTTGCGGCGTCAGCTATTGCTGGTTTCTTTGCTAGTTTCTTGTCGTTGCCTTTTGACTTTATCAAGACTAGGCTGCAGAAGCAGCAAAAGGATCCAAAGACTGGGATATTGCCTTATCGGGGTGTATTGGATTGTGCGAGGAAGGTTGTTGCTGAGGAGGGTTGGTTGCGCTTTTACCGAGGCTTCGGTACCTATTATGTGCGGATCGCGCCTCATGCGTTAGTTTCTCCACCTTTTTTTGAACCCTTGATTTGATTGCTGACCCACTTCGCAGGATGGTGACCCTCATTGTGGCCGATTATCTTAACCTCATCACCAAATAGAGGATGCCCTTTTGATGCGAGTTCAGCTTCGAGTCTTTTTTTTCCCTGTCCTCTTTTTTCTTTCTTTCAGTACAGTATGATCTCCCTTCATTCTTACACAGAAAAAAGAGACACAGCTGACAAGTTATCTGAATTAGACTCGTTTTTGTCTCATTGACAAGTCAACTATATTCTAGTCGACTACTTGCTATACCCTCAACAGTCTGCATCGGACAATTGCTGTTTCAACTATTCTTACATGCATTCATGAGAGATGTAGCGTCTATCAACTCATGGTTCTAGCTTGCAATACCCTTGACTCTATACCGCTCAGTACCTGTCTTTCTTCCTATACAACCAGCTGGAAAAAGTATCGAGGATTCTCCGAGTCAATGGGTGATCTCGGTTACTAGCACTAGTCTCTCTTAAAAAAGGGAAAGAATACCCATATATGGCATTTTTTTCACGATCTATTCTGGTCTTCCAATCTTAAAACTGCGTAATTAGGCATCCAGTGTACCTAGTAGGTAGGTATGGTACCTCCCCCGGTATCAGTATGCACCGCATTGGGAAATATCTATGACCTTGAAATAGCACGGCATTGTGCAGTTTGTACAATAGAATCAAGTCAGACCTGGTCCATTATCTAATGGCAGTGCAACAGTTTAAGTTTCATGTTACCAACATCCCAAATATCGCTGGTGATACATATCTAGGTAGGTATACCCTGAAAAATTACACAGCGTCTTAGGGCACCCGGCGTACAGCATTCGAGTAGATCTTCCTGGAACCTTGGAAGGTTCCATGACTTGAATCCATTGAGCTGGTCGATCATCTAGAACCTAGTAGTTCAACTCCAGGGCTACCCAGCTACATGCACATGGATTGGATTGATTCATTTATTTGAATATCATTAAGTGTACCTCGGTACTACAATCGTAAGACATAAAAGTTAAACAGGGGGGCGTCAACCATAAAAAAAAGCCCCGACTGAGATGATACCACTGACACATAAAGCGATATAATCGATACATTAGACGGGATGTACCCATCTAGCGCTTCTCAACCTCGATAGGAGGGAGAACGTCTGCGGCGGTCTCATCAGTGCCCTTTAGGTCCTCCTCGAGAGGAATGCTGTCACGAATATGCATGAACACTACGGGGGCGGCGAAAAGCAGGGAGCCGACGAGAAGACCCCAGTTGGAGGCAAACTCGCCCATGTAGGAGGTTTTATTGTTATCGACACTCGCCATGACGGCTGCACCTGCGGACTGTAGACCCTTGTAGAAGCCGGCCAAGTTGGCGAGCTTGCGGCCTGAGTTACCGAGGGCGCCCATAAACCAGTAAACGGTTCCTTGCCAGATTGCATCGTACATTCCGTAGAAAAAGTACAGGAACATAGGGGCGACGAAACCGTGGGAGGTCCAATCGAGAGCCTTGAAGTCCTTCGAGTCCACGTCGGCGCGGGTATACTTCTTCTGCCAGGCGAAGCCACCACCCCAGATAGCCATGGTTAGGACGAAGAGAGTGAGAAGGGCGATGCGGGCGCGAGTTGTACGGCGGATGCTCTCGATGTCAAGCAGGGGGCCGATGATGCAAGCAGCCACAATCTGGGCGAACCAGTAGAGGAAGTTGTTTAGGGCCTTGGTCCGAGTGTTGAAGTAGGCGTTGTTAATGCTGTTCTGCTGGTAAGTGTAGAACCAGTTGGATGACCAGAACATGGGGAAGAGCATGATAATCCAGGGCTCCGCAACCAAAGTCTGCCACAGGCCGATGATTTCGGTCTTCCAGCTGGGGTTCTTCATCAGAACAACACGCGAGCCGTCTTCGCGAACCACCTTGTTTGCATCACAGGTGAAAAGGGCTAGGACTGCGCCGAAAGCCATCAACACGATGAACGCGATGTAGGTACCGTCGTTGACATTCTTCTTCTCGGTGACGTGGATGTTCTGACCGAGGGGAATCTGGATAGAATTGAGTATTAGATTGTGATTAAGCTGAGGGGTGAGGGGATGGGTCTCTTACCAAAGCACCAATGCAGGCGCCGACGTTGAAGATACCCCAGAACCAAGCCCAGTAATGACCTTTCTTCTGCTCGAAAGGATACGACATGATGATAGTTCCCTGAGCGCCCCACAACAATCCAGCGCACACACCCAGGAAGGCGCCGGCGAAAATGTTAAAACCACCGACATCCTTGTGCTCGGAAACCAACAGACTGATGGCATAGATGCAGTAACCAATACCTCCAAATGACAGGGCAAGACGAACTCCGATACGGTTGACGATGGTTCCAGCGAAGAAACCCACAACGGCGAAAGTAGAGTTAAGCGCGATGTTCTAAAAATTTGACATGTTCATTAGTATCGATTAACCCATGAACTTGGTTTGTGGGGCGCGTCGCATACCATCTTATCAGCCAAGCTGTTATCGGTCTTACCACCGCCACCCAATCCACTCAGAGCATTGAACATGCCAGGGCAGAGGAAGCAGACGAAGGCAACCATACCCAGCTGGAACTTGGGGGAAGCATAGTAGAACGAGGATCCAACGATGGACTTGTACATCCATCCATTGGGGCGGATCGGGTGATCGACAGAGGTGATTTCGTGAGGGTAAGTGGTTTCCGCTGCCACTTGAGCAGACTTGGATTCAATCTCTGCCATTAGAGCAATAACACCAAGTGGTGGGATCACAAAGAAGGGGGAGAAATTGAAGGGAATTAGAGGGTGGAAATAAAGAGAGAGATGGATTGGGGGTGAGAAGGAAGAATAGAAGTAGTAGCTCCGGCTGCCATCCTAAATTCAATTTTTAGGGGCCAAAAACAAAAAGTGGAAAAAAGAAAGATAAAAATACGACCATTAGTCAAGGTAACATCGGGAATCTCCTAAATTAAAGGACATAATCAATTAAGCCCGTATTCCATGTTAAACCCTGTAAGATGATCCTCTATCGGTTTGCGGGGGTTAGGACTTCTGATTGGGTTCTGTTAAGCGACCGCTTTGATAGTAGAGTTACACCCTCTGTTTACTTTGTCGCGTGATATCCCATATCGTGAACTGTTCAACTGTTACCCTACCATATTTATGTTAATTCCATTAGGGGCTGAATGTACTCGGAAAATTAAACACGGAGCAGGAAATTACATGTGCTACCAATACCATTCTATGTTGGGATTAGTGTTATCTGTGGGGAAACCGTTAATCTGTATTGAGTACAAAATAAAGACGGTATGTTATACTGTCCAGATGGTACTCGGAACTTAGTTGGCTCATAAGTACGATTGTAGTGATAAGCAAGGGTTCATTTCGACATCCAACTCATTCTCATTCTTATCTCCACCACTCATGATGACGGATGAAGATAAGACATCACGTTCCATTCTACTCGTCCTCATCCATTTCACTCCCTGATTCAGACCCTGAGCCCATTGAAACTGACTCGGACGATGATGATGCTGATGCCGATACTGATGCTGATTCTAGCTCAGACTGGATCTCCTGAGTATCGACTCCCTGCTGAGTAGCTGCAGGCTCAGGCTTAATAGGTGGCGCATCTGAGTCATCCTCAACTTCGACATCAACGTCAATGTCGCTGTCTGCATCAACCGCGTCGCTAGCTAGCGTAACACGGTTTGACTGATGTTGATCTTCTGATTCTTCTTCTGATTGTTCCTCTTCAGCTCTTCGCGCCTGCAATTCCTCCGCCCGACGCACTTGTTGTAACAGAACAGGGTCGGGGCGGAGATCGCCAACGGACAGAGGAACTGAGCATACGGGACATTTGACTACACGAATTCGTTGACCGCCTCGTCCATTGGTGCCAGGAGTCGGGATGCTAGTGGAGCTGGTGGAGATCATTTCGTGAATTGCTTCTCGCTCGAAGCTATGTAGACACTTAGTGCTGGTGACTGGCTCACGGAATTGCAGTAGTGTGAGTGGACATTTCAATGAGATGCGCTCCGTTGCAATGGCAATGTCGTCTGAATCCGCCGGCGAGGGTTCGCGTCGACTGCGCTTAGATCGATTCTGGCCAGCCGAGGTCCGAGACTGGACCTGCGATCCTGCACTCGTATCTTCAAGATGCGCAAACCAGGTGGAAGAGTGTGGTAGGGGAGGTTTTTCGTCACCAGGAAATTTCGCATTGTGTACATGGCGGTAGAAATTGATATAGGAGTTATTTTTAGAGTACCTGAGACAATCAGCAACTGTAAAGAAAAAAAAAAAAAAGAAGAAAATAATGCAGCATACCTTTCAGTCAATGATAGCTGATTCCACTCTTTATTGTGTTGTTCTAACATCTTATCCAATCTCCCGCTAGGTGGATTCTCCGTGTTGCGCTCCCTTGCTTCTCGTTCCGGGGTAGTCTCGCGATTCGGGTCAACTTCATCCTCGTCATCATCATGTTGCTGCTGCTGCCGGGAACTTCGTGTTCGTCGCTCCACTGGGGAATGCATAGAGGCCTGCGCATCTGCCTCTTCCGCAACAATAACATTGATAGAATTTTCCAACTCCTCCAAGCGAGTCTCGCCGTCAATGATATAGCGTATCTCCTCGTCTATCCGTCCAGTAAGGGCACCAAGCCTTTTTTCCGTCTCCGCCAGTTGTTCATCTGCCGCTTGATCATTCCATTCTTCCCCATCGGCAAGTCGCTTATTTTTGTCTCTCTCATGTTGCACTCGTGCATCTGTCAGTTTCTCGGTCACCTTGCCTACAGAAATACCGAGCTTTTCGGTCGCATGCTGGAGTTGCGTCTTGACGACTTGCAGTTCTTGTGACTCTAACAGTTGGGCGAGATGGCGCTGTGCTTCTGCCCTTAGAGAAACCGATGGAGGTTCATACTCTGGCATCTCCGGGACTGTGTCGGGTCTTGCTTTGTCTATGCGTCGAGGCATAGTTACTGGTGTGCGAGACACTATTCTTGAACGTGCTCGCGCGGGAGTTGAGGACATTTCGACTAAATGTAGGAGAAGACAAAGAATATGCCTTTTTCTTTGATGCTGTGAGAGAGGGAGATAAATTGGAGAGTGAACTTCTTTATGATAAAAGACGTAAAGCAATTTGGATCTTTGACGCGTCGCGACCACGCTAGTCCCATTTAGGTTACAGTGGAGTGATAAGCCTATCGTGGTACCTTATCTACACCCCACGGTTTATACTTGGTATTCTTCCTTTAGGACTTTCATTTTCTCTAATTAGCCCTTGACCCTTAGCTTTTCATATAGGGCAATACTGGACAGCGATCATTATT
This sequence comes from Penicillium taxi, assembly GCF_028828555.1. Lineage (NCBI taxonomy): Eukaryota > Fungi > Ascomycota > Eurotiomycetes > Eurotiales > Aspergillaceae > Penicillium > Penicillium taxi. The sequence continues at coordinate 2,116,476 of NW_026643205.1, forward strand.
ATCAGCTGATCTAGTAATAATCAGGCAAAGAGATTTGGCAGATTCGCTGGAGTAGAACTCCGTGTTGATCTATTGTTCTAAGTAACTAGACCTTGTAGAAGCAGAATGCGTGATAGAAGCCTATATCGAGTTAGCAAAAAATAAGACTGAGTATAACTCCAGTTTACTTACTGACAGCCTCTTTCTCTTCCTCCGTCATCGCCAATGCACCAGTTGCGTGGTCACGAACACCCATGCGTTCACTCAACGGTCCCAAGTCCCGATCATTCTTCTCCTCTTCCCAGATATCCAAGAAAGGCTTGCGATATTGCAGTTCCAAGTTGTAATCTTCGGTCAAGCTAGATTGAAAAGTCAGTAGAGCACAATGAAATCAGATAAACAGCTGCAACTCACGCTCGGAATGCTTCCCAAGGAACAACGTATTCAGGAACCTCTTCGACTGCCTCTCGCATGAAGTAGGTATACCTCCATCCAAAAGGTGGGCGGAATACACCGTCCTCGGGTGTCTGTCCAGGGAACCGGACGCCGTAGATATCGTTTCCCCATTCAGCCCGATCCTCCTCCTGGACTTCACCATCTTCCGGTGCCTCTGGCTCTGCAGGCTTGGCAGCCTCGTTCTCCTTGCGCTTCTTGTGATATGCGATGACACGGCTGGAAATCATATCCGAGTTAGGGCACACTCCGATAAACCGACCGCCTTTCTTGAGACAGCCTGCCACGTTGCTGAGCATCTGGCGGGTTTTCTCTTCGCTTTCAAAGGCGTAGTGAATGGCAAACATCGATGTTACCACGTCGAAGCCACCGCCTCCCCATCGGGAAGCCATCATAGAGCCACCAGGCCCCACATTGAGATCAATTCCTACCTGCTTGACGATGTTGATATCGCCCAATGATTCTCCGAAGCAGTCCTTCGTAGAAAACTCCGCATGAAAGAGAGACTGGGGCGGACGGCGGCCACGACCCCGACCAGATCGCATTTGGAGATACCGATCGCGTGCTTGTTCGATAGAGACGTCGGCAGGGTCAAGTCCCACGTAGAGTTCCACTGTCTGCGGAGCCAGCTGCCACTTGCCCAAATCACCACCCTTGCCACATCCCAAGTCCAGCACAAGTAGCCCCTTGTTATCCATTGGCGGCGGGCCGGTACTGTCATTGGCCCAGTCCTTGGTGTCATTGAAACGCGCAGTGAATTCTTCATCGGGTGAGAACTTTTGAATCAAGGTGCTTTTGACCCAGTTGTTGAAGCTTCGGAGGCCCTTGATCTTGCTCTCAGTCTTTCGCCACTCTCGACCTCGCTGTGGTACGGCATTGTAGTGCTGTCGGACGACATCGGTGACACCACGGTCTCGAGACATGCGGTTTAAATCCTCCTCATATTCGCGTTCACGCTCTTCCTGTCTTCGTCGGATCGTCTCGCGGTCAGCTATACCCAGGCGTGCGCCGCCACCAGGTCTTTTGCGCTGTCGGGGTGCTTCTTCCTGGGGCGGCGAGGGAGGCTGTAGTGGCGATCGAACCCGTGCAGATGGAGCGTCGTGTGATGTAGAGTTGATCGGGCTACGAGAGCGGTCGCGTCGCGAGAAGACTGAAGGCGGCGTCCGGCCACGCTTGCGTGCTTGATGTCGCTCCTGCATCCGCTGGCGCTTTGAGAGAGGACCGGACGATGATTGTTGACTGTCGTTTGCCTTGCCTTGACCTTCATTCATCTTGCGCTTTTTGCCGCCTGGTGATTCATCTTGGGAAGGATGAGCTCCATTCTTAAAATCTCCTGATGACCTGGGACCATCCGAGGGGGATTCCATGCTTGCAGAATCGAACAAAGGTGGGAAATAGAGTGATGATCCAGGCAGATGAGATAGATAGTAAAAGAATGAGGAATTGAAGAATTGAATAAAGTCAACTAAAAAGAAGTGAAGATTAAGTCTGAGATTAAAGAAGCTCCGATATTGCGGGTCTTGAATAGACCAATTAGATGGTCAGCTACGACGTACAGCGGATGAGTAATCTCATATCTCGTAACATTAATAACTAGTCAATAACTAGTCATACATGGCCCTATCACCAACGTTCAGCTTTCCCAAGTAATCCACTTTTTCACTAGAACGCACCTCAGGATCTCTGAGACGTTTTGAGTGGCAAGATCAGGAGCAGTTCTACCCTCGCGATCATGAATGCAGATCTCCGCACCCAAGTCGAGAAGGTACTGGAAGAGGTTAACATGTCCTTTGTAGGCGGCTGCGTGAAGAGCAGTGTCAAATTTGCCGCCCACAAAGTTGATATCTGCGCCATACTCAATCAGAAATTTTGAGAGATCAAGAGCATGTTCTTGGAAATGATAGGCGGAGACAATGTGAAGGGGACTTCCATACTTGCTGCCTTGGGCGTTGGGATCCACGCCTCGAAGAAGAAGAAATTCAAAAATCTCTTTGATCGACGGGAACAATTCCTTGAACTGTACTTCGATGATTTCAGGTTCCAATGGTTCAATTGGCTTTGGCGAAGACTGTAACTCAACCTCGTAATATGCACGTGGATTCGCGTCACGTCTAATATTCCTAGCCTCATCCTCACGTGCAGCCAGCAAAATGTCCAACTTGCGATCCGCCGAATAAGCGGCAGCACTTAGGACACTTCCATATTTGCCGGCAATGATATTGACATCCGCACCACTCTCAACAAGATACTTCACTAGGGTAGCGTTCCCCATACTAGCAGCAGTATGGAGAGCAGTGCCGTATTCGCCGCCGATGGTATTGACACGCGCGCCTCTGTCAACAAAAAGCTTTACCATCGGCAAATTGCTGCTACCAACAGCAGCAATGAGAGGAGTGTCATGTTCGCCGCCTCCGACATTGACATTCGCGCCGTTATCCAAAAGAAGCTCCGTCAAGGATGAGTTTCCAAGAGAAAGGGCAGCGCCGAGAGCAGTTCCATATTCACCACATTGAATATTGGCATCCGCGCCATATTCAAAGAGAAGCTTGACCATCTCAATCCCCTCTGTTCTCGAAGTCGATGACATAATGGCAGAGTAAAGAGGGGGCTCCATAACCCTCTCGCTCAACACGTCTCCCACGACGGTGGTAATCATATCGGGTTCAGCACCATACTTTAAAAGAAGGGACACCATCTCCAGTCTTTCACACTGTATTTCTCCTGACTTCTTATTTACAGGTTGCATAGCAGCCATGAGAGCATTTCCATACTCGCCAGCCTCAGCATTCGGGTCTGCTCCCATTCGGAGAAGTTGTCGCGCTACCGGGATGTTTTGGCTATGAACGGCAGCAATAAGCGCAGTTCCAAAGAAGCCACCTTTGACATGGATGTCCGCGTTTGCGTCGATAAGGGTTTGCGTGGCCTCTAAATGTCCCGCAAAAATAGCCTCCTCAAGAGGTGTTCTGCCATCTAGAGTCTTGATGTCGACGTCCGCACCTGCGTCAAGCAGGAGTCTGATAATTTCTGGGGACCCTCCCTCACAGGCAGCGTGCATAGGAAATTCATAGTTATCGGAATCACACTCAAAATCCGCACCATTCATGAGAAGAGTTCGCACAACCTCTACGTGCCCCTGTGCACAGGCAACATGGAGGGGAGTTGCATTGCATCCATAATCGCTGGCACCGACGTAAGTACCTTGTGAGATAAGATATTGAACTTTCCTCAGGTCTCCCTTTTCAGCTGCACTGAAGAGAGTCATTGTCTCCGTTAGAGAAGATGTAGTCAGCGAGTCAAGTGGTGCTGATGCTGAAAGCTAAGATGTGTGAGACGAGAAAATACTGTTTTTGTGCGGATTTGAGCATGCGAGGTACCAAGGCAGCAGGGAAGTAATGTCGTCTAGAATTAATTTCCAGTTAGGACGTGTTGTTACTTAGGTTGTGATGCTTGTTGATCGGGGTGAAGACTTATTCTACAAAGTTAAGAATCAACAATCGACACTAGGTTATTTAAATTACTAACCTCAATACTGATCAAAACTTGTAACTCGGTATTTCAAGGCTCTAAATACGGTGTGATTTCACAACCACGAAAGCGTCTGAAAGATGAAAATTATTATTATTGATGTGCCTAGGTACGGAGTATCGGTTGCTCTCTATTCCAAACTCCACCGTACGCAATGCTATGCGATGAAAGAAATAATATCTGGGTAAGATTATGAAAGTAGGGATTACTATTTTGGAGCCACAGATTTGCGCCCAGGTGATTTGGTCTTCAAGACCTGTCGCATTCGGCGGAACTTGGTCCACCATTCTCGATCAGGTGTCTTTCTAGGAGTTGCAGTCTCATCAATCAAGCCATCATGATCCAGGTCTGGGGTTGGTGTACTTGGTTCAGTATTGATTGAAGCCATAGACATCCTAGATCGAGCGTGTCGGCGGTGTTTGACCTTGGCCGCTTGGGCCACTATTTCCCAGCCACTAAGCAACCCATCTTGCTTATTTGGAGACCCCGTTCCACTCTGAGCTAAGCCGTCGATCCAAGGACAGTATTCCATGTGCTCGGTAGCAGCATTCAAAGAAGCGTAGACGGTGATATCTCCGTTTTCCTTGGGTTTGTACATCCATAGGCCTAGACGACGGAAGCACGCCTTGCACCCGACAAGACCGGCACCTCCATCGTCTACTGTACTCCAACCGAAAAACGCCAGTGTAAATGCTGCTCGGTTGATTGATACAGGTTCAGTTGTCGGTTCTTTGGGTGTTTCTACCTTTTCCGCACTGGCCACACTCTCTTCGTTTGTCTTCTCTGGCGTTTTCTCAGGCTTTAGCCACTCTTCAGGCAGCATTTTGATAGTATCATCAAGGTCAAAACCTTCTAGATATTCAAAGGCATCTTCAGCGGGCAATTTGTCACCCATTTTGACCACATTCAAGTACCTCTCGCGAAGCCCGGAGAGGGCCACGTCAGGGTTGCTCAAGGGTAGACGTTGAATAGTGGCTTTTAAGGAGTCAGAAACCCACATATCAACGAATGAAAGCTTCAAGGAAACATACCATCACACCACTTGTTTCGCCATGGGCAGTTATCACTATGTCCGTCACTTAGTCGTTTCTCATACTCCTCCACGAGTTTCGCGCCTGGATAATGTCAGTAAACCGGAATAACCGAGGATTCGTGGTATAAACTGAAAAATCGCAGAAACTTACAAACTTCCTTTCGCTCTTGGGCTTTTTCCGCATCGTACCCATCAAGATCATCAATATCTTCCGGCAGCTTGATCACGACAGAGCCACCGCAACCACTAACACAGCCCACGCGCATTACATCTGAGCAAACCCAGCCATGTTTTGACCACTGGACTTCATTGATCGGAGGAGGTTTAGAGGTCCATCGGTCTACGCGACGAAACGTCTCCAGCCGCTCGAGGAAGCATTCGCGGTCCCAAGGTGCGAAGGCCGGGCGCTTAAAGGATGTGGATGATACTCGCGAGCATCGAGGGAGAGCCAAAGTGGATGTTGATACAGATGCGAGATTTGAGGTGTCTTTACTGTTCAATCGGACCTTTTTGATTGACAGGCTGGTCGGAGGATGATCTTGTGCTGTCGCAGGCGTTGTGCTCGTGGGTTTCGGGGTAAGATCGATGGCAGGGGGCTTAGAGATCGATTCCAGCACACGGTGAAATTTTCGTTTCTTCGATTCCAATTCATATGACATGGCGACGCTTGATTGACAAGATGGTGGTTCAAGGTTATTATTCAGATCGATAAGAGTGTTGTGAGTTGCGGATAACAGTCCATGTCGACACCTCAGGCACAACAATTACATGAATTAATAACTATTCCACGATGAAAGTGAATTGTTTCAAGCAATTGTTTCAATTGAGCTCTTTGATTCACCTGATTTCAGACTACCAAATATCCCACTCTGATTTTAAGTACCTAAATAAATATCTAAAAAAAAATAGAGCAGAGCTACTACCATTGCTGATAAATCTAGTTTTACATGGCACAATCATATAGCAAATCTGAAGCTGTTGATTGGTCTGGCTGACCCACATCCCATTGCATGATTCGGGACCCTTAGAACTTCAAATTCGAGAGATTCACTCATTCTTTGACTCTCCAGCTTTTCTATTGCCCATCATGGCTTCACTGGGGACCCCTCTGCCAATTTGGCGGAGTCTAGCTCCCCGCATGTCTAGGGACATCTTTACCTGCCGACAAAGTCTACGGAATCAGGGCTTTGTGACGAGCTCCGTCCGCCAGTTTGCTTCGATACAATCTCCTCAATCTAGGAAGATTCAATCGACCTTCTTCACCGACAAGTATCGCCAGTTCTTTACATCCACCATCCGGCGATCAGCCCCGGCGCCAGCAGCAATCAATGCCGTAAAGGAAGCTGGCGCCAAAGTCTCGTCAAGCTCTACCCAGATCAGCGACAAGGCCGTCGCATGGTGGCTACTTGGTAGCGCAGCGAGTGTGTTTGGCCTTGTGGTCTTTGGCGGATTGACTCGATTGACTGAATCTGGGTTTGTGAATTGTTGTGGATCGAGATTTGATCTTGTAACGCTGACGGAATAATCTTTTTTTTGTCACAGATTGAGTATCACCGAGTGGAAACCTGTCACTGGATCGAAGCCTCCCATGAACGACGAAGATTGGGAATCGGAGTTTGCAAAGTACCGCGCCTCCCCCGAATACAAGCAATTGAACCCGAATATGAACCTTGCCGAATTTAAATCTATCTACTACATGGAATGGATCCACCGCTTCTGGGGTCGGTTCGTTGGTCTCTCGTTTGTCCTGCCTGCTGTATACTTCGTCGCTCGCAAGAAGGTCACTACGCCCATGGCGTGGCGTCTGTTCGGTATTTCTGCTCTGATTGGTTTCCAGGGTTTCCTTGGTTGGTGGATGGTTAAATCCGGCTTGAAGGATGACCTTTTCGCTCCTGGTAGTCACCCGCGTGTCAGCCAGTACCGCCTGACTGCTCATCTGGGCGCCGCTTTCACTTGCTACGCTGCCATGCTGTGGAACGGCCTTGCCATTCTCCGTGCTCACCGACTCATGAAGGATCCCGTTGAGGGTCTCAAGTCCCTTGATGCTCTCCGTGACCCCCGCTTAGCTTTCTTCCGCCGCTCTGTGGCTGGTCTTGCCGCTATGGTTTTCATCACTGCTATGTCTGGTGGTCTTGTTGCCGGTCTAGATGCCGGTCTTATCTATAACGAGTTCCCGTACATGGGTAATGGATTAACACCCCCAAGCTCCGAGCTGTGGGATGCCCACTACTCCCGCCACGAGGATCGTTCTGACCTCTGGTGGCGCAACATTCTTGAGAACCCCTCCCTCGTGCAGCTGAACCACCGTATCCTCGCTGTGACCACCTTCACCGCTATCATGGCTCTGATGTTCTACACAAAACGCTCCCCCGCAATGAAAAGCCTTTTGCCTCGTGCAGCCAAGAAGGGTATGCATGGTGTGGTAGGCTTTGCTTGTCTTCAGGTTACTCTGGGTATCTGTACTCTACTTTACCTCGTACCTACCCATGTTGCCTCTGCCCACCAGGCTGGTAGCGTTTTCCTCCTTACTTGGGTTCTCATCTTGGGAAGCCGTGTCTGGCACCCATCTCGCACCGCAAAGTTGTTGCAGATGGCCATCAAGGCTCGTGGCCAAACCCCGTTGTCCTCAGCTGCCTCTCCTATCAAGAGAGTGTAAGGTTGAGGACTTGTACTTTATTGTAAGATTATACTCGCCAGAGCAGGTCGCTACCGCCGTCACGACTTGGTCCTCTGTACTATCTCCATTCCTTTTCGAGTCGAGAATGCATTTATATCCCACCTACTACTAGCTTGTCATATATTGATCATGTTTGCTACGTCTCGTAAGCATATAAATCAAAATATCCAAATTCAAACGTTTTATGCTAGTTCCTCCAGTTCCGATTAAAATTATCTATCATCTGCATTTGTGTAGCCCAGAATGGCCAACTAGCAATAAATCACACTCTTTGTATATCCCAAGCTCAAAATCTTGACCTTTTGACTTCTTGATAACCCTCCACAGATAAAACGAGTTATTGTGCCTTCAAGCGTTAGTTTCCGTGCGGTACATCATCACTCATTATCCTTGAAATTTGAGGGACGAGCACGACGAGGCGGATTGCGACGTTCGAAGTCCTCAACAGACAGACCAGAGCCACTAAGCTGCACCTGGCTTTTGGAAGCTTGGCGAGTTCTTCCGCCAAAGGTAGTACTCTGAAAATGTCTCAATAATGATCAATATATACAAACGACGGAAAACACCATTTACAAAGCTGGGTACATACAGGCAGTTCTTCCTCATGTCTGTGGCTGAAGGAGTTGTGGGATCGGTCACCCTTCTTGTCGACCTGACACAGGCGACAGCATTGCCAACCACAGGTCAAGCAGCGGGACATGCCATCACGGTTGCGTTTGTCGCAAATGTCGCATTTGGCAGTGTGGGCTGCCACGTCGGTGAATTGAACTCCCATGGTCTTGGGGGAGCGCTTCTTGCCATAGACAGTGGGTCGGTCATTCTGTCCCTGAGCTGGGGTGTCAAGATGAGAAGTTGTCGATCTCAGGGCAGCGTTCTGGTGAGGTCCATGAGATCCAGCAGGGAAGTGATGACTGGTAACAGCGTAGTCCTCATCAGTGAGAGAGGGATCACCAGGTCCAGGAGACACGGTTGAGGCATTTATGATATGAGCTGGAAGTTCGGCCGGGGCAAGCGTCGAGATATCCTATTTGATATACGAGTTAGTTGACATGTCTGATGTATGACTTCGTTCATACTAGAAGATGTAGGACCAAGTCAAGAAGGGGGAGAAGATTCAGTTGATAACGCGAAAAAGATTGAATGTGTGAAGGTGTTTCTCGAAGACATCCCTCGACTGTTGTAGTATAAGGACTTACCATTTGAGCATGGATCAGAGGACCGTGGCAAAGGGTACAGTAGTACTCAGTCTGACAACTGATCGACTTTATGAGATCGCCAAAGGAAGGAAGCGTGACTTTCGAATTAGGATGAACGTCAAGTCCGTTAGTGTCCATTATGAGACGTGTGAATGATGGTTAGTGAATTTCACTTTGAAGAAGCGATGGTGAGAGTTGATGATGAAACAGGAATAAGTCCGAAGGATGGTGTCGCGGTAAAAAGGGGAAGAGAGATTAGAGCAGAGGTGGATGAAAAACAAAATAATGGAAGAGGGGTGATGGAAGAAGAGGTGAGAGAGGTAAACGGTGACTTTTATATGGGAGTCATGTACGGAAATTCCGTTATTGGAAATGAACACAAAGCGCAGTATTTGACTATGGGTTTAATTGGAAGTTTACCAACAAGTATTGAGTTATGAGTGGAACAGCAGTATGGTCAATAACTCTCGGGCGAGGCCGAGATATCTTTTTTTAGGATACCTAGAATTTATCTGGCGTATTCATAGAAACCGTTGAAGCAATATGCAAGACCAAGACTGTCATCATACGTTCAGTAGATACCAACATCTCTCAAATATTCATATCAATCATTTGTGGGCTGTATCGTGCAGGTTAGTGAAATCGGTTCCTGGAAGTTACAAGATAGCAATAACATACGAATTCCCTCCTCGGGCTGGACATCAACGCCGACAACTTCAGCAGCAGACTTGGGCTCTGCTGCAGACTTGTCCTCCTTCATCATGGGGAAGGTCAGGACCTCCTTGATACTGTAGTTGTCGGTAAGGAACATGACCAAACGGTCAATACCCATACCCCAACCACCAGTGGGAGGAAGACCGTACTCCAGAGAAGTGCAGAAGGTTTCATCGATGAGTTGAGCCTCGTCATCACCCTGATCCTTCTGGTTGGCCTGCTCCTCGAAACGCAAGCGTTGGTCAAAGGGATCGTTCAACTCAGTGTAGGCGTTGATGATCTCCTTCTTAGCAGCGAAGGCCTCGAAACGCTCGCACAGACCGGCGTTTTGACGGTGGTATTTGGCCAGGGGAGACATCATTTGCGGGTGGCCTGTAATGAAGGTGGGGTTGACACAAGTCTCCTCGATAAATTCACCGACCAGTTTGTCCAACATGCGAGCGTTAGTCTGAGGAGCTGAGCATTCCACATTCTTCTTCTTCAGGATGCGCTTGAGGAAATCGTTCGTCTCCTTGGTGTGGAGCTGGTCACCCGGAGGGAACTTCTCTCCGCAGGCCTCCTCTAGGGCAGGGATCATCTCTACTCGCCTCCAGGGGGCCTTCCAGTTGATGTTGTACACCTCACCGTCCTGGGTGTGGAAAGTAGTTTCATATCCACCAGTGACAGTCTTGACAAGGTTCGAAACCAAGTCTTCGGTAAGGTCCATAAGATCGTACATATCGGCATATGCTTGGTAAAACTCGCAGGTGGTGAACTCGGGGTTGTGGGTCAGATCGATACCTTCGTTACGGAACTGACGACCGATCTCGTACACACGCTCAAGACCACCAACAATAAGCATCTTCAGGTACAATTCAGGAGCAACACGCATGAACAGGTTCATATCGAGATCGTTGTGGTGGGTAACAAAGGGCTTAGCAGTAGCTCCACCGGCAATGGCGTTCATCATAGGGGTCTCGACTTCAGTGAAGTCGCGGCTATCGAAGTAGTTGCGGATGTAAGAAACGATCTTGGCACGGGTACGGAAAATATTGCGAGAGCGGTCGTTCATGATCAGATCCAGGTAGCGCTGGCGGAAACGCTGCTCCTTGTCCTGGAAACCGTAGTGCTCGGAGGGAATAGCGTGCAAGCACGGCGACAAGAGGACAACCTCAGTGGCAAAGATAGACAGCTCACCATCGGCACGGTTCTTGGGGGCAGTACGACCGGGGAAACCGACAATACCGATAATATCACCTCGGCGGAGGTGCTCATGCTGTGCCTCAAAGGGAACGCTGCCAGTAGCAAATTGAGCCTGGCACAGAATCTGAACCTTCACACCCTCGGCACGGATGTCATAAAAGTTGAGCTTGGCGCCGGAGGTACGCTTGGTGAAGATACGACCGGCAAGGCGAATAGGGACATCGGGCTTCTGTTCTCCCTTCTCGAGACCCTCATACTCCTTCAAGAAGTTGCGCAGATCAGTGGTGACCTGAAATTTGTGGGGGTAAGGGTCAGGGTTCTTGGTCTCGCGCAGCTTGTTGATCTTCTTGCTGCGGATCTCGAAATATTGCTGTGGGGCGATGTCAGTCCAGGAGCTGCGCAAGGATATTGAATCAACTGACGTTAGGAGTAAGGTTAGCCTCCTCATCCTCCTCGGATGCCTTCTTCTCAGTCTTAGGCTTGGGAGGAGCAGCAGCTTCCTTCTCCTTCTTCTTGGCCTCCTTCTCGCGCAACTTCTGGCGTCTCTTCAATTCGGACTTGGACACCTTCTCGCCGGTGACATCATCGAGCAAAAGGTTGGCAATTGAGGTCTCGACCTCCTTGACAGGGTTAGAATCCGCCATGATGTCTGGTAGAATGATCGAGAGTGGATGGTGGGATGAAGGTGGAGGGGCGTTGAAATTTTGGGCGGCAGTGACCCCGTCGATCTCTCATTGGCTACAGATTTAAATGAGTCACTTACTAACCATCTTGCAGTCTTCCTAGTATACGATACCTTAGTATCTAGAGAACTCCCTACTGATTTCCTGATAATGGATCCTCTTATTCACCGAAAGTCCATCTGATACTACTTCCAATTCTCTTTTTACTTTCAAATACATGATTTTATAGTTATCACGGATGCTTACTCGATATGGACTTAGGGCTTAGGGCATTTCAGTGGGGTTTCTACCCCGCCCATTCAAAGTTAGGGCCGGGCCTTGATATCTATGGAGCACTGATTGAAGACGTGTATCATGAATTTCTAGTGTTTCTCTACTGAACCAGCAGGCTTTTGCTACTGAGTATGCTAAATCAGGGGCAGACAAAATCACCAATATTGTCTTGTTAAATCTGCGTGATAAGAGTCAGTTCCAAGACTGGAAATTTGGACCTCAATATATTTACCCAAGGTTGCTAGTGTTAGTTTGGACCAGCTTCAAGGTTGTTCTCATACCTTAGTTTGGATTTCTAAAATTAGCATGTTTGATTCGGATACCAAGTTTGATATCGTGTCAATGTTTGATATTTTGAGGCTCCGGAGGTCTAACTCAATGTAAATAACGATTCTACCCTATTGCTATTCTCTCTTTCTCTCTCTCTCTCTCTCTCTCTCTCTCTCTCTCTCTCTCTCTCTCTCTCTCTCTTTCTCTTTGCCTTTTCTCCATCCATCTCTATCCATTAATTTTTCATTTTTTCATAGCCCTGGGCTGTCAACCCTATCATTCACATTAGTCTAAGGGTTCCAAAAAGGTAAGCATCCTTCTCTTTTTCTTTGCTGGACTCCATCTAAGCACCCGAAATGCCTGGACATAGTCTCTACCCTGAACAATACATTACAAAGTTGCAGCCATGGGGAATCACACCAGAGAGCCGAAAGCCGAAGGTAAAGTCAAGTTCCATCAATAACTAAGTGGCCATCACTGATCAACCCATCGATAGAAGCCATCGGAATTTCGTCAAGTCTGGATATACTGGCCCGTGATATGAAGGAACTGGTCAAAAAGATACAAAACCTGAGTCATCTTGGCATAGAGGACAATCAGATTGCCCTGCCCAAGATTTGTGTTGTTGGTGACCAGAGCACTGGCAAAAGCTCCCTTATTGAAGGAATTTCTGAAATAAAAGTGCCTCGAAGTGCTGGGACCTGCACTAGATGTCCTATGGAGATAAATCTCTGTGAGACTGAACCGGACCAGAATTGGGCATGCTCAATTTATCTGTCCAACAAATACACCCATGATCCGCAGAAGAAATCTCGTAAGCTTTCAAAGTTGCCGGACTGTCTTGGTCCTTGGGTTTCCTATGGTGGGCGGGATGAATTCCCCTTCATAACCCTCACAGACAAAGAATTAGTTCAAAATGCGATCTATTGGGCCCAGCTGGCGATTCTCAATCCAAGTGCAAACCATAATGATTATATCCCGGGTAAGAACGCCGAAACCTCGACCGATATTGAGGTTTTGTTCTCGCCAAATATTGTCCGTCTGGATATTTCTGGCCCTCATTTCCCCACACTGTCGTTTTACGACCTCCCTGGTGTTATCAGCCAGGCTGAACACGATAAAGACGCCTATTTGGTACACCTTGTTGAGAAGATGGTTAGGCAGCATATTTCACAGGCAAATTGCATAATTTTGCTCACTCTGACAATGACTGATGATGCTACCAATTCGAGCGCGGCTCGAATCATTCGCAGTATAAAAGCTGCCAAAGACCGAACGCTTGGGGTTTTGACAAAGCCTGATCGTCTTCCACTTGACCTTGACCATACCCAGTGGGTTGAAATGCTCAATGGGAGCAAGTTCCAGCTGGGCCATGGGTACTTCGTGGTGAAGAACAACCCCGACACCAACGTCGACCACGCCGAGGCGAGGAAGGATGAAGAGACATTTTTCGACAGCCCATTCTGGTCGCAAGAGCTGGGCGAGTTCCAGGACCGCTTCGGGGTGCAAAATTTGCAGTCCGCATTGTCCTCGATTTTGTTAACTCAGATCCAAAACTGTCTTCCTTCTGTCATCAAACAGATTGATGACAAAGCAAACAGAATCGACATCGAGTTGCGTACTCTTCCAGCTCCCCCCGCTGATAATCTACAGTGTATTCTTTTGGAAAAGGTCATCACGCTCAGACTGAGATTAAATACTCTATTTAACGGAGGGCTTCGGAGTAACCAGTTGCAACGTGAATGGAGCAATATCAATACAGACTTCAAGAAAGCCCTTGAGATCACCAGACCTAGGCTTTTAACACTTGCCCAATCCGATGAGCACACTCTTGCCGAGAAGTATGATTCCGATTGTGAGGTCGTGTCTGGCCCCGCCCCGAGACGATTGAAGCGCAAAGCACGTGATATGGAATCAAAGCCTGTAGAAGGATCGGGAATCAAGACGGGATTTGAAAAAGGGGAAATGTACATCACTGGAAATTTTCATGCTTGGAAGTCGTCGGCCGAAAAATTCTCTTTGGAGGACGTCCGGCTGATAAAGCAAGAGTCTAGTCATGCTGGCATCCCCAATCAGATCGACCCAAGTGCTATCCGCCAGCTTAACTCCAAGAGTATTAAGCATTGGATCAAGTTGCTTGAAGCTTACACCTTTGCAGTTCATGGAGTAGTCTTGAAAGCGCTGATGACAACACTTGATGATGTCATTGCCACTCAATACCGCCAGACAGGGCTATACCGTGAACTGCAAAAGGTTTTTAGCACCTTCTCCCAGGATATGAGAGCTGATTCGGTCAGACATGCCGTTAACTACTTCAATGTCGAATATGACAGACCGTTTACGCTAGCCCAAAACCAGCACAAGACACAAAAGGTCTTGATTTTGGGCGAGTTGGAATCAGCCCGGCATCTGACTCGCGCAAAATGCTTCCTGCGACATAGGCAGTACTTGGAAGATAACGTTTCCAAGGTTGAGCAGGCTGATCTGGGCCCCGATGACTATACAGAGGAGCTGGAAATGATGGCCGTGAGTGCAACTGGGGACTTAGGGATTTGGTACTCTTACTGATGTTCATCTGCAGAGCTCGCGCGCATATTACAACATTGCCAGTAGTCGGTTCCTCGACGTTATCTGCCTGTTGGTTGAGTCGAAGATTCGATCAAAGTGTCAAAATGATCTTGTAATAACGATGAATAATGAGCTCAGGGCCGACTCGCAAGACCGGTGCGTTGAGCTCATGGCCGAAGACCCGGAGAGACAGTCTCGTCGACTCCAATTAATGAAGGAGCGTGCCAAGCTTACTCAGGCCCAAACATGGATTACCTCAGTTCATCCCAATGAGAATTCTGAAACGGGAGAAGAGCAAACCATCGGGGAAGAACAAGAATGGACCGAGTACTTTGCCTGATTGTTACTTGATTGCAAAGATGAAATTGTCTTCTCATCGCTCCAAATGTTGTTGCCCAGATTGATTGTTGATTAAATCGTTGTCATTGCTTTCTAGAATGCTAGTCCAGTTTGAAATAAATTGTTAATTCTTCGGTGAAAATGCAGATACAACACTTTTCAATATGTTAATAAAATGTCAGATTATCCACCAAATATACGGAGTACTTGGGTACTCAAGCATGTAAGAAAAAGGCGGACTCAAAATTAAGGTATAGATCGTGTCAGGTGAGCAAAACCCCACCGCAAGCGTCGTCTTGGCGTTAGAAGCTCTCGATTCCGGCCACCTGGTACTTTGTAGTTTATCCTTCATTTTCGTCCAATTGTTTCTTCATCTCTCAATCAATATGCTTACAGTACCTACTGGAAACCACGCCAGTCAGGCCTCTACCAAGGCCGTTATCTTAGTATGTGACGCAATGCTCGCCCCTCACTTGGCGCTTGCATGTACTACAACAACAACAACAAACTAATATCAACAGGTCGGAGGTCCCTCGCGAGGCACTCGCTTCCGCCCATTGTCACTCGATGTGCCCAAGGTGCGTACATATTCTTATACAATTCCATTGTCTTCTGCAAGGTCCACAATCTGACAAACATTCTACGGTTTCTAGCCCCTGTTCGAGGTCGCCGGCCACCCTATCATCCACCACTGCTTGAAGGCACTGGCCAAGGTCCCTGATGTGCACGAAGTCTTGCTGGTTGGATACTACGATGAGACTGTCTTCCGCGACTTCATCTACTCTGCGATGAAGGAATACCCCCAATTCCGCATCCAGTACTTGCGCGAATACACCGCTCTGGGCACTGCGGGTGGTTTGTACCACTTCCGCGATGCCATCCTCAAGGGCAAGCCGGAGCGCTGCTTCGTGCTGAATGCTGACGTCTGCTGCTCTTTCCCTCTGGGTGAGATGCTGCGTTTGTTCGAGGAGCGCGACGCTGAAGCAGTGATTCTGGGCACCCGAGTTGGAAACGAGGCCGCGACTAACTTTGGTTGCATTGTGTCGGACTCGCATACCAAGCGCGTGCTGCACTACGTCGAGAAGCCCGAGTCACACATCTCCAACCTTATCAACTGCGGCGTGTACCTGTTCGCCACCGAGTGCATCTTCCCCGCCATTCGCAGCGCCATCAAGCGTCGCACTACCCGCCCCCGTCTCCTTTCGTACCCCTCCTCCGATAACCTTGAGTCATCCTTCATCGCCGCCGATGATGATGAGGATGCCGAAAAGAACGAAGTCATCCGCCTTGAGCAAGATATTCTGTCTGATCTCGCAGACAGCAACCGTTTCTTCGTTCACGAGACCAAGGATTTCTGGCGCCAGATCAAGACCGCTGGTTCGGCTTTGCCCGCCAACGCACTTTACCTCCAGAAAGCATTCCAGGCTGAGTCTGAAGAGCTCACCGCTCCTTCCGCCACCATCGTGCCCCCTGTTTACATTCACCCGACAGCCGAGGTTGACCCTACAGCTAAACTTGGCCCCAATGTCTCCATCGGTGCCCGTGTTGTCGTTGGCGCCGGTGCTCGTATCAAGGACGCTATTGTCCTTGAGGATTCAGAGATTCGTCATGATGCCTGTGTTATGCACTCGATCATCGGCTGGAGCAGCCGCGTCGGCGCCTGGGCGCGTGTGGAGGGTACCCCAATCCCCGTTACCAGCCACTCCACCAGCATTGTCAAGCAAGGCGTCAAGGTGCAGAGTATTACCATTCTTGGCAAGGAGTGCGGTGTCGGTGACGAGGTCCGGGTGCAGAACTGCGTCTGCCTGCCTTACAAAGAGCTCAAACGTGTAGGTTCAAGCTCATATTTTGATCTTATTTATATGCTAACTGATACTTTCCACAGGATGTCGCCAACGAGGTCATCATGTAAACGTTTACGACCCTGATCTTCTTTGTTTTAAAAATTAGTACTCTCCCATCGTCCAATACCAAGCAATATCTAATGATTTCAATACTGTCTCTAGATGGTTATTTGCTTTGCCTTGATTGCAGTTGTGCTCCTAACTAGAAAGCAGCTCATTGAAAGAGCTGTCAGCTATCTAATCCATCTATCGACTCCTATTTCATTTCCATACAATCATCAAAAAAAAAAACCGTAGTAACACCAAAGATCCGACAGTTTAGAAAACATGCTCAAAAATCAAATCATCCATACAACAACCTAATCTCTTGGAGAACATGACCAGAAGATCCAAAAAAAAAAAAAAAAAAAAAAAACACCAAATCGTATATACATAATATCAACGGTACGAGCCAGCATCATAACCAGTCTGACGAGAAGCATGATGATACTCGTCCTGCTCATAGGCATCAACACGCCCATAACCTCTGCTAGCTTGCGCATCATCATAATAACCCCGTGCCTCACCAGCATGGCTATATTCAGCCCCATTCGAGAAAGTAGCATGGTGACCACCCGATGCAGGTGAAGCGTCATAATGCACAGCAGACACAGATTCGCTGCGACGGTCGGCCAGTTTAAAATCCATGGGATCCTCGCCGGGCGCAAACGCAGCTTGACTATTCATAGGATCGTAAACGCCCAGACGATTTTGGCGACCGCGCACAATCACGTCTAGTGCCAGGGCGGCCATGTATGATGCTGTTCCTACGGCTGTGAATGCGAATAGGGCTTTGTAGCTGTGGCAGACAGATATGCCGGTTGAGTTGCCCCAGTACTCTTTGGTGCAGGAGGCGAGGATTGTGCTTGACATTCCATAGCTTAGAAGGGCTAGGGAGATGGCCCAGAGGATGAGGAGAGGGATGTTCAATGCTAGTGACAGCTTGGTAGGGAGGCCGCAGCAGCAGCCGACTAAAGCTGTGAAGATGACATTTACGATTGAAAGAGCGGCGGTTATGAGGAGCTGTTTAGTGATTTTGGCATTAGTATCGAGCTTGGATGTGTTGTGTGTTACTGTGGGCCTTACGATGAGAAAGGCAAAAGGTAACTTATATCCGTCAGTGTGGAGGTGAGAAATAAATACTGCTAAGATGATTCCGACGACGACAGCTGAAAGTAGAGAGAGGAAACGAATGATTTGTAAGGGTAAAAATGGATATGCAGATGGCTTGACAGAAGACCGCATGATGGATATGATAGATGATGAAGAGAAATGGAAGATGGAAGTTGATTTTTGGGAGTGTAAACATGATCGGCGCTGCACTTGACAAGTTGGGGAAGCTTGCGTCATTATCTATTTTTATATTTTACGCAGTACTATGATTACCTGATCTTGGCGTGAGTCTAGATTGTCTTCTATGGACCCTGAACTCATTTCATAAGTGTAACTACTTGACTTCTACTTACATATATCTTCACCCGTCTGAGCCACACCAGTTGTTTCAGTTCTGACCCACACAACGTCTGAGCTAAAGATGATAAAATTACCCATGCTTCAGATAAGCGTTCTTCGTCCCGATTAGCTGTCTACTTTGTATAGACCGAAGCAGATCCGGTAACATATATCTCTAATTCCAGCTTGAAATATGTCCTGTACCAGACCAAAACTATTGATTGAAATTGAACGAAGGCTATGAATTCACTTTCCCCAATCAGTACAGCTCGAGAGAACCAAAGAATAGCTTCTACGACGGCTGCGGATACTGATCGCGATTTAACAGCAAATATAATATGTCTTTCTTATTATAGATTCGCCTTCGTATATACTCCTGTTATTCCCGCTAGGATATCACTTTGTGTCCTGTGACCCCAACTCCCAAAAAGGTATGGAAGTCAGCAAAAAAGACCACAAGCACCAGCAGTCAAAGTACCAAAAACACCAACAGGCGCTGCGCCACCAGCATAGCCCAAAGCAATCATTCCAGTGGTGAACTCGGTACAGCCTTTATCACAAAACCAACTTCCACCGCACTTTATCTCAAATGAAAGTTGCGACTGAATGGCGCTATCATGTGTAATGACAATCTGGCCATTGCGGGGATACTTATAGCCAATGTGATACTTCGGGATACCCCACTGACCTTCATAGGTGGTGCTTTCATACCAGGACTTCTTCACCTGAGGTCCAGCCGAGACATGCAAGAACTTAGCAACGGCAGCACTCCGAGTCTTGACATCATTATCGCCACCAGCGAACATGCAGTCGTACGAGATTTTGCAGGAGTCAGAGATTGAATACTCGGTCTTTCGACATCCATTCCCCTCGATGGAATCAAAGACAGTATTGAAGACGGAGTTTGGATCAGTAAGCTTGAGGTTTTCTTTATGCAGACTTGAGTCCGTGACATATATCGCATCAGAAGAGAGAGTAAGAGACGAAGTCGTCTTCCCAGGTGCCGGTGCAGGAGCATCACCACCACCGCCACCAGGCCGAGTCTCACTCTTATGGTCGCAGATGTAAGCAGATGCGCATTCCGTACCATCATCTAGGATGTAGATACCACGCTCATGGTGAGCTCTACATCCGAAAGCATGGTTTTCCATAGTGTGGGTAGCCAGACCGGCAAGTCGCATATTTGAGTCCGGAATTGAGGGATCGATGACGATGTTGAATTCGTCTCCGTTAGGCATCTTGCGCTTCACTCCGTTTTTACGCCAGGGATAAGATCCGTCCCAGGGGACGTCGATCATCATGTCGGGTGTAACCCATTTTCCTCTCGTTCCTTGGGCGTCCCAAGGGCCAGCGTGGTAGTACATGATTTGGCGGGAGGTTGATTCACCATTTGGTGGGTGGATGCCACAGTCTGCGAGCACGACACGCTCATCTGGACGGTACTCTGCCAAGGCAACAGATGCAATGGAGGTAATTGTGAGAAGAATCGAGGATGTAAACATCTTGAAGGTTGTTCCAAGCTTGGCAAAATGGCTGGCGGAGTTTTTCCTTTGTAGTCCTTGGTTAGGATACTTAACCTGATTACCCTGGATGATCAGAGTATTTATACTGTCAACACCAACGGTCTCCGAGTACCTGATCTCGGGGTCTTTGGAAGGGAGTTGAACACCGGTGACACGGGCATCACTTGGTCGGTTCTTTGGACCTATTTTTGACAATTCTCGGTGACGCCGAGCTGATGTTCAATTCTCAAACATGCCACATACATTCTGAAGCTGTGTAAATGGCACAGACTATACAAAGTGGAACTAACTGCAGCAATATCAATTCTTCAATAAAGCAAGGAAACTCTTAGCGAAGCTTCTTAAATAAATGGTTGGACCAGACTGGTTGTTGATTTAGCTGATTCAGCTCACTGCCAGTGTGCGTGTTGTATTTCGCTGTACATATCTAGGTTTCCACCGTATACGAGAAAGAATTCCTTGGTATTTTGCTGCCCAGGATTACAGGCAGGTCTGGACTTTTTCGGGAATGCGAACTCGAAAATTTCAGGTTGTTATTGAAATTGATATCGTGGCTGGAGCACACAATTGATTGAAACTCGGGCTAAGTGGTTGCCTCATCTCACCCGTGGAACAAGTATGGAACATCAAAAGAGACACCAACCACTGCCAAGGCTGCCAAGCCATGACATATTGCGGAGGAAATTCATGGACTTTTGATTGGTGAAGAATCTCTGAATCCCTTCATAGAAGTTGAAGTGATGTTAACATATCCTACCATATTGGAGACCACCGCCAATATATGGATGGCATTTACCGGTGATAATACCAGATGAATGGCGCCAGATGTTTATAAAGACTCTTAGAAGCTTAGTAGCGAGATTCCCTGCCAAAGAGATGAAAATGACGATCAGAATTCTCATATCCCGTTTGTGATGGGCTAGGCTGCTTTTGAAGTATGCTAGTGGTGTCGCTCATCCGGACTTCCAACTTGAAAAGATCCCTTTCTTTGAATCACTGCTGACCCCTCCCCCCTGGTTGATCTTACGCGGTTAGTGTCCATTTTCAAGGCAAAGGAAAGGGAACAAACATCAAAGTTCCAGTCTTCAAATCTTCCGGGCGACAAACGATGCCCATTGCTACTTACGTTCATGACTCGACACATCCTGTCCATTTTCGGAGAAATCAACTTGTCTATGATCAAGTTTGTGAAGAGAAAATGACCGATATGATTGATGCTAAGCTGCATCTTGACACCATCTAAAATCTGCTGGTATTGGCCCCAATCTTGTTTACCATTAAATCGACATGCTCCACATCTATATAAAGTCACTCACTTGGCCGCTTCTCTAAGTTGAGCCTGTGAGGCAAAGCTCAACTTAAGGAAAAGGATTTGAACCGAGGGAGCCATGTCGAAAATTGTGCTTAATGTCTACTAATGGCCAGCGAATATTATCAGTCTGGGAGGTTGTTTCGCGATGGAAAGGCAGAATTCTGTACCAGGTCATTGAGGAGAAACACTGGTCACGAGTATAACCTTCCCTGTTATCATAGAAGAGCAGCTAAAAGATGAAACATGATTGGTAGTGGTACTTTTAGTGAATACAGACATCGTGAAGCAAGCAATATTTTTGATCTCGTATGAAATAAAGAGAACTCGAATGCTTTAGTGGGGAACTAGGTGAGATTTGTGACAGCTGGATTGAAAGCATACTTAGCTTATTACAGTTCAATTATAGAAGTACGGCATCGGCGTGTCATCTAAGGTTTCTCGTGTGATCGATTTTTTCACGGAGCCAAGGACAGCGTTCACGATGGTAACTAACCTATCGTTTTTCATAATGTAGAAACTTTCATGAAGATTTCCTTTTAAGAAGCTATTCATCTTTATCCTAGTAGATTTTCCTAAGTGAAAGTCCCCTTTGAACCTTGGGCGCTATTTTTGTTATTTTCCAGCTTGTAAGGAGACTTGAATGTAATTCCACGCATACAGTAAGCGCGGCATGTTTGATGGCAATCTTCTGGAGATAAATCAGAAATTTTTCAAATTGTTATATTACACTCTGACGAGAAGCATGCCAAGGCAAAAGAAGAGCCATACTTGAGGTTCTTTTATCTTTTAGTTTATAGAGAAAATATTTTGGGTCTAAAACTCCTGCACTTGCCCCCTCTATTTGTCTGATTTGCATCTATCGTTCATATTCCAATTCCAGGTCAGGCGTTCGTTCGATAAAGAGCCGATTGTTCACACTGCTTGCTGTATATGTTGGTGACCTGTAACTTTTAAACTGATACACCTTCCAAGCCCATTTGATGGAAGTAAGAAATAAGATCTTGCGTAATTTCATCGTGACGGATCAAGCCCGTACACTTATACAGAGTGAGGAAGTCCATTCCATTGTATGCAACTTTAGATCCAGGTTTCAATGTCCTTATCAATTTAAGAGTTAATGGTCGCTAACTTGAGATCATGGTGGAAACAGCAATTCGACTTACGTTGGAAACAGGGTAAAGTTCTGACCAAGTACACCGTTCATTGTCCATCTCACAGCAATGGTGTGTGCACTTCCGGCCTAGTGAAGTGGCTCGAATGTGTATTGCTTCCATCCGGATCGAGATCTTTCAATGAAGGCCCCAAATTGGCTTCGATTGGTCACCGAGATGAGATCACTCCCTTCCAGACCTTCAGGTACTGGTGCAGTATCTGCTCGTGGTAATGTTTGCTCGCGATATCATTTCGGCAGAATGGAGGGGAAGTAGCCGAAGCGATAGTGATGGTAGACAGAAGCATCAAGGTAATGCTGAAAAAAGCTCCAGCAAAGATCATCGTGAACGGATAGATAGGATAACGATTGAGTGGATAGTTAGAAGATAATCTGATCGAGAGCAATGGCTTCCAAAGCTACCTACAGAGACATGATGGCCTTTTTATATTTGAAATGCAACTTAGTGTCTGCTTATTTTGTCAGACTTGGCTCCTCAGTATTATTAATACACGTCAGCTTCCTACACAAACCCGTAATCCGGAGAGTTTCAATAGATGAGCGAACAATCATCAACCTTGAAACTTTGAAAGATGATTGTTGATTGGCCAGTATTTGATTTGCTCCCACTATTATGCAGCCAGCGCCATGAGTTGCCGTTTTGGGTTAGCTTAGGGTTGTTTCATTAGAGCAATGCCAATGCCAACCTCACTTTGCGCCCCTGAGTGGTACTTCTGCAGTAGTCTTTGAGCCTTTGCCAGCTGTATAGGTATTTGTCAGATATATCAACACTGATGAATTCTTCAAAGTTCTTGACTTGATCTCCTCTCCATAATAAATATGGTTGGCATCCCGGGTCAATCCCGAAGATGCTATTCTTGCAGGCGCCGCAAGAAGGGCGTAAGTGAACTATCTCTAGACAATTAGGGGTTAAACACTGAATTTTCTGAAATACTATAACTGACAAACCATGAAGTGTGATCAACAAGAACCATCATGCGGAGAGTGCAGAAAGGCTTGCATTCCGTGCGAAGGTTACTCTAAAGCCCTTGTAATCCACCAATATGACACCGATACGCTACGCTTTCAGCATCTCGAGAGCAAGGAAAAGACATTCCGCAGTTCTTTATCCAAAAACTCAGACATGGATTCTAAGCAGGGTATCTTGCCTACCAACTTAGTAGCCAATGCCACCTTTTCATGTTCTGCAATTGCGTTAGGAGTTACCGATTTATTCTGGAGCTCTTACTTACCCCATGGTTGTTATATATCGATATTCGACTCTACACAGCAAACACTGGGTGGATCCATTAGTGTTCTTCAAAATCTAGTACCGAAAAGCCGTCTCCTCCGCACTGCTGCCAACAGATTCAGATTGAACACACCCCATTAAATGAAAGATCAAGCTCAAATTCTTCTCGGGAATTCGCTGCAACAAATGTGCAAGATGATCAATAGCAAAAAGAGGCCTGGTATTGAAATTCTTGGCGCCGCTAGGCTATGTAGTTTTTATGAAGTATAGCTCTGTCTTCCTTACCATGACGATTTTGGCATACCTACTAACCATCAGACCTAGGCATTATATGGGAGTGACTGGGGATGTGATGAAGGGCAATATAATCGCTGGCAAACTCATCAATCTGGTGATCTCGCAATAGTTCTATCGCTACCGCCATCATATTTCGCGACTGGCGAAGCACACAGATTTTTTGTTGATGGTCGGCTCCATTATGTATGTGACTAAATGATGAATAGTCAGCCTATGGTACTAAAATTCTTATGAATAGGCACTGTGTGGTATCAGACAGCGAAAACGACTTCTACTAAGTGAGCCAGAATGGATGAGCCAACCATGGCTATACCATGAGAAAACCCCAAAGGATCATCTTATTGATATTTTCTTGGAAATAGCTATTTTATACGAGGAGTTTGATAGCTGCAATATGCGCAATGATAAAATGGATCTGTCATGCCATCAGGGATGGCTTCATGAAGCTTGTTGCAGCACCATGAAAAAACTAATTCATTGGAAGACCGATATTGCAGGAGTCTCAGGAATTACTATCCCCGAAAATTTGGATTGGCAGGAGTCCAAGAGCACGACTCGCGAACGAATAGCCCAAGTGCATATCATGTCACTATATTGGACCATAGGTCTTATAGCGTACGATGCATGCAAGGTGATCTGCCACGGAAGTTTGGTCACACCTGGAATCGAGCCTCATGATCATTGCAGGAATATTGTCCGATGTATGCCATTATTCTTGCACTCAAGTACGGGCATGCCTCGACAGCATCTGGTTCCTGTGCCCTTAATAGCAGCTATTACTTATTTGCAATCAACAACTTCGACTTCTTTGCAGCTGGAGCGCAACTATCTGATCGCTTTATTTCAGAGAGCCGATTTTGCACCAATGAGACATTTCTTGTCTAGTATGATCTCAGTTGAATTCCATATTTAAGATTGCTTTATCTCATCACCGGTCTATACTTCTCTGTCTCCTATACCATAGATGATGCCTCTTTCCAGGCTCTGAGCCTTCGAGCTAAAAGCTTTGTAAATTGTATCGACTCCGCTAGATGGAGTATTGAAATGCCTTGGTGACAGTTGTCATGTCTTTCTTCTCCGCCTCTTCGATATTGATTTAGGCAGATATGTTAATCTCGGCCTGGAGATCTGGTAGATATGTTTTTCCAAGATTCTGCCTATTCGGATACCAGGAGATGAAGATGGTAGACCAAAGCTAGAAAACAGGTGAAATAATCCAGAGCAATAAGCCCATGTAGATACTTGGGCTTGTCACCAGCTCAAAACATCTGACTGCCAATAGCTTGATGTGAGTGATGTATATATCAAGAATCAGTATCTTGTAACGCAGGCTAGAAGGAAATTTGTTATGACATACCCTTGTTTTTTGAACATCACGTAAAAAGCTGGGAACACCCTTCTCTCAATAGGTTTGCAGGAGTTGAGCGATATTCAGACCATTACAATAAAGTCCACGTTAAAAGTCAGCTTTGGTTCAAGAGTAGCCTGGCTCGGCAATATTTCATACATGCGGAACTTGATTCTCAGGAACTTAATCAAAACCTTAGAAGTTTTTAGTATGAAATAATCTACGTCTATATACCTGAAGAAGGTCATGAACATCTTAAAATAAAAAATATTTGGACCAGTCCATAAAATTGAGGTCTTACAACTCTTCCGAAGCCTAAATCGGGATTGTCTAGGTGTTCAGCTGCATCCAACCCTGAAATCTTTTGCCCGAATTAACATATGCCCAGGTTGTGACAGTTTTGGAAGCTCACTCATGTAATTCACATATGAAGTGAAGTTCAGTGATAAGTCGCAATGCTTGCTTCGAACTCTGAAGTTCAGAACTGGTGATTACAGAATGAGGACTGGGGTAGGTCGGAGGCTACGCTCAACATTTTTATAAACAACCTTGCCCTGAAAAGATAGGCCTTTGACGGCCTCATTCTGTCAGCTACCAAGTCTCAGGGCTGTGTTCATCAACTGCCTTCAACCTTTTAAGGTCCCAAGGTTGGATGCACATTCCACTTTTCAGAGAACTACGTGCTGTGTAAACAACAATTCTTCGACCAGCCAAATCACCAGCTAAACATATTTCAAAAGACCTGAGACCAATTATCCTCACAGCAGAAGACTTAGAGCTCTTTCTTCATCTACTGCTTATTAATGATACCAGAATCGAGTATATAGATAAGTGGACGTTTTATTGAGAAACTCTACACACGTGTGTGACTACCTAAGGTAGGACCATAATAGGCTGAAGCCAATATCCACGTATACACAGGACCTTAAACACCCATTAATATCAAAAATAATTGCGGAACCTTAAGTCCTAGAGCTTCACCCACTCAGTTGCCCTCTGAATCGCTAGTCTCTTCATCCAGTGTCATACGTGAAATGCTATCCACCGTGGCGCTGTAGTGATCGGCTTTATCGATGATGGATTTAGACATTGTATACCCCGCCTCCTCATTTGCCTCATCATCAGGGCCATCAAATTTAGCCTCTGCCATTTTGTGGTCCAGTTCGGATCCTGAAATACACCTGGATAGCGCTTGGAGTGTCGATTTACGAAGATATCGGCCGATCGTCGGCCACACGCGCCGTGCCTGGACCTTTTCTTCGGAAATCTCTCGCCCCTTCCGCTTAGCCCAGAGATATGAGATGAGAAATCGGAAATAAAGAAAGCGTTTCCGGGGGCGGTGATCGTTTGTGAAGGTAAGCTCTTTGCCATCGATATCCTGTGATTTTATCAGCTTCATCCTCTTCAGGGAATCATTGCTTCTATACTCACATTAAACCTTCTGATTTCCCTATTTGGAGTCTGGTAGAAGCCTTGCCAAATGATATCGTTGCGTCTGGCCTCATTAATCAAAACACACTTCCATCGAGAAGGTTGATTGATCTCACTACCAACGGGGACAATGACAATATCCCCACAGTCGAGGGCATTTTCAATACACCGGTGGAGGAGAAGACCTATCACATGATTATTAGCGTTGAATTTATCAAAGCATCAAAGCGTGAAAATTGCTTACCGTTGCGGGCGTCCATAGTATTTATCATTTCTTGCCCAAATAAATGGGCCACTTCCTCTGGACTAAGACACTTTGGTACGATGTGTGCAGCCTTGATGAGTTTACCGTTGAGGTGCATGTTCAAGACATGGCAAAATGAATCATCGCCGCCAGAAATACCGTAGTATTCGTGCACGTCTGCACGAAACTGGCTTTGCTTGCTCTTCTTTGATTTATTGGCAGTCAATGCATTATTACTAGCCGCCATGACCCGAGGGATTATCGTGTCGCAGTAGGATCGTTCGAGGAACTCCAGCTCCATCTCTCCATGACGGGGCTTCTTTGCCAGTATGGCATCTTGGAAATCTTCTTCAAGGAATTCGGCCTCGCGCTTCATGATCTTTGAGGTACTGTGTTTCTCAAAAAACTCCTGCAAATAAACTTCGAGTTCGTCGTGGAACTGTTTGTCCCCGATTATACCCTGTTGCTTTGATGCTGTCAACCCATTAATGAAGCAGCGGCTCTGCATGAGTTCGTTCTCCAACTCGCGCATCTTCAAGTTGAAGAAGGATCCCACATCAATACTTGTAGACCTCTGCTTGAAGGCGTCCAAGTCTCTCTGGTGATGTGCGGGGACTCGAGCGATTCTGCTTGACCTGGTGGAGGACGACATTATGAAACAGGTCGGGAAACTGAAGTGTAGATATAAAGTATTCAGAATTCGATTTAACTTGGAGTGTTGAAAAAAGTGAAAGCTGGCTAGTAAGCGGAGAAAACTACTTGACGGTATAGCACCTAGATAGGTGACTACAAGTATCAATAATCTGAAACGGGACTAGTACGCCCATAGAAGATGTCATTGTTACAGCGACATATCAATCTTCCAAATTCACGATTCGTCCACAATAAAAAGGAAAGATGGGATATAGAGTGTGGTAAATAAACCCATAGTATTTTGGTTATTCTGGTACATAGGAAGTGAGAAAGGAGTATATGGATATTACAACGTGGAGAAGTGGTATTACGTGAAGTATTCCGACCACCTAATTTAAGTGTCTTTTTTTCTCGCACGGGGGTATTGCGCACATGATGCTGTATCGGCAGAGACATTGATCCTGAAAGTCTTTAAGTCACTTAACTGATTCGGTTTTATCAGATTATCATTCATCGACTTCGGCTTGGATGCCAAGATGAGGAGACAATACTGATATGACTAGAGTTCGACGCTTCATCGTTGGTACGAGAAGGCGGTGCACTAACGGTTTCATGTGCTGGCTAATCTCAGAATCAGATTGGAGATACCGGATGTCGTTTTCGAGGTTTCGTTTTCCGTCAGGGAATAGGTAGGTAAGAAATGCCCGGAGAACCTACACGGTATCATCGTCGTTGCTCGTAACTTGGTACTGGTCAAGGCGATCCTTTTGATTATGCATATGCTGCACAGATTAGATGGAAGAGAAGCGAGGGGATCGAGCACGGAGAGCTAGCTTTGGGCAATTAAAATAGTCGAAGTTGATCAAAAATTAATGCAGGGTTGATGCGTCGAAGACGTGACTTTTTGAGGGAGGTGATGTCGAGGGAGCAGTCTTTCGTTCTTGAAAGATTTCCCACGGGCCCAGCTCATTTCCGAAAATAGAACTGTGGAAACTCTGGCCAGGTCGAAAATTGTGGACTGGTGGTCAGGAAGGTCGTACAGCGAAAGTCGAAGTTGTGGAAGATAATGTGGTGTTTCTCCACAGGTGATGCCCATTCCAATGCGCGTGTGCAATTTTAGACAGAGATTAGTTCTTTGACAGTTTAGTAGAAATGCCTAATATCGGCCTTAAGCTCTGTTACATCAATGGGTCAATTTGGGGAAAACACAGGAGGGATCCTCTGAGAAGAGCCGTATCATTATGCCTATTCATAGCATCATGACAAGCAGAATTTCACGCTTCGTGAAGTAGTGGGTATCAAGAAATGTCATTAACGAAAACCCATCTGGGTAGTAATAGATATGATATCGCTTGCTACTAGCTTAGAAGTGGCTTGACCTCAAGCCCCAATACTTGGATCAAGATTTTATGCTGAAGTCGCTTGAAGCTCTCGAAACTCCTTCAAAGCAGAGAGACTTTCATAAGGTACATGATAGACTGAGAACGGAAGCACGGACGACTCAACCGCAGTATCAGCGGCTTCTCCATAAATCTCTGCAGAGTAAAACATACCAGGGTCCACGATGAGAATATCCATTTCTGCTAGCGCTTGCGCTAGCCCCCACCTGTTCCCTATCATTCGAAGACACTGTACTACCCACATACGATGTGGATGAGTCGGTCCCTCGACCATTCCGGCAACAAATAGAGGCCAAAGCAGCATGAGACCGCCCAGATAGCTCTCTGGCGGGAGAATAGGCGTTTCTGGAGGTACCTCCAAGTTACAAGCACCCAGAAGAAACGGGCTACTGCGGCAGATGTCGACGGCTAGGTGACGTATAGTTGAGCGTAGAGACCCACAGTATAAACGAAAATCTTCAGATAAGGACGCAGGCGATATTTTGGATATCGTGTGGACTTGGGATATAATAAGCTCACTGACAAGAATACGTGCGCAGCGGTAGTGATTCCAGACACTGGGCGACCAGATGTCTGGGTAGATGTGATAAAAATTTTTGTAGGGTTGGATACCATGACAGTGGTACTTGAAAGAAGCGTCTAGTGGCATGAGTGTATGGGTACTGTATGTAAAATCCGGTGGCAGAGCAGCCAACCAGCTAAGAAGTTCAGCTTCGATAGCACAGGCTGCACTCAGTATTTTTTCGTGGTTGGTCAATACTTGTAAGCGGATTTTTGCACGCAGATTTGCAAGATTGCCGATGATCACAATAAGTCTATTTCCAAAATCATTCTTTATTCCAGGGAATGTATCGAGGATGGTACACTCTAATAGAGAGATGGGTACAAGACTGTCGCGCTGGAGGCAGCTTGTGACCTATGAATTGATTAACTTTTCTTCATAGCGCTATAGATACTCTCCCACCTACGACCTGATATCGCAAATGTAGGAAAAGCCGGATTCCTACTATGCTTTGCCATTGTGCATGGCCCCGGTACTGTAGGAGAGCTGCGGCTCCACAAATATGGCTCGCCCAGCCCTCAATTCCTTGCGGAGACCTTGATACAACGATCTACTCACATTGGCATATGACCTTGTTTTTCTTGATGTTGAAGGGACTCACTTCATATAAGGATAGAAGAACAACTGCACCAAGTGTCTGGTCTGTCTTTGCCTCATTGGGATCGGCAAGTGCCAGATTGACAAGCTCTAGTGCAAATCCGTACTCCTTACATGCAACTTGATACAATGCTCCAGCTCCTTGAACACGCGAGAGCATGGCGCTGGCAACCGCCACTATGCTGGATTGTATGGCTCGCTGGCCTAATGACCCACTAGACGCCATGAGGAAATGTTCCAAAGTGTCCTTTATCAGAAAGTTACCTGAAAAAGTGTGCGACTGGAGGAAGAAACAAATAGCCTCGTGCTTTGAGACTCCCGTGTTGGGATGTGTTCCCAGAGGACTCAGTCTGGCTCGGCGCATACTGAATTGGAGGTCAGTATCAGAACCATACTCAAATTCAGGGTCGCCTAGGCCCGTAAAAGAGCCTGAGATTATAGAGCATTCAGAATTTTGCCCTATGAAACTGGAATTAGTCGACTGGGGCGGAATTGGGCGCCTTAAAGAAGACGACGAGGTAGAAGCCGCGACAGAAGAATAGACAGACCGCGCCTTCCGTGCGACGGCTTCAGTTTCATCACAAAAGATCAGCCCCATTTCGTCGCGATATCCAGGGCATTCTCGGTTGGTTCGAGTGCATTCCCGGCAACCTGGTCGGGCCTGGTCACATCTGATCTTGCGCGAGCGACAGGTTCCACAACCTTTACTGGGTTTACCATCATATACCATTATACAAATACCGCCAATGATATGAGTAGTAGCGTGACCAGTATGAAATAGTTGCAAGGAATTAAGAACGAAGTCGGCGAGGCTGGGGATGGCCGAGAAGGCTGTTATTCCTGTGAGCTGTGATCGATGTAGCTCAAGGATCTAACCCATATAGGGCAAAGATTAACGATTATGCGCAAGCCTCTATAAGCGAGTTTTAGAACGCGTGGCTTGCAGGTTTTGGTACGATGCTAGGTTAAATTAAAGATTGTGTAACCGAATAGTACGAGCCATGTAGTGGAAAAGTGCAGTAAATGATATTCACTGAGACTGGGGATCGTCAATCTGGTATAATCTGTAAGTTCACTTCATTGGAAGCTCAGCCGCATGACGCTAAACTTAGAATGGTCGAAGTTGCGAGAGCCTATCAGCTCTAGAGAAGCTCCCTCACAATGAGCACTAAAAAGTAATCTAGTGTTTGTGTTTTTCACGAGGTCATATATGTTCCAATTAAATCTTACTTTTCTCTTCTAATCTGCGCTAATTACCCGTGGCTCCTGGTGCCCTCCAGTATACAAAAATAGAGACTTTGGACAACGAAATGTATTCAAGTTAGAAAGCTGGCTGTGGGTATTCCGGGCCCTGAAACAGTAATGATTTACTCTTAAGTGGGTTGCTGTACCTAGACTTGTGTCCTAAAGCTATTTGTCGCCTCGGTCAGTGGTTGTAGATAATCTAGTTGTGAGAGCACAATTATCCCAATATAGACGTATATCAATCATCATTTTTCGTAACTAGCAGCTGACGTGTGGGAAAATTCTTGATTTGAAGATGCGATTCACGTTCGTTTATTTATATCCATGTTTATATATATATAAAATCCGTGATCCCGTTGAAGGGTATAAACAAGCTTCGAGAAAAGAAAACTGACAATTCGGGTTATTTCTACTTGTTTTATCTACAGTGTGACATGGACCTTTGGGCCGCCCGATGCCAGCCTGATTTTCGTAATTCTTCCTTTAATTGAAATAACCAATTCGATATGAAATCACTATAGGCATACTTTATAGTAAAGTTTGGAATATGGGGACACGCTAGGTATGGCGAGACTGGTCAATTCAAAAGTTCCGGAGGCTTATTGGTGCTCGCAATATGTGCTGTAAATGGAGTAGTGTCTATTCCCTAAAACCAAAAGACTGTCGATCTCAAAAAGGCTGAGGATGATGTCAATTCAGTAGTGGGTACCTGTCAGTATGCGTTTTGTCGGGGTGATTGAAATTTTTATATTGACAATAAACGAAGTCAGAACCAGTATAAAAAGGCCAAGAGCCCCCGTGTCATTTTCCCTTCTCATTCATTTAATACAATCACCATCTTTTTGAAATTCCTAGCCTTTGCAATTGCAATGAAGCTGCTTTCAATTGCTTTTCTGTCAGCTTTGGCAGCCGCGGCATCATCCTCTCCTCTTGTCACAATCAATGCTGGCACAGTCCAGGGTGGGAGATGTGAAAATGGTAAAGATGCAGTATTCTTCAAGTCAATCCCCTTTGCCGAGCCCCCAGTCAACGAATTACGCTTTGAGCCCCCCAAAGCCTACAAAAAGCAATATTCTCAGGGCAAACTGAATGCAACCACTTCGGCCCCCACCTGCATTCAGTTCTCGGATGATTTTACTGAGAAGATATTGAATACAACTGCACTTTCGTCTGAAGACTGGTAAGACGAGTCATCGGGTCTCCGGCCTTCCGAATATTTCATATTTTATGTTGATGGGAGATCATACTGACCACCATTGCAGCCTTTACTTGGATATTTGGGCGCCATCTACCGCAACTCAAGATTCAAAGCTTCCCGTTAAAGTCTGGGTTTACGGTGGATCTGAAACAGAGGGTTCGGTCTCGGACCCCCTCTATGATGGCTGTAACACTGCAGAGGCAGGATCCATTCTTGTCTCGATCAACTACCGGCTCGGTCCCCTTGGATTTATGGCCCTTGAAACTGCTGGAATACATGGTAACCAGGGCATTCAAGATCTTATTCTGGGATTAGAATGGGTTCAAGAGAATATCGCGGCCTTTGGTGGAGACCCTGTATGTGAACATGCATTACATCCTAACCGAGAGCCGAAAAAGCGGAGCTGACATGCGTATTTCATCTTAGAAAAAGGTCGTTCTTTTTGGACAATCAGCTGGCGCTGAGAACGTGTATATCATTGGTTCTCTTCCTCGAGCACCTTCTTTGATCAATGGTATCATCTCTGAATCGGGTGGTGGTAGGACCCTTACCGCAAACTCAACGCAGCAAAAGGTTGGCGCATCATTCGCTCGAATACTCAAATGCAATTCTAGTGATGTGAGTACACGACTCTTCATTAATGATATTGACTCTGGAAGCTGAACCTTCAACAGAAAGCCTGTCTTCAATCAAAGACAATTTCTGACTTCTATATCGCGTACCCAGCCGATAAATACTTGACGCAGGGAATTGGATACTATGGAGGGGGTACTCTCAGTGTCCTGGGTCAAGGAACTCACAATTTCTACCCCTATGTGGATGGCAATACTATTGACGAAGACCCCTACACCCGTGGAGTGCAAGTTCCAGCCGTCTTTGGATCCAGTATGTTTATTTTTATATTTCTGACAGGCTGGGAATTCTCGCTAATCAAATAACACGAAGATTCTGATGAGGCTATTGTTTATACATTCTTGTGGGCCGTCAAGTCTAAACAAATTCCAACGGCATCGTTATACCAAGACTTTCTTCGCAAAAATTTTGGCAACGCCGCCTCGCTTGTTGGCAAATATTATAGGCCATCTTTATTCAAATCAAAGGCTGAAGTTCTTCTTAAGTCTGTCAGTCAGCTTTCCCAGGCTGGCTACAACACGACTTCGGCCGAAATCTTTTTGGCTATGACAAATGTCATAACCGATTCCACCTACAGGTGCCCTGCATGGCATGGTGCTGCGCAAGCGTCTCGCAATAATATCCCAGCGTGGACATACGAATTCGCCCACAGTTCTACTTGTCCTTGGCTGTACTCATTTAATGATACTGACGTCAGCTTATTCGCGGCCTCCCACACTGCTGAAATTCCCTTTGTCTTCGGTAATCTAGACAATTCATATCTTCCCAGTGGGGATTGCAATTCTACATCTGCTGAATGGAAACTGGGCGGCCAGATGATGAACTTATGGACTGAAATGGCAGGAAATGGCAAGCCATCAACTAAAGAGATTGATTGGCCACAATTCAAGAATGAGGGGAAGAATCTTACGACTCCAGGGTTAATCTTCGATAACTCAGCGTCTTCTGGTACAATAGATTACACTGGATGTGATCTATGGGTTCAAGTCAATGAAATTCTCTCAGCAAGCAATATTACAGCGTCAGGGACACCAACAACGGTCACTGGAAAGTCGACAACTTCACCATCATCCATTCAATTCAATGGTGCAATCACCCTGCTCCCAAAAATTGAGGGCTATCTTGCTTTGACTATACTTCTCATGGGGTTCACTGCACTTTGATAGCATCTGTTCTTGATGACGTCAAGAGCATTTCTATTAAGCAGCATGGCTTTTCTTTCTCATTACCTTGAGCTCGCTTCCACTATCGGTCTCCAGACGCTGGAGGTCTAGAGTCCATATTCCAGCCTTGATAACCAGTCTGCCAAAGTGGGTACCATATAGTCTCAAGTAAAAGTTACAGAATGCACTTCAAGAGATTCGTTTACTGGTTAGCAGAAACCGCAATTCAATTCAAATACTATCGAAATAACTTTCACCTTTCTTCTCCTCTGTTCTCCCAACCTCATTATCAACCTGCAAATTTTACCTCGTAAAAAGAACATGGATGCTAAGGCCTCTCAACTCAATCGATAAAAGCAGCACTCGAAGATGAATTCTTGTCAAAACATGAGGACATAAAAACTAGGGTTCTAAAAGCTGCGTGAAGTGAATTGGAGCCGACTTTGATTTAAACATTTTCTTCACGATCTCCAATATTGAAAGCCCTTCCTGCATCAAAGCCCTTTGCTGGAATTAAGCGATAACCTTTTTGATTAGATATAATAGATTTCCCATCCATATCTGTGAAATAACAATTAAAGTGCGTGTGGCCAAATGCCCATGTCACAACCGCAGGATTATTCCAGCATTCCTCGCGACTAAGGTCTGTGGCGAAGGCTGTTGATACATCACTACCATTGTGTTTTGGGTCTGTACACCGCGAATCAACACTCGGGCTGTGATGGGTGAAAATTATCACTCGCCTCTGGGGCTCATCTCTAGCTATACTAGACACTTGAGCATTGAGCCACTCAAGATCTGACTCGTGGGCGGCATTATGGTCATCCACTGTCCACCTTAGGATATCTTTAAAATCAATCATGCGACTTTCAATGGCGAACCCTTGTTGGAAAGAGATCCGGGAAAATAGAGTACATCCCAGAACAGTTAAGTCTTTATTCAGATCATATCTTGTTTGGTCGAGGAAAATAAATTTGCCTATCAAAGCCTTTTTGTCCATCGACGCCTGAAAGTTGCGTATCTTTGTCTTCGTAACTTTGAATGAAAGATGATATGGATCATGATTCCCTAGAAGAAGAAAAAAACAACCGAGTAGCGGCTAAGTTGGTCTTCCAAAAATGAAAAAAATCTCCAAGAAGAGCGAGGTATGAGGCGGTTTGAGAAAACTGGAAGTTTCCGTATAAGGAGTGAGTTTCGAGATGGAGATCAGAAATTATTTGACAAGATACTGCTCCCATTTTGATATTTTTTACAAAAAAAAAAATAATAATAAAAAAGGAATAGTGCCAAAGACTGATGGATAGTCAAGGTGAACAGGGGTCTATGTCACCGTTGTTAAAAGCAGCTAATGTCCTTCAGCTCGGCAACTATATCAAAGATTCTCCCTCAGAACCTTCTGCTTTGACAGGCTGTGTCTTTTTATTGTTTGTTCAGCGTGTGAGGATGTAAATGGAACCACCAAGTGATGATGACGGGGGTCGTCATGTGTTAGTAATATTATATGTAGTCCCAGAGTAACTAATCAATTACATAACTATCTGTCGTTTATTCCCATATTTGAATAAAATTTCAAGTCAACAATAGTCAATTGTTGCCGATCGTCAATAGCCAATGAATCGATCGCATGAATATCCGTGATCTTCTACAAGTCATCTCCCACTTCCACAACTGGATCAGGTCAAACTGTCTTGCTTCAAACCTTGAAAAGCTCTTCAGATGACCACGCTAGTCCGCACTCTATAAATCAATCTTTCTTTAAGAGTGGCAAGCCTTCATCTGCACAGCGGTAAATGGCGCCATTAGACGGCTTTTTTAAGCCCATCGTGAATGTTCTCCAACGTCTCTGCCGAAAACCAAAAGACCAACAACTCATGACTTCTCGACTTACTGGGTCTAAGAATCCTCGCTACAAGCCATGTGATTGCCTACTTAGAGTCGGTATTCCATGTAAGATCTGGGGAGAGGATGTTCTTTTCTACCATGGCGTGCCTACCCTTGTGTTTGATCTCTTCATTCTCGTCTCCGACCCAGAGGCTTCTAGACAATTGGTCAGCCACGGTTATATTCGTACAACACCGAATAAGCGTTTCATAAAAATTCCAGAGCTCAGCAGCCAGGCTCCCCGCTTAGTATTAGCAGAGAAGATCATGGAGATTCCCTCAATGACTTCAGATGCTACTGGTTTATTACAGGCCGATGATACTGTTCTACCTGGCGTGGTTCTACTTTCGGCTACGGAATGGAACTATTCTCTTCCACATTCTCTCGCTGATCTTCAGGAGCTTATTCCATCACTTCATGAATACTTTGATAGTATTGTAGAGAAGTGGATGGATTTAACAGCAAACATGCATAGTTTACGGCGCTACCTTGCAATTCACATTCACTATCATTCAGTTTATCTTGACGAATTCTGGACAAAAGAGTTCGAGAATGAAATACGTTTAGAGCATCGGCAGCTCCTATTTGATATCATGGCGGATGGAGCTGGCGGCAACGTGGATTTACTCGATAGAGAATGCCAGATCTATCACCAAAGCATCAGGAATCAGATATTGGAAAAAAAAGTTTGAGCCCGCTATACTGCCCACCATTTTACGTGAACGAACTGAGCTAGAAAACATTGGGATGCGAGTGGTGCTCAGAGTTCGAAGGTGAACCACAATTATCTCACGTGCCCATATATAATAGTAGCTCTTTCCATATCAAGTCCCAACCCTCACTGCTTTTCTTCCACTCAATAACCTCCAATCTGATCAGCTTTTTCTTTTTTAGCATTGCAATCTTTCTAACTTGTAAGTGTACTTCATGATATGCTTTTTCCACAGGAAATCTGCCAACGCAGCTCAGACCTAGCGAGCCAACCTCACTGACATACCGCTCCGTGAAGTCATGGTTCCATTATGATCATGTGACCAATACTATTATCTTATCTAATCGTAACCCAAATTTTTTCCCAGATAAACATTATTCTCAGTACACACAGATCTTGAACTGATAGGACATTGACTGCAAACAACGAGACCCATCTACCAAACATCCCAATTGAAGTCATAACTTTCAATATCGGCCTTGCCTTGCGTGCGATCCATCCTTGTCTCCACGATTCTGCGGGGTATATACTCAAACGAGATTCCAAGCCCAGTACGAAGTATCGCAAAAGAAATTGCAAAATCTCAACACGCTTTCCTACAAAATGAACGCACAATCAGCAAACGCCCCCGCAGCTACAAATGCTGCCTCATACCTCGATCTAGGCATCACAATTGCTCTGAACAACTGGCCCGCCCTCACACTTGCCGTACAATCTAATTGGGGTGGCCCAACCTCCGAGGACAAGCGTGCCTGGCTCGGCGGTGCCATTTCCGAAATCTTAGGTGACAGACCTGAAACCGACGCTGAGGATATCGAGGATATTCTGATTCAGGTTATGAATGACGAGTTCGATGTTGTCGTGGATGACGATAGTGCTGCCAATGTTGCTGTCGATATCATGGAGATGAAGCAACAGACTGAGCGTGGCGAGTTCACGAATATTCAAGCCTTGTGGGAGACTTGGCAGAGCAAGAGTCTGCAGAGGTCTGCTGCAGCAAACATGTTTAAGCAGGTTGAGGCACAAGATGAGGAACAAGAAACGGATGGTGAGGATGATGATGTTGATATGGATATGGATGAAGCCCCTGAGTTGGTGCGGGCACCTAGAGAAGAGCCCGAGGTTGATGAGGATGGCTTTACTAAGGTTGTTGGTAAGAAGAGGCGATAGATTTCATCACTTCCCGCTCTTTTGTTCCAAAGTTTTGATTTCGCATGCATATATACTTCTACTCCTAGGGTATGATAATTCCATATATTATGCCTAGATACCAATTTCCCAGGTGATTCAAATTACCTATCCAAAACTCACAGCTGGAGAAACCGATTGAATGACCGGGCTTTTTGTACATCCATCCTTTTTAACAGTTTGAATATCCATGGGAAAGTAGGTTGATGTAGGTTTCGAGGAAACCTTGGAATACGCATGCAGCTAAGGTACACTGTTAATGAGAAGCAATAAATCTATAGATGAGTAAAATATCATGATCGTTAACTGCTTGTGGTGCATCATCATCACTCGAGAGTCTGTCCGCGTACTCCATCTCAACAGGCTCCCAAAATATGTCCATCAAGCTTTTTGGATTGGAAAACTGTCAAAAGCAAGCGCCGTGGTATAATTTTGAGATTCCTCCTTCATCTCAACGGAAATCCCGATTTACGGGGGCACTTTACGCCTCTGGTTCATCGTGGATAAGCTTGGTGATCATACCAATAGCAATGGTTTGTCCCTAGAGTTCAAACGGTTAAAAAAGTGGAGATTAAGAGAAAAATATTAGGATGGAAACATACCTGGTCGCGCAGAGTGAATCGTCCAAGCTGCTGATAGTCCTCAAACCTCTCAACGCAAACTGCACCAGCAGCGCTAGTGACCTCGAGACGGGCAATGATAGTCTGGGCCTTGCTGGCAAATGGAGGAGGACGCTTGCTTTTGCGGCCAGTACCAGGTTCCAGCTTGTGTAGAAGAGCAGCGAAGGTGACCTCCACAATAGCGGCGTGGACATGAAGCACGCAATTGAATCCAGCAGTAAGGATACTCTTGAGGTCCAAGATACGGATTTTGGCCTCGAAAGCAGATACGCAGTTAACGGGACGCTTCGGGGAGCATAGCACGAAACCAGGGAAGAAATCGTCTTCTTCCACACCACGCAGACGCAGGCGAACCTGGTCACCACAGACAGCATTGCTGACCTCATCTTCAGTTTCACCGTAGAGAGCAGAGATCTGGACTTCTGTCCGGTTGGGCATCATAAGGTAAGTACTGTTCTTCTTGATGACTCCGGACTCGATGCGGCCCTCGGCCATGGTACCCATGTCCTTGTATTTGGCACTGATAGGCATCATGAACGGGGCGTTGATCTTACGTTCAGGCAGCTTGAAGTCGGTCAAGTATTCCAGAAGGGATGGTCCGTCGTACCAGGGAGCCAAGTCCTTGGGAACCCGGTCCTTAACACCAATAGTGCGCTGGGCGGAGATGGGCATGCAGAAAATGTCGCTCTTCTTGTAGCCGAGGGCTTCCAAGAACTTACTGATCTTGATAGTGCACTCATCGTAACGCTCCTTGCTCCATTCGACTGTTGCGTCGTCCATCTTGTTGACGACAAGAACCAGTTTCTGGACACCACTGTTGCGAGCAAGCAGCGCGTGCTCACGAGTCTGACCACCCTTTTCGAAACCAGTCTCATACTCACCCTTACGAGCGGAGATGACGAGCACACCAAGATCGGCCTGGGAAGCACCACCAATCATGTGGGGAACGTAAGACTTGTGACCAGGAGCGTCCAGAATTGAGAACTGTCTCTCGATAGGGCCCTCTGGTGAGTCAATCATGACCTTGAAGAATGCACGACCAACTTCGACAGTCTTACCCTTGGCACGTTCCTCAGTAGTCAAATCCAGAGCCCAGGACAAGTACCAGGTCTCACGACCAGCCTCCTTAGCTTCCTTCTTGTACTTTTCCATGGTACGGTCGTCTACCATACCAGTGCAGTAGAGCAAAGAGCCACCCAGAGTAGACTTTCCAGCATCGACGTGACCGATGAAAACGACGTTGACGTGCTCTCGTCGCTCACCGTAAATTTCCTTCAGTGTTGCGTCATCGACATCAGCTGCCTGTTGCTTGGCGACCTCATTGATTTCACGAGTTGCCTTGGCGGTTTCTGCAGCACGAGAAGGGCTGGAGCGACCAGAGGGTGTAGGTGAAGTTTTGCCACTCTCGGTCTTCTTCTCAGTCTTCTCAATGGCCTTGGCGGCGGTTATCTTGGCACCGGCCTCAGCTGCTGCGGCGCCCTTTGAATCGCCCTTGCTTGTAGAGTCGGTCTTTGCGGCAGGAGTGGACGCGGGAGAAGGGTTACCGATAGAAAGAACCTTAGTCTTGGGGGCGGCGGAAGACGAGGTAGCGCCAATGGATAGAACCTTAACCTTGGGTGGGGCAGCGTTTGTGACATTGGCAGCAGGCTTGGGGACCGACTGGACGGGTGCCGCTACCTGCTGGGGCTGCTGGTTGTAGTATTGGTTGTAACCACCGGGCTGCTGCGCATATTGGCCGTACTGGCCATAGGCCTGCTGCTGGGGGTAGCCACCATACTGCTGGCCATACTGAGCATACTGCTGGCCATACTGCTGGCCATATTGCTGGAATTGCTGACCGGGGACAAAGGTGGCAGCGCCTGGTTGGAAAGTAGCGGCGCCGGGGTGGAAGGCGGGTGCTTGAGGCTGGCCCTGAGAGTTCAGGTTGACATTTTTGGTCTGTTGTGAGAGTTCATCCTCCCAAGATTCGGGTGTTTGGTTAGACATCCTAAAAAGAGAATCCGGGACGCAATGAAGGACACGAGTGTGTTTAGAATTCCAGGTCTAGGTTCAACACAATGAGGGGACGTTTTTGATTTTGCAATGATGACTCAGCACCCCGCGATAAACAGTCACGTGTAGCTATTATGCAAGTTTAGATCTGTTGTTTAAAAAGTTGATAAGAAAAAAACAAAACAGAAAGAAGACTTGATTCCATTCTTCAAGCAGACAGTCCTTTTTTACGGTCTTTTCTTCGAAACTTGTAGTCCCTTCCATTGGGCTTCCATTTCCCGCCACCTACTTGATTGTTAGGCAACGACCTTCTCTATCGATAAGCCTCCGAGCTTTATTGCCGGAATCTGCGTCACTCAACTCGGGCCTGAATCGTTGGAATCAGGTTGTTGCTGATTGAAATCAGAGTCAGGCATCAAGATGGATGTTTTTCTGTCTCGTGTACGTTTTCGACATATTTCTCGCGTACCGATGGACCTATGTATCAGTTACCTAATCGATATATCACATGCAGCTCACCCAGCAGGCAATGAACTATGCCATTCGGTAAGACAAGGAACGATAGACCGAGAGTATATAACTGATTATTGAATAGCTCAGGAATCGCAATTACTGCCACCTATGCAATGCGCCAATCATCACGCCTGCTCAAAGTAGGCGCGACATAATGACCTATATGGGGAAAAGGTGCTAATATATTCGTGATCCAGAATATCGACAGCGAAGACCGTGATCAGCTCTTGACATTGCAACAACGACTTGAAAGTAAGATACAGGTATGATACTCACGATTAATTCTACAGCAATACGACTAATAAAACAAACAGGTGATATCTCCGTCAATTGATATGATCGAATTGATGTAAGCCGGATGCATCTTTCTCGCAATATTTTTGGACCGGTCCTAATGATACCTATAGTGCTGCGCGAGGTAATACATCTCTTGAGTCTGCAGTTACGCTCACAAAATCCCTCCGCTGGGACATTCAGGCTCTTGGGCAGCGATTGGCAAGAGCTGCTGCATCACAAGAAAAGGGATCCAAGTCATCCGGAGATCGACAAAGCAAGGATGCAGAAATAAAACTCATCATCAAAGATATTAAGAGACTGCTTGCTCGGATCGAGGATGCAGTGCCCCTTATGAACTTGGCTATCACGACTTCTGGCGCTAAGCTCTCTACCAATTTGCCTTCAACAGTATCACCATCGCGATTGTTGCAAGCCAGTACATTTCTTACTGCGGGTGACACTCAATATGCCATGTCACAGTCTCAAGCTGTTCAAATTGGGCCGACTTTTACATTGTCCATGTATATGCTCTTTGCCAGTCATTTGCGTCCTCACGACGAAGAGTCCGTTCGTGAAGCAACATGGAAGGAAGTCATGCACAAAGCTCGATTGAAACTGCGACGCGTTCCAATTAACCTTTACTACTCTGAAAATCATCTTGGGTTACCACAGCTTCCAGGGATGGCTCAAGTTGACGAATATGCCTACCAAGTCTTAATTGTTGAAGATTTGGATGACGGTCGAGTCCATACTTTCGAAGAAGGCGACCCGCAGCCTCAAGCTTGGGAAGGCGTTCCGAATGCAGGCATCCGAGAGATTCTACCTGTTCATCAAATCTCCAAGATATTCTATGCGGATACAGGACGAATCCTTAACATTGCCAGCGATGGGGAAACAAATAACCCAGTAATTTTACTCAAAA
Source organism: Penicillium taxi (assembly GCF_028828555.1). Lineage (NCBI taxonomy): Eukaryota > Fungi > Ascomycota > Eurotiomycetes > Eurotiales > Aspergillaceae > Penicillium > Penicillium taxi. Next base: position 2,158,795 of record NW_026643205.1, read on the forward strand.
GAGATGTGAATGCTCTTCCACCTCGGCGAATGATGGAACACGACGATGTGGAGGATGAGTTTGTCTCAGAACCGGAAGACTTTGACGAAGAACAAGCGCAACTTGACGGGCAATTGGGAGGAGACAGTTCTCTCGATGAAAGTTTCGTCTCCCTGCATGAAGACTCGATTCCCAAAGAATGGCGACTGCCTGCTGGTTTAGACCCGGAATGGATTGCTTTCGAGGTCTACAATGAAGACGAGTCTTCGGATACTGAGTCCGAGACAGAACGCCCGCAAACCCCAGTAGCAGAGCGATCCATAGACCCAAGCATGATAGCTAAGCTGTCTCTCAAGGACAAGATAAACTCTCCGTCCCCATCCCCAACACCTAATCAAATTACCACAACTGTCTCAAATCCCCTCTTTGATAACATCCGAACATCACTCTCCCTCCTTGAAACTATCCTCCGCCTTACCTCCCTACAACAATTCCAGCAACAATCACACCTTTCTATCAGCGATGAACTCCTCAACTTCTTCCTTGAGGAATCCTCTACGACCGGTGCCGGTGGCGACGAGCAACACCGCCAGCGCCTTCGACATGAAGCACGACGTCGCGTGGGATGGGATCCTTACGATGAGAGTCCAGTCAAGCACCGCGGAGAGGATTATCAATACCATGCAGAACCTGGCAGCCCTTCTGGCTATTCGAGAGATGACGAGGACTCTTCGACCGGCGGAGCACGTGGCTTACAATTTCATTCTCGAGAGAATACACCGGACTCAACGCAGAGGCGGGGGTCTCTCAGTGTTCGCCCAGGTCAGAGACGCCAAACTGGGCTGCGAGATATGACACCAGCATACACAGATACGCACGAGGAATCACCACGACAGAGTTCGCCACTTAGTAGAATGCCACGGCGGTCGAGAGATATCTAGAAATGAAGAAGCAAGAAGGTAATCTTTATGCTTTGTGCATGTATGTACGAATATGACCTGACCGGTCAACAGTCAAGGCGATAATTGCCCATGTGCCGTTGACTGATGAGGCTGTTGAAAGAACATAATTTAGAAACATTTTCCTATTCACATATTTTTGGTTTGCCCGAGTACGGAACCATAAGAATCGTCTACCGTCCCTTGAACTACGTAGGTATGAATGTGTAATACTGAGCAGGCATGGTATGCAAATGGCACGTTAAGAGTGCACTGAATAATTAGGTACAAAATCTACAGGTTAAGAGTTAGACAGGCAAGAGAATGGGAAAATATAACATTCATCGCTCAAAACGAAAATATGAAAAGATTTGGCAATCGGGAGCAGACTAGGCTCCAAAAAACGCCTTGAAATATATGTGATAACCGAACTCCTGAAACATGAAATCCAAATTGACAAGAGACGTTTCAAAGAACCGGCTTGACAGCTCTTATATGGCCACTGATGGCTCGAGAAGCACACCTAATTTATTCCCAATCTTCGTCACTTTCTTCATCTTTGGAAGTTGCAATCGGGCTTTTCTCTTTGGGACTACCGGGCGTGCGACTTGCAGCTCCACTCACAACATCATAGCTAGACTCGCTATCGGCCTGAGATTGTTGGTCGTTGGATCGGCGAGGCTCGGTCTTTTCAACCTCTTTGCCAGGAGCGAGGGTTTTAGCACCAGGACGGACCTGAGGAGTAGGCGGCGCCTCGGAGTCAGAGTCATCATCCCATGCAACCTCTTCATCATCGTTGGCGTTGGCACCTTTCAACAATATATTAATACGCGTACTATAAGGGCGTTTAGACGATAATAGCAGTAGACATACCCTTCAAGAGCTCCTTGCGCTTTTGTTCCTCGGTTTCAATAACCAAGCGCAAAAAATAATAACGAGTCCAGAAATCAGCGTATACTACATTCTCTGGAACGACTTTCTCCATGGCAGACCGCAACTCGGGATATTTCTCCAAGTGAGAAGCGATCTCATCAGTCTTGTTCTCCACATTGAAGTCTTTTTTGAATTCGGGGAATTTGTCGCTAGCAGGGTCTTTGGTGAAACTGTCTAGGTTCGAATGAATAACATGCAGTTGGGCATCGAACCGTGTCGCATGAATGACCCGCTTGCCATCAGCGTCCTTGCTCTCGTAAAGAAGCTTGCCCGACTCATCCGTCTCCGGTGGGACAATACTGACAGCTTCACGCAGCTTCTGGCCAATGCTCATCCCAAATCGTAGGATAGCTTCATCCGCAGCCTCCTCGGCCTTTTCGATTTCCTTGAGTCGGCGTGCAGCTTCGGCCTTGAGTCTGGAAACAAAGCCTTCACCACTAGGACCTGCCTGCTCTTTGGTTCCATCTTCTGTTGATGTCGTGGGAGTGTGCGCCCCATCCTTCTGACTTTCGCTTTCACCGGTAAGCGTCGCTGTGCTGAGTGAAAGCCCCTTTGTCCGATCGACTATGGTGTCCCTGAGGCCTGAGAACCCCTTCACTGCTTCCTCGCTGGCCGCAGCATATTCTTGCCTAGCTCCTTCGTAGTAAGTTTCGCCCTGTTTGCGAACATTGTCCCAGAGTCCTCCGATCCGAGTACCCCATGGACTAGCAGAGAAGGCGCTAAAGGCGTCTTGGAACTCGGAGTTCAGGCTATCGGTTGTTTCCTCCTTGGAGTCGGACGGTCCCTCCTGATGCGAAGTGAGGACTTCCTCCTGAATGTGGTCATAAGCGAAATCCATGATTCCCAAGTGGGGGGAGTGTGAGGAGAGAAATATCGACAAACATTTGAGGTGGAACTCTCGCGTTCGTTGGTGGAACCCGACCGCCCCGCTTATTTTCCCCATCTTCAGGTAAGCTATTACTCCGTACTTGGTACGCTGCCATGATAATTAGCGATGAATTTATTGAAAGTTACGAAGAGTGATCGTAAACACTAGGATAGTAACAGCTGTATAAATGTGGTGATAGGATCATAACTCATAAATTACACGCTTTGATATCACCGGTCAAGACTATAGGGCTCTCCAACACTATCTTGGCTTCCCATCCAAAATTGGGGTAGAGGAACACTATCCATCATACTCGATGTCAGAAGCTGACTACGAGATAGAACCCCCTTCACTTGTTGATGGCTCCGGTCGACGGGCTGAGACGATTCAACTTGAACCACCGAGTCAGGGGCCCGAGGTCGCTGGAACACAATCTGGCTCTCTCCTTTATTACTCTCCGCGTCTCGAGCTGGAGACGACTCTGGCACAATCTCAGTCTGGTCTACTTCCTCGGTTTGTGTTATACTTTGCAACGGCAGAGGCTCAAGGTATTCAGTGTTGCCTTGAGTGGCGAACAAAGCCGATAGCCCCTGGGTGTTCAGGGTTGGAATAGGCTCGTGGGGGAATTGTGTAGCCAGATGCATCCTCTGATATAATACGGAAGAATCAGACATCAGGGTTTCGGATTGGTGTTCGAAGTCTAGCCCCGCAGAAGGTTCGGCATTCGGCAAGGGAATTTCTTGCGAGTCGTCACTTAAATAACCTCCAGAGTCACTTTCATCTGTCTCTCCATCTGTTTCGTAGACCACCATTCTCGAACCCGGACCAATTTTTGGCCTTGACTCAGAATCATGTGGTGATAGACCCTGGGGCTTTGAGGTTACAGAAGGTTCGTTTGAGGTGCGCTCCAACATATAGTGATGTTGACTCGAAGATATAAGCGGCTTGGGTGAACGGGAAGTTGGCTTTTGCAAGGGTGACATGTTTCCTTGCCCTTGCGCATCATCCTGCTGGGGGCTTGAAGATTCCTCATTGTGACAATTCTCAAGTTTATGAGTGATATTCGGCGATTTGCGTTTTAAAGGGGAACGAGTTGCACTGCAGAATTGTGACGATGTGATTATTGCAATTCCTGGGCTTTCAGGAGACTGAGAGGATGGAATCTCGAGTTTCCGAGACTTCCTAGGTGTAACTGGAGGATTCAATGAACCCTTGGTTGCATTGTCTAGATCCGCGCTTTGGCTCTGTCCAAGGTCGGATATTGGCTCGCCCGTGGATAGATCAAGTTCTCCTTCATAGGTCCTGTGATGATGCTTGACAGGCTGAGGGACGGGAGTGGTAAGAGAAGACTTCTTTTCACTCGTTGGCTGTTGTTTGGCTTTGCTGGAGAAATCATTGGGCATGGCCAGTTGAGTATATCTCAAGTTCACATCGTCGTCATCGTCGTCTATTGTAATGTAGCGACGCACGAAATCCATTTGCGTCAAGGTTTTGTCGCGTTTCGTAGACGACTTGTCTGTGGACTTGCGTTTGCCCTTGCTGCCAAGAGTTGTTTTCGGTGTTTGGATCTTGCGTTTGCTTGTATTTAAAGCTGGTGCCAGGCTTTGTCTTCGTCGCTTGGGATGGTCATTATATCGTTCGAATGTGGATACACCTGACAAGGGCAAATTTGGTGGTTGGAGGTTGATATCATCTTCAGACTCATCATCTTTGCGCACTGGGTTGGTCTTTTTCGTTGCTATGTCATCGAGATAGTCGAGCTGCTCTTCATCTGGCTGCGTAGTCTGAGTCACAAAATCGATTTGTGTAAGTGTTGACTGGGATGTTGAGCTTGGAAGAGATCTTCTTTTCCACCGCGTGGATGCTGAAATATGAGGAGATCCTGTCCTTTTTGAGATAGTGCTTGTCGACGTCTTCGATAGTGGTGGCGAACTTGGTCGTTTGGGAGTTCGGAATCTATCACGGGATATTTCTGGTGATACATCAGCTTTTTCGCGGCGCTTCATTGCAGATTTAAGGAGATAAACATGAAGGTCGAATAGATAGAGCGATAATTGCCCGGCATGATGTGGTTCCAAGGTCGGCGCCTGAGGCGATCGCGTCAGAACGCGCCAACACGTGATCAATCTAACTTTACATAGTGTGGGGAGCCCTATGCAGTACGTAGTGAACCAGGAAGGCGGTCTGAGGCGGCAGAACCGAGTTATATCATTTATTTATCTATTTAGAAGTTGTGATAAATATTTATAGAATGGATACCTTTACACACCTCTTCACTTTTTGACTCCCTACTTTCATCGAACTTTCTTTTGTGGTTGCGGTTGGTTTTTTTTTGGCTGAATTGATCTGCACGTCCCGACCTTACTGCCTAGAGCGTTCCCGTTTCAATAGTTATTTTAAATAATCAGTTCAAGTAAATACCCATTTTAAGTATCATAAATCTCAATGTTATCTTAGTAACGTATGTTCGATAAAGCGTACGCCGTACTTGCTAGTAACTTCAGCTGATTAGAATTTTGAGAAGAATGTAAGAGTTTTTTTTGGCAACCCAAATCAAATAATCATATTATTACAATACCAAAATTTGTCTCTTCCATCTATACCTCAAAAATTTGTATTTGTATTTGTAAGTGTCTAGGATGTGATATTCACCAAAACCCTGGTTGTTGAAGTATAACATTGAGATTTATCATATTTATTATGGTCTCGGGTAGGGATTCTCTTTATTGAAAGTGCTTCATAACCAGATAGTCACCCCATGAATCATTGGAAGATAGCTAAATATTACTTTGGGAAACGTCAGGCAAGTTGAAACAACCTTGCAATTTTCAAACCAGATACTTTTTCAGATAGGATAGTGAGTGGGAGCTTAAACGGATATTTACATGTAATACATTGAAAAATTCATAACTAGTAGGACTGATCTAATCAAACGGTCCAACAAAGTGTTGATATCTGGTAGAATAACTATTGGTGATAGTGGTTAATATTACATAATTCGTGACTAGTACAAGTTCGTTAATACAATCGTAGGTTCATTCAAAGTAGCCAGTCTGGAACGTCGTCTTCTGAAGCCGAAGCCCAGGCTGAAACTGAAGCTGGGGTCGTAATCGAATTTGGGGAACTAGGATCAAGAGGACCCTGGCGGGAGACGATAGGGGAGTCAGGCAGAGAGACAGTAGGAGAGTCAGGGCGGATGATAGGTTCCAGAGGCACTGTGTCTGAGTTATCCATAGTGTCAATTTTGGGCTCGTTTGGAACCACTTTCAATTCAAAATGTTGCCAGGGAGTAACAGATAGTCGACGGGACCTTGAACCCTGTTCTGAGAGAAATCCCCCACCGGCATTATCGGCTTTTTCAACCTCTTCAGCATCGTCAACATCGGCTTCTTCAACATTGTAAACATCATCCATATCTTCATCAGATAAAGAAACGTTGCTGTCTTCATCTTCGCTGGCGTAGGCTTTGACTTTTTCTCGGATTCGAAGTTTCAAAAGGAGGTCACGCCAGGCTTGAAGGGCGATGTTGGTTTTGTCCTGAGTCGATTTTTGGAGTTGATCGTCTTTCATAGCAATCAAAACTTCTTCAAGAGCTTCTCGATACTCTGAAGCAATAACAATACCTGCGAGGATCGGCGTTGACTGATGTCGAGAGGAGTGGTTAAACCCGATGACTGCCTGTGCGCTGTGAATTCCGAGAATTTTCGCCGCTTGACGCGCATTGGGGTCGCTGATATGCAACCCTCCAGACGGCACCATGCTCGAGACGTACAAGTCTACATTCCCATAGTCATTTGTAGGTATTTTTCCATCTACCACTGGTGGTGGCTGGTAGATATCAGTCTGCCACTCCGCATAGAGTCCAGGCGTGGGCGTGCGCAACCATGGAATGCGACAGAATCCCAGTGGCTCTCCACTTTTGATGCGCTTATTGTCTTTGAGAGGAGTTTGTCCTTCTTTCACCACGCGTCCGAGATGAAACCAATTTTCAGGACTCTTCACGGTGTGCACATTGGCGCGGCGATATACAGGCATCTGTTTTTCTTTAAATGAGAAAATCGAGGAAGAAGTTTTGGGGTATACAACTTCGTGTTCCTTCAGATCACGCTCGAGGACGAAGATGGGGTGTTTTCTGAAGCCTTCGTAACTGGTTGGCATAGGCTCTGCTGCTACCTTCTCTGCCATCTGGATGTCTTCCGCCTCGCTGTGTTCGTCGGGAAGTGGCTTCTTGTAGTGGTTCATAACATTATTCCACCATTCTTCTCCACCAGGCGTAGATTCCACCCTATATTGAAAGGTTCTGGTGTTAAAAGCTTTCGCATAACGTTTTGTAACATCCTTAGCGGAGCCATCCTCATCGAAGGCAACTACGTAAGACATCTTGTTCAGCGCATGCGTAGCAGGAGGTTCAAAAGATCCCACGCTCCATGTCCAATCTTTCGAAAATGGATCGATTGGCATCCATTTCTTTGATGTTTTATCGAACACTTCCACCCAAAACACCGGGTACTCTGAGTCTGCAGGACGTGAAGTGAGTACTGTGGAAGTTAGTTTTAGGAAATAGAAAACGGCAGATATGTAGGGTCAGATGAGCGACACACCGGGTTCAGTAGAGGGGCGTGAGGGCATTGCGGGGCGTGAAGGCAATGCGGTGCGTGAAAAAATTGTTGATCGCCCAGGCCTCTGCACTCGTGATGGCTGAGTTAATGAAATTGAGGAAGGGGGCGTATTGTCGCACTTTTTCTGTGTATGAAAACTAGTGACTTTGGATTGGGTAGACGAAATTGACAAGGCTTGCAGCGAGCATACCAGTCTTGTTTTAACGCCAGCATCGCGTAGGAGAGCACAAAGGAGCTGGGCGATGAAGTCGCGGGATCCAAACCCAAGTTGAGCCTGCGATATGAACGCTTTTTTGTCCTCGAAATTCTCTGTATGGGCGAGTATCGCCTGCTATATAGGTATTAGCTATCAACTAGGACAAAATGTAGGCTTGGGCGTACTTCTCTCTTCGTCAACTGAATATCATTTTCGGCCCACTCAGCTCGAGTCAAACCTGACTTCGTCACCCTAAATAGCTCAACGAGCTTTTTCACTGCTACTTTCAGGTGTCTGATGAAATGTTGGACCTCAAGATGGAAAGCCCAATTTTTTTCCTGGGAATTTAGAAACATCTTGTTCATCTCGGTATTTAGCGGACTCAAAAAAAGCTAGATATAGGTCAGTCAATCGTAATGGAGCGAGAATAGATTAATACACACCTTCAATGCTCGGCTGTTACACCAATTGTTTCGAAGACTCACATGACCCACGAGACAAAGCACATGAAGTTTGTGGAACTCAATACGCAGGTTCTTCTCGTATTGAGTGGCCCGTTTCTGCCTCTGCTGTTTCCGCTTCTGAATGTTCTGCTGACTCTCAGACCCCGGAACAAGATCTATGGCGAGAATTTCATCGTCTCCTCTAGATGCAACGGCCGAGCCTCCTGCAGATTCAACAACTGAAACTCCTGTAGATATAACGGCAGGAGTGGGTATTGTGACGTCTTCCCACTCCACGTCTGATTCATCTGATTCTATTTTATCTGCTGCGCCATCTGTTGAAATTTGAGGCTTGTATCTCTTGCGTCTGACTTGTGCTTGTGAGCCCGGGCCATCTGGGCGAAATTGTTCGGGGTATCTTTTTTCGGCTTCTTCTAGCATCTCCTGGTAAACATCGGGGATCTCGTCTTCTTTGGATGCCTGACGACGAGTTGTCCTGCCCCTCGAGGGGCGGACTGGAAAACGGCGTGACATATCTAGTTCATGTTCACATGAATGATTTTGGGTTATATCTACAGCTCGATACTGAAAAGCGCGTCAATTGCGAGGGAAAATATGAAGTTGTGATAAAAACGCGTGGGATCGATGAGAAAGGTAGATAAAGATGTCAGATTGTAAGGTGCGTCATAGCAGATATCGGTCATCGGAATTATACTTATCCGACGAAGCCGTGCTATTCCTAATTAGGAAGTTGGTTTTGTATTCCCCGGATTCAACTTCTCATAGACGACGTACGCTAAGCCTATGGGCAGAGATAAGAGATATTTCTGTCAAGCCATCCTGGTGAGTAGCGGATATTCATTAATCATGGCCCTTGATCTATCTTTTGTTAACTATTAATAGTTTTTAATCATTATTTACACCGGGGCAGTGACAATGCTCAGCCTTCTAACAACTCCAAAGTTATCCCCGAAGTCTTATATCCTGAAAGTGCATCTGAAATGACTTATGGTAGGTCATTTGACTCATTTCTACAGGATAGACAATCACACTCCACTAACTTTTCATAAATTTCACGAAATTTATCGCGGATAATGTGATGTGAGGCAAGTCCATATGCCAGAAATTTGCATAGTTAGAGGCTCCCGTCCAGCGGATTTCTCTATTCAAGATATGCCTGATTGTGCACTCCTTCTTTGTAGTGAAGTATATCGGAGACAACTTCACATTTCAGATTCTTGGGGGTTTTGAATGCCTGTAACTCCACATGAGTTTCTTATTAATAATCCACGTCAGATAGGGGAACTCGGGAGACCGGTCGAGAAACCTTGAAAATCTTCATTCTAGAAGGCCTGTGCGAAGTCCAGAGGTCCAGAATTAGACATACCGCGGGAAAAAGGTTGAGCAGTTCAAAGGGCACAGAAGTTAAGAAACTACTGACCTCGGGAGTAAGCAATGCGCAAACGCGTCACTAATACGACATCATTCCGTTGGCTTAGCTCATCCAGAACCATGTCGAAGCGAATCTTACATTAACGTTCCCTTCTGTTATTGGATGGAAGCTAACCGACTTGGTATTATATCCATCCTAACCAGCAGGGTAGAGAGCCTATGAGATGACGATCTGCATATATGATACGCACCCAAGATTGCGATGCGGGGCAGAAGGCTTTAGATGTGGACAGATTAGAAGTGCGAAACCGAGAGACCGGGTCAGATTCAAACCCGAAGATGATCAATAAACGATCCACTCGTAAGGCTTGGGGTAGCTCTACCCTACCAAGCGAGGGAAAGCAGGATGAGATAGCACAGGAAAGGCCCAATTAGATGTTATCGTAGGCAGAAGTCTACCTAGGTATATTTTATATGACTTTCAAGGTTGGTGAAGCTACCTAGGTGTATGCCAAGTAAATTTCTCTCCATTCACTTTATTTGGGACTCAAGTAATCAAATTGACTGCAACACGAGTCATGCTAGCTCACCCAGGTATCTCATTGGGTCCCGAGCCTCCGACCCCAGTCTAGGGCTTGCTTTCTTCCGACTTTACAGGAAGTTCTAAGGCTTAGCTGTGATGTTTACTCTGCTGTGCAATTTTTATAATGGTCAAAGCCCCTTCTATCAGAAACAACACACTCAATCGTTTTGCTAAGTATTTACTATGAAAACTAGAGGCATCGACAATAGCGAGTATTCTGAAGATTAATGTAAATGCACCAATATTAAGCCTCAGACCGCTTGTTGTCCTCTCGGGCAACTCGCTTATCAAGTAGCCCTTACACTCCATTCTTTGCTGCAGTTGACACGGCTCGAACACAAGTTTCATGCATATCTGTCTACTTAGAAGTTTACTGATTGGTCTAGAATTCTCTACTTTGTACCTACGAAGTCAAAGGAGTAATGACCGGCAGTAGGTAAGAAGTAGGAGATTCCAAATCAAATTCTTCTTTTGTCTTTTTTTCTCTCTCTTTAATTTTAACGATTGCGTCACTCCGAGTTTTGGTTTGGGTACTTTGGCTAGTCTCTTTGGGATGTTTTTTTCACTTTGTAATTGCAAGATAATTGTGTGGGACTCCATTGCCGATCATCAGCAATGCCTGTTTAGGTACTCTACCAAATATTTGAGTCGTTCGTCTCCTACATCTACATACCAACTATTTAGCAGTCAATATACCTAGATACTACATGTAGGTACTTAGTTACCTAAATAGATATCGCCATTGAGTTTGATAAAGAAGCCACAGGTAAGTATGGTGTACTATCTCCAATCCTATTTGTGGGGATGATATCCGTCCACATTTCCCTGGAACGGTCTATCATACCATCGTGGGATCCTCTTTTGCGAGCCACGTAGCCTCGTTTTAGTTTGTAAAAATTGATATGAGAGGTTGGTTTTTTATTTATTTTTTATTTCATCGTTACTCCGTACTGCATTAATGTTTACCCTAAGTGGCTGGTTACCTGCTCCGGAGTACGGAGTCATACTCCGTCCAACATTTTAAAATCCCAGGACTCTGTTGCAGTAATATTTTACATGACACCACATGGTTTAGTCAACAAGATCTGCAAAATTTTATCTGATCTCAACCATGAGTTGTGTAAGGTTAACCTAAACTCGAAGTATACAAGGATATGATCCTTCTTGTATTTTACACCAGAAAGCCTTGGAAACCTTAGAATGAACCGATATGCGGTACCACTGTTCTTGAATCACCGAACCAGGTTTTTTATTCAGCCTTATTCCATCTTACAGAAGGAAGTTTGACCTTACACCGTCTAGTTGGGTATTACATTAGTATCCACCACGGAAATCCTCGGTCGCTGCCAAGAAAAAAAAAAAAAAAAAATAAGGACAGAATAAGTGAAGTCATAGGCTGTCGAGAATCTGCAAATCTGCCTGCAGAAGCGTTATGGAATCAACCAGGAATAAAAAAGAAAAGAAGAGAAAAGTACGGAGTAGAAAATCCGTGCGTTGCAGTTGCGTCCCGACACTATGGTACACCCCGGACAACATACCCAGCAAGGCGGGTCAGCATCACAATGCGTTGACTCGTCCAACTGCTAAGACCCCTGTGGATGGGATTCGGGATTCCCGATGAACTGGCAACTCGGGTATTTTTGGACAGGGTTCATTATGCAACAGTTAGTATCCGGCCATATCCTGAAATCTGGTTACTGGGTACGCCGTTGTTCCCAGTGAACCACTAACCCCTTATCTAACGGACCCTAGCTAGTTATGGTATGGAGTAGTTTACTTGTGTAAGTCAACTTCAAACTTGGGAAATATCGTTGTTCTGGCCAGCTTCGTTTAAGTTTAGATCGACAATTTAACTACTCGGTGCTGGTAAAAATCGTGTACTTTCAGGAGAATGGGCAAAAGTACATACGAAGGAGCCCGAGGTCTAAAAAGGCAAACACCGAGTTATTATTTCCATCATTTCGCTTTTCTCTGAGATCTCTCATAATCCCCCTCTGCCCTACATGGGAACTTTCTTTTGTCGGGCATTCAAGTCAGTTCTAATTTTAATTTAACTTTGAATGTAAGCCGACTTTAGATCAAGAATTCCAGAAAAGGGAAAAGGGAAAAGAGAAAAGGAAATAATAATGATAATGATAATAATAATAATGAAATAATAAATGAAACATTTAGGTGTTCTAGATTGTTCCGGTTAGGGCTTGAATTCTGACATATCAACTTGGCCAACTGGAATGTGCCAGCGGAGGATAAGCTATTCTTCCGGAGGGGCAATTTCTCCGTAATGCTAACAAACATCTTAATACTAGTATGCTGGAAGGGAACAGGGAACAGCCCAATAAAAAGAGAGAGAGAGAGAGAGAGAAAAAAAAAAAAAGAAAAAAAGAAAAAAGAAAAAAAGAAAAAAGAAAAAAGAAAGAAAAAGGAAATAGGTGAAATTCTAAGCTTGAATAGTGCTGTCATGCCATAAACCTTTTGCTCCACCATGTCCGCACTTGTACTGTCCACCTTTTCCACCTTTTCCACGTCCGGGCTCAATCACTGCGGGGCTGTCTCCATTCGGGTCTATCAGAGATAAACCTTGATGTTTTACTATTACCTTACTCTCATTTACGGGAACGAGATGAACCTGTGGCTTTTTGGAATATCATAACCCTTGCAAATATCTTGCCCATGCAAGAGTGTTGATTATGGAAACCCGTAAAATTCGATGCATTAAGGGTGAAGCGGCCCATGTGGACTGGTTGCAAATATCCAGCCCGCTGGTACGTTGGTATCCACCATCATTGGATAATATTCCTGCTAGGTCCAGGCTTTTGCCAAAAACGTGTCTGATCAGTAAGATATTTATTTTGCAGGAATTACCTGGTCAATGTAGTAGTAGCCGTAGTAGCCGAAGTACTGCCCAGAACTGAATCATATCCATACCGAGTATAGTCCGCTCTTATAACAAATAGAATGTGCGTTATACTTATATCGTATACCTAAGTATCGCCGTATCTTATACGTATTCTTCAGCTAAAATATACCATGTCGTATCTTCCCCAGTTCTTCTTTTATTATTTCGTTATTTCCCCTGACAGAGGATTTGCCTTAAAACTGAATTTATTTCATCGCCCCGCCCCAAGCGCCTAGAGAAACCGACGATATTCATGGTATGTGTCCGGTATATTTCCAACTCGGTACCCCATGCAATTTGTACTCCACTTCATCCCCCCGGCTGCCAAGGTCTATTTTTCTCTACGAAATTATTAATGTCGATCCCACCTTTTCCAGCAGCTCAAAGTAAACTGATTTATAGTTAACCGGATCGTCTTCCCGCACTGCCAAATTATAACTTAATCCAAGCTGTCGGGCTCACTCCCAGAACTTCTTTCCCCCCACTCTCTCCTCCCCTTCCTCATCTTTCTTTTGAATCAGAATTAGAGTCTGAATCTTGCCTGAATCTTGCTATTTGCCCTTTCTCCACGATATTTGCTGCTCTTGGTGCTTGTGTTGATGCAGAGTGGAACCTAAGATGGAGTATTACCAATTCTCGTCGGTTCCTTCGCGCACTCACTAGGTACTAGCTCCCCGCCCTTTACACACTACCTACGGTATATTGGTGTAGGATTCAGTCCCTGGAAGGTTTAGCTTTAAGCTCGCTCGTTTCCTAGCTTTTTTCCAGGGTTTTGTTAAGTTTTTTCTAAACAACATTCCGGGTTGGAGCTTCACATCTATCCTCCCCGTCCCAGTATCCTCCACGCTGGCTTGTCAAGTTCTTACCGTCCCGGGAGGTCCCACCGGATATAAGAAGGGGATCAACATGAGTACTGTGAGTTTCGATCCACCTATCTTTGACTTGTCTTTCTTCTACTTCTTTCTGAATATGTACTAATAGAGAATATCCAGGAGCCAAATAGTGAATGGTAATAATCTATGATCTTATAGTACATGAGAACCATGCTAACTTATATGGCCAGTGACACGCAGTCACTTACGGACAGTGTAACAGACTACCCGATTGAGAATGGAAGACGGTATCACAAGTACCATGAAGGAGGTATGTTTGCGATTCTAGCACTGGCCACGAACATTGGAAGCAAATTCTGATTGTCTTTTTAGCCTATCCTTATCCCAACGATGAGCAAGAGCTTGAGCGTATGGAACTCCAACATCATATGTGCAAATTGATCTTTGAAGAAAAGATCTTTTTTGTTCCTCTTGAGGAGCCCCAGCAAATACTGGACGTAGGGACTGGCTCTGGCCTATGGGCTATAGAAATGGGTAAGTTGCCGTACAACAACCAAGCAGACATAACATTGAAAACCTCCTTAACTTACAACTGCTCTTTTCTTACATTGCAGCATCTCTGTTTCCAAATGCCACAATCACAGGAACGGATCTGTCACCAGTACAACCAACAGAAGTTCCAGAGAACGTCCACTTTCTAATCGACGATGCCACAGAGGACGAGTGGCTCTGGGATACAGACCACTTTGATTACATTCACATGGGACACCTATCAGGTTCTATTCCATCCTTCAAATCTCTTTTACAAAAGGCATATAAACACCTCAAACCCGGCGCATATATTGAATGCCATGAGGTAGACCCGAAACCAAAATGCGACGATAGCACCATGCCGCCTGAAAATCCAGATGGATACAGCGAATTTGCCCTCCACGACTGGTATGATCTCAACAAGCGCTCAAGTGAAGAGATCGAGCCCGCACGACAGTTTCGAATTGCAAATCGGCTTGAGAAGTGGATGAAGGAAATAGGATTTGAGGATATTGAACAACGGGTATACAAAGTTCCCACCAATCCTTGGCCAGAAGACAAAAAATGGAAGGAAATTGGTCGATATATGGAGACAAACTGGCTTGAGGCTTTATCTGGCTGGTCTTATAAGCCTTTTCTTGCTCTGGGTTGGTCAAAACCGGAGATTGAAGTCTTCCTTGTTGACGTGAGAAAGAGCATTCAGGATCGGAACGTGCATGCCTATAACAATTTATTTGTTGTTACGGGCAGGAAACCACTCTAAAACATTGAAAATGAGGCTATGACATGACTGTCCCCCTCTTGGCGGCTACGACACGTTCAATTGCACTATTCGATAATTTCTTTGCTGAGATGATTGGCATGAGATACACCATTTGCGGGTAACATATGCATTGCATCGGCGCATGGGGAAATCTAGGTCTTTTTGAATTACATTGCTCTGGTCTGAGTATCTTAAAGTACCTAGGTACCTAGGTAAATAGGGGATGTTGGATCATAGTATGAATGAAATGACTAGTATTGTGGTATTTTTTGTAACCAAACCGCATTCAAAACCCTGAGCCGCTTTTCCCTACAATATCAATATTTATCTGACAGGGCTCAATATGTTGATCATAGTGCATGGATAAGTTATAATCTTGAGCCGATCACACCGAGACATGCCGAGGTAGTCTCTTCGAAGATTATAAGCCCTAAGTAAAGAGGCCTAGAGCGAAAATCGGCTAATATTGGCCATTAGCTTACCTTATTAGTGCCTATAGCATAGCAAAAGCCTATGGGAATTTAACGGGGTGTTCTTCAATCTTGATGTGTCGAGCAAGGCCTTTAGAGTAAAGTCTTTCGAGCAACTCCTGAACGCGCATGACAGGTTGAAGTTGCCTTAGTAACAAAATGATGCTCAATGGGCGGCACGCTTAGTCACCAAATGCCAAGATCTGTTCCGGAGACGAAGCTGCAGCCAAAGTCCGCGAGGCGTCCATTTTCATTCTGCAATTGGCTCGCATATGCCACTTTTTGACTGATGTCTTTCGGTAGACATGCCTACCGGCATGCTGTTAAGTCACCAACTGCTTTAACCCTCGATCATCTGTGGATAAGTGATGACTTACTCGCCGCGACCTTCCGTCGCTTCGCCAATGGCCAGCGACGCCATGGTAGCTGCGTCCCTGGCCCTTTAGAGGCTCGAAGGCGTCTTGCAAGACGGAGGAATACAGATCTGGCCGGTATTGGAGGTGCTTCGGCTGAGGACATCGCGTGTTTGTTTGGTCGCAATGGGAAAGAGCATATGAAATGGACCGACCACTCGTGGCAGAGAACACATCTCGGTCAAGGTACGTGAAAAATCTGATAAGAGGAGTGTAATTGAGAAGCTGACTTTCCGAAAGATGATAATCTTGGTACATTTGAAGTTCCTCTGTCCTTTTACGATCACAATCCCGACTCCATCAACTCGCATATGTTCAGAAACTCCCCACTGACAGTACACGAGTCGATGCATCCAACTAAGGACGAAGCATTCGACCAATTTCTGCAAAGTGAGGACTGGAAATTAGACGATGCTAGAGATCATGCTCGTCAGTTAGGAATTGATCTCCAACGCGAGCCTGCATATAGCCGGCAGATATTCAAGTCATTACTTTCACGCTCCGCGGCAAACCCTACGCAAGTTATCCGATTCCTGGATGACCCATTTTTGAATACACGGGGCTCTGGAAATTATTTTGCTGCCGTCGAGTGGCTCGTTCAAACAAAAACAAAACGTTCATACCGAATTGCCGTACTCAATGCGGTTAATCGCGCACTGGAATTGGGACTGGTGTCAATGGATGAAATTTGCCTGATTGTGAAAACACTACCAAATATCATCATTGAGAGAAAAAAGACGCTGGGGACGTGGGATCAACGTTCATTATTGAAACATTATCGCGCTCTATGGAAAGCTATTGGCACTTGCAAAATTCTCGGTTATCGCGACTTGGACAAAGCATTTGTGGATAACTGGCTTGAGCAGCTTCTCAGCATACGCAGTTTTCGCTTTGCTGCAGAAATTATCATTGAGACGCATGGTGCAAAATCTGACAGCCAATGGCCCTCAGCCTTGATTTTGACATGGCTGGAAAATACGGATGCGTCTGCTACAGATATCACTCTTCCATGCCCCAGCATGCTCTTGAACGAGCTCAACGCAGATTGTGCCGCCAATTGTATCATTGATGTTACCGAGCGGCTGGTCTTTTCTCATGAAGGGACAGAAGGCCGGAACCAACTTCTTGAGCTGTGGCGAGATTGTTTATTGAAGGTGACAAATCCCTCCATTGGAGCTGCTCAAGTGTGGTCATATACATCCATTCCCTCTCTCGAATCTTCACGACAAACTACCAACTCCATGAGTCAGTTAACACAAGACTTGATAATATTGCGCATATGGTGCCTGCGCTCTCTATGTCGAGCCTCAGGCCCTATGTACAACCAGAGCCCTAGGACAACTGATCGTCCAATTCTGTCCCTTCTCAACCTCTACGAAGAAACAACCCAGAAGAAGAATGGGTCCTTTCTCGCAGATTTCATGTGTGGAATTCACAATCTAGATCTTCCATATAATCATCTTCTTCTGCTGGCGGTTGACCTCAAGCTGAAGAAACTAATCACAAAAACAACCCGCAAAACCCTCGAGCGACTTGAAACCGCACAGACATCCCTGGAGGATGTCTGGGCAAACCCATCAAACTATAAAGGGATCCGAGTCTTGTTCACTGGAAGCTACGAGCAAATGCTCCGCCGCATAGACCTGACGAGCCCTGCAGCCGCAGAGAACCTTCTCCACCTCGCTAGAACCGGCGACTCAGAAAGTGTCTGGTCGCTCATTAGACTCCTCCGCAACCATACACCAATGAAAATATGCCTACACAAAGCCTGGGTGCCCATTCCCCACCCTGACGAAAAGGTCCTCGTACGCTACCACGCTGGACCCCGGACTAGCGAATGCCCGGATCCTCACGATGCCGTCGAATTGATTCATCAACTGGCAGTTGCTTTCTCCTGCTGCGAGCAATTGACGCCTTCCAGATCTTACCACCTCATCCACTGGCTCTATGACTATCTAAGGAGACATGGTGGCCCTGTGCACCCATCTTTGGTCAGGGCTATGTATCATGCTGGAGTTGTACGGTATCGTCGTCAGGGACGTCGTGTGCCCGTTGCTCAGTATGAGTATATCTTATGGATTGTTGGGAAGTTTGAAGGGCCTGATGTCGTTGAGGATCTTACGGCTGCGCCGCAGATTGCGGGTGGTCGAACTGATAATCGGCCCCGGAACTGTGAGGTCTAGCTTGTATTTATATTCTAGATACCACTTGGGCACATGCAAGTACGCTTCCGCTTGCCAAAAAATAATATATACCCATCCATTTTGGAGAACAGAAATTGGGAAAATAAACCCTTGTAGTGCCGTATACATACATATGAACTTATAAGTTCTCGAGGGTTGATAGTTGCCAACATGGGCTTGAACCTTGGACTCCATATTTCGGTATTAGTAGGCAAGCTACTTCCGGCGCCATAAACGTAGATGTACCTTTATTTTTGACTCATTATTTCAAGCGCAGCCTTGAATTTTCATTTGACAGAGCTGATGTTTTCAGTTCGATTGGAATCATAACTAAAGTGTCTGAAGGCAAAGCCCTTCCTCTTTCATAAACACATTGGCAAGGAGATGCAATATTGTATTATCCAATAAGCGACGAAAGAACTCCAAATTTCTAAACATCTACCTCCATTCTCTCACCAACCAAGCTGCTATCCCCAGACAAGGTTTCAATGGTGACATATTTCTTCATGTCCTCCTTGCTGATGATCTTCTGGTTCAAGTAGGCGGTAGTACCACGGGGGAAACCGTAATTGCGCTCCTTGAGACCACGCTCATTGGGTTTCTCATAATTGCGAAGCAACTGTGTAGGCTTGTCATTCTCAATGACACACACGTCGACATTGCTACCGGATCCCAAGTCGTTGAAGATACCGGCCTTGATGGCCTCGGCGCACAGAGCCACGGCCCCAGCGCGATCCAGATCCGGCTTCCACATAGACTCGAACACCGACATTGCTGCCAGTGAACCAGATCCCATTGTCACGTACGGCAACTTATCCGTTGAACCGTGCGCGTGCACAGTGTAAAGACCGACTCCGGTCGGGTCAACGCCTGCCACCACCAAGTACGCACCGATGTGGCCTTGGTATCGGAAGAGGTGCTGCTTCAGCATGGTCATGCAGGTAATCACTCGCGGATCACGTCCTGTGGATAGCGAGTGTAGTTCGACGTTGGAGCTAATAAGGGCAGTGGTGAACTCGGTGTCGGCAGCTGTACCAGCGCCGGCACACCAGATCTTTGGGGAGATGTAGTGAAGCTTCTCACAGTTCTATTATCGGCTCATATGTCAGTGACCCATATATCAAGTCTTCTTCTATATGGGAGTGATACCTTGTCTGCTACTATGGGACCGCTGGTCGCTCTGGTATCTGCTGCAATCTGCAATCACACTAGTGTCAGCTTCCGTGGATCTTTGTATATTCTAGTACCAGCAATAGTTGAAAGACATACCACAACGCCATTATCAAAGATGCACCCGACAATAGTTGTACCGGTGCTGGTAGCTTTTGGAAGGGGGACTCCCCTGGCGTGAAGAGCCGCGTTGCGGTTGTAGTTAGAGAAGTCGAAGCCCGGCATGATGACGTTGCAAGAACGACTCGAGGAGAGTTTTTAGATTTTAAGAATGGACAGATATCAACAATTCAGAACACCAAATGGAGGAAACTAGGCGGCGCGTGAAAGGAGCGATGAGTGTAGGATGGGGAACGAAGATGATGAGCGAAGTTGAAGCTGTTTGGGGTGACGAAGCTCTCGACAGCCTAGTTGGTGCCTGACCCGTCAGGTGTTAACCGTGTGTTTTTGCCTCCAACATTTTTAGGCGGTCTTCAAGTAGTTACCTCACGCTCTCCTTCCTTCTTCTTCTTCCCATCGCGGTCCTACCCAGGATCTTTAGTACTACACTGCCTTTTCTGTTTGGGGAGAGACTGCGCAAATACTTTTGCGCGTACTGTGAATCTCTTCAATCGGAGTCCGCAAGCACTCCAACGACGCTCATTCTTGACGCCGCCGAGCTCACCATCGTTCAATGCTTCTAAGACTCCATCACCTGTAACCGCCCGGTCCCGCATAGTTTCCGCAGAATTTTAGCACTTCAGAATGGCGTTCAACTTTGGCACATCCACTTCCAGTGGAGGCAGCCCGTCAGCGGAGCTTGGCCCGGAGCTGTCAGATGTCTTTACAGACGTACGTACCTCATAGTTCTTTTTCAATGTTGTTGAACGTTACATCTAACATAAAATCTAGGAGATTGGATTCAAAGGCATCTCTGGTGATACTAATATCCGTTTCCTTCCCACACCCTGGCCCGAGAACGCCCTTCCCTCCCCGACATGTTCGCTGCTGGCTGTCGCGCAGACAAATGGTCTTGTTGTTGGTGCTGGTCCCGATGTCCTTGTGATAGGAACTACCGATTCTGTCAGAAAAGCAATTAGTGCGCCCGGCGATAAAGCTAAAACGAGGTCTTTCCAACCACAGGTGACAATTCCCCTCTCTGCGCGTCCAACACATGTGGCATTCACTGCAAACGACGAGGCATTAATACTGGCCTCTGAGAATGGCTCGCAAATTTCCGTATTCCAGACCAGCACTCTTCTCCAGGGCAACGCCCAACCAGCCGTATCCGTTCCAACGAATGGCGCATCGATTCGCGCTCTTGTTCCAAACCCCGATCCCAACTCTTCGCTCGTCGCCCTGGTCACCGCCAACGGCGAACTACTTGTTGCAGATCTCAAGGCAGGAAATCTCGTTTCTGGTGCCAACGGCCCCGTTCTAAAGACTGGAGTCAGCAGTGTTGCATGGAGTAACAAAGGAAAGCAGCTCGTGGCTGGTCTTGCTGATGGAACAGCCGATCAAATGACTCCGGATGGAGTCGTCAAGGCACAAGTTCCTCGGCCTTCTGATCTACAGAGCGAAAGTCATGGTAGGTCTTTTTATCCATCAGAGTTTCATTTGCTAATACTTCAACAGTGTCGTCTATTGCATGGCTTGAGAATGATGTATTCTTCATAGTGTATACACCAAATGCTCTTGAAGATGACATGGGCCAAAACCCCGACTCTTCATACTACATCATAACGCGACGAAAACAGGCACCCTTCCTTATCCAGAAATTGCCAGACCTTTGCTCAACAATGGGATTTGGTATGAAGCGTACCCCCGCATATCAATTCATTGCACGATTGCGCGACTATAAGCCGTACCTGAAGGACGTCCTCATCGTATCTTCCACCTCCTCCGCTGATGTCGGCCTTGTTACCCGCTCCGAACAACCTTTGGCAAGTGATGATGCCTCGAAAGCCCTGGTTGGCCAGTTTACGACCACGGAGGTTGGTGACGACTCAAAACGAGCCAACATCCCCCTGAAAGAATCAGCCGATGAGACTTCTGTCATTGGTCTGGCTATTGATCTGTCGGCAACTGAACCTGTCATTGCGCCAATCCCTGGTGCAGATATTCAAGAGAGCTCGACTCCTCTCCCGGGGCTGCTGCTGCTTAATAATGATGGCGTTCTTTGTTCCTGGTGGTTCATCTACTCTGAGGCCATTCGACAGAAAGTGCCGTATGCTAGTCTTGCCGCAGGTGATAATAACGCAATGGGGCTGTCCCAGAATCAATCTTCAGTGACAGCTCCGGCTACACAACAACCTGCATTCGGGCAACCGGCTTTTGGTGCGCCCTCGCCATTTGGTAAACCAGCGGCAGCTCCTTCCTTTGGAAGCCCATCTGCCATGGGGGCCACTGCATTTCCGTCGACTCAGGCACCTGCATTTGGTACCCCATCCCAAATAGGTGGAATTGGAGCCCCTGCCTTTGGGACGCCATCTGCTCCAGGTCCATCTTTTGGAACACCCTCATTCGGAAAACCATCTCAGCCTGGCGCTGCCTTTGGCTCAACGAGCACCCCGGGACAACCATCATTTGGCAAGCCGTCATTCGGCACAGCAGCTTCTCCATTCGGTCAACCCCCCGCTGCCAAATCTCTGCTCGCCAGTGGTACTGGGCTCTCTGGTTTCTCAGGTGGTTTCAGCAGTTTTGCCACCGCAAAGCCAGTCTTACTGACAAAGCCAGACCAACCTGCATTTGCAGCGACTTCGGGAACATCTATGCTGGCGTCTCAACCACAAACTGGATCTCCATTTGGTGGTAAATCTCAATCTTCATCTCCTTTTGGCGGTACATCTCAATCTATATCTCCTTTTTCCACCTCATCTTCACAAAAACCCAGTGACGTCAAAAGTCCATTTGGTACTGGTAACAGTGGCTTCGTTCTTGGGTCTGCTTTCAAGCCAGATGGCTCTGCTGCCGACAACAGACCTCAGTCTGATAATGACAAAGTTAAGTCTGAAAACGCAGCAACAGGTGCTTTTGCTCTTGGAAAACTTGGTGATTCGATGTCAACATCAACACTGACCTCCAGACCGGACTCGGAAGCCATGGATGATGCGGAAGATTCAGGGGTGTCTGCACCACCGGCTAAAATTGAATCTAAATCCCCTTTTGGTGCGCCATCTATGTTTGGTACCTCCAGAACTTCCAGCCCAGCTGGCTCACTGTTTGGCAACATCTCTGCTACTCAGACGACCACTCCTCAACCCAACTCACAAACTAGCATTCAAAGCCAAATAGGAAGTCCTCTGTCAGCTCCTTCAGAGAAGACCGTGACACCCATGAAAGAGACGTCCATTTCTTCCAATTCCCTCTTCCCCGAGGCACCCTTACCGCCTGATCCTTCTAGTCGGGACATCTACGCCGCAGGAGATACTTCTGCTTCATCAAATGTGTCTAAAAGTTCAATGGACGATGCGCCACTACCACCAGACCCATACTTCAACAAGAACCCACCCCCCGAGGTTGATGACGCCCCTCTTCCTCCAGATTTCATGTCCAAAGAATCTGTACCAAAATCCGAAGATCATGATGTACCTCTGCCGGTTGACTCCACCCCCAAACCTGAGAACACACAGACGGATGACCCCCCTGTTTTGGTTTCTGACGGCTCAGATCTAGAATCAGAGGTTTCAGATGTGTCAGAGAATGAGGACGAGGACCTTGGCCCGGCCCCTGATTCAGATGTGGATTCAGAGCAAGATGACCATGAGTCTGATTTCAGTGATAGCGGAGAGGAGATTACGCATGACGAAAGTAAAATTCCCAGTCCCGGACCCTCGGCTGAAAGTTCGTTCAGCGTATCTTCTAGTAAGACTCCGACTCGAGGTTTGTTTGGTGGCATTTCGAAAGCGACAGCGCAGCCACGCAAGCTATTTGGAGAAATTGGCTCGAAGCAACCTCTTCTTCCACCGCCTGAACCAGTTACAAAAATCGGCCTCGACGCTTATCAGTCCCCTAGTCCTACTCGCGTCACTTCTCAGAAGAACCCACTCTTCGGAAACAAAACCGATAAGTCCAAGGCTGGCGATGCTCTTTTCGCTCGCAAAGCTTCATTGACTCAGAACGCCCAACTGAGAAAGGCCAGCAACACTGCCCAGGAGGAGCAGGCTCGCCGTCTGGCAGCCCAGCGACGCCAGCAGGAGGAAGAAGAGGCACTTGCCTTGTCAGACGATGACGACGACGAGAATCTTCGGGCTGACCTTGCTCGTCCCGTTGAGCCTGTGTCTACACTTGATCCGTTCCTCCCTCACCAAAACTACATGGGCGATACCACAAAGCCAGGTATTCCAGGCATGATTGAACGACTTTACCGCGATGTCAACTCGATGATAGATACATTGGGTATCAACGCCCGTTCATTGCAGTCTTTCATTATGTATCAGGACTCTCAATCGTCAAACTTCGACAATATCCTCAGCATTTTGCAAAGCGAGGAGCCTGCCAATGTTTTGGATGAGGAGGTATTTTTACAAGACATTAGGAAGCTCGAAGATATCGTCCCTGTCCTCTCTGTTTCGCTTCAAGAAGGGCGTGTGCAAGGTGTAGAGGAAAAACTGGAGCAGTGCCGCGAGTTGATCACAAAGGACATTCTTCACTTGCGCGGACAATGCGCAAGCATTCGCAAGACCCTCGATGCCCATACTGATGCGAACGCAATTCTCTTGGCACCTCTCTCCGCAGAGCAGGCTGCTCTCCAACTCGACCTTCGCACCACACTCCTTGAACTCCAAGGTCAAATGGCCGATCTCGAGCAGGGCGTGTCCATGCTACGAGCCAAGCTGGCTGACATGCCCCGTCCCGATGGAAGCTCCAGCGGATCTCGGAAGCGGCCCACCGTTGAAGCGGTCACCTCCACTATTGCTACTATGATGCACATGGCTGAGAGTAAGAGCAGTGACATCGACGTTCTTGAGGCTCAGATGCGCAAACTTGGAGTCGACATTTCCGCAACTACCCCAAGCCGTGAAGGGTCCCCCTTTACAACGCCGCGCAAGAGCATTGCTCATTTCCCTAATACCCCCGATGGTAGCGCTTACCATACACCCGAGTCTGCTTCTCGCGGTGTCAACTTCCGAACCAGCGTCAACGGCTCTGCAAAGCCTTCCCGCCTCCGCAGTGTTGAGGGTATCGATGCGATAGCTGTCCATGAGGAAAGTGCCCGGTGGAAGGTGAAATCTAAGCGTCGCGAGCTTTTGATCGGAAACGTCAAGGCCGCTATTGAAAAGAAAGAGCGGAAGGTCAGAACCGTGGATGATTTATAGTCTGGGGGTTCTGTGTATTTCTGAGGTTTGTAACCTATGTCTGATGTCCAGGAAATGAATTTTAATTTTGTACTCTCAAACTTCAAAGAAAGGCCCAGTAATCTGCCATATCTAGTTGTGATAAGTTAATTTTATGACTAATACGCCTTGAGGTCTGTCAACCTTGAAATAGCATGATCAACCTACAGGTATTTTTAGTCCTCCCGATGAATCTGCCCAAGTGCTTCAGTCCTAGCCAAGTAAACTTTCTACTCAATATTTATTACGTTAATGTCTTTTATTTATACGTGGGTAACTACGGAGTAAGCGTGGAGTTTTTCCTAATTTGTTAGCCATATATATATACCAACTCCTATCGTGCTGCCATGATTCCTTAGTCAACTTGTTACACTATATCTGATCAATGCTGTGTTTTCTTACTTAATAGGCTCAGTTCTCATCTGATGCTTCATCTAATGGTAGCGGCAGTTCCGATCTGACCGTAATAGGTTTCCCAACTATGCGGCTCAAAGCAGACTCGAACATTTTCCAGACTTTGTCGGCCTGCAGGTGATGAGAAGGGCTCCACTGATGCATTCGGAAAGTCAGAATCTCGACTTCCCCCACGTATCTCCATACTTTGCAACTCTGGCCAGCCTTCCAGCAAAGTTTGAAGGAGCCTTTGCTTGGGAGAGAGTGAAGGCCGAGAGGATACAAGGCAACGGCGTCGCCAGTAACGGGACTTGAGCTCTGCTCTTCGCTCGGGAGATAGACGTGAATACAACAACGTAACTTCTTGCGGGTGGATAGTGTGAAAGAACGCCGTTAACTCGTCGTGAATAGCTGCGTTCCGAGTGCACCAGCCTGGGGGAAGAATCCTGAGCCTAGACTCGGATGTGAGGTCGAGGATACTAAATGTGAACCGACACAGATGGGAACAACGGGATTGAAGCGCAGGGCCTAAGAGGCGGACCATCTCACCCGGTGCTACCTGGATGGGGCTCCCATTATCAGGCCAGATTTCTTCTAGCGGCAGTAGTTGAGGCCGATACTTGAAGCGAGCGTCGTATTGTGGTTGGAAATTCTGACCGTCCTTAAGACAGCCAGCTTCTAAAAGATTGTTAAGAGATAAGCATTTTAAAGGTGCTTGTTGTGGGCCATGGAGTATTGCTGAGGCGAGAGCATGATGCATCTGGCCGCTAAGGCGAATGTGAGTGGCCTCGGGGAAGAGAGGAGGAAGTGATGGATAGGGATAATCATGGAGATCTCCTCCACTAATATCCACGAAGGTGACATTGCGTAGAGATTGATAGAGCCTGTAGATATTTTCCAGTTGGAGGATTGGGGATGGCTTCCCTTCTTTCTGCGACCATCGAGGTAGCTCGCATAGTTGCTGCAAACCCATTGTCCAAGTGAAAGATCGCACTCGCAAGGCCATCTCTGGTCGGTCGAGAAGTTGCTGCATAAACAGGTTCTGCTGGCCAAAGATCTTTTGGGCGATTTCCTGGCCACCTTCTGTAGTGGATTGTTGAATGAGATTGTGGATGCTTAGGTCAATCTTGGAATACAGGATAGGCGTGCCTAGCGCATGAAGATCCCTGGATACCTCTGTGAGAGCTTTCAATGATGGTTGTCCTAGGACCATCATGACTAAGAGCCATATCTCGGTGCTGAGCCCGTGATTGCGAAGCATTGAGATGTGCCGGGATCTTCATCGACGTCAACTAAACCTTGCAAGGTCGATATTTCTTAGATGCAGACAAATGGAGGACAATAAACCTCGGAAAATTGCAACAATGATGGCCAGATGGTGACATATGATGATTATTATATCTTCAGCCTCACTTCCTTGCTCAACCTCAAATAGGTGCTAAGTCTGTTTGGGTACGCCGGGCACATTTAGGATCAGGATAGAAAGGGGGCCAAATTGTTTCGCCCTAATTGTGGAGCACTCACTATTTGTACATATCGCCGGAAAATATATTCAGAACTTCAATGCGTTAAAATACATCCGGGGTGACGATCTGCCTTTACGCCACATTTCGCCCCGTCGGGGTCTGGTGGAGTACCCTTTCTTTTCAGGACTCATACGTCTATAACACTGTGTATATGGCAACTGCGACCTAGGCGTACTATCTATGCTGTGAGCATGGCAGCTGCAAGAATACAGTAAATTCCCTGCGTATGGCATCTATATAGGTGGGTTTAAAGCAATAAATCCCTAGCAGATGATACTGTCGATTTAGCACTTCACATAGGTTTTGCGGCTCATCACACCTACGGCTAGGGACCAAGGGAGTGGATCCCCTGATTTTATTGCCAAAGAAGTGAAACTGTGGCCAACCATATCCGATTTTGCCTGTTCATGATCATGATCTTACCTCACGTGGGATTGTATGATCGACCTTCGCGAATCCTTTCACGCACACGACAAGCATGTGAGTGTGGGAATGAGGATCAAGATATAGGCTTACGCTGAGGGGAACAATCCTGGCCAGAGATATCCTGATGTTCACTCATCTTCCCCACAAGAGCGACCTGGCGAGAGCTGGCTGTGATGTTCAATGCCATCCTCAAAGACTTTAGTCCCTTTCTGGCCCCAGATTCCAGATTGGCTCCTATTTATATGCGAGATGATTAGTAAAGGCCTGGACATTTTTCCCCGAAAACAAGATACCTAGGTGGAAGATAAGAAGGGTATTTAAAATATGAGATGACCCCTTTTGACCTTGCTAACAAACCCCGGTTTTTTTTGCATTTTTGTGGCTATTTTTGTCTACAAGAATGGTAGCTCGAACTCCCAAGCTCATTCTGCTTCTAGTTTTGCAGGTCCCATTTCTGCAGTTAGCTGCAGGACTTGGTGTCCCTAAACGTGATAGCCAATATGTCATGAATCAGAACGGCATTACCTGGGATTCAAGCTGCAGTGACCCAAACCCCCAGAATGTGCAAGAGACAAAACGTGCTGCAGTGCAGCGAGCCTGGGTTGGTGCTTTAGAGCTTATTAGCGTGACTTGGACACGATTCAATACAAAGACATGGCCAACGGTTAGACAAGAGAAATTGAGTTTAGCTGCGCAGCAGCGTATAAATCAGCAAGATCCAGGGTCTGTCGTTGTTCTTGATCTCCATATTTCTCCTATTCAATGTTGGTGGCTAACTATCGGCTTGGATAGATACGTTCAGTTGTTTGCGCTTGAAAGTTCCACAGCCGGCACAACGCAAATCAGGTCAATCTTACAGAACTTGGCTAGCCAACTCAATTCTAATCCAGGAACCAATGGTCGCATTGCCGGTACCCCAGTGACTATCAGCTGTCTAGACTCATTTGTATATGATGAGGAGGAATTTTGTGATACGGACTGGGCAACGACAAGATCTTTCCCTAACGAGGCCAGCAGCACCATAAATTTCTGCCCACTTTTCTTTGAGCTACCAAGGTTCGATAAAATGAAAAACAGGAGCCCGGACGAGATCAGAGCAGAATACCACGATGAAGATTATGACGGCACAGATGGTAAGTGAAACTTGGGCGGAGCCTTTTCTGCTGGCACAGACTCACCTCCCTATAGCCCTCACCATTATGCACGAGGCCACTCATCTTTGGTGGATTGGACCGACCAACTACGGGTTTGATGAGGAGTACGGGCTAGTTGAATGTGCTGAGCTTGCATGGAACTGTGGCAGTCCAATTTCTGACAGTCCCCATGTCATAATGAACGCTGATACCTATGGGTGGTATGGTGAATATGGATATTTCGTTCAGAAGGGTGTAAATAATCTTTGGCCTCCGAGTCAGCCACAACCCGTGCAGTTACCCCTGCAAAACTACTAAGGTGGCTCCTAATCGTGAGGGAAGAAGAACACGGGAGTAAAATGATGAGATGGTTGATAAATATAGAGACTAAATAGGCAAAATCTGGATAGATTTCTTTCTATGAGTCGGTCGATAAGGCCAAGCTCACTGGTGTTCGTGACATGAGGTACTAAAGAAATTCCAATTTTTCGATTATTTCCATTAGCTGAGACATCTGAGCCATTATATGATATAAGAAGTCTCATGTGAGTTCCTTTTTAATGTACCTTCCGTGAATCTCCTCTCCTGAGAAGACATTCGATCTTCTTTCTTTTTGTCAATATCAAGTCCATTACTTTTCCCCCTCATTTATCACTTTTTGAACAGTGCCCTGATTACAATCTTTTTTAGTTCACAAGGCTATTCAGGATGATATCACGTAATATTTTTACCGACATTAATCACGAGATTTTGATATCTGTGTTTGACGCTTGACACAGCTTGCAATGAATAAATATTATGAGCAATTTGAATACTATTAGCAAATTTAGTGGTGGTTTAGATAAGAAAGATTAAATGTTCTTACGGTACCATAGAGTTTGTACTGATCTCTTCGCCTGTAATATAATATATAATTCGATATATGATATCTTACTCGGACAACGATAGTGGCCTATATCATTATCATAGCCACCCAGGAACCTCCGCCGATATTCCTGATGAAAATTGACTACTCACTAAAATGGAAGGGAAAAGCCAAAAAGTGGGAAGAAAGTACTTTAGTGATTTAACAACCCCGAGGTTCCTGTAGGTGATTGCTTTACTATCTGCCTAGATAAACAGAATGACAACACCTGCATTGGGAATCTTGGGAAGCATGGATCCATGGATGAATGGTTACCTACCACCTAGGTATGTCCACGGTACTGGACCACTTAGGTGTATCCACGGGCCCCCCCCCCATCTAGAGGTTTATAACAGTCCAATCTCAGAGAGATGATCACTCTGATGACTAGGTATAATATAGATATATGTAAGTTCCCGACTCTCAAAGAGCCTCATTTTCAAGTTTCCAAAGTTATTTTCCCACTGATTCGAATTCAGATACCAACATATGCAGGTGTAAGCATATATCAAGAAGCCAAGACGTGGAAGTGCCGTAGCAAGCGAGCACATCTTAAGATGCATCAATGATATATGAATGCACATATATACCTATACAAGGCCAAGTTTTCTAGCTTTCACTCAGTCTGATAACCCTGGAGACGACTTGGCTCATTGATCAAATACTTTCTTGATGGATTCATGTTAGTCCTGCTGAAACGCTCCTACCTAAGTAAGGTTCTCACGACCAAATGGAAAAAGCAGATTAGGGGCATGGATGGGATTGTGACTACAGGAGTAGTACTCTGTATTATGGTTCAATTATACAGACCTGTTACTTGCTGCTGGACCGACATATTCCTTGGGATATTTTTTTCCCCCCCTTTATGGACGAACCACCACCTGCAGCACCTCGTAATTCATTTCCAACAACTGGAAACGAAATTTGTTAGCTTCCATAAGATTCAATCAAAAATCAGATGATGGGGAAATTTGATTGGAGGGATTTGGATTTATGAGTTCAGAGAGAAAGAGAGAGACGTGATCAAGTGCTACGGGGAGGGGAGGGTGCAAGGCTGGATATTGAGTGAGATTGATCATCACAAGCCTCATAGGTAAAGTACAGCAAAAGACCAACTTAGTTGTCTTGGTAAAGAATCATTGGGAAAAGAAAATTATCATTGGCCACCGTTTGCTTTTAGTAAGCTCATTAACCATGCTTTCGTAAGCTGGCTGACTGTCCAGTTCTAGTTAGAGAACGTTCGGACTTTGTTAACCCGTCCTTACGGACGGTGTTTCTCGGATTCTGTAAATATCGGAGTTAGTGTTGATTTGTACAACGGAGATATCGCCTTTCTCACCGAGTCTTGCATAGAGCATGTACAACGCCATTTGGTTAGCCTCATGAGTTCCACTGACGGTAACCAGACGCTCGTTGTTGTTGTCCTGGGGTTCATTGATTTTGATGTTACTGCCACTCAAGTGACGGATCTCGTTGATTTTGGCACCGCCCTTGCCAATGATGGCACCGACCATATCGTTGGGAATGAAGATCTGCTGGGTGACTAGGCCGCCAACGCTAGGAATAGCACCGGCAGGGCCGGTAGGAGGTCCTCGGCCATTAGGGGCCTGGGGACCAATGAATTGAGGCTGGCCGGGGTGTTGGGGTGCAACAGGGTACTGAGCAGGGGGTGCAACGTAGGGCATAGCAGGCTGGATAGCATTTTGGCCGTAGGGACCAGCACCGTATCCAGCTGCAGGGGGTGGGGCCTGGTGGGGTCGCTTGTTGTAATGATCCGACTGACCCCAATTGCCAGCCATGGACATAGGAACAAAGGGAATAACGATCATACCACCTGGGACGGGTGTAACTGCGGCACCAGTACGAGTGGCATAGTTGGAAGCGGCCGGTCCATTGTAACGCGCAGTCAATTGTTCGCTCAAGGTAACGGCAACGTAATATGTGGCAATGTGCACGGCATCGGCGACACCAAGAATGGTCACCGAGCGCTCAGTCGAGAAAGGAGCGCAAGCATCGGAAGCAGTGAGGCGAGCTCCAGAGGCAACCTGGATTTCGCGAATTCGGACTCCGCCCTTGCCGATAATTGAGCCAATGAGAATGTGAGGGATTAGCAAACGCAGAGCGTAGGTCTTGGATTGCGCTGTGGATGGAACGTCAAGGGGTTCATTGTTAAGAGTGCGGATAATCAAGCCGAATCCCTAGGATATTTAGCAACAGACCGGCATATGTGCACAAGGAGGGGGAAAAAAGAAGCTTACCTTGGCTACGATATCCTGGGTGCCACTGACGGTCAAAATCCGTTCAACGGCACCCCGATGATAGTCGCTGACGACACACTTCGCACCGGACATACGGCGAATCTGGGACACGTTCTCACCTCCCTTTCCGATAACGGTGGCTGCCTCCTGAGTGGTGATAATGCAACGGATGTAGATATGAGTCGACTCGTCGGCTTCGGTCTCGTTCTGAGTGGTGGCGCGATCACCGTGGGAGGCCGTGGACTGAATGGGCTGCGGCTCGGACTTGGTCTTGCTGTCGGTGTCGTTGGAGCCGGTGGGCGCATCGGGGACGACTGTGTCACCTTGGACATCCTTAGAGTCGTCAACTGCGGGGATCTGGCTGACCTGACTGGTAGACACTTCTTCCTTGACCTTGGCTTCGTCGCCGTTGCGAGCTACCTTGTCCAGAGCCGGGCGCTTGGCATCAGGCTGGTCAGTGAGTCCAGAAGGGGAAGAGGGGTCCTCAAGGGGGCGCTTGGTGGTAGCCGCTGATGGATTGGTGGGTGAAGCAGACATACTTTCCACTGCGCTGTTCTGAGCTTAAAATGAGAGGAGTCGGGAGTCAAAAGATGAAAAAGATCTGAGTTTTTTTTTTTTTTTTTTTTTTTTAAAGATCGTTTATGTACACCAGGTGTTCCCGTGGAAAACGTGCTGGTGCTGGCGATAAAAAAAGATCGGGTGATGGACAAGGATATTTGATGTGGAGGAAAGAGATTATGGATGTGAATGGATGAGGTGAGTAGGTTTGTTGTCGGGTGGGAAAGATAACTCAGAGGGTGAAAACTTGGGGCGATCCTGAAGGAGTTTCCTGTTTTCCTTTGCGCGGGGGGAAATTTGGTTGTGGGGATGGGGAGCTTTGGACGCCAATTCGAAAGTGAGCTCTGGGTCGAAATGCGACTGAGCAAGAACGAGCGGTGGTGGGATAAAGAGATTGGGCAGGTTAGAATTCACTTCAGACAAGACAATATCGCTAGGGGAGACAAGCTTGTGAAATGATAAAATCCTTGTGGGGAAATGGACACTTGAAAGGGGGAGGATTCGCTGAAGATGGTCAGAGATGAAACGGAAGTGAGTAGTGAAGAGTGATGGTCGAAAAGCGGAGCTAACCCAATGAAGCCATATCACGTGATTATATAACGCGCGACTTTGTACGCGACTCTGTTTTGCGTCAATGATACATCGGAATACACGATTCACCATGGACATATCCGAGGAAACTATCCAGAAAATTCTGAAATTTTCTAAGAATCGTCAAGCTACAGAGAAGGAGTCGACCAGCGAGCCTCTTAGTACAACCGCCCTGCAAGCTTATGCTCATCGCTTAGATAAGACCCTAGAAAAGCTCCAAGAGCAGTTCAGACTCCAAGAGGATGAACTCATTGAAGTATACCAGCCCTTATCCCTACGATAGTTATAACTAATACCAACCTTCTATCGTAGCTCCGTAAGATTCATTCGCATGGCCTTTTGGATGATGAAGAGGACATCTGGGCGCGTGTTTCTCGCAACCGGAGGATTCAAAAAGCCTACGAGTCACTACTTGCAACGGCAGATGAGGTACCAGCTACAGATCCCATCCTGCCCTCATTGATAGCAGTTGAAGAAACCGCCATGCTTGTCACTGAGAGCAAGGCTGCCGTCTCTCAGACAGCACATAAGCTATCCGCAGACCGTGAGCGCCTTAAAATGGAAGAGGCCAATCTTCAGGACTCACAACTAATTGCCAGTGGACTGAGAGAGCGGATACAGATTATTCGAAATCTCAATGCACGAAAGCAAAAACAAACCCCATCTCAGGTCGCTCAAGAGGTGATCGGTCAAAAGCAAGAGAGGAACACCGAACTACTTCAAGCCTCAAAAGATCTAAAATACTCACTGGTCCACTTTATCGATGAGACCTTGGCTCCTATGCTTGCTGCTGAGGACCTTGGGGGTCCCACTGTTGGGGACGCATTGGAGGTGTCAGATGCCACACTAAAGGCAGGCTACACCGCCCATGGGAAACCAAAAAAGCAGAAGCCCACCGAGCCCCAGGAAGGGGGTCAACAGCGGATCGATCAATTCCTTCGCGGCAATGTAGATGGTACCACTTCCAACAACAAACGTGAAGCTGCCGCTGAAGAGGTGCATGAGTTATTGAATGCCCTATTGGATGCGGGCACTTCTTATGTAGATCTCAAACGTGATTCGGCGATTTCACGTTTTCTAGTGGGAGCCAGAGTAGCTCAATTTCACCCGAGAGATGCCAAGCGCTTGCGACTAATTGATTTCAGTCGTTCGCTAAGGTAAATGAAGAATGAATAAATGACTTATCCCAAGGGATCAAATGTGGTATTATGTCTACTTGTTAATCCTTCCAATGTATTCAAAATGGCCCGAAATATAACGGCCTTTGAGCATGTATGAGACGCCTATAGATGCTCCACGACACCAATGCAGATCAGAACCAACATTAACAAACGGAGAAAAGGATATAAAAAGATATTCATTAATCAAATAGGCATCATTCCAATCGTGGACTTCGAGGTCTTGGGGTTAGCAGTTTTTCGGGATGCAGCAGATGATCGGCCTGTAGGACGGCTGCTAGAGCCTCTAGATTTGGAGGCTTTTGATTTCCAGCCAATAGAGGAACTACCAGCCTTTGCTCGAGGACGTTTAGGAGCGGCTGCACGTTTGCGTCCCTTTGAACCGGAAGGAGCAGAGACAGACTCGTAAGCATTGCCTGGAGAAGGAGGAGGGAAATAACGGCTAGTGATGCTGTCTGTGGTCTGATCCATTGGATCTTCCGTAGTATTGTCGAGATCAAAGTTAGAAATCTGGTCGACAAAAAGATCATCGTCATCGAATTCATCACCGCTGCTGAGATTAATCACATTGTGATGATTGGGGTCCGGTACAACTCCATCGTCCTTCGCGTTGTCCTCGGCGTCTTTCTTTAATTCAAGATAACGACGTTTGGCATTGACCACAAGTTTGAGAATGTGAGGGCCGTAGCGATCGACCTTGTCATGGTCGATACCTGGAATAGCACGGAGATCATGTAAATCTAGTTGGATGTTAGCACAAACTCATACTGTAGAGTACTAAGAAGATTTACCTTTCGGAAAACGAATGGCCATATCACGCAAAATATAGTCTGGGAAAGGCTGAGCGCGAAGACCCTTGTCAACAATCTCCTAGAAAGAAATGAGCGAAAATTTACAAGATTTGGGAAGAATTGCGATTCTTACAGTTTGGAGGTATCCTTTAGCAGTTGCCTCGAAGTCCTCAACAACTGCACGGTGAAGGTGATCAAGTTGATCCATTTTTTGATCCTTAGTAATGGGCGGCCCCATTTCATGAGCCTTTTCTCGCTGCGATCTACCAGCAACTCGAATTTCCTCGAATCCATCGCTCTCATCGTCGTCTGAATAGTTGATCGGCTTGGCGCGCTGTGAGCGTGATTGGCGACCATTGGTAGCAGACTGAACGGGGGATGAGACCATAGTGGACTGTGGAT
The DNA here is from genome assembly GCF_028828555.1 of Penicillium taxi. Classification (NCBI taxonomy): domain Eukaryota; kingdom Fungi; phylum Ascomycota; class Eurotiomycetes; order Eurotiales; family Aspergillaceae; genus Penicillium; species Penicillium taxi. The sequence goes on from NW_026643205.1 coordinate 2,193,480, forward strand.
AAGTTTGGCTGCCAGCCTTCGACTTCTGTGCCGGCTGAGATCCCCGACTTTTCCCATTTAGAGAGACGCGAATCTTGAGTTTCAATCGACGCTGCCCAGTTTCAAATTCTGTGGCACGCCGACCAAGAATGAGGTACTGGACAGCGAAATTCTTCTTATTGATGACATTGTCTTCTGCCAAAGCATCCTCAGCTAACAGACGATACAAAAGGCGCTCCACCTCCGCTCGATCCAGTTGCCTTCCGTTTCCATACCATGGAATTTGTCGGTGTTGTGGACTTCTGGGTTTTTTCAAGTCTCCTAGGAGAACATCCGCACAATAGAGCACAGTTAATTTCTCATGCAGTCTTTGGAAATGTCGTACAATTTTGATGGCGGAGGAAGCATAGTCGGTATAATCACGATCCTCAAACACCAGATCAGATTTGCAATTATCACACGAATTGCCACAGTCCTCTCGGCGGAAATATTCATTGAAATAGGCAAGTACTTGAACTCGCCTACAATCACTGCTGTTCTCACAGAATTGAACAACGTTGCGCAGCATTTGTTTTTGCCGGCACTTTTGTTCGTAGCTGCCGTCGCCCTTCTCAATCATATGCCTGAGCATCGTGACATCACGATAGCCATAGTAGAGGAAACAGCCAGACCGTTTGCCATCTCGACCAGCACGACCTGTTTCTTGGTAATAACCCTCGAGGCTTTTGGGGATACTATGGTGGAACACGAATCGTACATCAGGTTTATCGATTCCCATCCCGAAGGCAATGGTAGCCACAATGACATGGCATCTTCCCGCCTGCCATGCACGCTGCACAGTTGATTTTTCGTTTGCATCCAGCCCAGCGTGATAGTGCCTGGCCTTGATATTGTGCTTTTCTTTGAGATCTTTTGCCACTTGCTGACATGTGTTGCGCGAGAGACAGTAAACAATCCCACATTGTTTTGAGTAGGACTTGTTGATTGTTTCCGCAATATCTTTTAGTACATCTCCATTCTTGCCCTTAGTTCGCACCTCATAGGTAAGATTCGGGCGATTGAAGCTCTGCAAAAATACCTCACAGTCGGTCATCTTGAGATTATGCATGACATCCACCTTCACGTTCTCTGTTGCAGTGGCAGTCAAAGCCATGAGCGGCACACCAGGGAGTCTTGCGCGGACTTCTCCCAACTCCTTGTAATCTGGACGGAAGTCATGACCCCATTGACTGACACAGTGAGCTTCGTCGATGACCAGACGAGCAAGTTTTTTTTGTCGATTCAAGTTTTCGAGGGCTCTGACCAATTGTTGATTCTTGTTGATCATCTCGGGCGTGATGTACAGCAGCTCCAGGCTCTCTCCACCGCAGTGAGACAGTTGCCCAAGAATCCATGCTTTAGCCTTCGGATCTGTTTCGCCATTGATCATGAATGCCTTGATATCCAGTTTCTGTAAGTGAGCCACCTGATCTTCCATCAAACTCAGCAGTGGGGATATGACAATCGTTACACCACGGGTGCGTCCACCATGCACAATAGAGGGCAATTGATAGCATAGGGACTTTCCACCTCCGGTTGGCATCAACACAAAAGTGTCTTTTCCGCCAAGAGTCGCATCAATAGCCTCCAGCTGATTCATTCGAAATCCGTGGAGATGAAATCTTCTGGCAAGAACCGTTTTAACCTCCTGGGACCAAGGATGGTTGGACCAAAAGGTGCCTGGGTCAGCTGATTTCTTTGGTGGGGGCATTTGAGGAGTGTTTCCAGATGTCTCTGCAAAGATATGACGATCTATAGAGTACAGTGATTGAGCGGGCATCTTTTTTCGCTGATCAAGACTTTTCGTTGCCTCCAGAAGATCATCATCACTATCATTCCAATCAAAATCATCGAGATTTATGGGTGAAGCCATGTTTCTGGCGACGGGAGATCTCTTGTTGTTGTCTCGAGTGAGGCTAGTTGAGAAATCATCTGCATCGCGGGAATTTACTTTCGGTTTTATTGGGCTAACATAAGTATGTTGTTGCTTCTGATGTGTGTCTTTCTTCTGAACTGGCCGAGGTTGCGGAGGTGGAGAGTCCCAGTCAAAATCAGAGTCGGTGCATTGATTTGAAGACACATCTGCATGGACAGGCTCTTTATGCAACGTCTGTATAGATGAGCCAAGTGAATCGTGCGCAAAATCTAGAACTCCGGCCGGCGGAATGAGCCGAAGAATAACTGATTCAATATTTTCTAGCTCTGCTTCGACTGCTCGACTTTTGACAAGCTCTGGCATTGATGTTGGGTCCAAGCCTTGAGAGATGACTTGCATAAGGTTTCTCTTGAGGCTTTCTTTGCGAGACATGCACTCTTTATGAGCAACAATTTGAGTTTGCAAGGATTTGATTGCTTGAATCTGGGAGATAAGTCGCTTATTCTCAGCAATCAAGTCAGGAGCTGGCTGGCCTTGCATTGCTTGAGCGTATACAATCTCCGCGTTCTTTTCAAGGGTTTGCTCTAACCGCGAGATTGATTGCGTGAGAGAATCTGCTGGTAGAGCGAGAAACTTCAGTACCCGTTCGTCTTTGGTTTGAGAGCTAGGCAGTTTTAACCCGGGGGATGACTGCGAAATCTTCGGGGCATGTTCTGTTGCTTTAGATGCTGGCCGGATGGAAGATGAAACACGAACAGGCGATTCATTTGATAATAGTGAGTCTTGGGTGTGGTCCTTCCTTTTCTTCTTCTCTTTCTTTTCATCGTCCGAAGGACTAAGTTTGGGTAACGTTGGATACAATCCCGGAGCATCCAAGATCATGTCGTCGATTCCATCATCAAGCAAGCTTCCAAATGGATCTTCCTCATCATCGGAATCAGCAATGACCTGTTTTCGATGGCTTGATGAGGCCTTTGGAGACTTGGCTTTGAGGCTTTTTGTGGCATTTGATGGGCTTGTTCGGTCGGCTCGACTCGAAGTTGACACCAACTTAGTAACCGGGTCCGTCCACGATGCAGTTTTGCTAGCCTTTGAAAGAGTACGAACTTTTTGCGAGGATTTCGAGGGCGATAGAAGATCCGATGAATATTCCTCGCTCTTTCGCTTTTTGCCTCGTGCCTCACGAGGCTCATCGCGTGCAGATTCCTCGCCCCATAGTCGACGAGGCTCTCCAAATTTTGGTTTGAACAAAGAAAGGGGTATGGTTCGTTCTGGTTCGCCGGTCAAATCAATCGACTCAATACCGTCAAAGGATGAGCTTTCAAAAATCTTGTTTGATCGGAGGGGAGTCGCTTTGGGTCGGACAGCTTTTAAAGATGATAACGATGGGTCGAGCTGGGGTACTATTAATTTCAATAAATTGTCAGCACAAAATATATTTTTCCACGCTCATCAGTTCCATTATTGTACCTTGGACCGAATGGTTTGCTGAGGACTTTTTAGAAGCCGAGGGTTGCTCTAGCCATGTATCAGAAATGTTGATTGACTGAGGCTTCTTAGTAGACTGAGGCATATGCACTAGTCTTGCCATGCTATCGCCAGGCGTATTCTCGGTGTCCTCCAAAATAGTCTCCAAGTATAGTTCGTTTTCATCTGAGGGCGGCGTAGGCTGTTGAGATGCGTGACTCGGACGTATGGGAAGAGGCTCGGCAGAAAGTAATGGATACAAGGAAGGGCCTCGGCTGACTAGCCACTGAAGATGCCCAGCCAAATTGTTTTTCGTCATAGAGGCGCGATACTCATAGCGTTGTGGTGTTGACTATTATCGCGTCCTTTGGCGTCAGGATAACGCGCCTAGCACGTGAGCGGTGAGGATAATCGATAACGTATCAATATTTTCTTAGATCTTAAAAAACCCCGAATAAATTCATCCTGCTGTTGTTCATTTCGTACTTTTGGACCGACCCTTGGGATGTTTAACTCTGATTGTCGAGTTGAACAGACAATTGCGTAATACCTGAGTGTAATCTATACAAATGGCCAACAATATGAAATAGTCATCGTCTGTTATGGAGGAAAGATTTTTTAAGATACGGGTGTAGATAGAGAGGTAGTTGGATTTGGGCCTAGGTTCAAAGTGGATGTAAGAGGAAAGAGCGCAAAGAAAAAAGCTGATAGACAAAAATGTCAATAAACATAAACATTCTCTTTATCCCGAGAATAGCCATCTCACTGTTATCTAAAGAGAAAAGACACGAAGGCCAAATGAGTGTATTCGTTTTAGTTGGATACGTAGGACAGAAATAGAATAACAGCAAGAAGTTAAACATAGGAACGTCATAAAGGATGTGATAAATCGACGCTGAAGAAGACCCCAAGGCCGTCTAACCAATTTTCCGCGTCGATTTATCAACTTTAGAGGCCCGAGGATTTACCGCCTTTGAACAAACTGCCGTTTTTATGCCGCGCATTTTGAAGCTGCAAAAAAAAATCTATACAGGAACCAGGTATCTTCAATGGCGAAGAAAAATAAGAAGACCGCTGAGCACAAAGAGCGTGTTGCAGCGAAGCAATCAAAGAAGACCGCACAAAAGGAGAAAAGGTCTAAAGCAAAGGGAAAAGATATAGACAGTGATGCAGAGGATGCCGATCTGGATGCCATCCTCGCTCAGTATGCAGAGGAACAGGCTAGATTCTTGAAGGTGACTGAGACTCCCTCTGCACCGCCAACACCTCGGTCATCATCTACCATAATTGCATCCCCTTCCAATCGGAACGAATTGCTGCTATTTGGTGGTGAATACTTTGATGGGACCCACGCAACGTTTTTCAATAATCTCTTTGTTCATCTCATTGATCGAGGTGAATGGAGAGAAGTTAGTAGTCCCAACAGCCCACTGCCCCGTAGTGGTCATGCTTGGTGTCGTGGAGGCAACACGGGTGGTGTATACTTGTTCGGAGGTACGAATCAATCCATATCCGTTAAGATATGTAGGCACCTGGCTAACTCATATCAGGAGAGTTTTCATCTCCCAAGCAGGGGACATTCTATCATTATAATGACTTTTGGCATCTTGACACCGGAACTCGAGAATGGACTCGTATCGAGACCAAGAGCAAAGGTCCTCCAGCCCGCAGCGGGCACCGAATGACTTACTACAAAGTATGCACCACACAATAGTATTCCTTTACGGAAGTATGCTAACTACCTCTCAGAACTATATCATTCTATTTGGCGGCTTCCAAGATACTTCCCAGCAAACCAAGTATCTGCAAGATCTTTGGATCTACGATTGTCAGAAATACACCTGGTTCAACCCTACATTGACAGCTGCGTCTCAGAAGCCAGATCCACGTTCTTCCTTCTCATTCCTTCCACATGAAACTGGAGCAGTTATTTATGGTGGATACTCTCGAGTGAAGGCTGCCGGTGGTCCTAGTGGCAAGCCGGGCAAGGGACCCCAGAAAATATCTCTGCGGCCTATGGTCCACCAAGATACCTGGTTCCTAAGAATTACTCCTCCAGAATCTGATTCAGGAGCATCAGTCGGACCTATTATCCGCTGGGAGCGGCGGAAAAAGCCGGCTAACACGCCTAACCCGTCACGTGCAGGAACGACCATGGCGTATCACAAAGGACGAGGCATCATGTTCGGTGGTGTTCATGATGTGGAATTGACTGAAGAGGGAATCGACAGCGAGTTCTTCGACAAGCTGTTTGCATGGACTACCGACCGAAACCGATTTTTCCCATTGACTTTACGTCGTCCTCGTGCGCCTGGAAAGAAGCAGCAGGCGAATCAGGGCAATAAGACACGTAACAGAGGAAAGGCGGACGAAGAAGAACTTTTGAGGAATCTCAAGGCCTTGGAGGCTAAGGGTGGAATTCGTGAGGATGACGACGATGACGATTTCATGCAATCGAGTACACCGAACACGGAAGAACCTGTTGAGCCTGCCAAGCCGGCTGTTGTCCGATTCGAAATGCCACACAGGAGATTCAATGCTCAGCTCGCCGTGCAGGATGATACCCTGTTCATCTATGGTGGTACCTTTGAAAGAGGGGATCGAGAGTTCACGTTTGACGATATGTACTCAATTGATCTAGTCAAGCTTGATGGTGTCAAGGAGGTCTTTTACAACGAGCCTGAGAACTGGAATCTCTTGGACGATGAGGACAGTGACGAAGATATGGATGACGACGAAGATGACGACGAAGAGGATGAAGAAGAAGGCGATGCCATGTCTTTGGATGCCTCCTCAACTGCTCCTACAGACGCCACAGTGCCGTCTGTAACCCAGGATTTGCAGCAGCTTGAAGTTGAGGAAGAGCAAGACACCGACGCACCTGCTGATACCAGGCCACTGCCTCGCCCCTTCGAAAGTCTACGCGAGTTCTTCACCAGAACATCCGAAGAATGGCAAAAGGTACTGATCGAACATATGAAAGACAAGGGGATATTTGACGAGAAGACCATCAAGGAATTACGCAAGGACGCATTCGACATGGCCGAAGAGAAATGGTGGGATAGCCGAGAAGAGATCATGGCACTCGAAGATGAGCAAGAGGCAGCCGGCATTGGTGAAGTGGTCAGTATGGCCGACCGGACTGATAACATGGGTGGTGCTGGTCGTCGTCGATGATTTTTTATTTTTTATATTTTTATTTTTATTTATTTTTTTAAAAAAGACAAATGAATATTTTGGTTTCCAAGGTTATTGTATTAGGATTTGGAGTTACAGTATTACATGCCCAGGTGGGCACTCATTATGCTTCAGGGCTTAGAAGAGACTGTATTTTCCACGGGTGTCTCTAACTAGTTTAATAAATGATTCTTGTAGTTATTCCAGTTATTAATTGTGATCGATGATCTTAACTAGTTCCTGATTTAATCAAGTAGGCTTTCTAAGATATGCCAAGTACCTCTAGCGAGGCAATAGAGTTCGTATATTCAATTGTTAGAATTGAGGTAATTACTTAGGTATGTACGATACTCCCATGAATCTATGAATACTTAATACCTAAGTAACCTTGGAAATTTGATTGATTTCAGTGTTTCGCCCCATCCAAAAACCGACCAAAATGTAATGTAATGAATGCATTACAATTACTCCTTGATCTCCTTGATATGGAGTGAACAGTTCACCATGATGCCTTCATTTGCCTGTTTCCTCGGAAGGCCAAGTGATGAATTCATTGAATTCATTTTTCGGAAAAAGATTCTTTGGTCTCATTTTCATTGTAGCTGGCAACGTCATTGCTCGGCAAACCCCTATTCACCTCGAAGAGTTTAAAGTGTGGCATATAATAATGATTTTATTGATGTTGCTGTGGAGACTTCATGGAAACTGTGATATATGTTTTGTCTTTGACTTGAAAGCCTCACTTCGAGTTGGATGTAAGATTTAAGAGGTTGGCATGTCAGGACATCTAAAGTAGTTAATGACTGAGCAATGGTTTCATTCTTTGACCTTAGAAATCTTTTATATATACTCGATTGTCTGTGAAGCCATGGCAACAGTGTATCGCGAGGTTGATATAAATACCCACTTTTCTATAATTGGCCACAAGAGCTGTTCCAATGATTAGTCATTGATGGGGGTTTCCTCGGCTCTCACGTGATCATGATGAAGGTCATGTCAATAGCCCGCCTTAAAGCCGCGGATTGAATTCTGTGGTCAAAGGGAATCTATAGTTGAGTTTGCTACCGCCGCACCGCCACAAGGCTTATCTTAGGGTACGCGGTCGTCTCATATTGGCGGAAGGATTCGTCTTACAGGATACACGTGATACTATAGGGCGGTGGCAGAATATCTATACAGATAAATAATTCCTAATACAGATACAGATGAATGTATTACTAAATCCTACAGATGTTAACTGTTGCTGACCACTAACCATCGCTAGTGGTTAGTATATTTTCTAGCTCAACCACGAGAGTATAGTGTTCTTAGGATATATCAGTAGCCAACTTTCGATCCTTTGACACTATCACGTGTCTGAAATTTGCTATGGTTCCACTCTTTAGATCGCGATTATCTGCCATCTTAATTACACGCTAGCTGCTTTAGGAAGGCCCAACCGGAGCTCCAAAATGGGGCAAATCCCGACTTCGAGTACTTATTACAGCCCGAATGAACATTTAGAGCATTTAGAGAGACCAAATTACCGAAATGGAAGGCCAAACAATCCAAAATCTCTGGCAAGTGGCCCAGGGCTCCGGAAGATGGGAATCTGGCGTTTTACCTAGTTCTGAGAACCTAGCCAAAGCCCGTGCTTCGCTTCCCACTACACTGTCCGACGCTGGTAACAGTCTTGAATCCATCCAACGACACATCTTGGATGATATAGTCCCTGCATTCAATGGAGGAAGTATAAGTCCCAACTACTACGGGTTCGTGACTGGTGGAACGACACCCGCGGCCCTCTTCGCCGACCATGTTGTCTCTACATACGATCAAAATGTCCAGGTGCATCTCGCAAACCACTCGATTGTCACCGATGTCGAGTACAATGCTCTCGGTTTGCTTCTTGATCTGTTTAACCTCCCTCGTACCACGTGGCATAACGGGACCTTCACCACAGGCGCAACAGGAAGCAATATCATTGGTCTAGCCTGTGGGAGAGAGTTTGTTCTTCAAAAGGCAGCCGAAAGAGCAGGGAGCCAAATCACGAGTGTCGGTGAGCACGGTCTTTTTGAAGTACTACACGCACTAGGACTTTCTGGAGTTCAAGTGCTATCAACACTGCCGCATTCATCTTTGGTCAAGGCCGCTGGAGTTCTAGGCATTGGCAGGGCTAACGTTCGCAATGTCTGCCAAGCTGATGACCCGCTTCGTTTTGATCTAGAGCAATTGGAAAAAGAATTGTCCCGGGTGGACAAAGTCAGCATCGTCGCTATCTCCTGTGGAGAGGTCAACACTGGCCGCTTTGCAACAAGTGGAATAGAACAATTGGGTCAAATCCGCAGACTTTGCGACAAGTATGGAGCATGGCTTCATGCTGACGGTGCGTTTGGGATATTTAGTCGAGTATTGGACGATAGCCCTGAGTTTTCTACGATAAAGAAAGGCTCCGAAGGAATTGAACTGCTGGATTCCATTACTGGCGATGGCCACAAGCTGCTGAATGTCCCCTACGACTGTGGATTCTTCTTCTGCCGACACCCAGACCTTGCAATAAATGTCTTCCAAAATGCAAACGCAGCCTATTTGTCTGCAGGTGCCACGGATGGTCCTTCTATCCCATCACCTCTGAATATCGGAATCGAGAACTCCCGCCGATTTAGGGCTCTTCCAGTGTATGCTTCCTTGCTATGTTATGGAAAGGATGGATATAGGGATATGCTACAGCGGCAGATCAGACTGGCTCGGGCTATTAATGAATGGATTTATGACCACCCTGCATACACAGCTCTGCCGGAGGCAACTTCCAAGACCGAGCTTGTGGATCAAACTTTTATGAGTGTTCTTTTCCGCGCCAACGATGAGTCTTTGAATCGTGATTTGGCAAACAAAATTAATGAAACCTCACGCATGTTCGTGTCTGGGACCAGTTGGGCTGGGGCACCAGCCTGTCGAATTGCCATCTCCAACTGGAGAGTTGATGTGGAGCGGGATGTTAAACTGGTTACTGATGTTTTGGCCAAGGTGGCTCTTTAATCTTCTTGATTTTCCTATCAAGCGAACCTACCTACTTCTTGTACATATTGCAATATCATATGTAGTAATATTAACATGATAATATTTTAGTTCAAAAGCTGAAATTTCAGATCTAATTAGGCGAGATGGGTTAGAGTTAGAATATCTTGAGAGGACCACATCCTGCCCTGAGGGAGCAAAGTACCTGGAGACCTCGGGAAGAGATGATTTTGAGAGAAGGTAATAACAAATGTTGCAGCAAAGTAGCGGCCTCAAAAGCGGCCTCAAGGACATAGATGCTGTGATTCCACCGGTGGTATACGAGACACCAGCAGTGACAAATCCCATAATGATATAGGCTATGAAGGCTCCCGCGGGACCTACTGTTGCAATAACTTAGCCAGAACTCAATAAAAATGTTCCCTGTATCCAAAAGTAAGAATAAATTTAGAAGACTAATCCTTTGAACGTACAATCATGCCGGTGATGGCAATCATGTTAGGGTGTCGAGGAGATCTCACTTGACCTCAGGACTTTTATGGGAGGTACATTGGGCGATAATCACCTCCACATCGACATGCATATTCACGTGAGAACAGGACGGGGATGTTCTGCCTAGTAAGAGAGGTAGTATTACACTTAGCGGCGGGATTTTATTCGCAGTACTGGTAAGTTTTCTGATTTGCTCAATTATGTACGAAGAACATGGACCACTTTGACAAGTGTATTTAGCATTCAACTCCAAGTATTACTATATTTGATCCAAGCGTTTGTTTGTGATGATTCTCTACCCGCCATGATGTCCAAGATCTCATTAATTACTTGCTAATCGTCAATTTCATCAACTTCTAGAAGTGGAAGGCGGGGGCAACCCCGACGGGGGAGGGAAGTTTGAGAGCATAGTAGTGGAAGAAGGCCAGGGAGCGGATGGTTTGCTTGTAGAAGACGTAGGATCAACAGACGCCGCAGCCTGCAGACCATCCGATCCATTCATCAAGCGAGGACGTTTAGCTTGTGGGGCCCCGTTATCTCCGCCTGGGGGACTGCGGGGATCGTTATGCGAATATGGTGAGGCGTAATGGGTCGATGAATTAGGCGTGGTGGTGGTCGCAGTCATAACATCGGGACTCATCGCAGCAGTGGATTGCAAAGGCCGCAAGCGGTTTGGGTGGTTAGATGTATCCTCACCCGGACGCGGAGGGCGAATATCGGGGCTTTGTCGCTGCTGGTTCTCAGTTTCCAATAGTGGGCTCCCACTTGCATATCCCACGCCGATCCGTCCCATACTTTTGTCGTGCATGACGACACGCTTCCACTTTGCAATTAAATTATCGTAATCCCACCGAGCAGAGTCGGAACTGATTTGGCTGCTCCTTGCATCCAGCTCCCGTGAAACATTGCGGGAGATGGGCAGCGTGTCTGGAGGAAATAGGGCAAACTCACGCGGCCACTGGCATGAGCCAAGAAGCTCAACCTGTGCGCGAAGTTGATTTGCTTCTTGCTGCACTCGAGCAAGCTGCTCGTCTACCTCTTTGCGTTTCTCGACTTCGCGGGCGAATGCACGCGTGATTTCTAGTTGCCATGCTTCGCGACGATTTTCATGAGGGAGATTGTTCCAATGACTGAAGGCCAATTCTAGGTGGCGAAGACCTATTTCTTCATGTTGTTGTGCAGTTCGGAAAATCATACTCTGGTCGACATTGGCGCCCATGTGTCTCTTTTGAGAGGTAGAATCACCCGAGAGCTGATCGGACTGCCATTGGTTTATTTTCGAGCGCAACGCCTGGCGAACAATATCAAGGTGCTCTAACCCAGGAGGCTGGAGCGAGAATGAATTGGGTGATGGAAATGGATGAATGGAGAAGAGACTGGGAGGAGGAGGTAAGAGTTGGAGGCAAAGGGAAGGAAAGGTCTGGGATTGAATATCGAAGTCGAAGGGTGATATTCGAGGTCGAAAGCGGGAACTATATAGAAATTTGTAAGGACAAGATGCGAAACAGCGAAATAGATGCAAGGTATATCATACGTTGCAGCTTTGATGTTGTCCAGCACCTCGCGCAAAGCCAGTTCCAGAGCCTTCATAGTGTCAGGGCTATTAGAATTAGCACCTCGACTGGCAAATTCGGGTAATTGCATGGAACCTGATCGGGGAGGTGCAGGCGCAAGTCGAGGTCCATCTACCACCCGACTCGGGTTGGGTATATCGTTGATAACACCAGTTGCATGCCATGTCGGTGTGTTGAACATCATGCGCACTGGAGCTTCCCGCGTCTTTGTACCCGCGTCTCTAGTTGGAGAGGGTCCCTTTGTCTGAGCACGATCAGGAGTACTATCGCGCTTACCGGAGGTAGTGCGGGCCTGGCGACGGGTGATTCCACTACGAACTCGCCGGATCTCCTCCACATCGTGAATACCGTCGGGCTTCTTCTTGAAAAGGAATTGGTCAAGGTGGCGGCCTAATGAGGAGGATGTGAAGGCTTGATCACAGTACTGGCATTTCCGATCTTTGAAGGCTTGATTCGCTGATAGCTTAGAATTAGACAGTTGACTATCGTCGCGTGAGTCCTCGGGCGTTTCCCTCGGACTTTCCTCCTTCATGGTCGGCAAAAAAGGTCGGGTATATGAAAAAGAAAACAATGAATCGCATGAAAACCAAGAAAGAAACTGGAGGCTGAAGCTTTAAATAATTAAAGTAAGCAACAGCCTTCAGATATAAGACATGTGAAGAAATGGGGGTGAGGAGATGTGGGATCGTGCCAAGATTTTCGGCGTAGAGGCAGAGCTCAAAAGGCCAAGACTTGGTATATCCGCCCTTATTCTACTTCATATTTATACTTGGGAAATAATTACCGATAGAAATCATAGCCACGTTACCTATTCTACGTACTCTGCATGAGTGATGAGAGACCAGTACTTCAATCTATTTGGATCTATTGGACATTCTCATCACATAAAATAAAATTAACATTCTAGTTTCCCCTTAAATTGTGACACCTTTCCCTTTCCTGGTCTTGCGAGCACTGAGCCGGCGTTTAAAGTCTCCAATACCGTGGAGATACAACCATGAAAATGCGAAGACCAGCATGAAATTGAATATCACAAACGCCCAGAAAATCCCCTGGCATATGTTAGGTCAATAATAAACAGCATAGTCGAAAGACACTCACATAATCCCTCCACTTGTTAGAGTAGAAGACATTGAAAGAGGCGGCCTGTAAAAGAGGTATAAGTTAGCATAAACAACACACTTGGCAATAAATAGGCTCACAAATTGATCTCCAGTGGAGTACTGGCAAAATGCACACAGCCCATCAGCAGCATCGCGTACATAGCCACCAGACTGTGTGGCGAATGACCCTGCATATTCTTGACAGGTCATCCCAGATGGTGGACTGAATCTAGACTCTTCACGATCAACGCACCTTACTGGGACATTGTGAACGGCAACTCCCAGAAAACCCTCCAGCAGATATTTGAACGGCGTGAGCCAGTACATCCACGACTGCCAAAAATGAGGCAGAGCAGAGTATGGTACTACGATTCCACAGAAGCAAACCACAAAGCTGAAAAATGAAGGGACAAGTAGTGAGGCGAATAATTCGTTAGGGGCAATAGCAGCGATGAACTGTCCAAAACCGACGTAGTAAGCTTCGAAAAGCATAAGCATCATCCATGTGTAGCCTGAGCTGAAAGAGTCTCGCGGGAACCAGACTCCCCAGTACCTAGATTATGTGAGATGATATGAGCAATTACCGACTGAGGAACTGAGGAACTGATATACTTACCAACAATTAAAGTATATGGAACCCGCGACGATTGAGTATGGTAATTCAGGTAGGATCGCGCTCACCACGAATGCAACCCAAGAATACATCTTTGAATTGGACTCGCGCGACTCATACAGGCTTCGGAGATGCAAGTATTGAGGTTGCAGTTGTTGAATGAGTGGAGGTGAGATTGTTAGAGTCATGAAGACAGAGAAGAGTCTGGATTGCATGTCGATATAGCTGTTTCCCAAGTGCCAAAATGTAAAGGTATTGAAAAGACCTGTGAAAATGTGAAGCATAAATTTGCCCTGGATTAATTCCCTCAAATGTTAGAGATTTAAATTGGTTCAAATCAAGTTCAGAGGATATGACATACCAAAATGTAGTCGGGAAGCCTCCAATAAGCCACAAATGCTCTTTTGGTGACCGCCATTACCTGCACATAGAGCGGCATAGCGTACTCTCGATCATCATTGGTAATTTTTTCATCCTGGACGTTTCTACGTGAGCTAATGACGTTGTCTATCTCTGTGGAAAGTTGCTTGGATTCCGTCGAGTTGGTCCATACGTCGCCCCAGTCTTGTCCCTTGTAGTCTGGATTTCCGGCTCCGATCACTTCAAGCATGTACTGAGGTGTGTTAGCATGTGAAACATAGCAGTAATACGAAAATAAATACTTCGGCTGGGTTTTCTTTTGATGAGCATTTCTTTCCCCCATTTCGCTCAAAGTAACTTATCAACGTCCTGGAATCGGAACCAAGAGCTCCATTGTAGACAACACGCCCACCACTCTGAAGCAGAAGTAACTCATCAAACTGTTCGAAAAGTACAGCGGATGGCTGGTGGATTGTGCAAAGGATGGCTTGACCAGCATCCGCCAGTTTTCGGAGGAAACGGACAATATTGAATGCTGCCAGCGAGTCAAGCCCTGATGTCGGTTCATCCAAGAAAAGCAAAAGCTCCGGCTTGCTAGCAAGCTCAACTGCAATCGTGAGGCGTTTACGTTGTTCCTGGTTTAGGCCTGTACCAGCAGATCCCACCGTTGCGCCAGCGATAGATCGCATCTCCAATAGATCAATCACTTTTTCACAGTAGTCATACTTCTCTTGTAGGGGTACTTCCTTCGGTTGCCTTAAGAGAGCTGAGAAGCGCAATGACTCACGAACTGTAGCAGTCGGTTCGTGTATATCCATCTGCTCTGCGAAACCAGTCGCCCTTTGGAAACTTTTTGGGGAGAGGCCTATATGGCTGTGAGATTGATTCGGAGCCTTGGGCGATAAAAGAAATACCTACTTTCCGTCAACCATGAAATCACCTGTGACGACTCCAAAATTGATCCGCTGAGCTAGCGCATTCAGGAGAGTGGTTTTACTTCAAAGAAATTAGTTGGTTTCTCCTCTTGAAAGAAATAATCACTGACCCGGCGCCCGATGCTCCCATTAAAGCTGTCAATCGACCTGGCTTGACGTAGCCATTGACGTCTTGGAGCAGTTTCTTCTGTCCATCTTTGTAAGGTATAGTATAGTTCAGACTTTGCCAGGTGAAGATCGAGGTATTCTTGGCAATATCTTTGACCTGTTGATGATTCTTTTCCTCATCCCGAGAACTAGACGGCCTAGAAGACTTCTCTGGAGACTCTATGTCCGCAGGCGGATTCTTATTTTCAATGGCGTCTTCAACTTCTTTTGGAGCTTGGCCTCGCTTAAAGACAGTCACAGAGCTCCCGCCTTTGTTCGGCTTCTGCAGTTCCATTCCTAGCATGGTGAGGCCGACGAAAAGGATAAACCACCCGATGATTATACCAAAGTTGCGCCATAAGTGAGATCTGGAATACGTATAGGCTGCTTGTATGTAGTCGGATCCCTGAACCGTCAGACTGTCTGGAGTACTTCCTTGAATGGCACAACTCTGATGGCCCGAAGATGCACTGGGGCCCGACGGAACAATGAAAGGTGTTTCACATTGGATCTTCAGATTGTAAAACTCATTCGCCATCAAAGCTTCAAATGCATACTGTACTGGATTGATCCAGATGAGCCATTTCAGCCAGGGGTGCATCTTCCATGGAGGAATGAGATAGCCTGTAATTAGAGATTAGCTATTGAAAACGGTAGCAATAGGGAAATTGCGTACCGGTGTATACGATCAACGCTTGAATAGCAACGCCAGTTAGGCGAGTAGCTGAGAAGAGTCAGTGACTTAACGGTAATAATGACATGAACCTTTACTAACCAACGTCCAGCGAAGCGCATAGCGCCCCCAAGCAGCGGAAGAACGAATACATAGTCATGGTAAGTATAAAAGTGAAGAGGAGATTGATGAAGAATTGAGATGCAGTTCGCGCAAGATTAGCCATGCTACGAGACTGTTATTAGTTGAGAGCACAATATATGGTCTACAAGGAAGTGCTCACAAGTAGACAACCAAGCCAAAAAGAACAACTTGGATGAGTACCAACGGTACATCCACCACAACTTGAGCCAAGGCATAAGCTGCAGGTCGGTAAAATGAACTAAGTTTGTTTAGCTCGGTTTTCGACATTTGTGTATTTGCTCTTACAAGCTTTTGTGTTTCATCAAGATCGGCCGACTCTCAAATGCAGATGTGAGCTCTGCGAGTGCAAGCAGAGCGTTGAACAACAAAATAAAAAACATGACTCCTCCTCGAGTAAAGACTCCACCACTAAAAACAGTCAGCTTACGATCCTTGTAAACATATGTAAGGTACAGCGATAGGCCAGTACATACCTATTGTCAGGAAGATTGAAGAACAAGCTTCCCACAATGAGAGCCTGGAAAACAATGACACCCCATTTACCAGCTAGAGTGGCTCTGTCTCCAAACATTACCAAGAATTGACGGTGAGTAAGTATAGCCACCTGCTTCCAAAATGAAATGGTGTAGTTTTTCTTTTTCATTGTGCCTCTAGCAGCTTCTCTTTCCTGTTCCTGTGCTTCAATTTCACGCTCGAAGCCTTCAATATCAGTGATTGTAGCCTTGAAGACATCACTCTGGCGATATGCAGCTTGGAATTCCTCTGCAGTTCTAGGAATCCGATCTTCCCATCCAGGTTTCACACGTCTTGCATTTGGATCGCTGACGGAGGTCAAGAAATCAGGGGTTGTCCATCTTGAAGGACACTCAAAGCCCAAGTTTTCAAAATATGCTTTTGCGTCTTCAGATCGACCAAAGAAGGCACATTTTCCATCTTCAATAAGTATTACTTTATCAAACAAATTGAATAAGTTCTCAGAGGCCTGATATAAAGCTACTAAGGTGGAAACCTGAGCAGTATTGGTCAAGCTCCTCAAACTCTGGACATATTCTAAAGCTGTACTTGCATCGAGGCCCTTGGTTGAATTATCCCAACATTGAGTACTGGCTTTAGTGACCATTGCCTCTGCGATGGAAACACGTTTCTTTTCGCTAGAATGTCAGGGAATTAGCTTGATTGACATCCAGTCTTGGTATAGGTAACCTACCCTCCAGAGATACCACGGATGAGTTCGTTACCAACTCTAGTCCCCATTGCATGTTCTATCCAAAAGAGTTTGGCAATCGCAGATAGGAAGGTTTGTTGGTACTCTTTACGGCTCTCTCCAGGAATTCGAGAAGCTTTGTCTGGGGTTCGGCTTTTGAGAGCGAATAGGAGCGTGTCGCGCACAGTCAACGTGGCGTAGTGAAGGTCATCCTCGGGGTTGTAAGAAACTATTGATTTAGCTGGGATAATCTTTGGCCATATGAAGAATCTTTGAATTACCTTCAGAACGATAATTCTTAGCCATGGTTTCAGAATCGGTTCCACCGTATCGCACATCACCATCTATACTTTCATAACCAAATCGCTGATTCCCAAGCACTTTGAGAAATGTTGAGCAGCCTGATCCTGGGCGACCAAGAACCAAAAGCATCTCGCCAGGACGAACACAGCCCTAAGGTTCAAACGTCAGATGAAGTCTTGGTATTATATCCAAGGGAGGAATACCGTAAAATCGGTCAAAATCGTTCGTATTTCTGGCTTTCCAGTGCCAGCCTGTTTCCTGCCTCCGGTCAAAAGTCGTTTAATGAGTCTAGGAAGTCCAAGGAAAATATCCCCGTTGGTCGGTTGAAGGGCAGCTCCAAGACCAACGCCTTTCACGGTAAGATTCTTCCAAACGACGCCAACATGTCGAGTCTTCTCTTCCTGTGAACTGGCTTTTCTCTCATGGCCAAACATGCGTGAGATCAGTCTTTCAATCTGTACCCATTCCTCACCCTCGTGGCCGGAAGCATGACTGCGTCGGCGAGATATTGTTTGCGCGAGAAATATCTCACTGGACTGATCAGCTCCAGCAGTTCCGGCAGCTCCAGTAGCTCCATCCTGCTCTTTGGAAGATAAACTTTGGATTGGTTCAAACTCCTCGTCACGATCTGATTGTGAGGAGCTGTGAGTACTTCTGGCGATCGACGTCGCTGAAGTATGTGCATCTGTTTGGGCCCCTGGTACTGAATTCCCACCCAAAGACTCGTCATGGGCCATCCCTTCGCGATAAGGAGAAGAAAAATCCAATAACAAGGGATACAAGTGACACCGTCAATAGTTGCGGGTGGAAAGAAGTTCAAGTGGCACCAAAAACAATGTGACAGAAAAAAATATTCCTGTGAGTGGCATACGGTTTGAGGAAACGAGAAAGCAGGAAGTGACCAGTGACAAAGGTAAAAAGGAACAAGTTATCTTTCCAATCAAAAGAATATTACGTCAAAACGAAGTACAGGGTTTATGGTACTCGGAATACTAAATGTCCGATGAATTTGAGGGCCTGACATCTGAGTAAGCCATGACTAGAGTCGAGACCCGGTTGCCAGCAATCAATGACGATAAACACTAAATCATACTAATGAGCCATCCGATTATGTGAGCTGCATGTTTCGCATTCCGCATATGGTATGCGTTGACCCCGAATTTAGGGTTCTTGGCGGAGTTAGCCTCCGATCATGAAGTCATCGATCTTGAACTTGGATCTTATCAGAAAAGGAAAGGGAACAGGTTGGTAGATCTTTCTTCAAATCTCATTAGATGATTCAAGTCATATCTATGAACTCATTACATGGATGTTATTTAAATGGACCTTAAACATTGTTAGTGTAGGAATTCTCTTATGGGTCTGTATCTAGACATGAAATCCATAATAGCGGTTAGAAGTTATAACAACGTGATAATGCCTCAAGAATCATCTTGTTATTGAGACTCTGTAGTGTAGGGTCATAGGTCGCGGGGAATGTAACGCATGTCTGGCAGCAAAAGCCGCTGGCCGTCGTAGGACGTATATTATATCTATTCAACCAATCCAGCGTTTTCTGGAGCATTAGAGCTGGTCATTTGCCGAACATTGAGATTGACTCGTTTTCCAGACATCCAGCCTTTCCATATTTGGTAAGGAGAACCTTCTTCGAGGGATGGCCAGTCCGCCAACCAGCTGGGACATGTATGAGGCAATATCTTTGGTACAGCATGCCAGGCAAATCGTGAAGCTCCGTTCATGTAAACGGCATCGCCAGACCGAATTCGAATGATTCCACAGCCGTTGCCATCGTCATGGCTGACCAGGAATAGGCCATCGCATCCAAAACTCATACTGATCAACCCTACATCGCATTCCTCACTCACATCTCGATGAACACTCAGCGTATCTCCGGGAGAATAGAAATTTAGGATCGCCGCTTGAGATTCAGTCTCAGGGAATGGGGTGCGCAAGAGATTTGCAATGTCTTGCGGAAAGGGCGGTGGAGCTTCGGAAGGGTACACCTTTGCGCTCCAGTCATATTGGCCGCCTAAAGTTACCCAGCGGAGTTTCTTCTCCCAGGCGCTTTGAACAGTCAAAGGTTTGTGTATGTGAGGGTCTTTAGGATGCATAATGAGAGCTGGATCACTCGCAAAGAACGACCTTGTATGCATATTATCGTCCGCCTCGGGATAGGTAACGTCGTAATGTATGTGTAAATTTGTTTTGTGTTCGGGGTTTGACAGGTCTCGATGTAGTAGCCGGGATAGCAGTTCAATCTGTATGGTCGGTGGGAAAAGAGAGGGAATCATTAGGAGTCCTGTGAGGGGTCAGGAAAGGGTTATTATCCTGCTGGGGTCAGTTTGGAAAGAACTGAAGTGAGTCGATGCTGACCGGTGATCGAGTCGTGAGTGAATATTGGGATGTTTTCCATTGACGGGGCATGCTCCATATTTCGTTCATGGCGCCCAGAAACGAAGTCATCAAATGCCATTCGAAGGCCCTGACTTGGCAGGGACTGTGACGCTTTGATGGCTGGAGGTAGGTCTTGCGGATCTAGTCGTTGCAGGTCGAGAATTGCCGGGTCTTGGTCGACATCTGCTAAAGAGATCTTGGAGTACTTTTTATAGCATTGCCTGATCACTTCAGGAGGCCGATCATGAGCATTGAGACCCTTGATATGCGCCATAGTGATTGTAAAAAAGCAAGAGGATCGGCATGGGCTGATTTACCAAAAAATTACGCGTTCACCGCCTTTGCCACGACGTGGGGGTTGTTTGTTTTTGTGCCCCCCGCCAAGCTGTGGTTCTCGGCTCAACTCTTACGACAACCAACTCATTGTGACGAGAAGATCCGGCGAAAGTTCTTTTGTTGATCTCAGAAATTAGCTTTCAAACAAGGTACTTTATGGGTCATTATATTCACCGGACCTTCCTTCTCCTCCTTGCTTCACCTCCTTCCTTCTCTCTCGTCTCTCCCATTTCGTGTATCTCATTATTTGTCTGTTCTGCAATTGTCTAATATCTCCGCCAACAAAACTAGACGAGAACCTTCATCAGAACAAGACAAGAATCTTGAGCATCTCCAGTCATTATGGAGAACTACCAGAAAATAGAAAAGATTGGAGAAGGTATCAGTCTGACTGTTTCCTTCCTTTGTTTACAATGTTTTCGAATGCATCTAACTGTGTATGCGTCTTCCTAGGTACCTACGGTGTCGTCTACAAGGCCCGTGAACTGAACCATCCCAACCGTATCGTTGCCCTGAAGAAGATTCGTCTCGAGGCCGAAGATGAAGGCGTCCCTAGTACCGCTATCCGCGAGATCTCTCTCCTAAAGGAAATGCAGGACCCCAATATCGTCAAGCTGCTAAACATTGTTCACGCTGACGGTCACAAGCTTTATCTTGTCTTCGAGTTCCTTGATCTCGACTTGAAGAAGTACATGGAGGCTCTCCCCGTCAGCGAGGGCGGTCGTGGAAAGGCTCTTCCAGACGGATCGATGATGAACCTTGGTCTAGGTGAGGCTATGGTCAAGAAGTTTATGGCACAAATGGTTGAAGGCATTCGCTACTGTCACAGTCACCGTATACTGCACCGTGACTTAAAGCCCCAGAATTTGCTTATCGATCGCGATGGTAACCTGAAGCTGGCTGATTTTGGTCTGGCACGCGCATTTGGTGTCCCGCTGCGTACCTACACCCACGAGGTAAGTAATCCCCATCGAGTAGTTAATTAATTGGCTCGACTCTAAATTTATTTGGGGTTTGCCAGGTCGTTACTCTGTGGTACCGTTCACCGGAAATTCTGCTGGGTGGACGTCAGTACTCCA
This sequence comes from Penicillium taxi, assembly GCF_028828555.1. NCBI lineage: Eukaryota > Fungi > Ascomycota > Eurotiomycetes > Eurotiales > Aspergillaceae > Penicillium > Penicillium taxi. The sequence goes on from NW_026643205.1 coordinate 2,214,372, forward strand.
CCGGAGTTGACATGTGGTCCATTGGTGCTATCTTTGCTGAGATGTGCACTCGCAAGCCTCTTTTCCCCGGTGACTCTGAGATTGATGAAATCTTCAAAATCTTCCGGTATGTATTTCTTATTTCTCTGAACATTTGGACTCCTTTGTGCTAATATGTTTTCCAGCATCCTCGGTACCCCCAATGAAGAGGATTGGCCTGGTGTCACCTCGCTCCCGGATTACAAAGCTACCTTCCCCAAATGGAAGCGCCCCGATGCCCCTCTTGTTCCGGGCCTGGAGGAGGCTGGCCTGCAGCTTATTGACGCCTTGCTTGAATATGACCCTGCGCACCGCCTTTCTGCTAAGCAGGCCTGCTTGCATCCCTACTTCCGCCATGGAAGTGCTCACTACTCGGGCCGCGGTTCGGGTTCCGGTAACGGCGTTCACTGATTGATTTCCCCGGATTTACGAATTTTGGTTGTTTTTTCCTTGTAACCTTATTCACGTCAGTGGATGACAATATCCCCTGGAATGTTTCTCGTTTTTTTTTTTATGTATCAGGAGTTGGGGAGTGAACAAGGGCAGGACTACTCTGATCACTGGCTTTTAGTTCAGTGCAAGGCGCACATACCCTTTCGGCTGATGATAACCATGTTCTCATAGAGACAAACAGCCAAATACCACAGCCTTTTCGATTTCTAATTGAAGGACTCAACTGCGATGTTCGTAAATAGGACCAATCAAATCCGAACCTCGTATCAGAGCTGAAAAATCGGGGCGCACGTGAGATGCTAACCCTGCACTCATATGCGCTCAAACCTGTTCTAGAATTCATATCATGTAAGATTTCTAAACCAAAGCCTTAATGGGGATACTGCAGGTTCAGCTGAGGAGAAACTTGGGGGCCGATGCTGGTATGTTCGTATTTAGATCGCCAGCCCGACGGACATCCCTGCATCTTTGCAGTGACCGCTTATGAACGATGCCAAGCTGGGCTTAGCACCGGCAAGCCCGTAGAGACCGTACAAAGGTACGTGGAATGGGGTAATTTTAGAGCCTCTTACTGCTTACTTCTTTAATAAGCGCTCTCCGTCTAGCAGTTCAGAATACAAGAAACTCTTCAACGCTCCCTGTTTGTGTCCTTATAAATTACACGAAGAACAATTGCACCATAGACTGCCCTCAATATAACCTTTCATCATGGAATTTGACGATGAAATGGGCTGCGGGGTTTCCATACCCCCTGCTTCATCTCGTTCAAACAGCAGACCTCCTCATAGATTGCGTCGCCAGCCGCCACAGGAGAGTGTTAAGCAGTTCTGGGAGCAATTCAATACCAAGTACCCGGGAAAGGTGTACACAATACTACCAGATAACCCATATGCACGCACACGAGCCAGGCGAGTGCCAAATGGAGTGATCCAAGGTGAAGAGGCTGTTCAGTCATACGAGCAGGCACGACGAGAGTGTCAGAAATCCGTGGATCGTATTTCTAAAGAATGCAAGCGGGTGAATCAGAAATACACCGATCCCCATTTTGATATTGAGCTTGATCTCAAGTTTCGTCGCAGATACTATCTAGATGAACTGGACAAGCTAAATGAGGAGATGAGGCCGCGCGGAGTGAAACGTGTGACGGTTCGTTGGAAAATTCCTCAATATCTTTGTCAAATAGCTAGCTAATGTGGTACAGGAAATATTTGAGAACCCCCAGTTCTTCGTTAATGGACCGACAGCGTCAGATGTGCGCCAGGGTTATGATGGGGATTGTTGGCTCATGGCGGCACTGGGGACGATGGGCAACAAGGAGGAGTTGATTGAGAAGATCTGCGTTGCTCGAGATGAAGTGATTGGAATCTATGGATTTGTATTTCATCGCGGTAAGCCCACAATACTGGCGCCGGGCTGGTAAGAGACTGACAGCAACACCAGATGGCGAATGGCAGCAGTGCATTGTAGATGATAAGCTATATCTTCGTGCGGCGGACTATGACGAATCTATGGACGAAAGAGATATTTGGGATGGAATCAACCGTATCGACTCTGAAGAAGAGTATCGCCGAGCTTTCCAGACCGGCTCGCGGGCGCTATACTTTGCGCAGTGCGTGGATCCGAATGAGATTTGGCTGCCTCTCCTGGAGAAGGCATTTGCCAAAGCTCACGGTGACTATTCCGCGATTGAGGGTGGGTTTGTTGGCGAAGCGATCGAAGACTTGACCGGGGAGTCACATCAGAGATCCTCTCGAGCAATATTCTCGACAAGGATCGCTTTTGGACAGAGGAGCTTATGCAGGTCAACAAGCAGGTAATTGGGAGAAGCCACAAAACTGTTGGTGCATTCAGCTGACATGATTTTAGTTCCTCTTTGGTTGTGGGACTGGAATGTTTTCCAACTGGTTGGATCCGGAGTATAAAGGTCTTCCAAGAGCTAGAAATGATGGCCTGTCAGAGAATCACTCTTATTCAATTATGGAGGCTCGAGAGATCAAAGGCCACCGTCTACTCCGACTAAGGTAAGTAGCATCTGCAATCTCCCTCCATCAGGAATGTCAACTCATCTTCATAGAAATCCCTGGGGCAAGAAAGAGTGGCATGGTGCTTGGGGTGACGGAACTGAGCAATGGACAGCAGAGTGGATAGAACTGCTTGGACACAAGTTTGGAAACGATGGAGTTTGTATATCTATGTCTGGTTTTGTTCGACAAATTGCTAATTCGAGGGTAGTTCTTTTGGATCTCGTACAAGGATCTCCTCAAGAAATACCAGCACTTTGATCGAACTCGTCTCTTTGGTGATGAGTGGACAGTCACGCAGCAATGGACTACCTTGAACGTCCCCTGGTCCGCTGATTATCACAGTACAAAATTCATCATGAATGTGACCCAGAGCGGACCAACGGTCATCGTCCTATCCCAGGTTTGTGCGCATTCACATCATATAGACCTTGACTAACTTTACCAGCTCGACACACGTTATTTCAGAGGTCTTACTGGCGAGTATAGCTTTATGCTAAAGTTCCGAGTTCAGAAAGATGGCGAAGAGGACTACATGGTTCGCAGCCAAAGGAGCCACTTCATGCATCGGTCCATAAATGCCGAAATTGACCTTGACCCGGGCCGGTATCATGTTCTAATGAAAATCACTGCCTACCGCCATGAAGTTGCCGAGCCGACAGAAGAGACCGTACGTCGTCTCGCGCCATCTAAACGGGAGAAACTCGTTCAAGTCGGACTATCCTATGATCTGGCCCATGCCAAAGGCCTGGTGTCAGAGACTGAACAGGAGCGAAAGGAAGGAGACAGACGAAAGGCTGCAGAGCGTAAGCAGCTACGAGACGAAACAGAAAAAAGGCTCAAAAAGGAATGGATTCGCCAGCGGAAGATGGTTGCCCGACAGCAACGGATGGCTGTGCGACAAGCTGCCCAGATGAATGGGCCGATGTCGGAACAAATCCTGAATGAGAAACCGACTCAGTCTCCTACAGAATTCGCTAGTATCTCGAGCGATGCTAGCTACCCAGTCGCTACGCCGAGTGGTTCAGTGCCGACTATTCAGTTCAATGGCTTGCACCTACGTCATTCAAGCGTGGATAGAAAGCAAACTCAGTCGTCGCATCCAAGCCTCAATACCCGCCTTGATATGGACGGCTTGGAATGCTGCGATGTGGAATTTCTTGAAGGCTTCGAATTTGATAGCGACATTGATATGCCACCCGAGGAGTCTATCGCGAAGAACGCTGTACCTTCTCAAGATTTCGATGGACCTGCTCAAGATCCTTGGAATGCAGTGTGTGTGGTAGGACTGAGGGTATACTCTAAAGATCCTAAGCTGAGCCTGGAGGTTGTGCACCCTACGCCAGAATACGACGTTGAGGCTCCTTTAGATCGAGATGATCCCGCCGCGTCGGCAACCATTGAGAAGGAATTCTGGAGTACCAACACATCCATCTTTTCACCTGGTAGAGTCTAGCTAGGTACTTTCGTATGTAGACAAGCCTATTCAATAACGACCTCGTCCAAATCAGAATATAGATATTTGTGATCTGCTTCATGCTTTTCCGCGAACATGAGATCATTTCTTCAGGTAATCGGGGCTATTAACTGAACATTAGAGCTAACAATCCTTTATTGTCTTATCAAAAATACTCCTAATCCAAAATCCAATCTCTTGGTCTGGATTTTCATCGCTATGAGATATATTGGCTCTCCTTTCACCATATCCCTTCTCTCTTCCCCAGAAACAGGCTCTCCGCATGGCAGAGATCATTTCCACCCCTTGTTGGGCTAGAACTGTGGAACTGGGATTTGGCTCTCTGCTATGATGACTTGGTCGAGACTGCTTTGAATCTGAGTTCAGGCTAGTGTTCTGTCCCTGCGTAAAGATTCGCACCCATGGAAGGGTAACCTGTAAACGACCAATGCCACGGCTTGGCTCGTTCCACATTTGACCGCTCAGGCCGTAATCTAGGCCGTATGGTGGCCACCGAGAAATAGACTTTCTGCGTTTAACAACTCGCCCAGGGTCGATTTCGTCACCTACGTCGAAATCAGAGTATGTATCATATCTATTCAGGACATCAATTGACTCTGCAACAGTCTGATCTTCGGGGTTCTTGAGCACAGGGACTGGATAGTCAGGGCCTATGAGGTACTGAGGAAATGATTTGGGAACTTCTTTGCCGGCAGAGCGGAGAAAGAGAATCGGTGAGGCAAACGAATCGAACCATTTCTCGGGGGATGTGAAAAACTTTTCACGTGCCTCAAGTAGAGGGACCAAATCCGTGGGTGCAATTTTCCTTGTTGATCGTTTTTGCTTGACACTTGACGTACCTTCTGTGTCCATTATTTTCTCAGTTATACAGTAATCATCGAGACTTGTCCAGTCGCAGACTGGATCAAAAGCAGCGACAGCCTGTAGTGACTGGGCTTCTGTTAGAGCTAGCATAAGTGCCAGCGACCCGCCTATATGCGAGCCGAAGACCGCCAGCTGTGTGGGTTTAAGGTGGTTTTGAATCCAGTCAAAACCGACAAGCGTGTCATGGACAGGATTCGGATACTTATAAATCTTTTCTGACGATTTTGCACCAGTCTGCGCATCTAATGCTTTCTCTTCGACCTTACCAAAGCGATAATTGACTGTCACAACAGTAGCAGAGGTTGAGGATGAAAGCAAATGCTGCATTGGTGGCCCCAGTCTCGAACCATTAAGAGTCAACAAGTCACTGGACACCTCGTCAAGAGTGGAGTCCACGTGGGTTTGGACAGAAGATGCACTGGGTCCCCGGAATAAGGGCCCGGGAGGAAGATAGAGAATGACATTGGATTCTGGTGACTCAGGCTCGCTTTTAGCAGTGGCCCTTGACCTCTTTGGGCGTGTCACTCTTTGATACCGTCAATATCAAGATTATAAAATCATCTGAGGGAATGAGACACGACTCACCTTAGCGATATTGATCCATTGTTCCCAACGGGAAGTGAAAACGTCTTGTCAATGCATGTTGACGAAGAAAGTCCCCGATATAAGAGATGAATGGTACGAGGATTCTTCCTCAAGGCCAAATGGCATGAGTGGTATATCAAAGCGCGCATTGCGCCATTGTATGTTGATCCAAGGTTGCTGAAGTGTTGGAAAGCTGCGGATGAGTAAGTCAATTGGCCAATCAGGAGACTCAGCGCCGGCTCCACCCATTGAAGCATATAAATTCAAGGTTGACTCTTGACAAGAGTTGGATATCTAAAGGATTGAAGAACAAAGTACCGCTGACAGCGTACAGACTAACACCTACTTGACAGGTGATATGCTAAAATGTTCCAAGAGTTTGAAACCTGAAACGTCCGGGGCAAAGGCCTAACTGCAGATCTCGGGTATAGCCGAAGTACGAATCATCGCAGTAACATTTATTTAATTTGACGTTGACTGGAGGAGGGGAAAGACATCACTTGTAGAAGAGCTTACATGTGATGGACCTCTAAAACTGAGCCAACTAAGCATGACCTCATTGCCTATAGGACAAGGCTATGAGTTATAGAAGATTTTTGGCAGCTGGGATCTGATTGGTATGTGTTTTGGAGTAAGCTTAGCTTTTTGATCAAATCTGAAAGATGACAGCAACATCGAATCAGGTATGGAAAGACAATGCGGTGGCAATATGATGACGAGAGTGAGTACGTTGGTCAATCGATCGAAATCATTAGGCAAAGATGCAAAGGTGTCCCCGGGCTTGAGTTGCAGGTGATGGCTTGAAGGTAGGGATACCCCCAAAACAGAGGTATTTGCTTCGTCACTTTGTGTAGTAGAAGGGTTGGAATTTGAAGGGTAAATATGCTCTAAGGCTGATATCACTGCAGGAAGAAGGCAATTGTGGCACCTGAGCAGTAAGCCAAGGACAGTCGCATTGATCCCGTTGATCCCTTTAATAGCTAAGTTCTGTACTCTACAATGAGGTATTATAGTTGACTGTCGTCAATTTCCATTATTCATAGCTCATCACTTCTCTTGGTTATATATTCCTATTGGCTGTCTTAGTTTCACATCTAAACCCACTCTTAGGCTGCATTCTTGAATACCCACGCTTAGCGCTCTCTTTGCCCTGTTGGTTCCCCTCCTCCAATCAAATATTTATGCCTCAACACGTTCTGACACATGTTGCCCCAAATCTGCACCGGGGACGTGGCGTTCTCAGAGAGCCTCGCGGTTGTGTCGCATGACTTCAGTTCTACAGTGCTACGCTGCCTTTATAAAACCACTATGTCCTCCTTAGTAGCCGTGTAACCGGGCTCAACTGGAACCATTCGTGACTTGATACATTCACAATTGTCATCTGGACTTAGACTAGGACATTTGAATAGGGAAAGCTCTCAAAACTGTCGAGTTTTGTCTTGTTCGCGCCTGCCTACTCTAGCAATGAAAACCTGGTCACGTGTCAACGTGCGTTCAAATTGGAAAATAAGAAACAATACGAGTCTGACAGATTGAGTTGTTTTCACTTGGAATCTCAGTCTGGATCTGAGCCTGGATCTGAATCTGAACCTGAATCTGAACCTCTTGAGTCTCTCTGCATCAAGCCATGGGTTTGAAAATGGAGGAATGTGATTTAATTGCGAGCTCTGACCTCGGGACCCACATTGACGCCCCGTTCCTACCTTACTGGGCCCGCTCAAGCGCGCTCGCTCAAGACTTGTTGGAGTATTCTGACGAGCCTATCGAATACGATCACGACGACCAGGATTACAGTGACAACTGTTTCTTCTTTCCAGAAGACTGCTCTTGGACTCCTCCCAAGGACCAGACCGTCAAGGTTGTCCCAGAGCTTATCTTTCCGGCACCCATCGAGTCTGCACCCGACAGCATGATTCCCGGTCTTCCAGATATCAAGATGCTGGACTCGGAGGCGCTGAGTGACCTTTTGGAGGATAACCTTTCTCCGCCTGAGATTACCAGTATCTTGTAAGTCCCATTGACCCTCAGCTTCTGTAGAGGCTCGGGAGCATCTACCCCCTCTTCAACCATGCGCAATCACTAATACCAAAGCTTCTGTCTAGTGTGTTCGCTACCAACGGCGCCGTCTTCGCCTATGCCTCCTCCCTTTCCACCCGACAGCTGCGCAACCTTAGCGCAACATATGGAGCCGCATATACCTGTTACGCCAAGACCGCATCAACCGGAAACCTGACTGGCGTGAACCCGGCCAGTCACCCTTCGTCCTACGTTACTGCACAATCAATGTCGCTGGGAGATGTCGGCTCGATTGTCTTTGAGCTGGAAGACTCCGTTGCGGTCGTCACTCGAATCGGCGATAAGCTCCTCCTGGCAGCAGTGGGACCCGGTAAACCAGAGGCCGCAGCCAGCGGCATCGATCCAGACTACCTTGGCATCGAGGGCATCTCCGCCGACGCGAATGGGGCCACATCTGATGCGACTGCAGGTGATGGACGTGTATCTGTGGCTGCTCCCGTCTCAAACACTCTTTCCAATGGCAACCTCGATACTCAAGTTGAGATTGACCGCAGTGCCGATCTCGCGCGGTTGGCTAGCTTGAACCTCTCAGCTCCTCCTTCGGTATTGCTTGCTCTGGAGTCAAAATGTGCTGCTTTGGGTCGGTTCCTCGGAGCGAAGCTGGACGACCTGGAGAGCCCGGAGGATTTCTGATTTCTATTTCTGAACTGACCATATTTGCGCCTTCTGCTGTACTTCAAAATTCATACCCCAGTATTTCTTATTAAATGAATGAATCTATGATTTATACATTCAGCGAGAACAAGACCCTCAGCATTCCGAACGTGTCCTGTCAATGGACTTCCCCAATTTAGCCATTCCCTGTTGTGCGGTTTGACTTTGCATGGTTTACACCGATGGTTTTCTCGAAGCAATCAAAGAGATTTCCGATATTTTCAAGATCAAGGCTAGATATCGAGGCTGGCTAGCGAATTCCTTGACGAGTTCGTTCGAGTCTCTACCCTCGATGACCAATGTTCAACTTTCCCTCGCTTGGAGAAGATCAACAACACCAGGACCCAGTCATCAATGTAGCGTGAGCGAAGCCTGTTCAGATACCCCGAAGCCAAGTTTTGAACTGGGTTCTCACAGGTCAAATGACCGTGGAAACAATGATTTCCACACTAGTCCTTCCCATCATGGCTGATATCAGCAGTGGATCAATCTTTCAAGAAAGATGAGCTTGTCTCCAGAAATGGGCGCGTACCTCAATGAGCTCAAGACTCAGCTCAGTGACTCGAAAAAGAATGTGACTTATGGGAACTGGACAATATGGCCATATACACATTGTTTAATATTATGGGCTAACCACGTATTCTAAGAGTGCAGGAAGTGACATGCCCATTGTCTCTTTATTCATCAAAATTATCAGCTCTGGCTTTTATTTTGTAAATTCGGCAATGAATACTCGGCCTATCACTTTAAATATCCTCAAAGTGCATTAGTAGAGGTCGGCTCGGTCGTTCACAATTTATACCTGGTAAATAAGTTCAGAGTGCAATCCAAACTCCATCGAGCTAAGAATCACACCACTATATAACTCTGCCTAAAACCTCTTCTTGATCTATATTTCTTCAGAGAAAAAAAAAAAACAAATGCGCACTCGGTTTCAAACATAACCTTCATTTTTACTTTAATTTTAGTAAGGTGTGAAGTGTCGTTAAATCATATACTACCTAATAATTACTTGGCTATTTATGCTACTTCTCAGACTGGTGATCATATGGGGTATAGGACGAACATGGCCATCTGTACCCAGGTATAGAAATCTCAATTCAATAGTGAGTCAAATTATTATTTGCAGGATATTAAATCATTTCATATCATCAAAATTGACATTGTATGCACAAAAAGACAATAATCCCAAGAGATAAAAATTAAAATCTCAGGGTACGCTCAAATCTCACTTAGTAATAGATGGGCTAGAAGATCGAAAAAGAGACATAAAAAGAAACAAAGCACAAACCAAAGAAGTAAATGCAAATATTCATCACGAACCGTATTGCGCATTGCATAGCATACTCAGTCCAGACAGTGAAAAGCAGAAGTTATTGAAACCCGACAGAAGATAAACTAACAGTCAGATCCATGGACTTTCTACTTTCTACTCGACCGCTGAGCCTCCGGGTGCTGTGTGGAAGTGGCTAGCTGTGCTGGCAGAACGACTCACACCGACAGTAGGGCTGGTAGCTCCCTTTTCAACAGTGGGAGTAGTCACTGTAGTGGAGGAGGTTGCTGCGGCTCCTTCAGGCTGCTTCTCCTTCTCGGAGTAGGTGGGAGGAGTAGCGGTGGCAGGGATGGTGGCAGCAGCGGCAGTGGGAGAGGTTGCAACTGGGGAGGTTGCAACTGGGGAGGCTGCGGTTGGGGAGGCTGCGGTTGGGGATGCTACGGTTGGGGAGGCTACTGCTTGTGGTGCTGCGGCTGCAGCTACTGGGGCAGCATGAGTAGGGCCACGGGTAGCATCCTTGATGACAGTCCACCACTTCTCAGCATCATTGGGAGTGTGTGCCTTAAAGCTCAACTCAGTGTTGGTGTGGAAGGCATTTCCGACCTTTCCGCTGGACACGTCCTTGCCCTTAACGTTGAACTTGACGCCGTCGATGGCGCCGACGATGCAGTCGGGCAGATAGAGAGACAGCTCTGGGGTGGGGTCCTTCTTGAAATCATCGTCACCCTTGAGCTCGTGCAAGTAGCCAGCCGGTGTGACAACGTAGTATCCAGTGCTGTAGCCCTTGATCAAGGCACGAGAGCGGCGCTCGAGCGAGCCCTCAATCAGAGGCTGTGTGGATTTGTGATCTTGGTTCGGGTAAGTGATGCTCGCAAATGAGCGCAGCGGTCCGTCTGGGTTCACCAACGAAGCTTCATTGCGCATGGAGAAGTTGACCCATTCGAAATCAGCAGGGATACGCTTCGCATTGCCCAGAATATCGGTGTACATGGCCCGCTGGCGATCCAACTGACCGTTCATCAGCTGGAAGAACTGGTCCAAGGCGCCCTGGACGGTCTCCAGAACGTGGGCCTCGAATTCCTGGAACGAGTTCTGCACGACCAGGATATCTTGGCGGTGGTTATTCTCCTCAATCACCTGCTTGTTCAGGCGGTGGTTGATGCCGCGCTTAAGAATGTAAGGGTCGTGGGCTGTCTCAATCTTGCTGCCGATAGCGGCATCGTGCGTGGCAGCGTTTTGGCCCAAGAGCTCAATATGCTTCTGGGTGGCTTGTCGAGCCTTCTCGACAGCCTTGGCTCCCTTAGCTGCACCGGCGCTGAGTTCCTTAGACTTGTTTTTGATTTCCTTGTGTAGGCGCTCGAGGGTCGGGAGAACCGACCCCTTGAGGTTCTTCTCGGTTTCCAGGTGCATGTTCACCATACCCTACAGATAAGAGAATTGATCAGCAATTGTCGATGAAAAAAGTATATCGAGATTTCGTACCTGAGCGTTGCTACGAATATTCTCGAATAGACCAGCCACACCCCCAGCACTGGTGCTGAAGTGATGGCCCTCTTTCAAGGGTTCACTGACAGTCTGTTCACATAAGTTAGGATGAATGGACGATACGCTTTAAACCTTGGCAAGAAAATACCTTCAAGATCTTCTCCTGGTCCTTCGACTGAGATTTTGAAACCTTGGCAGTGGCTGAGACATAGTCCTCGAGGTAACCGCACATGTGCTTCCATGCTCGGAGACGCTCAAGCAAAAGATTGGTAGTCTATCACAATTGAGGTGTTGTTAGCTTCAGTTCACTTTTGCAGGGGGTGGATGTTGCTACCCCGCCAAAGGTGGGGTGATATCGGAAACAAACCTCGCTGCTATCAGTGTCGGGAATAGCCTCATCGTCGCTCATAGAGGTACGGCGAGTGAGGTTGCTATGCATAGTAGACGACCGCTTCGGGAGCGAGTACTCGACGGGGCTCGCCATTGTGTAAGGGGTAAGTTGTTGTTTACTGAGGAAGTGTCGGAAGCGTAGGAAGAGTAGATTTCAGATCTGGTAATGATAAGCAGTCAATGGAACCAACTTCCGAGTCGTGAAATCAAGGTAAGAGTAGATTCAATGAATTGTCGTGTACTATGTAGTCTGTAGACGGTTACCGGATTATCGTACAAGCGCAATATGCTAGTACCAATTTAGCTGAATGAAGGTGGGGTATCATAGAGGAGATGGATGGTCTCTTAATAAAGTCCCGATCAGATTAAGAATACCTATGAGGTCACTGCCCGCGTCAGTGGTGCCAAATATTTTAGAATTTAGAATTTGCAGTTTAAAAGCCGTACCAGATATCTCTGTATCTTGCGGTCATTTAATTTTATAGAAGATTTATGGTTGCGATTTTAGCCAGGTCAAAAAGGTAAGTTGTAAGTAATTATTGTGTCGCTAAGTATAGTCTACTAATATAGCTCAGTCAGGCAAAGTTACCATGGTGCTGGGATTCCACGCCACGGGCCCATTTCTACATGCGGACAATTATAAGAAACAGATGAACTCGGTACCAGATCTACAATGATCTACAGTGATTAGCTTAATCGAGAGTAGTGGAGACGTTGAGAAAGGGGAGAAGGAAAAATCAAGGCCAGTCATTTGTGGCTGATAAATCGTCAGTAATACGTGAGGTAAGAAGGCCATGTGCGTAATTCAAGCAATTCAAGTAGTTCAAGCTGTGGAGAGGTATTGTCCCCTTCAGCGAGTCATCTTTTAACGTAGAGAAAATTAAATGTTCATATCTATGAAAATATAAAAGTGCCCCGAGCCTGTCTATCAAGGGTGCCGAACGCCGTAGAAGAGCAGACAGTGTCTGTCAAATGCTGAAACACCAGGAGTATTCTGAGTGCTGAATGAAGAAGAAAGAGGATGATGTGGATGCTGATGATGCCAGTGACCAGCACTGAGGAGAAGCTTTTCGAAAGGGGGGAGGGGGAATCAAGGAGAGACGAGAGATATTTCTGTTTGGGAATAGATCGAGGCATTCACCGTGGCGTATCACGCTCTAGCGCGGGCTTGTACTAGTCGAAGGCTGCGTTCCGCATCGTCAGCATTCGAGCTGTGCAAATTGTGTAAACCAGGGTGATTGACCTCCGATGGTGTTAATATCCCACTAGTCCGCCCACTGCGAAGATAGGCCTGTTGTGGTGACTGGAGCATTGGCGTTGACGGCAAGCTGGTCGATATAGCTGTATTGTAGTCGGGAAGGTTGGAATCAGAAAATCCAATGTTGGCGCGCACGGCAGTCGAGTAGCTGGGAACTCGACTGAGTGTCTCGACCTCGGCATATTGTGGATGGAAGGGAGTCGCCATGCCAGATGGGATGCGATCCGGGTCCATTTCGTCCGAAGGCCTGCGAGAGAGCTCAGGGCTTGCTGGGCCGTGCGTTGTGGAGCCAGATGTTGGACCAGATGTTGGACCAGATGTTGGCCCGAAGTAATCGAAATGCACATTGAGTTGTCGTGAGTTGGGATGGCTTTCTGACTCGAATGAACTCTCGTTGGGAGATGGGAATCCAGCGTAGTAGTTCGCGTTCAGGGACTGCAGTCGACGATGTAGCGCCGAAGCGGAGATATCAGTGTTGGTCAAAGCATTCATCGATGCCAGGTTCTCCGATGAAATGTTGCGACTGAGAGGGCCAAACGGTGTGCCTGGTCCACTGCCCGGTCCCGGTGTACGGTAGCCGTTGGGGTCAACCTCGCTGTACAGCTGATCAAACTGGTGCTCGCCGTACAGTGGAGGGGCCTGATTAGTAGCAATGTCATCGGCAGCTCTCCTCTGGCTTGCCGATGTTGTTGTCGCTCCATCATGTTCACAGATGTTGTTATTCTCGTCGATATGGATGCTGGGAGAAATGAAGATAGAAACGGGAAGGGTGGCACGAAGCTAAATTACGACAAGATTAGCATGGAAACGACTCACGAATTTCGGTCCAACTCACTTCACTAATGTGGCCATCAGGGTTGTGTAGTTGAATGCGGAACTTCAACTTGTGGCGGATTTTAATGCCCTTGGTGTCTGTATCCTGCAGACAGCGTGTCAATGTGGGGGGCATGTCTAGGTAGCGTGTAAACTGATAGCCCTCGGCTACCTCATCAATGACTTCGATGCTATCTTCTTCGAGCTCATGCTCGTCTGTGATGATAGTCCGGGTGGTCTTGTATGTATTGCGAATATGGTCGGAATCTTCCGGGTTGAGCGTCAAATCATGGCTTTCTATCAACTGTGACGTCGTCTGTCCAATGCGCAGGCCCTTCAGCAGGGGTATTAATTTGAAATCCACCCGGATCGAGGTACCAAACGCAACTGCCTTCGTCGGAGTACTGATAGAGTATTCAATCTTGTTCGGCCAGATATTATCGACCGACTGTAGAATATCAGCCTGAGCTCACTACAAGATTTGAGAAAGATGATAGTTACCATCGCATGCGATAGCTCCAGAGCACTTGAATCCAACGTCCGGATAATACGAAGCGGCTTTCGCGCAACGATATCTTTGGCATATTTGCGCCCGATCTCAGCCTTGAAGCGGTACATTACCCAGCTCTCTGAGAGACCTTCCACACTCTCTGGCATTGCACCATCCAAAACTACATCGAATGGGTACTCGTAGTTTCCAGCTGCGAGAATCTCTGTCTTGCCCTTGCCAGGGTCCCGAAACCGCCATGTCTTATCGTAGAAGACGCGTTCTCGCCATGACTTTCGGCCACCGGTTGACGAACTTGAAGGAAGGTGCCAGCTACAGGGGGCATTCCGGTTAGCATTCTTGACGTCGCGATTATATTAGCATGACGTACCAAACCCGTGACATGCCCGTGAGTTCGAGCCGAATGTGTTTTACGGCGAGAGGCTCAGACAAGCACAGCACCAAGGTCCCCTTTAGATGGGCACTGGCAGCCTCGTGCTCGCCGCCACGGAACACGATATAGTCATCGTTCAGACTGTAGACCCGTGAGAAGCTATCCAACAACTAATCTCAAGGATCTAGAAATCCCTGGTCTGCCACTTACCGAATATCAAAATATTTCGCATTACTTGAGCTCCCACCACCGCTGAAGAAGCTGAGAGCCATTTGAGGGGTCGCGATCGCGTCGCCGATTGACCACGAGAGAGAGTAGAGTATGCCAAACGGGGGTTTGGAATGTCGGAGGAAAAGAAGATTAGCAAGAAGAAAGGGTGACACAAAAAGGCGTTTTTCCTCCTGTGATCTGCCGGTCAATGTTCGCAAGACCCAAGACTCAAACGGGGGTCCCACAGTGCGGATGAGTGGAGATGTGCCGCTTTCGGCGCTTCCGGCGAGAAGTGGCGATACAAAAAATTAGGGAAGACTAGAGGAACTAAAAGGGATCAGGAGTAAGAAAAAAAATAGGGGATTAGTAGCCATAAAAATACTCAAGAAAACCGATCTGTCTAGACCATTCAACTTAGACGGATAAATTCATGTATTTTTACGTCAGCGATGGAATCATGGTTCTTATCCTTCGTACTATAAACTATTTCCCTATCATCGTTTATTCGTTTATCCAGAGCCTATCACGCCATCTATTCGGGCTCTTAAAGCATGACCTGCATGTTATGCAGGTAGACATATATGCTCTCTTGCAGATGTCTAGATGCGACTTTCCTAGGAACTAGGGCTAGGTCGAGATGATCATTGATCTTCCTGTCCCACTCCGTAAAGTACTCTGTTCCTACTAGAGTACTAGAACCATACTTTGTATACTAAATGTCCGTCATGCTTAAAATCCATGTGGACTATGCCACGCGAATGATCGGCACATGAGCAAATCATTTTACTACATCCTCCGACTTCTCCCTTTCTCGTCCGTTTCAATTTTCGTATTTTTTCTTTTTCTTTTCCTTTTTCCCTTTTCTTTTCTCGGAAACATCCGGATTTCCACTCAAAGCTCAAGCTCTCGGAGGTACTAAGTAGATCCACCTATGATCCACAAGTGTCAACTTGCTCACCGACCAACATCCAGTTTTTTCTGATTGGATCTGACGAACCATGGCCATCTCAACAAGATAAGCCTGTTAAGGGTCCGGATCACTATAATCCTAAACATGGATCCCAACCTATTACTAGTTTTAGTAGTTACTCAATAGTTAGTACTTTTGAGAATCTTCAGGCTTTTAGTACTTCGTAAAACAGGGGGATATGAAGGAATAGTCATCACTAGGAAAGGTCTCGGCCGGCCTACATACGGGATACGGCTTCACGGCTTCACGGGCAGCTCCACTCCACCGGAATCCCGACTGTCCAATTATGCGTTCGCGTTGCCATCGGGCCTGCCTTGGTCGATCTGGAAAATGCTGTACCTGTACATGTTTCAGTCTTGCAGAAGCGCATTGACGTGGCGGTTACATGGATTATTTCGTTTTGCTTTTTCTTTTTCTTTATCCTCCATTTAATTCCATCAAATCGGATAGCTTTTATAGCTTTCGGGTAAATTCGTAACTTGGTGTGTACCTGTATGGAAGGAATGCCAGACCTTCCATATCAAGGTAAAGACAGCAATCTAATGAAAAGATAAAAATGGAAACATTTGAAGGTTTTAACTTGAGGTTCCTACGGAGTACATCCGTGGACCGCTTAACCTAGGTATACAGTAAATTTTCACCCTTAGACCCACCGCGGCAAGTAGATCATTGTTCGGATTTTGATCGCTAACTTCTAAGATGAACCGCTGGATGTAGCTATCGGTGTACCTGTAATTCATAGAACTTAGAACTCACTCTCATCGTCATACTTTCAAGGTTTGAATTTGAGGTTTATACTATGACGACTTCCACTCTTCGTGATAAAAATAACTCATTACTTCATAGTCACTACTGTGGTTCTTCCAAGGTTGGTTCTTGAGGTCTCCGAGCTGGCCTTATCAATGAGTTTCAAGGTTCCTGGAGGCCAGTAGTGTACCCATTTAGTTACAGAGATCTCGACCCACAACATACATACCCAAGAGTCAAAGATACAAAATCCCCTGTCAATCATCGCAAGGATCATACCTAGAAAATTCACTAGGGACAAGGAAGAGGCCCGTTCCACTCCATATGCAATACCCCTGACATCTTTCACTTTCACTTTCACTTCCCGTGGCAAGATCGAGGTATTCGGTATTCGGTATTCGGCATGCGGCCGGTACCCATTGAGAATTCCAATGCCGGGATAGCATAGTATTTCACATCCCATCATTTGTTCCCGAATGATACGATGCAATTCTTGACAGATGAATAAATGCCGAGACGGGAATAATAGTTTCTATCAAGCATTGATCGCCCCATCTGCCAAGACTAGGGGATAAGGATTTTCGCGCCGAATCGTGCAATGCCCTTGCACAAGGCTGTTCCTTGCGCCACATGGTTTGTGGTCTTTCGGAGTTTTCCGTAAATCCAGAACTGGGAGGGTCTGATCATTAGGCTGATCGTTAGGTATGCCATGCAAACGCCAATCTGACTACGACTCAGATTAGAGTAAAATAGCGATAAGGATCTACCTTATCATGACCTGGTCACGGTCAATGTTAGGGCACATAAACGTGCCCAGTGATTACCTACGTAGGGTCCATGTCTCTTGTGACGGATTCTGTCAAGTGAACCTTTGAAAGCTGAAGGGCGAGCTGGGGCACACAATCACTTAAGTGGCTGATATGAGAACGTTGCCCGTGTCATCCATCCGGACACGCTATTCGTTCCTGAGGGTACTGAAATGCCCCGTTTGCATGAAATATCACTTGCCACTGATGATCAAGATAAGCTAGTAGATACGCATTTAACCGGACGCTTGATAGCATCCCGAACTTACGAAGGATCATGGATCGAAAATCTATGTACATAGTAAGCTCAAATTATATAGGCCTGCATAGCTATGGGATTAGCCGGAAAAAAGAAACCCAGACAGACTCGACAGCAAGTGAAAAAAATGCAAATATATGATCAATTAAAATTCACTTATGTATTTGGGGATTTTTGTTCATGACTTTCATGACTTCCATAAGATACAAATATCACAGCAGGAAACGCATTAAAGTAGACCAACCTCCAGAGCGGATTTGGTTATCTTGTCCGTGTCTTGAATGAGTGTTCCCACCAACCAAAAATATATGCGATGGAATCCCGCGAATATTATTAAAGCCATGGCAGCAATTAATGAATGAATGAGCCATTTTGTGACGTAGTCGTCAAGTAATGATATTGTCCAAGTCAGAACGCACTCTTGGACCAGCAAGGGCGTTCATAATGAGAACGGAAATTGAAGGATTGGGTATTGGAGGTGCCTGGCCCCCTAAAAGATCCAGCTCAGAATGATATAGAGGAGTATGCAGGCTCCGACACAGATACCTGCGACCTTGAGCACTGCCACAGTATCACCTTGTTTTGCCATTCGTGTCAAACGGCTGGCACTGCCTTTCAAGTTGGTCGAGAAGGAGGAGAACACATCATTCTGGACAGAAAAAACTATGGTTAGTCTGAGAAAACATCAAGGTCTCTGGCATGAATCTGGAAGACCTACGGTGTGATCGAGTGTGTCTTGGTCCCGCGCATTATCGTGGATGTCAATTGTTACAGATCGAAGAGCGGAGACTTTGGAGGAAAGGGAGTTCAAGAGCGCATTGTTCTGCCTAGGATTCACATGTCAGTGAAATATCTTTATATATTGAATATCAAGGCTGTTCGGTCGGAGCTGTATGTGGCGACGGCTTTCAGGGGTGAGGACATACTGCTCGCGTTCGTAGGCGTCACTCATTTCGATAGTATTGAAATATCTTTTGAAATGTGCCAAGGGTTATTTCGTGGGGTATGTTTCTTACTTCTTGATGAAACTTGGAATGAAAGGGAGTAGTGACAAGTGGTTCCCCGGTCGGAGATAACGGGGTATGTCATGTGACCTGTCTATGGGGACTGCTCATCAGAACATCCAGTATCATCTCCCTTAAGATTGAAAAATAACTGAATTTTGGGTTTCAAAAAATCCCGACATGCAAAGGAAGAATATCCTTCAATCTTGGGATTTTATAAGAAATCCAAAGTTCATAAAAAAACATGATTTAATTGATAGTTCTCATTTTAGATACAACAGGCAGTTATCTTGATGCATATGCCTTAACAAAGAGCATCTCAGTTGGATGAATGGTTCCCTTGTCCTTCTTTGGATCTTTGGAAAATACCATACGAGACCCGCTTCCTTGAATGGACTAGACGCACAAGTGATCTACAACTTGGCCACTTCGATACTGGCGAGTGTTCGCAATGGAGCACCAGCCCGACTTCCATCACCCTCCATAGCAATATTGGACGAGTTCCCCGGCGATGGATGCAGTCTCCACTTCTCTCGTAAGTCCTCCGATGCTTTACCCTCGAAACAATCCACGATATACTTCCCCAATATTGGGAGGAATTTGAACCCACTACAGCAGTGTCAGTCTTAGTTCCAATCTAGGGATTTTCCTTAAATTGAGCAACACTTACTGTCCTGAGCCACCAGTAGCAACAAACAGTCCTTGCAGCGTCGGATGATCATCGATAATAAAGTCACCCTTCACAGTATCAGTGTACCAGCACAATCGACGTTTCATCCACGGTCGATCAGCGAACTTGGGGAAAAATCGACGCAAGCCTTCGCGTAGGGCTTCATCGGCGTCCTCGGGAAGATACCCTGACAGCACATTACTATCAACCTTAGGAGTAGATACAGTCCTGCTGGTCCCACTATCTTGGATAATAACTTCGTTTGCAAAGCCGTACCCATGCTGTGCAAGCTTGAGAATGTTTGAACCCGGAGTTGGCGGGAAGCAAAAGATTCCGCTGCTCAGGTTCATTATCACCGGGGTGGATTCCAAAGAGCGAGCTTCATCCGGTGTCAACTGGATCATTCCGACCGGATGACCTGAGCCCGTAGCAGCGTGGGCTATGTCCAGAATCCGATTTGTCCATGCGCCCGTACTAACAATAACCCTTGAAGCGAGCATGAAATTTCCATGAAAGAGGTTGACGCCCACCACACGCAAACCTTTCTTGCGCAGTGACGTGACCGTACCACGAGGACCAGAGACGATCGAGATTCCCTCGACGCTACACCGAGAAGCCAGCTGCTGAATGCTGCCTGCAGCGTTGGCCCAGCCGCCTCGTCGGTTGAGATATCCGCTAAGGCCGGCGAGTTTGGATGGTATATTAGGGTAGGAATTCAGGAGCTCAGTCGCATGTGGGAGGTCTTCGACGTGGCCTCCAGTAGCTAGAATTGTTTCCCGGGATTTGGTGATCAATTCGTGATTTGCTGTCTCGGATAGTAGGGCAAATCCAGATTCGTAGAATTGATCCTTATACTCTGTTTTCCAGCCATCGTAGGCCTCACGGGCCATCTTGAAATAGACTGGGTCACCATAGTCAATTCGTATAATGCGAGAGATGTCTACGCTGCTTCCATCCACTGCTGGAGGCGTATATCGGTCCAGGACTGTGATATCATTGTATCCACGCTGTTTGAGCTCGAGGGCGGTCGAGAGCCCGAAGACGCCGGCGCCCACAATCACAATTGGATCAATTTTGAGGATAGACATATTTGCTGATAAGGAAAAGCAATCTTGAAAGTTTACATCTGATTTTAACTATGGTTTTTAAATATTACATGGTTAACCCGGCTTTATTCCGGGAGGCCGGGAGACACGGGAACGGGCCGGCTCCGCGTCAATAGACGAAGTAGTATAACCTTGGAACTTATGATCAGTGACAACTCTTCAAATGTTCCAATGCTCACTATTATTCCGATATGGGGTTCAAGCTAAGCCAGTCTTCGAACGCCCTCTCATAATCTTGAAGTTGCAAGAACAATGCCTCTCCTTCGCGGAATTCGAAATTCGGATCCTCTATTAAATTTGGAACGTCCATTGCCGGAGATGTTTTGCTCAGCTCTTGGTGTAACTGGGCTGCATGTTCAGTTTGCTCTGGCGGGTAGGTCACACACTCCGAGGCAACTGTTTTATGTCCTGCAATGCCAGCAGACCCAATTAGAGCGAGGTCAGGTTCAGCAATATTGACTGAAGACACCCCAGAGCTACCAAGGCTATCTTTAGCTAGTACTGGTCCGTAGATATCTCCTGTGGAGTCCGGCAACTTTGCGGCATGCGTATAGACGATGATTTTCCACAGTAGCTGTAAATTCACGGACCATTTTCTTCGCGAGTTAGATCCCGATGAAATGGATTCTGTAGTTAGACCGCCAGGGGAGATGCTGTTTCGTAGCTGCTCGAGTTGATGGACCTAATGGAGCGTTACTAATCAATTTTTTGTCGAAATGATCTGTTAAGATTTACCTGTCGATCAATGTGTGGCCATCGGGTGCCCATACCGCGCAGGAACCGAAGACATTTCCGGAAATTTACTTGTGCCTTGTTGTTGAATACAGGATCGTCGGTAAAACTATGCTGCAGATGGATCGTCGCAACAACAGCCACACAGTGACCTATAGTTGGGTCCGATACCTCAAAGCCCTTCGTCTCGAAAAGTTCAAGAAGATGCACTATCCAGCCGGAGTGCAAAGTGAGCTGTTCAAAAGAATTGCGGAGGAAGGACTGTGGCATCGTTCGTCGAAAGCTCCTCAATCTCATAGAAAGTAGAAATGGATGATTGAGGATGCAAGGTACAGCATGCCAGGCAATCTGGAAGAAAATCCAAGGCCCCCAGTAGTCGCGATGCGCCTCTAGCTCAGCTGGTGGGTGTTCTTGGAATCGGCTAGCGTGAAGTCGGTATTTCAGCGGCATGCAGCTCTCGTGCTCGGTATGCCGGTAGGTTATCATTGCATAATCTGATTGTGGATGCCAAGGGGGATGCACGTCGACTGTGACAGGATCCATGGCGTATCTGCATGCCAAAGCCCAGCCGTCGCTGATATGCATATTAGCTTTATTGAGACCTATATCTAGCTTTGAGCTGCTGCTGCTGCGACTAAGGTCTTTCCGTAACATGGTTTCCAGCGGACTAGAAATATCTTTGAGAGGCGTTGGTTGCACAGATCCCTGGATGTTTTGAAGTATTATCACACTTGCGTGGCATGCCCTTCGCTCATCGTGCTCAGATTCCTCCAAGGTGTTCCAGGACTCCAGGTCTTGACCCCTGATATTATTTATTAAGAAGCAGGCTGTCCTAGTATAGAACCCCGCCCGAACTAAATGACCAGCTAATTGTTGAACAAATGTTAGCCTAGAAGCAGCAGAAAATTTCTAGTCTCTTACCTGTATATTCTAGCATGCTCAGAATGCAGAGCGTCTGAATAGTTGACAACTCTACAGTCCCATTAGCTAGCCGTTCCATGACTATTTGAACTGCTTTTTCGGTTTTAGACTTGATTTCAAGCTCGACTTGGCTATCCCTAATGCCCCGCCCCTTGAAACGAAGGCCTGTAGCTTCCATAGCAAGTACAAGTTCCTGGTCCCTATTTTTTAATGATGTAACTGGAAGCCTCGAGTAGAATAAAGGCAAAGGCTGCGAGTTGCAAAAAGTTAGATAAAGCTGAAGGGCCGAAGTATCGGAAGATTGCGCCCTGAATCAGCTGTTAGCGATCCGGTTGCATGACAAACGGAGGATAACTTGCGGATATAAATAGTCGCTGACAGAATCCTGGGGATTCGATGGGGCAGGCTGAGTTGCAGATAAACTTGTAGAAGACGGGCAAACATCACTTGTTTGACTTTGTTGCCGACTATACATTCAACTCAGCGATCATCATTGGGAATAGTAAAGCCTGAGAACGTACGTAATATAGTCTATCAATTGCTCAAGTTTGCTTTCGATTCTAGAGACACGATCCTCCTAGAAAGCAGTCAGCATCTACATTTGAATAGTTTCAAAAGACATCTTACTATATCTCTGGCAAAGCTGGAGTCTTTTTCCACTTCCCCAATAGAGTATACGCATCTCTGACCTAGCCGCTCGCAGAAAGAGCATGTAGGCTTTTCTCCCGGACAACGTGATTTCTTACGTCTTTGAATTTAAGTATAGAATAGGTCAAATAGATATGTATGGAACAGCTTACCGACAAGGCTCACAGGCTTGACGTGCACGCTTGGAGGGCCGCTCATCTGCCATGCATGTAAGATTCGTATTTTTCCAAGGCGATATTTAGTCCAGTTAGAAAGATTGTTTCAAGAGTTGTTCTCGATAATCAATGATGAATGTGAAGCTTGAAATTTGAAAATCAAATCACAGGACTACAAGGCTATGTGCTTGTATCGTGAATAGATCGGGAACCAGGAATGAAGTGAGGTTGTGAAATGCAAACCCCACTTCTATACAACCTAAAGGAGTTTAGCTTGAGTATCAGATATGCAACTGCCCCAGCCCAGCTAACAATTCCTTTCGTGAAAATATGAAAGTCCTTGTCATCTTCAATGCTTATTGTGCTACTCACAATATCTGACACTGTCTATATACCTAATCCCTGTCCAGGGTACAGAACTAGCCCACGATCAGGCCCTTGATCCAGTTAAAGCATGCCTGGAGTCCCTTCAGGCAGAGCCTGTGACGCATGTCGTAAACAGAAAAAGAAGGTACAATTCCATAATCTAAGGATAAAGTCTTCAATCACTCACGAAGCTAGTGCGATGAGAAACAACCCGCTTGCGCACGATGCATCCGCTTGAAACTGAAATGCGTAGGTTCAGGCATGAAACGCTTCAAATTCCAAGCGGAAAAAGACTATACAGTCCTCGTTTCAAACAAATCTTCAAGATCAAGCCCAAATCATGATTTTGTCGTGATGCAGCCAGAGTCTTTCTTTACTCCCCTAGGTCAAATGGATGTTTACCCCTCTCCATGCTCAAGCCCTGGCAACGAACTTTCACTGTTGAGGAGTGCGTTTACCAAGACTATAAACCGCTCTACTGACCTGCGCTATAATCTCTGGTGGGCCTTTGGTGGATTCCTCGAAGATATCCCTAGACGTCTCGGAACAAATGAGGCGCTGGACCATGCCATCGACACGCTGACGACAGCCCATGGCAGCTTTTGTATCGGTCGCAAGGCGAGTGTTGAGACACTGACAAAATATTCTCACGCTCTGCGGACACTTCGCATCTATCTAGACGATCGGGTCCATGCACATTCTTCTAGTACGCTCTGTGCTGTCATGGTGCTGCTAGTGTGTCAGACTTTCATGGGCCAGTCGACTCAATCCTGGTCAGGCCATTCTGAAGGCGCAGCGCAGATTCTCAAAGCTAGGAAATCGTTTGGGCCTCGAGATGAATTTGAGAAGAAGTTGTTCTTGTCACTACGTGGAAGTGTCGTACGTCCAGACTCGTTCCTGTTTGATACAGGTATATTAATCCGTACTGACGATATATAAAGCTATTTGAGGGTCTTTTCAACGATAAAATAGACCTCACACCAGAAGAATGGCACGATCTGGTCAGGAGTGAATTCGACGAAACTACCCCAGATGGCAGAATATTACGCTGTCTATCTCATGGCCCAGACCTGATGAGACGCATAAAACACACTCACAAAACAGGCGGCGACAAAACTAATCTCCACGAAGAAGTGTGGTCCACCTACCAAACCTGCAAGATGAATCTTAGCGAAATAAAGCTCCGAGCATCAGAGAACGACATCGCAGCTCTGAACACAACCCAAATGTCCAGGACGGAAAAGCTCATTGCTAAATTGATGTACGCCCATTACCAGCGTACATACGGCATAGGACTTACGATTACGCTCTTCTTTAATGGATTACTTAGAGTACTAGGTGTTCGGGATGGTATCGCGACCTTTGATGCGAATTATCTGGCTGAAGAGGCGTTGGCTCTTGCGGAGAGGTCGGTTATCTATAGGCCTGTTGGGGCTGCGTACCTGATTTTTTGCTTGACTTTTGCGTGGGTAGCCACTTCGGAGCCACGGCTGCGGAGGAGTATTATGGATGCGTTGTATGATTATAATGACGACTTTAAGATACGGGATTCGGGGAAGTTAGAGAAGGATCTTGAGTCGAGTTTTGATCATTTCCATCTTGGGTTTAACCTTCAAGATGGGTGACCCAAGGTTTTAGAATAGACTATATGTGAAAATGAGAGCCATACTTTTATAATGGAATTCATTTCTAAAGAGTAGGAATTTCTTTCGTGTCTTCAAATTTGGGAAAAAGTTTCTGGTGGCATAAGTAGAAAAGGAAAAATTTTGTTCATTGGTATGAAATAAAAGGCTAGGAGTCTCAAGATGGATGAGAAAAGAGTCCAAGTGATGAATACTCAAAAATAGGCCAGAGGTAGAGAAAAAAGCAAAAACAAACCCCATACGCTATGCGAAGTGAGAGATCAGACAGTGTGAACAGACTAGATGGCGATGCACAAGGGCCATGTTATGATCGGCCGCAAATCAGGAATTGGTCAAATGGAAACTGCCATGGACATCTCCTATCGGTCAATTCCACCCAAACATTAATCAATACAAACCCAAGCTCAGACGAGAGGGTTAACGATAAGGGATGGAAAGATAATAAAACGGGGGAGGAGGAAGTATTCAAGGACGGGAATTGCTTGTGTACAGGCTTCTAGGAATGGCAAAGACCGACGAATGTGTGGGTATTTCCGTGACTTCAACTTCAAAAGGACAAGGCAAAATAGCAGGCTAAAAAGAAAAAAGAGTGAAGACGCCGGCTCTTGATTCACCACATATCATCATCATCGTCATCATCCAGTTGAACATCGTCACCAAAGGTTGAGTGCCCATATTGGTATTGGCCCATGTCGTAGCTACCATGACCATTTTGATAGCCGGCCTGCTGGTTTCTCTCAGCCTGATAGCGATCATGTGATTCGTCCTCGTAGTCATACATGGACGGGTCATCATAGGCACTATCTGAATACTGCTGTTGCTGTTGAGACTAAAAAGAGATTAGTGAATCGAATTATCACTCCTAGCCGTGGGGTTGCACTTACTTCCTGGTATCGCTGATATTGGGTGTACTCATCTGGCTGGTTCTGAGCTTTAGATTGTTGTCTCTGAGATCCAGAGGAAGTCACCGCAATTTGGCCTTGGGGATGCATTTGCTGCACCTTTTCCAGATATGAGTACATGAAGTTGCTTAGCAACACCTGCGAGAACAGAGCACGTCGGGGATTTGCAAGTTTAATATGAGCCATGCGGTAGATTGCACGCTCTTCAAGTATGGAAAATCGAGTCCAAGGATAGTCAAGGTCTGCCCGCAGCTGCCGAATTGGAGGGTCGGGGGACAGGTTGCGGGACAAACTCTTCCGATGGTGGTGACTTTCTAAGCCGTGCTTCTTTTTGCTGCCACCAAATATGGAAGAGAAAATTCCGTCTTTCTCCTTCTTGTTGTCTCCTGAAGCCCTTCGAACACCATCTTTGCGTCGCTCTTCTTCCAGTCTTGGATCCAAACGATCCAGAGCGAGACTTTCGCGGCCCTTGGAGGTGTTTTCCGCGGATGACTGCGGTGTATCCGGACGCGCTTGGTGATGGGATTTGTCGGCATACTTCGACTTACTCTTCTTAGTATCATGATCTTTGTCCTTCTCACTTCCCAGCAGCCAATGCCAGCTGGACTTGCGGCTACCATCCTCCTTCTTTGACTTCTTGGCCTCCGATTTACGGTCTTCTGACTTTCGATCTTCGGGCAAGGTCGGGATGAAAGACAAGCTGTCTGTGCGAGTATTCTGACCAGGGATCATTTGGGTGCTACTGGCCAAATCATTAATTGAGGGAGTGGTATCTCTGCCGGGGTTGGGATTCATTAAAGAACGCTTGCTGGGAGTGGTATCCATGGGCGGTTTTGGCTTGGCAGAGTGAGCGGATGGCACATCGCGCTCCGGTGCTCGGCTAGTGGGTGATGGACTTGAGGTTGGGCGGTTGGATTCTTCCGGAGGTGTTTCAACGATAGAAGGAACAGTTTGATTGGATTGAGGTGTGTTCACAGTGGAACGACCATTCGTGCTGATGCGAGAATGCCACTGGTGGCCATGAGTAGAGTTGTTCTCAGTCGATGAATCTGACGCAGTGTCGGGTGTCGGACTGGTTATAGCTCGTTCCGGCTCGGCCTCTCTACGGTGGATCGGATCGAATGTTGTTGAGCTAGCGGGGGGTGTTGGAGAATGAGCAGCACCGTGCGATGATGAAGAGGGAGACCGGGATGTTCGAGTTACGGGGGCTGTATCTGACGACATGCGGCTGAGCTGCTCGTCAGTCTTTGGAGCTGACCCAGCGGATTCTGAAAGGCCTCTCCCAACTCTCTTGGAGTAAAGCGGCTTCTCGCCCTTCTTCAGAGTGGTATTCTTTCGGTATTGTGTTCGCGTTGCTCTTCGAAGAGTGCCCAGCCCCGGCGGAGCTGGAGGTAGAATTGGCTTGTCTTCGGCTCCAGAGACTGAAATACTCTGGATTCCCTTGATCAGTAAATCCTTATTATTTGTGTTTGAATCATCGACCAAAGTCTCCAATTGTTGCAAGTTTGGACTCAAGATGCGATCTCGCCTCGTTGACTGAGAGCGTTTCCGCTCCAGCCGTTCCGCACCATCTGTGTAACCAGTAGAAATGTCGATCTGCTTCGATAGCATGGACTTTTTTCGATGCAGCCCGCTGCCAGATCCCTGTCGCTCAGGGCCTAAAGAAGAAAAATCAACCGATTTCCTTTTTATTACGTCAGCCTTGCTCTCGAGAAACGACTTGAATTCCATTGGTGCCAGCTCTGGATGCAAGCTCGCTGGGACCCAAAACAAGCGAGAGGTATCATTTTCGTCGGTCGAGGGGGAGGGTGGTAGAGATGGAATCGAAAAATCACTGCCAAATGATGGAAGATCAGGATCGCCTGCAGCCGCGACATCCATTGACATACGCCGAATAGCAGCCAGATTGTTCAGCTCTTGAACTACCGCCGCAGGATCGGATTCGTAGTCAATATCGTTCAGAGGAAAGGAAGCGGTCGCAGTTTCGGAGGGCAATCCGGTCAAATCCGACCCATAGTCACTATCTCGTTCAAAGGACCGTTGGCCAGCCAGGGGTGGTCGTAAGTGTCCTCCATTCGTCTGCTTTGTTTGACCTGAAGTCGGTGAATATTGTAGCGACGTTGGAGGCGGGGACTCGGAGCCTGCGGCGGTCCGCGGAATTGTAGTTATTGACTCGCCGAGAGGGGAAGATATATAACTGAGGCGTCTTGCATCGTTGCGTTCATTTCGATCGTAGTCGTCGTTGTACATATGCCCGATGGCCTCGGTCACATGGTGGTTTGGGTCGCTAATCGACAGATGGGTTGTATGGGCCCTCCGCGCCGCGTGTCCTCCGCCAGCCTCGGGGACATTCATGGAAGCCTGACCGTTCCAACAAATGTTAGTTCAAAAGATATTCCTAGCAGAGCCATAACTAGGACCGATTCAATCCACGATATCGGAGCACGAGGGGCGATCTTGGAGGGGCTATTCGGGGTCAAGGAAGTCGGTGTGGAGGCTCGCCCGAGCCATCAGGATAGATCGTCAAGAAAGAAGAGTGGTGAATAGCAAGACGAACCTGCATTGGAGGGGAAAGCTAGAAAGCTACAAAGCTACCAAAAGAAGCCCAATAGAGCCAGGGACGAAAGGGCGGGCTCAGGAGGGGGGGGGCTGCGTCACTGTTGCAAGTACAGGAGAACGGTCATTGAAGCGGGGATATGTTGAAAGGTCGAAGATCATCATCCGGTAAATACCGGGGCCGTCATTTGATATTGGATGAAGTTTGGAAGGAAGAGAAGAGATTCAAGGATGGAAGTGGATTTTGGCGGGAGGTGATTCGGTCGCAACACCTGACATGTTCTAGTTCTAGTTCGATTAACTCTTTTTTCAGGTCCTTTTTTTCTCCACTTTCTCAACCCAAATGAAACAAAACAAAAGTCTGGTTCGGTCTATCGTTGATCTTCCTAATTTGGAAGGAAAGATCTACGATGGGTATTCACTTTATCTCAGAATACTGGAGTACTAACTAATACTAACTCCACTCTGATATTTGCTTCCGCATATCCGCATTTCCGCATTTCTACATTCCTACATTTCTACATTTCTACATTTCTACATTTCTACATTATCTGGCCTAGGGCTTCTACCTAACCCCTAATTATACCAGTCGAAGCCGACTATTTCATCAGTTGACTTCACCGTCGTTTAGGAACAGGGGTCGAAGTGTATATCGAAACACTTTTGAATTAAATATTATTCCCTTCGATTCCCCGCATCGCGTTTTCTTACCAATGACACTATAATATGGATGCAGTGTCACTTTACACACGAGAAAGGGAATGGTTAGGCCTAGCCTGCGGGGTGTGCAGGGGCGTAAGCAAAGGAAAGAGAAAAAGGAGGAAGTTGCCATCCTCAACGAATGGTAAGAATAAGGTTATTTTGCATAATCATCCAATACTATGAACGCACATGATTGGTGTCGTAATAATAGGTCAAGTCCTCGAAGCTGAGAAGAGAAGTGAAATAGAAAAAAGAGAGGAAAAAGGAAAAAAAAAAAAAAAAAAAAAAGAACTCCAGCGCTCAGTCATAAGCGTATCAGATTGGAATCATGGAAAAGAGAGACCAAGCCTTTCAAACCGAATCAAAGCTGAATATGTTCACGGGACTGATACGGTGTGCACGGGCTTGTAAAGTGTGCTATGTTTAGGAAGTATCGACATAGTTGCTGAGAATACCGTCAGCTTCTGTGGTCAGCAGCAACAAGGTGTCCCATGCTTACCTGGGAAAGATACCAACTCGGTCTCCAATTCGACCCGTCCACCAATCCTCGGCCTTTTCTGTCCGCTTCAAAATTGTAATAATCTCCCCCTTTTTGAATCCCAAGTCACCTTCTTGATCCGCGTCGAATGTGTAGAGCGCAACCACCTGATCCGCACGTAATTCAGCAGCTTGACCTGTTCGTTGAGCAAAGACAGGCTTGGGAGCAGTAGGGCGGGTGGGTCTGTTGGAATACCCAGAGCTGTTGCTTTGGCTTCGGTTTCTTCCATAGCCATCCTCTTCCTGAATACGCGAGGTCGCAGAACGACCCACTCCACCGCCTCCGTTGGGTCGATCATAAGTGTTATCTGCCCATGTATTGGATCGCTGCGGGCGGTCACGGTATTCGTACTCATTAGTTGTATTAGCGCGATCGCGACGATCGTAATTATCATGTCTATCTTCGTAGATTGGATCGTTGTTGTACATAGATGTGCTGTTCGTTCTGCTGGAATAGCCTCGGAAGGCATTGGATTTGAGGACCTGCATCAGGGCGTCGGTAGAGGGCGGGGGTCGAATGGAGCCGGTGAGTAGCTGTGATGCTGAGACACGGCTATTATACATCTTCTCGTTGGCATCTTTGCGCTCCACCAGAATACTACCTTCCAAACTGACACCCGCGAAAAGACCCTTGGTTTTCGAGTAGGAGAAGACAGCTGCGACGCCCTTGGTGCTGGCCGCACCAGCGGCTTCAGCATTTCGACCGATTGGTCCTGCAGCTAGCGAGACATTACCACCTAGCGTGAGAGTACCGGCCTGAGAGAACGTGCGGACAGCGGACGCATCATTGAGGATGAAGACGAAATCGGTCAATTCAAATCCAATCTGGCCACCCACGCCGCCGCCGGCCGTCATGATAGCTGACGGGGCTGACCAGGAGCCATCACCAAGGCGAGCGACGACAAGACCAGATCCAAATCGACCAGAACCGATGAAGCCAGCTTTCAAGACTGTGAGAATTGCCAGTCCCTACAAAGAGCGAGTCACGTCAGCCAAACAGTCTTAATACCGCGCGAGTACGGGAATATTACCTTTGCATTTGCGAGGACGTCCGGTGGAATGACCTTGTCGGGTCCAAAAGCGCTCTTAGGATCGATAAATGAAGTCAAGATCTTAGACGCCTTTTTGCACTCACCTATTGCGCGTGAGAGTGGTTAGCCGGGCGAGCCGCAAGCGATTGCGGGGAAATGGGCAGGGGATAGAAATGGGACATACTGCTCAAAGACGAAGGCAGTGGGTTGTGGATACCCAGAACCATATTAGAGGTAGTTTGCGAAAGGGTATGAGGTGATTCAAGTCAAAAGAAAGAGGGAGTGAGGTGATGACCAGATTTCAAATGTCGGGCAGTGTTTAGTCAGGATATGGCGGAGCCTTGGAAAGGTGGACCTCGTGCAGTAAATGTACCACCTTTCAACACCAAAAAGTTAAATGCTAATTCTGGACATAAATAACGACGCATTCTATCTTTCGTGGTATTCTCTCTTCAGTCTCTTCCATCATACTGGCTAATACGATTAATGAGGGGGGTCGCAATATTAGTGGGACATAAGTACCAACTTTACGTTAATTGTGTTTAAACTACCGAGTATACTTTTGGTATTAAAGTATTAACTTGAAACTGATAAGTATTTATATCCGGTGACTACATATCAATTACGTAATGTAAATTTATGTAAATTTATGCATGTTTCATAGTTAAGATAGACGCTTATCGAAAAAAGTCATCGCTTTTATAGTCATATCCCTAAACTCAGGTCAGCAATGGAATGGATTAGATAAGGAAGAATAACATAGTTAAAACAAAAAAAGAGCAATCCATGGATTGTTGACGACGCGACCAGAAGGGAAATCCATTCGCTGATTATCTAAACTTCACCTAGATTTCATCTTTAACAATTCGACACCAACTCTCTAATTTTGTAGAATTATGATAAATTTATAAAACTCATGAACAGTCTCCAAGAAACTGATGCCTATCATCCCAACTCAGAAGATGTTTTGTGTAGGCAGTCTGCGTCTTAACTCCGTATACCCCGAGATCGGGGATTGGTTGTTGCGACCCACTTTCTTGGCAAGCTCCCCATCGCCCGCGTATTCCTATCAACAACTACAACTCAAATGATCGCCTAAAATATGGCTACTGGTAGGTCTGATCTCAAATCCAAACGCTCCTGCTAATAACCCACAGTCAGGATTTGTGTCTGTGGTGACGATGGCACCGGCAAGTCTAGCCTCATCACCTCGCTGGTCAAAGGCGTCTTCGTCACAAATAAGATCCAGCCTGTCCTCCCTCAGATCACGATACCTCCCTCAATCGGAACCCCAGAAAATGTGACCACAACTACGGTCGTTGATACATCGGCTCTGCCACAAGAACGATCCAACCTGGCGCGCGAGATAAGGAAGGCCAATGTGATTTTACTTGTATACTCCGATCACTACAGCTATGAGCGCGTCGCCTTGTTCTGGCTACCGTATTTCAGATCGCTTGGTGTCAATGTACCTGTCGTGCTGTGCGCGAACAAGTCTGACCTTGCTGCAGCTCACAGCGAGGCGCAGGTGATCGAGGAAGAAATGCTTCCTCTAATGGCGGAGTTCAAGGAGATTGATTCATGCATTCGGACTAGCGCTCGTGAACATCGCAATGTGAACGAAGCGTTCTTCGTTTGCCAAAAAGCAGTCACTCATCCTATAGCTCCGCTGTTCGATTCCAGGGAGGCCGCTCTGAAGCCTGCCGCTGTGGCTGCTCTACAACGCATCTTCTATCTATCCGACAAGGATCGTGATGGATATCTATCTGACAAGGAGATTGCGGAATTCCAAACACGGTGTTTCGGGAAGCCTCTCAGCGTGGAAGACTTGGTCCACATCAAGGAGACTATTCAGAAAACCTACCCGGAATCTGTCAACGAAGCAGGCATTGGCTGCCACGGATTCATACATTTAAACAGGCTCTATGCAGAGAAAGGGCGGCACGAGACAGTGTGGATTATCTTGCGGGCGTTTAAGTACACCGACAACCTCTCTTTACAGGAAAGCTTCTTGCATCCGCGCTTCGAAGTGCCTCCTTTTGCATCGGCTGAACTTTCTCCAGAAGGATATCGTTTTTTTGTGAACCTGTTTCTTCTCTCTGATAAAGACAATGACGGGGGCTTGAATGACGAGGAGCTGGCACTACTCTTCGCCCCAACCCCTGGTCTGCCTGCATCATGGGCCGATGGTTCGTTCCCGTCTTGTACAGTCCGTAATGAAGCCGGGCATGTAACACTTCAGGGCTGGCTGGCCCAATGGAGTATGACAACTTTTATGTCACCAAAGACTACCCTTGAGTACCTCGCATATCTAGGTTTCGAGTCTTCTGATCGAAGTAACCCTTCTATCACAGCCGCATTGAAAGTGACGAAACCACGCAGAAGGCGGCAACGCCCTGGGCGTGTTGGTCGGAATGTGGTACAATGCCATGTGATCGGGGCTCCTGGGTCCGGTAAGTCGGCCCTGCTCGATGCCCATCTTTCACGCGGATTTAGCACGACATACCATCCTACTATTCAACCTCGTACGGCAGTGAACACGGTTGAGCTACCTGGCGGAAAGCAGTGTTATCTGATCATGGACGAATTGGGTGAATTGGAACCCGCCATATTGGATAACCAGGTAAAATTACTGGACCAGTGTGATGTGATCGCATACACCTATGACTCGTCTGACCCCGATTCATTCTCCTACATTCTAGAACTCCGAGCAAAATATCCTCACTTAGAGGAATTGCCTGGTGTCTTTATTGCCCTTAAAGCCGACCTGGACCGAACCACTCAGCGCGCAGAGTATCAACCCCATGAGTACACAGCTATGTTAAATATGCCCAGTCCGCCACTCCATGTGAGCGTGACTTGGACTTCCATTCAGGAGGTCTTTGTGCACATTGCAGAGGCGGCCATGGAGCCTAGCACTGTCTTCCCACGCAGTGAAGAGGATGTTGAAGGGAAATGGATGTCTTGGGGCATTGCGCTTGGAGCAGTAGTCTGCGCCGGGGCGGCAGCAGTCATGATATGGCGTCGTGTTGGAAGTTGAAAAGGATTTTTTTTTAAAAAAAAAAAAATAGCGAAGGATAACTATCTATGTTAAAACAATACCCAATGAATGAGTTCTAATCACTTAGGTATAGGTACTATATTGGGTTCTGTAGGACGTAAAGTAGATATGGGATGGAATATCATTGTCCAAGTCTCTATGGCTTAGTCGTAAAACAAAATACCTGGTGCTACTACCAATTGCTTCGTCATTAATATGATGGAGATGATAGCGCCAAGTCGGCACACGAGTTAAAGCCGGCCGCCCCGCCAGGCACGGAACTTGCTATCTCCGCTCATCTTACCCCGGACGACTTCGCTGATCTGCCAACTCTCGCAATTTGTCCTGTTTTCATCCCATTCTTTAGTACCCATTCGGACAGGCCCTGTTCGTTCAATAATTGTATGACATTGTCACCTGTCTTACAATAAGCCCGGAAAGCTTCCGCAGCGCGACTGGAAGCTGCAATCTCACCATCGCCGCTTCAGCATCAGCTCCAGAGTCTGAAGAGAAAGGCTAATGGGAAGCTGATACTGGTGTATTATCCTCTGCAGAGACGACACAATACCCTCGTCATCCGAGCTAGCCTTGTCTAGCCTGTGTCACACCACTGTTCTCTTGGTCTTAATACAGGTCCTATTGCCAGATTACCGGCAATTTGAAAATCTGTAGCCATGTTGTAAGACAAGCCTCGTCACACCCTGAAGCCCATAATTCCCAAATTCATTGTGAATCTTAATCGTGAATCTGAATCGTCAAGGCATCATTTCACATCGCCTCAAAAGAATCTAGCGCCATATTGACAATTGGATCTCATAACATATTATTTTTTTTCATCATGAACTAATTAAACCCATCAGTATATTACCACCCCCTCCTCCACGCTATACCATCCCCATAGCCTATGCTGCGGGGGCGGCGAATGGTATGGCGGTCCCTGTTATCGAAACTAATAACACGGTCACTCACCCAGAAGGGGGATGCCCTCTCCAGATGGGAGAAGGTATGTGTAAAAATGGGAATTTCAGAACGATTCTGAAGAAATGCACCCATTGCATTGGTTGTTAACCACCTTACTAATACTATTAACCATCGTAGGAACATACACACTTAAAGATGACCTTCTGTTGGCAACACCACCGCCTCACCCCTCCGAAGCACCGATAATCAATCCAAACCCCCTTTCAACTGTTCCAACACCTCCAACATGTGGCGTGAAGTTATCTCTGGTTACCCTCGATCCTCGCAAGAAGCCACCTACTTTTATGAAGGCAATATCACCGGTTCCTCAATTTGGAGACGGCAATCCTGCCCTCGCGCCGCCGGCCCAACCAGTAAAGGACAAGGATGTGCTGAAGCGACGGAAGCCGAAAAATAATATTATCAAGAGCAGCTCTTCTTTTGTCTCAAGAGTCATCACCCACGAGACCTCGGCAAAACGACTGAGTGAACGTGACCCGAATGGCGTGTTTGCCTTTGCCAATATCAACAGAGCTTTCCAATGGCTTGACCTTAGTTCGGCGCAAAAGGAGGAGCACCTTACCAAGGTGCTCTTCACAAAGGCGCATATGCTATGCCATGATATCAACGAATTGACCAAGACTACCACCCACTTGGATGTTGTCATGGGCTCATCTGCCGGTGACATCATATGGTACGAGCCCATGTCACAGAAATATGCTCGTATCAATAAGAACGGTGTTATCTGCAATTCCCCAGTCACGCACATCAAATGGCTTCCCGGGTCTGAAAACCTCTTCATGGCATCACATGCAAATGGATCATTAGTGGTCTACGACAAGGAGAAGGAAGATGCAATGTTCACCCCAGAGCCTGCCACTCCCCACGAGCATGGACCGAGCAGATTCCCCCTTGCAGTTCTCAAGTCTGTCAACTCGAGGAACCAGAAGAGCAATCCGGTATCACTGTGGAAGCTAGCGAACCAGAAAATTTCGAGCTTCGCCTTCTCTCCAGATCAGAGACACCTAGCAATTGTGATGGAAGATGGCTCGCTCCGTCTGATGGATTACTTGAAAGAAGAGTCAGTTGATATCTTATTACGTCTCATGTATTCTCAGCTAATTAAAATAGGATTCTGGACATTTTCGGCAGCTACTACGGCGGCATGATTTGCGTCTGCTGGTCGCCCGATAGTAAATACATCTTGACCGGTGGCCAGGATGATCTCGTGACAATCTGGTCTTTCCCCGAACGGAAGATTATCGCAAGATGCCAAGGCCATAATTCATGGGTGTCGTCCGTGGCATTTGATCCGTGGCGTTGTGATGAGAGGACCTATCGTTTCGGCAGTGTTGGTGATGACTGCCGGCTACTTCTTTGGGATTTCAGTGTTGGCATGCTGCATCGGCCTCGTGCGGTTCGTTTTCGCCAGTCCTTTAATCCAGTCTACGAATTCATCTGACTCACTCGAATAGCACCACCAATCATCCGCTCGTAATCGCAACAGCCTTTATATACCAAATTCTCAGCCCGACCACCGACACCGTGCTGATAGTGGCGGTAACCGGATGAGATCCGACTCGAATAGAACAGATAAGTTCGATATTGGTATCGACCCACTGGCGACTCATCCCGTTGAGCCACGTGCCCGAACGGCCTTTTTGCCTCCAATCATGGTTAGTTCTATAAGCAGTTACAATTTCGTGATCGAGTGCTGAATATACCGCAGTCCAAAATTGTTGGCGAAGATCCTATTTGTTGGCTAGGATTCCAGAACGATTGCATCATGACATCTTCCCTCGAAGGTATGTGTTGATTCTCTTGCTATCTCAACTAATATAAGGCTGACCATATCATGATAGGCCACATCCGAACCTGGGATCGTCCGAATGACAGCGTGTTCAGCCAAAGCCAACGCCTGTGATATGAATCTTTTCACTCGTTTTAATCTTAAATACCCAATTTCATCAAGCTCAAATGAGCAGTCTCATGTATAATATCGACCACAATCTTTAGTCTGTACAAATCAAAGTTTTGAATTCCCTCCCAACCCTTCAACTTCAAATTCAGTCGTACAAAGCAAGAATGTATCTCTCAGGGCCTTTCTATACTCAGCAAATGCACATTAAACCATTTTGAATATAACTCACCGACAACCTATATCTCTCATTAATAGCCTGATAGTCCTCTCCAGCCAACATATCGCAAAAATGCCGTATAGACGGATAGTGCACGATAGAAATCTCATTCCACCATTCCTGCTCAGCTTTAGATCCACGCGAATCAGCCAAGAACCCCGACGGAGACGGCACTACATTGCCGACTAGCTTAGCATCACCACCGCGTTTCCCAGCCACAGGCACAAAAGCCTGGCCATATTGGTAATAACTCTTCTTCCCATCTGGAAAGTTGAAATGCAGCAGATTCAACATGGTCACTGGGCCAGGATGTTCTTTCGATAAAGAGGCCATGAACTCCAAGAGCTGCGGTGAAACTTCGAGCTTTTGAGATGTCTTTTTGCTGCCTTCGCGGAGGATCTTGTCTAGAGACCCTGTGAGTGGGATTGTCGCGGCTGTGGTTTTCAATTGTGCCGAGTGAGCTGAGTAGGCTGAGAGAAGCTTTGAGGGGATTCCGGTCGTTAGTTTGTATTCGGCTGTTATGTTTTTGCGTAGATGGGTTGGGATTGGATCTTGAGTGTTTGGATTGTCACTTTGGAGGAGCAGTAGTAGGTCCCAGGTGTTTGTCGCTAGTGGGGTGTTATCCAGTATTGTTGGATTGATTACTATGTGTCTTGGGCGAGAGGCTACGATGATCTTTGTTGAATGTTGGAGTTGTTGAAAGAAGGATTGTAGGTCGGTGTTTTTCGAGAGCGTTAGGAGGTGGAGAGTGAGCAGAGGCATATTGAGATTATTTCAAGAATGCAGATGGCAAAGAATGATGAAAATGGAAATCTACTGAGCTTTTTAGGGCTTTAAATGGGTTACACCATGGCGTAGTCTCATTGCGGAGAAATCAGTTTTCAGCCGAGGTATATGGTTCAATGTTTCCGGAACCGCCTTGATTGGTGCAATTCGAGCAGACAAACTGGAATTCATATTAAATAAGCAAAGTCATCTCATAGATCCTCTGGCATTATCAAAATCATTGAAATCATTTAATTCAAGCAGAAATAACCTCGAAACCCCGAATACGATCCATTCCTCCCAATCTCTACCCAAGTGGCAGACCCGACACTCTTCCAAGGTTGGTAAATTTTAACTGCACTTTCAAATCAAAACTCGTGCATTCGGAAAGATCTTTAAAGTGCCAGTGCCACAAGGCCCAAAAGTAGGCTTCCGGCATTCGGGGGTGAAAGCATACCGGCCGCGTTCGTGGTCGTAGGAACTGCAGAAGTGGATGTGATTGTCTGCGTGTGCTTGCTCGTAGTCGACGAGGTAATCGTGTCGGTCAGTGTGGAAGAAGCTATCAATCCAAGTCAGTATCTCTACTCTATATGATGTTCAAGTGATTGAAGCGGATTGAAACAAGGCCAATAATGCAGATGGTAGAAGTCTTCGTACTAGGGGTAGACGCACATGAAGCTCTTATAGAAGAAGAAGTAAGGGCAGAAGAAGCAGTAGATGAATGAGGGATGGTATGGGTAGACGAACTGATGGATGAGTGAGTAGCAGTCGAGGAAGTAAGGGACGCTGCTGAAGAAGAAGTATAAGAAGCAGAAGTCGAACTAATAGAAGTGGTCGAAGAGACTGGGAGGGATGTATAAGCTGAGAAGGAAGTGGGAAGCATCGAGCTTGATGCATAGGTAGCAGCAGAAGCAGATAAACTTCCACTGGCAGTACTGGAGTCCTTACCAGAGGTAGAGGCTTCCGTAGCCTTAGCTGGAGTCACATTGAACTGCTGCGACTGAGCTAGAATACCACCATTGGGCGAGACAAAGTTGACTTGGTACCCCTTTCTATATTGTTCGGGTTATAGCAATCAGCCCTGCTTCAAAGGGACTAAGAATAAAAGAGGCACGTACCCTACGTCGACATTGACGTCTTTGGCGTTGATTGTGTATTCGCCCAGACTAGTATCCACATTGGTTGCAACCAGATTTTGCGTGTTTGGATAGACGGCCTGGTTGACCAGGTAGATGTCCATAGTGGGTGGATCGGTTCTAGATGTAGGTGGGATTTAATACTCTGGTTGGCCACACATTGTTTGAAAAGAGTATTAAGGGTACTGACGATACTGATGACCATCTCACTGTAATAGAGTTGGACTGGGCAACCCTCTGATCTACCGCAGGTGTTTTAATCTCAAGACCTGTGTATGTATTAGACATGAGAACACGCTCTATGGTTCATTCCAGTCTTACCTGAGGTAGTGGCGGCAAAAGCTGCTAGGATGGAGACGATGGAAATACGCATTTTGCTTCGAGTTAACCATCAACTAGAAAGACTGATATGATTCTGTATACTTTGTATCTTGAAAAAGGTATTTGGCGGGCCGTGATAGTTGAAAGGGAGAAGAAGGAAAAGTCGGTAAGTAACATGTTGTGGGCTTTATAAGAAAAGGAAAGCAGATAAATCCAAAGGTCTTAGCTCATGCCACGAATTCGTTCCTTCCGAACCAGACCTCTACTCGCGATGCCTAGCGTCATGTCTCATGCTCCAAGACTTGATGGAGTACAAGAAGCAAAGGCAATGACGATATTCTCCAAGGCTGTGATGCGTACTTGAGTGGCTTATTGTATCAAATAGTTGCCTATTTGAAGATCAAAGGCTGATGTAGGTTGTAGAAGGTCTATCCTTGGTCTGAACTCCAATCTCTAATCGGACAATTTATGCTGCGCAGCCTAATCGGCCGCGCGGCATAGTTCCTGTGCTGTACCTGTATATCTCGCAAGTGAGAGGGTCTGATGCATGTTGGACCTTCTATTGTCGTTTAATTGGTCCAGGTACATAGTCTCTGGGATCACCGCTGCAGCCTGTTGAGTATGGGTACCGATCACCTGTAATTATCTCGATACTTGGCGAGGAATGGTTACTCAGTCAGCACGTAGATAGATAAGGGTCAATATCAGTATTGATGCCTAGATTGCCTAAAGAGTCTGTTAATAGGTTTCATATCGATGTCCGAGACACGGGAAAGGCACGGAAATTTTGACTTACCACCATAGCACCCGAATAATGGCAGACAGAACTCTTCTTCATGAACATCGAATGTCGAAATGAGAGACAATACCCAAGGTCAGACAGCAAAAGGGTCTTAGCACACCGGAACTGCTGGATTCCATGAGTATGTTCTCTCATCATGGTCATGGATCTATGTAGGACAAGAACAAGGGCCGAGCCCACTTACGTTTCCAATATGACCTCCACATTTACAGTAGTTTTCGAAATCAGTTTTACCGCTAATAGTTTTGGTTAACCTTTCATATTCTAAGCTGCCAAAGGTAGAACTACACAGTAGACTGTAGTGGAGTTTTCGACCTCAAAAACTCTCCACATATCCACAATAACAAAAGGTTCCAATGTTGATTCACGGAAGTGTTTACGGCTTGCTCAAAGTTGTTTGAACTTGTTTCACCAGGGCTCAGAATTTCACCCATCAGTTGGCAAGCGGTGTCATGAGTATGAAGCGGTGAGCTCAATTGGTAATATCTTCGTAGTTCTCCCAAGTTTATTCATTCTCAATTCAACCTCGCACAAAATTCCATTTCCATTTCCATTTTCCAACGTCTACGCAGATGCACTTGAGATTCGTCCCAAAAGTATTCACCATGATGCCTAATAAGGAAGAGACGTACTTCTCTGCATATTTTCTGTATCTTTCAGCTTCCATTCGCCTTCGAATTTATGAGCCTGGTTGAGCTTCCCGACACCATAGATCTGAGCCGTTCTCCTCAACCCGTTCTGGAAGACAATTATGATGATAACTTTCCTTCTGATATACTAGATAGTGATAAACTTCAAGCAGAGTTGAGCTTAGCTTGCTTTTGAATTGACGGAAGCTATATACCAAAGTCTCATCCTTTGTGTATAGGATCTTTACATTGATTATTATCAGAATAATACTCACCGACCACTTCTGACACTATCATCAGATTATCTGACCAATCTTTCTGATCTGCTAATTGTTTTAAATGAGACTGAACATCGTGATGGTATACGTGATGCCAGCACTTGGCCTAATCATGCGCCCTGTGCAACATACATGTACGGTAAAGCAGGTTCGAATAGATCTCACCTCTATAGACTAGACGCCAAAGTGCAAATCTCCCATCTTCAAAGAGCTCCATCTCAGAACAATGAAAAAACCAGGTTCGACCTTATCGAGAGAATGCAGCGAGAATGCAGCCCTGGAGCTCTCTAAATATTGTCCCCCAAAGTCTAATCTGTGCTCTCAGAACAAGAATGTATGGGCAAGTTCCTAGCCAACATCTAGCCTTCTCATCTGAATCTGCATTTTCTCTACGATGTTGCCGATCCCGAAACAGCCAATTCGATCACACAGCCACTTTCCAGCCTCCCAACTCTAGCAAGCTACGACATCCGGCTGGCCCAACCTCGAAAAGAGACGCTTCAGCAAATAGCAACCACAGTATCTAATTGATTGACTGGCCAGTACTTACAACCAGCTCCTTCTCTATAGTTAACTATAAGAGAAATACCCAGATAAAATGTTCTGTTTAGAATTTCTGTCATTTCAGAAATATTGAAGCGAACAAGGCAAACGGGGTGAAGAGGTTAAGGAAGTTGGTGACTTATTCGAAGAGTTTCTAGCGAGAGGTGCCAGAAGGTGCTGGGACCAAGACAACATCTTCTTCTGTGTCTATTGACACCTCCTGATTGTTGACTTTGATTTGCTACTCGATACGGTAGTGGAGGTTGGTGGTCTTCATAAATCTTTCCCCGTCTTCCTATTCCCATAGTTGAAGGAATCTGAGAGGTCATGGGCTTGAGTTACTTGTGCAGTCGTCTTCATTTTCAAGTCCACCAGATAGCTAAGGGTCTACGATAAAGGGGCTGCGAAAGTATCCTGATGTTAGAGCGGATTAATATAACTATCGTCAAAATAATATAGGCTGAGTCATCTCTAAAAGTAATCTCGTTAGTTAACGTGCGTCACGGTTGACCGAGCGTCCCGGTTGATCGAGCGACGCATTTGGAACTTAAAAAATCTAAGATTTTCAACATCAACTTTTAACACCAAAACATGAATTAATTATCTATTTAACGCGTGTAGGACACTGGGTATATATATGGCCTTTGGTTCCACAACCTGAACAGGTGACGAGTCGCCTAATAGTAGGTAAAGTAGGCAATGGAACATCTTCTATAGGTTGTCCAGGAGCATCCTCTAGGGATATATATTCAACTCTACCATTCTCCTGAGCAACCACGCTTTGCTACAATTCCTCCAAACTCCGAAGACTCCCTTCATGGCCTCTGTGCTTCTTGCTAGCCGCTCTCTTTTTTATCTTTCTCTTCGCAGTATTCTCCAATCGCTGAATACGGTCTTCCATCATCATCATCCGAA
Source organism: Penicillium taxi (assembly GCF_028828555.1). Lineage (NCBI taxonomy): Eukaryota > Fungi > Ascomycota > Eurotiomycetes > Eurotiales > Aspergillaceae > Penicillium > Penicillium taxi. The sequence continues at coordinate 2,256,112 of NW_026643205.1, forward strand.
TCGCCATCTGAGTATGCGCATCTTGCGACCGATAAATTTGTCGTTTTAGAGGTGAAGTTAAAGCTCCTGAGGAAGATTCGAGTTCTTTCTTGATAGCAGAATTCGATTTTTGGACTTTTGAGTAGCTCCAAGGCCGATTTGAGTCACTGCTGCTTGAAGAAGTAGGGCGTTGAGGGTGGTCGTGAGGGGGGGTCTTAAGGGGGGTCTTGAGGGTGGTTTTCGACCATGATATTCAGCTTTTCTAAAACATGATTAGCATCCAGGGGTACTAAACCAGCGCCCCTGAAGCTATTCACTATAGTAGATGCTTTAAATGTTGCTTTACATATATAAGGATAGATTTGGAGGAAATCATCCTTATCAATAGAATCCACTCCATTCTGTATTTCAGCACTAATCAGGCCTCCATATACCTTTTTAAGCACCGAAAAACATCCTACATCAAGAGGTTGTAATAGATGGGATGAATAAGCTGGCATACATAGACAAATAATATCGTTGTCCGCGCATAGTTGGTCGAATTCTGGCGTACGATGCGAAGAATGACCATCTAAAACCAACAGAATATATCTCCCTTTCTGGACCAAATTAGGTATAAAGTGGCTTTTCAGCCAATCTAGACCCATTAGATTTGTAGTCCAACCAGTTAGGCTAGTGTTTAGTGACCATTTAGGGGGTAGATGGTCAAACCAACGCTCCATAAAATGTTTCCCTTTTAGGATGATATAGGGCGGAAGCGCAACACCTTGGGCGTTGATAGTCTCAATAATAGTAACCCACTCTCGATTTCCAGCTTAAAGAAGCCTTCGTTTACCATAGTAATCTGAGGAGCATATAATATACTCTGAAGATATAACACCCATCGCAAATCCAGTCTCATCGAAGTTATAGATATCCTCTGAAAGGATACCATATTTTGTGACTATATTCTGGACGAGATTAAACCACCCTTGGATGACTTATGGATCTTCTGTCTGCGCCCTCTGGATATCAAGCGCCCGAGATTTTCGCGTATGAAGAGATTCGGTGCGTTGAAGGAATCCTGTCACCCAGTTTTTGCCAACTTTAGGGGGGGTGTCGGAGGGGACAATTTCGCGGGTGCGGAGGAGCAGATTCGCCATATTTCGGCACATTTCATGCGAAAAAGCGAATCCTCTAGCGTCCATATTAAGGAGCCATTTTTCCATCGATTTCTCCTCACCTTTAGAGAATTTATGGCGAGAATGGCGAGTTATGGCCTTCGATTTGCGACCTTGGATTCGCGCTTTCAAAGTTGAGACAGGAACTGAAAAGGCGCGAGCAGCGGCAGCAGCAGAGGAGTATCGTTCATCTTTAATAGCCTGAATTACTAATAAGACTTTACTCTCCTGCTGCTCCAAATCTTTCGATTTTTGAGTGCGAATTGGAGGCATTGTTGGTGTTAGAAAAAGGAGGGTCGATTTCGGGGTAAATATTTTGAGGTGTCGCTCGGCCAACCGGGACGCTCGGTCAACCGTGACGCACGTTATTTAGAAGACATTTGTTAGTTTATCAGGAGAGCCAGATTCAGTTTAGGGCTAATATTGAATGAGATGTGCAACAGGTAGCAACAACCTTAGAAATGAAAATGTGATATTTGGCTACTAGAGTTAGTTCGCTATAGCATAAGTGAAGTGTTCTCGTCATGCAGTAAGAATAACAGAGCAGGCGGATCATAAAGTGGGGTGAAGGCGGTCAATAATAGGCTATTATCTGCAAGTTCTGCGTCTTTGTGTATCTTGATTAGGTTCATATCTAGTAGGTAGAACAAAGACTCGGTGTTTTCTTATTTGGTGTCTGGATTTCAACATTGAAACCCTGATTCCTTTTCTGTTTTAAGAAATACTATAGATCAGGTGCGCCTTTAAGCCCACCCTTTTCGAACCTTGGAACCTCCTTGAATTGCTATCATGGAAAACTCCAGCAATAACCTTTGGGCGGTGAGATAGTATCATTGTAATTCTAATATTAACCTCTATTTCTGACTCTGGCAATATTAACTCACTAGGAGCTCGAAAAAGCCTATTGTCCCCCAGTTGACTCTGCTCTCTTCGCTGCAGTTGCATCAGACTTTGATCTAAGCGACCCTGAAAGTGTCAAGCAGTTTCGTGAAGTTCTAGACTCTATCAAGGGACTTGCCGTTCAACAAGAAAATCTTCCCTTTGACCCATCTGGTACGGCTAATAATAATGTTGCTGATGAGGGCGACTTTGGAGAGATGCTTTCCGATGGAATACCTACCCAAACAGACATGACCAGTACGCCCTCATTGCTGATATCCGAGAGTGGTGGAAACTCTTCTCGTGACGGTTCCAAATCTCGATTTACTTACACTGTCATGGCCGATGGTTCTCTTGAGCTTATTGGGGCGACTTATGATGATAAAGTCGATTCCCTTTTGCAAATGTTCCCAAGCGTGTCTCGTCTCAATGTAGAGCAGACACTGAAGAAAAGCAACCTTGATATCGATAAATCAATGGATATCCTGCTGAATCTAGCATTCTTTGACGAGTCACAAAAGGCCGAAGATGATTGCCAAATATTTATGCCCAAGGGAATTGACGGCTTTGTAGAAACCAATGGAACTGGTCGAGCAGCCCGCAAGAAGAAACGCAAGAAAGGCTACAAGCCCCCACTACAGGGGGCAAGTCCCGATGATATTCCCATTTTCAATAAATGGGAAACCGGCAAGGCGGACATCGAATTCATCTGTTCTAGGGCTCCCAATCTTCTTCAAGAGAAAGTCAAATCTGCATATCATGCGAATGGGATGTTTCTGCCTGCTACGATCAGAGCCATGGCTCTTGCCAATGTTCCGAAAGAGCCCCATGATTTGGACGAGGATTCTGTGATGTCAACACAATTGGCTGAACTTTCACAAAAATATCCCTCTATATCAACAACCACGCTGGTCGGGTTGTTGGCTATTACAGACAATATGATTTCCGCGACGGAGGATCTGGCAGCAGTCATGGTTCAACAGCCACAATCATCATTGAATGACATTATCAAATTCACTGCCGCTCCAATTGAACTCGGTAATGAAGAAGAGACTTCCACTCATCAAAGCCATCAGAACGAAGCATTCGGTGTCAACTATGAACAGGCACGAGCAACTGCCGATGCGCACTTTGCAGCCGGCTTAGCTGCATATCAACAAGCAGGACAAGCCGCCCGTCGCGCCAAGTCGAATCACCTGTACAGTGGTGCAGCAGCTGTGTATCGCCAACGGGGTCAAGAATATCGCGAACTTGGAATGAAACATCTATCAATAGCGTCGGACAGGCTTGTAGATGGGCAATCCTCTAACTGTGACCTCGATCTACACGGTGTCACAGTGGCCAATGCAACTCGCATTACTCGCGATCGAGTTGACGCATGGTGGGATGGCCTGGGAGATACGAAACACGTCCGCGGAGGCGGCAAGCACGTACATGGCGGTTTCAAGATTGTCACTGGCGTTGGTAATCATAGCCATGACGGTACTTCCCGGTTGGGCCCTGCTGTGAGCAAGATGCTAATGCAGGAGGGCTGGCGAGTCGAAGTAAACCGCGGCTTTCTTCTTGTGCTAGGCAAGGCTCGACGATGAGTATATCAGTTTTGTATACGAACCTTCGAACGGAAATATTCAATCCTTCCTCTTTGATACATATTTTTCACCTTCCACATATCCTGAGGTCCCAAGAATACCTGCCAAACATATTCGGTCTGTTCACCAGGTGGATATATGGAGTACCAGGGCTATGATATCCATGGATATCCATGGATATCGTCTGCACTCAGATTCCCAAGATAGCACTTGCTGCAGCCCCTGAAGGTCTTGTATATTCGGTGACAATGAATTCTTCGCAGGTGTCATGAAAATTTTACAGTTTAATGTCGCTGAACCTGTCAATACTGCTTTAATGTCAAAGAGAAGGTTGAAATTTATCGCGGAAACAATAGGGGACTCAGAAGATATCCGTCAATGGGATGCTGCTGAAATCTCAACATTCGGCCCGATTTTAGTTATATTTAATGATTCTTAGATACTATATTCTTATCAAGTGCATAGAGCTTTATCAAATCAATACCTGCAAAATCCATCTGTTTTTTTGCATTCAAGATTCCATTTGTAGAAACGTATAGAAGCTCCCCCCGCAAATTATGGATGACGTAAAGTGACCGAATTCTTACCAACATTTGATCTCGATTTCACAATATTTATCGCTGCGATCAATTACAACCACCTCCATGCGATATCAAACAGTACGCCTATTCAAGTTATCTCGTCGGTGTACTCTCAGCCAATACACCAGTTTCCGGCTTCACTCAAGCTTCACTCACAACACCCAGCAGCTCAGTCGCAGCATCAAGGCACTCAGAGACACTCCAAAAATTCCAATTTTAGGTGCCCTCTTCAGCTCCAAAAGTAACTCAAACGAGAAAACTGGAACAATGTCCTACCCCGACCAACGAAGTGAAGAACAGTGGAGGGCTGTGTTGAACCCCGGTCCGTCCTCAGCCCATATTCCATTTCGGCTAAACAAAACACCCTGCTAATCAGGATACATACAGAACAATTCCGAATCCTGAGACAAAAAGGCACCGAACGCCCAGGTACTGGTGAATACGACAAACATCAGCCGTCCCAGGGAGTGTACAACTGTGCGGGATGCAATGCACCTCTTTACAAGGCAGGCCATAAGTTTAAGTCGGGCTGTGGCTGGCCTGCCTATTTCGACTCAGTTCCTGGGGCTGTAACGAGACATGTGGATTTTGCCCTTGGTATGAAGCGAACTGAGATTGTCTGCAGCAACTGTGGTGGCCATCTCGGGCACGTCTTCCAGGGCGAGGGATATCCCACGCCAACCGACGAACGCCATTGTGTGAATAGCATTAGTCTGCGATTTACTGAAGATGAGAAAGTCTAAAATAACGGAGCTTGAATATAGAGATAATAGAACGTGAATGGAAATAGTCAATTGAACCAACATTGAAAGTCTTCAGTTATTATATCTTTGAAGGCGATAATATATATACTACAGACTTCAAACCGAAGAGTTTTAGGCAACCGCATTGCTATTTCCTCCCAGGTAGTCTTATTCACAATATCGAAGTTCTGAGACTTGAGATTTGATCTCTCAGTCTTCACAATCTTACATAGAATCCATAATTAAAGTCAAAACATAACTAATAAACTCGAACTGCATTACTGGCACCCTATCCGTAGGTGCCAGGAGCCTAAGGCAGCAACCCCGACCGCCACCGGCGGCGCATTGTGGGAGATTCACCGATTGTTTCCCCTTTTCTTCTTCAGCATCAATCGATCTATAATATGTCACGACGTCCTACCCCGGGCCAGGCGGCCCAGAACCAGCAGACAATTAAAACTCTGCTGAAACTTGATGCTAACAAAGTATGTGCCGACTGCAAGCGCAATAAACGTGAGTGTTACCCCCCTCCAACTTCAACTTCAACGTCATGAGCTTCAGTTCTACTTTGATTCGCCCTCACTCCTTGGAGTAAATTTTTATTGATATCTGCCTTTTGTAGATCCACGATGGGCTTCATGGAACCTGGGTATCTTTGTTTGTATCAGATGTTCGGGCATCCATCGAGGTATGGGTACACACATTAGTCGAGTCAAGTCAGTCGATCTGGACGCATGGACCGATGAACAACTTCAGAGTGTATTGAAATGGGGCAACGGAAGAGCCAACAAGTAAGCTGCATACGACTGACCATGTGGGCCAATTGCTAACGCCAAATAGATACTGGGAGGCCAAGCTCGCTCCCGGCCACGTTCCGTCCGAGGCGTAAGTGGATTGCATTGATGTTATCAATGAGGATCATGACTGACGGTGCATGCATGTGTAGAAAGCTCGAGAATTTCATTCGAACCAAATACGAAGCGAAACGCTGGGTGATGGATGGACCGATTCCAGACCCATCCACCCTCAACGACGGCGATGACGACGTAGTGAGTGCTTCATTCGCGATGCGCATTGGATTAGAAAAAAGAAACTGACAATTTTAGCCTCTTGCAGTTGTACAGGAAAAGGCTAAGATCGAACGCTCCGCATCTCAACGGCACCGAGTCGCGCCTCCAAGCCAGCCCGTGCATCGCCAACAGGCATCAATCGATTTGTTCGCCGATGATAATGATATGATTTCAGCTCCACCTCGTCCCAGCACGACTGAGCCCACCCATCGCGCTCCTCCCATACAAGCCCAGCCTGCACAGCAAAAGACTCACAAGCCCGCTGATTCTCTACTCGGCCTTGACTTCTTCGGCAGCGCCCAACCCTCCGCTGGTAGTCGCCCGTCTAGTACCGCATCAACACCCGCTGCACCCACCGGTCTGTCGCGGCCTGATCTGAAGCAATCGATTCTCTCCTTGTATGCGAAGCCCCAGCCTGCTCCAGCTCCGACCCAGCACGCTCGACAAAACTCTTTTGGCGATATGGCATCTCCGACAGGCCCCTCCATGTCCTCGAACATGGGCGGGCTGACCGATGCTTTCAGTGGCCTGAGTTTCCCTACAACCACGTCCCCCCTCCCCAGACCAAGCCTTCCCCATTCTCCAACCTGGCCAACTTCTCAATTGCCAAGTCAACTCCCGCAGCTCCCAAGGTCACTTCCCCCTCGGGATCGGCCGGCGGCGATCTGTTCGATAGTTTGACTTCTCCTACTGGCAGCTTCTCTGCGCCAAAGCCACAATCTCGTACTGCGTCCGTCTCTTCGAACTCACAAGATTTCGGATTCTCTGGGTTCTCAAACCCCATAAAGCCAGCGAAGCCCAGCCTTCCCTCGTCATCCCTTTCCAATGACCTCTTCGGTCTCTCCTCCCCACCCCCACCCCCATCAAAGCCTTCTGCAGCTTCTCCGCAGCAAGAAATGAGTTCTGCTTTCAATCTGTCTACTCCTTCTTTCCAACCCCCGGCGATTCCCAAGCCTCAAGTCCCGGCTGTAGCGACTTCTGCAGCCAACATCATGGCGGATCCCTGGGGTGGTAATGCATGGAACACCCCAGATCCTACCCCGGCGCCCACTCAAGCTATTCCTGCCTCTTCTACCTCATCCATGATGAAAATTCCCGACACCTTGACGGCGAATGACATTGGAGGTGGATGGGGTGTGCCTCCTAAGGCGACTCCAGCTGTCGCCGCTGACGAAGATTTTGGGGGTTGGACCAGCGCGGCCCCTGTCTCATCAGGGCCCACCACGACCAGCTCGACCAAGCAAGGCGGGTTCGGCGGTTCAGACGACCTCTTCTCTAACGTGTGGGAATAAAAAGTTTCTTCATTAAACCTTTTACGTCAAATGCTGAATTGAGATATTTATCAAGCTTGCACTTCTCTCTGCATTAGTGGTAGCATTATGCGCGTTGGTTATTTGCACATACCGGTGTTTGGCATCGATCCCGACTCCCAATTGCTTACGCTTCGTCCCTTCTCAGCCTTGTTTGGTTCCCCAGCCCTTTCTTTCACATTGGATTGCGGGCAGTTCCAGGATGCAGAATGGGCAGGTCTCTCCTATCCCCCCTTTATATCGTTTATGACGTTGAATACGATAATCTTGAGTCTGAATTGCTATGTAAATTTCCATAGCTAGAATATGTTTCAATCAAATAGACCTTACTAGGTCATGTTAATAAAATATATTTCATGTTAAATGTAAGTCTCGTCACCGAGAAGGGTATCAGTAAAAACTATTTGGTCCAAGATGAAACTCCAATAAAACGCCCGAGGGAAAGAACCACCTTTCAACGCCATACCAGACTCTTCCAAAAATCAAACGACAAAAGAGAAAAGACAAAAGAAATAACGCATTAGACGCTTTGCTTGCGAACAAGGTCCTGAGTACTTTCCATACCATCCTCATGGATATGTGAAGTCGACTCTAGCTGAACAGAAGTCGTAACCTTGATCCCAACATAATCAGCACGAATATCCATCGGCTTCTGATCCGAGCATTGTGAGTTAGAGCGTGTCAGATCATCGAGAGCATAGTCATCCTGACCACCAATAACGCAAGCCTGTATATGGGTGTCTTCGCCTGTTCCTGAAAATGCATTGGCGCCGGATCGTAAAGGATAAGGTTCGGTTGTTTTGCTGCGGTAGCCGTTGCTGCGGGTTGAGAAGACATGTGGGAAGATTCTGGACATGAATGCGCGTGTGCTTGGGAGGCAGGTGCAGATTATTGCGACGTTGCATTCGATTCCGGACCATTCTGCTACACCGAGGTTGTCATCTAGGTAAAGCTGTGAGTTACAGTGCTCTCTCGACAAACCAAGTTAGTTATGCATATTGTGGAACTTACAGGTTGGGTCTGTGGAGTTGGCGCTCCTCAGTAGGCTCTGTAGGCGGAGAATACTTGTGATCACCACGCTAGATAAGTTGAATATCAGTAACCATCCATTGTTAGGAGGGAAATTAGTGGAACTTACAATCCACCCAAAGCAAAGACGGCCATGAGAGCGAGCTTCTGTTTCCGAGGCAATTGCAAAGATTTAAGGAGAGGCATTGGATAAACCAAGAGTAAGATATCGGTTGTTATGTGAATGGCCGAGTTAGAGAACCAAAGGGCCTTCTTGTCGAAGCAGAATCCGGAAATGGAGGGATACCAAAACTTGGCGACTGGAACGCAGATGGCCCAGGCAGTGGCAATTGTCCATGCTGCATAGCAGATTAGGAAGTAGAAAAGGATAGAACATGCCAGATGCATTCGTGGGGTTTGAAATATGCGTTGATACAGCAGGACTATTGAGAGTTTGGTACTGAATAGACTTGTCTGGTAACTTGGGATGGCTGCCCAGAGGGCCTATAGATCAAAGGGATATTGATTAGTTTTTTTGGATCTTTGCTGGTTTTAGCCACAGCCATGGCGGGTTGCTATCCCACAGTGGACTATGGGACTATGGGAAGACGTTACCTTCATCTGCAAGATGTAGATATCCTCTGGGATTGCCAGGTAGTGTTCACCCATACCATGGAAAACCTCTTGATTGGATGTTAGTTGGCGTAAAATCAAAGAATAAGGAAGGGATACGGACGTGAAATATACAACCCACTGTGAATCCATGAGAAGATCTGAACAAAGAATAAAGATTAGCTCGTCGATTCCACGGTTGTATTGTATAGTTCGACTTTCATACCAGAGCCACTATGATCATCCAGTCATCAGCACCCATCTGCCGCACGATAAATGCCCGTGTGAAGACTCGAATAGAAGCAAGGATCGTTGAAATGGTAGTAAAGACAATGATGATTGCCAAGGCCGCATGGCCTCGAGGGGAGAAGAGTGTATTCATTGTCACATGGAGGTGAAGGTATGGCTCAAGCACGGGTAAAGAACGAATGAAACGCAGGAAACAAAGCAGTAAGATCTTAGATCGCTTTTAATAATCCTGGCAACTTAAGAGAACCGCGGGTATATGACTGATTCCCAATCGTTTGGGACGCCCAGACTGCCCAGAACACGAAATTCGGAAAACCAATGTTCTGGTAGGCGGGCGTTGGTTCGCGCTTACTTACTAGTGACGGATTGAGGTATAAACTTAGAGATTAACTTAGAGGGTAAGTGAACTACGAAGTACTCGCTAGGTATTCAGGGTATCCTTAAGATCCTATAAACATGAGCCCCACACTTCGTCGAGCATCAACTTGTCAACTGCCCAGATGTGGAAGCAGAGTTTGAGTGGCGTAAAATCGTATCCAAATCATCAAAATTCCATAATATAATCTCATCCGTGGGTTATCCTAAGGCCTAAAGCTTAAAAAATACTAGAATTTCCGGTTGCGGTTACATCTTCTAGTCTTCAGTCTAGATTCCAATGACATAAATCATATCGGTTTGTTAGCGGCGGGAATCGGGATCCTGCGCCGAGGAAAAGACATTGACGAACGAGAAGTAGGCTCGATGAACGATAACTAGTTGGATCTTAGCTTCTTATTTCCGACCACTAGAGTAGTAGGGCTAGCATGTTTCGTATCGAACAAAAACGAAGCTATTGTAGATAGCAAGAGATTCTGGATATTCCATAGATTTGAGTAGATGGCTCGAATTGTTTCAACTTGTTTGACCGAATTTTGAATGATCGATCGATGGTAATGATTATCGCGAGATACTGGATGTTGGGCTCGGGTCATGTGATCTATAGCCTATCATCGACTGGCATCTGTCTTTCAAGGTTGTTTGAAGGGTATTTATACGAGAACCTTGGAATGCACTTGAGATAAGGGAAGCATTCAAATGTCGTTATATCGATGCCTAGTCATACTTATAACCCAGACTAAGCCTCAATGAGATTCAAGAGATCAAGAGATCAAGACATCAAGACATCAAGACATCATTCCCATGATCATTCAAAAACCTCAGGAGTTCCTGTTCTTGTGGCTCGATCTGGCATTTCATGCCCCTCTTCCCCTCAATGATTCAGCATTGGTGGCTTGCGCCACTATCATTAGTATGGCTAGTGGACCTGGAAACTATTGGTTTAGGCTCTTCAAGCGAAGGGGTTAGTTCCTAGTTCCTAATGAAGAGTGGAGACTTCAAAGGCTATTCTCGGCTAAAATACCTGCGATTGAACTCGTTAAGGGAGAGGGGCGTTGTCAAAGTTGTCAGTGTCTATTAAGGTTAATTAGTACGAAGCTAAGTCAAACGGTAGCAAAGCACTTGGGATTCATCTTGATATTTCAGGTTATGATCGGCAGTCACTGTATACCCACTGCCAAAGTAGACTAATACTACGCTGCTCTCTTTCGATGTTCTATTAATCCCATGTGGATGAAGAAAATTGACGATGTTGTTGAGCAAGTACCAAATAATCAGATCACCTCCACGTCGTATATTATCAGTTCGAGTGGGGGTCTGAGGCTGCTCACAAAAGGTCCACTCGGCGGATGTTTCTTTCCGCCGGGTCTTCAAATCTGATCTCAGGGATCACATGACTTGGACACTTTGTTCTGTTTGTACAGAAAATACAGTTTTATGTTCAGCCTTTCGAATAAGTTCTAACACGATACAAAACATGTGAAAGACTCTCTTAACCCGAAGTAGCCTAGCGAAGATCCTAGTCCCTGATTTCGTATCAGATAAATAAAAATAGAATGTACAGGTGTAATTTGCCCCCAAACTAGCGCCCAAAAGCCTCCCATCTAATCTCGATCTCCCAGCCACCGCGGACAAGGAAAAAAAAGGCTGGGAACAACTTCTGTTATAAACTCCCCTGCAAACATTCCTGTCTGTGGAAGTAATTTACCTTCTGCGATCTCGAGTCACTCAATCTCACTGTAATAATCATTACTCGCCATATTCCTGATCGGGAAAGTGAATCGGATCCGAGAATATCGAAGTACGCTCGAGGTCTCTATACCCCGAAGTCTACACTCGCTTTCTTCCAGAGCAATCGCCAGATTAAATTCTCACTTCTACATCATCCAACATCTCTTCGGTTTCCACTTGACCATCATATCCATCAAAACTCTCCAATTCATCCGTCATTCTCATCGAAGTCATCATCGAAACCAATCCATAATTCCCGTCGTCTGCGCCAGATCAATTGATAATATAAGATCTACAACTTAAAACTCTTATTTCAACTGAAGCTATCACAATAAAATACCACTTAACCGACTTCATTTGGGTCACCAGCCTCCATAATGCAGCGCAACATTGTCATCGCAGTCATCATCATCGTCCTCTTCATCATCCTCGCAATTGCAGGCTTTGCCATCTACGCTGTCCAGAATCATGTCTCAGTCGGCCAGAAACGAGAATTTGAAGACGAAGAGGTTGAACAGGTATGACCTGGCCGATCTAGATCACGATCTCTGGCCATTAGCCTTCAACTTCTCTCACCATTTTTACTTTCAATGCCTGAACAAAAACAAACGATACCCGGACATGAAACCACGTTGAAAATTCAATCTGTCTTTAATGTACTTTTGATTGTATGAGCTTTGGCGATACAACTTGCATGCAGCATCGAACCTGGAAAATATTGAGTCTTTCATGTCTTTTGCATCTCTTTCGGTTGTATTTTTGGAGTTATGGAGGAGGGGGGCGTCATTTTATCATGGAATCTGGCTTCTTTCTACTTTTTTTTTTCTTTCTTATAAATCCATAAATATGATCTATTTACAAGGCTGTGATTATAAGTTGCATGAAATATATGACGATATTGGTCAGTTTATTGATAAGATCGATCAGCGCCCCACGTGCGTATGTATGATAGAAAATATCAAGTTATATCTGAATATATGTTAACAAATAATTATGTGTCATTTATATTTTGTATCAAGTCCGTTAGACTAATTTGGAGTTGGGGATTCATTCTCAATGAATGTTTCACACCTGTCATTGACAAATAGATAGGTCTGGTTTGATGCAGAAAGAAAAAGCACTTCAAATGTTCCAAGATGCATAGAAGATAAGAGATAAAAGATAATAGACAATAAAGAAAATGACAGGGTCAAGAAAAATGAGAAATACATGCCCTCGCTTCCACGAAAATCCCATGCGGTTGTTGGTATCTCCAATTTACAAAAATGAAAATGCACTGAATGCACCCACAGATAGTCCCGTCTAGATAGAACAAGAAATGCCGCAAGACGCCACCACCAAGAACGTAAATACAAATAATAATAATGCCACTCCAGATATCCATCGCTTAAAAAACATAGCTCAAGAGCTCCTGCGCTCGAAGGGCAGTAGCAATATGCCAGGGTAGTGTATTGCTCTGTACACTGCGCAAACCTCTTGCTCGGGCAATTGATGCAAGATCGCGATACATTCTTATGATATCTTTCAAAAGAACTTCGGGGGGTGGAGATTGGGATGTCTGTGATGAGTAAATGAGGTTGATTGTCGCCGAGAATATGCCGTCACTGTCGCTAGCGCCTTTACGTCGAAGTAAATACCCGCTAGCTAGAGCAGGCCGGAATTCAGTGACATGAGGTGTGGTGTTGAGACGGTGAGAGAGAATGACTGCCCAGGATTCGTCACACAGATCAGCAAGCACAAGCTCTGAATCCGGTTCGAAGGAGGGCTCGGTGGGTGTGGGGGCGTTGTAGATGGCGCCGGGGGTGGGAGCATTCCCCGATTGCTCTGGAGAAGCGACACTCAAACTAGGGTTGGGAGTTGAGACTGGAGTAGATGAGTAATTGGAGCTCAGCACAGCCGTGGTCATCGGAGAGACAGGTAGTTCGAGCACTAGATCAGGGATGGTGCTGACAGCCAGAATGATCAGCTCTATAGATCCTGGTCGCATCTTGTTCTGATGTGCTGCCAGAGTGGTCCAGACTATTGAAGGTTAGCAAGCTTCACCAATCATATGGGGTTTGTTGGGATCTGACATTCTAGCTCTTCTGGGTCAATGGGCTCGGAATTGACCAGTATAACTTTCCACCGAGCCTGATATCTGTCCATGATGTGTCTTGTAGTGGTCCATATCTCATTCCTTACTTCGGATAGCAACCTGGCAGGTCCTCGATTGCTATACCGTAGACAATAGGACATGCTTGTCTGGAGAGACCCAGATCCGTCCGTCCATGCAACTGATAGCCAGCGCTGATCCGCGCTCTTAGAGCACGCTATATGTAGGACTCGCCCATCTTGAAGCGGTGATCCCTTGTCAGATGCAAGACGGAAATGAATAACTTTTGGGACAGTATCAGCAAGCACAACAGCTGGTGTACAGAGTAAAGGACTCGGGTCGGTGTCTATGGGGCGGCAGCGATTGTAAACTTCTTGTGCGAGATTCAAATACTCCATCTGCGTAGGTACCACCATGGAATCCAGTGATACGATAAAATCCATCGGGATAATTTGTAAAGCGACCTCTGTGACCTGAGGCGCCTGTCGGAAATCGGCATCGGCCACCAACTGTTGCATAAGGTGCCAGAAGGCCGCACAGACATCGGCAAGTGCTGCTGCGTGAGGGAAGGGATTGACGATATAGACAACACAAGTATCTGCACTTGATGAAGCTTGTGCCAAGTCCGTGCCTAATAAAGATTAGAAAAATATAACAGTGAATCTTTGGAACGTTCATACCCAATTCTTCGCACATGCCCTTCAAGGATTGCATCATTGAGGCATAGCTGTAGGACTCGGCTTCCCATGACCGCAATCCGTTGTTGAATGTCACTGACTTGTCGCCTCGCGCATGATTTCCAAAGTGGCAGCTCTCATACGTAAGACCGAAGCGACGCAGAAATCCATCTGCTGCTTTGCTGATGGAAAATGGATGGATGCAATATGCCGAAACGTCTTTTGCTCCATGAGCAGGCTCAAGACCGAAAGTCTCCCAAAATGAAACCGCCGGTGGAAGAGCTTCGAGGAACTCTTTACCACGACGAAACCGAAAATGGGGAGCTGAAATCTTGGTGATAGAGCCATTGGGTTCCTGGATGGAGTCAGTTGTATCTTCCTGCAAAGAAGTGTATCCCTTGAGATCAAGCTTTACAACTTCTCCAAGAAAGCTGGCTTCTTCAATACATGTATGAAAAGATACGATGTCACTTTCGAGACCAAAAAGACTGATTCGACCCCCCAATGGATAATCCAGAGACGACTGCGTTATTTGATCTACCACAATCTGGGCAATTGCGATGTGATCTTCACGTCGCAGAAGTATAGGTACTTGTTGGATTTGAAGGGTGGAGAAGTAGCCGATGAAAGACCAATCAGAAAAGTTAGCAAGGAAGTTTCCCAGAAATGTGCAATTCTCGACCTGCAGCCCAGCGCTTGTATCAGGCCCGCTCGATGACTTGGCCGGGGATGCAGCAGGTTGGATATCGGATATAGAAGGTAGACGCTTTCTTTTCAACGATGGAAGGATCACCAGATTCGGGGTCGGGGCGTAATGTAAAGATATTTCGTCGCTATTGTCGTCGCTATCGTCGTCGCTATCATAGCTTGAATCGAAAGACGACTCTAGCGTTAATGGCGACGCATCCTTGTTACAAATTTTTGCGGTACTCGAAGTGGTACCCGCTCGGCTGCGATGTGCCAGTCCAATGGTAGGGATAGTGTTTGTGTTTTGATCGGATCCATTTGGTACCTTGCCAGAAGCAAACCAAAATTTGCCTTTTGACCCGTACTTTTGATCCCATTCTCCAATTCTACTTTCGAAGGCAACGGGGCGATAGTGGCCCTTCTCAGTAAGACGTGCTTCGGAAGTCTGGAGTTCCTGTGTTTGTGACCCGGAAAACAAAATCTTTTTGATTTCCACAGGGCTCAATGGCGGACTGACAGTTTGGGCTGTCTTACCTGGAGGAGATTGAGATCCGTCTAATTCCATCTGTCCATCACTCTGTTCTGGTTCAACTGCGTCTGATAAAGAGGAATATGTTTCCTCCTTGACAGCGTCAGCAGCAATTGAACTGTGGGCAGGGCCCCCATTGAGAAGCTCTTCACTATCAACCTTTTTGTCCTCTGGATCATCTGACTGTTTAATAGGCTGCAGGATTTCCTCGGGTTGGTCAATTGATGTCTCGCCATCCATATTTTCGAGGTCCGGATCATCAAAAAAGTTGAAATCGTCATCGGTGATCCCTTTGGACCCAAAGTCTCTCCCATTGATCTCTCCGAATAAGTCCTCATCGTCAGTTGCATCATATCGGCTAGTTCCAATTACAATATCAGGAGAGAGCTCAGGATTCTTTGTATCTTGTGGAAGAACGGGTGACAGTTTGAATGCAACATCGTCGGGGGTAGCATCGAATTGATTTGCGCTGTTTAACCCAATAGCCATAACACCCTCTGGGGGAGTGGGATAAACTAGACTAGTGTTCTGCAAGTCGGGATATTGTGCCATGCGAGAAAGGCTCTCAAGACTGTCGAGGTTATCAGCTCTGGGAGATGACGCGTCGTTGGGTTTTGTTTGAGGCTCTTCCAGAATCGGAGGATTCTTAAGCATATGAGGAGGCATTTTCAGGGAGCTTGCATCGGAAGACCACTTTTCTGCAAAATCAAGTGGGTCATCCTTAGTGCGTTCAAGCCAAGAGGCTCGTACCGGTGGACCAGTTCGTTGGAAACAGAATCGCGCCGGCCATAGCATACGCTTTAAAGGGAGGGAGGATAATTGTGATTCATCATTCTGGCGCCATGCTTCGCCGGCAAACCTAGCAAAAAAGGGCTCCCAGACCTCTACTTCGACCCAGGGCTCCTCGTCAATGGAGTCTATATGCAGGCCAAAGTTGGCTACCCAATGTGTAACATCCAACTTCCATTGCTTTCGTCGCGCCAAGGCAACCCCGGAAGGTGGAAATCCCGGCGAAGGAACACTCTGGGATTCAATATTTGCTGATACAAGACGGGCAACTGTGCCACTGGGACTAAGCCAGAGGTCTGTACCTGTCTGTACTTTGAGATCATCGGCTATGTCATATTGGGGGTTAGATAGCCGTTTAATGCCAGCTTGGGAGATAGTTTGAGTGGAGATGGTCAATGTTCCGGGGGCATTTAATTGCACCTGAAGAGTTGTAAGACAGGACGTGGAGAGCGGACTTTCATTGTCGACCCGGGAATTCTCATATCCGAATTTTTCAATTGCAGTAAAGAGCGTGCGGGACCCGAGTGGTAAGGCCCCCACGCTGCGAATAAGATGTAAACTGAGTGCACCTGTGACGGCAGAAATAAATGAAGAATATATGGCAGATGAGCTGCTATATCCATCAGGTCGTCGAGAAGATTGATTTTGGCCCTGATGTTGTCGTTGTTGCATAGAAGGCTGTGAAAAAGATTGATTTTGGCCTTCCAGTGACAAGCTTTTGATTAGCTCGTGAGAGGCAACGCTGCCTGAGGCGGAGACTATATCTCACATTAATACACATACATTATCAAAGTGTCGAACAGCACGATCTCACCTTTAAGAATGCTCGATTCAATTTGAATTTTTTTAGATTCCTTGTCATCTTCTTTGTACAGAGAAGCTAAACTTTCAAAGTCTGGAGTAGGAGAGAACACCCATAGCCCAAGGCGCCTTGGACAAGATGCTAGACAATTTAAATTCCTCAGTCGAGCTTCTAGGTCTTTCAGACGACCAAGATGCTTCAAGATCGTATAGCCATTAGATGGCCCCTCTGGTGCAGGTTGGCCAATGCTTGGCTCTTCGGTGTAGATTCGCCAATAAATGGTGGAGAAGCCATCCTGGAATTTGCAATCAGTAGCAGCTCGAAACATGTCATGTTCAAATACCTACAATAAGATGAACATTGGTGCTTGCATTTCCTGGGAATTCCATGATTCAATAGTCCCAGAGAAGACCTCGCGAGCATTCAAATTTGGAGATAGGTTGATGGCGGTTTAAACGGGGACCTCATTTCCAGCGGTAGAACGCGCTCTGTTATTATAATTCCACGCGCAAACAGCTTGTAATTCCGAGCCTGACCCAATCAGCCAGGACAACTCATTTTTTATTTAGCGCAAATGCGATCTTGTAGATCGAGGATTGCAATGCAAAACAAGGACATGCAGCGCAATTCCGGGGGATGTTCGACGGGGCCAACGCTCCGAGGCCCAGTGATTGGATCCATCCCGCTGCACGTCACGTGTTCTGTTATCGGCATTTTTGATATTTTTTTTATCGATCTCTTTTTTCTTTTATCGCGATCGACAGGTTATTCCCATCGCCCGTCATGAAGCTCTCTAATCAGTCCGAGGTGCCTGTTTACACCATCTCTGGATCTAATACTGCACGACCACTACCTGAATGGCTTGCAAGACGAAGAAAGCGCAGTCTGAAAGATGATCCCGAGTATGCGAACCGCGTGGAACTTCTGCAAGACTTCGAGTTTGAGGAAGCCAGCCAGTGTATCCGTGTTAGTGAGGATGGAGACTGGGTCATGAGCACAGGTATGGACGACATCTTGTCATTCTGAGTCTGTGAGCGAAACTGATATAGAGACTTTTAGGAACATATAAGCCGCAAATTCACACCCATTATCTCCCGCAACTATCTTTGTCATGGGCCAGACACACCGTGGCATTGAATACAACTTTTATTCTGCTATCAACTGACTACTCCAAATCTCTACACCTCCAATCCGACCGCTCCCTCGAATTTCACAACCCGCAAGGATGTCACTACACTACCCGCCTTCCACGATACGGTCGTGACCTATTATACGACCGACAGTCGACTGAGGCTCTAGTCCCCGCTGTTGGCGTCAATCAGGATGGGTTGGGAGAAGTATTCCGCTTGAACTTGGAGCTTGGCAGGTACATGCGCAGCTATGAAGTTGATGTCGGAGGCGACGATTTTACATCCAGCGGTGGCGGTGCCCTGCAAGGAGGTATCAACACCGGTGCAGTGAATACTGCTGCGATCGCAGAGGAGAGCCATAACTTGTTGGCCTTTGGTACATCCATTGGTACAGTGGAGCTATGGGACCCTCGAGCAAAGGGCCGCGCGGGTGTGCTTTTGCCGCCCACACAGATGGGACATGGAGATGCACGATCCGAGATCACCGCTTTGGAATTCCAGCGCTCTGGACTGACTCTGGGAACCGGTTCTTCAAACGGATTGATTCACCTCTACGACCTGCGATCTCCCGTACCCCTTCTGAAGAAGGACCAGGGTTACGGTTTCCCCATCCACACCTTGAAATTCCTTCAACCGTCAACCGCAACCCGAGAGGCAACTATGGAGCCGAAGATTATGTCTGCTGATAAGCGTATCATCAAGCTCTGGGATCCCCGGGACGGTACACCTTGGACTTCGGTGGAACCAGCAGTGGACATCAACTCGGTGGCCTGGTGTAAGGACAGCGGTATGTTGCTCACAGCTAACGAAGGCCGCCAACAACACTCTTTCTTCATTCCTCAGCTTGGCCCAGCACCCAAGTGGTGCTCCTTCTTGGATAACTTGGTGGAGGAGATGGCTGAGGACCCCAACGACCCAAGCGCATTTACCAGCGCCCAGGCCGGCTCTATTTACGACAACTACAAGTTCTTGACTATTCCCGAACTGCGCACCTTGAACCTGGAGCATCTTATCGGTCGCACCAACCTCTTACGACCATACATGCACGGTTACTTCGTTGCTCAGCGTCTGTACGAGGAGGCGAGATTGATTACCAACCCGTACGTTTGGGAGGAGGAACGTGCTAAGAGAGTGAAGGAGAAGATCGACAAGGAGCGTGAGAGCCGCATCCGCGGCAAGAAGAAGGCTGCTGTGAAGGTTAACAAGAGGTTGGCCGAGAGACTGCTAAATGCAGAGGAGAAGAGTGAGCGCCGTAGAGCTCAGCGCGTTCTGGCCCGTGGCGGTGATGAAGATATGGTCGATGCCACAGCAGAAGAGGAGAATAAGGGCGTGCTTCGCGATAGCCGTTTCGCCAAGCTGTTCGAGGACCAAGATTTCGCTGTGGATGAGACATCTCGTGAATTCCAGCTTATCAACCCCAGCACTGTGCCTGTGGCGGGCGAGAAGAAGGAGCGTGGCCTGACAGCAGTCGAGCAAGAAGCCATTGACGAGGTCCCTGGCTCCAGCGACGATGATTCTGATTCTGACCGCGAGACTCGTGAAACCGCAAGACCTGCAAAGACCAAGACTTCCAACAAAATCTCCTCCACCGACTACAAGCGTACTAAGAGACCCCCACCTCGCATGCAGGTTTCCTCTTCGACACGAACCAATTCGACCCGCGACCGTTCATTCGGCTCACGCGCCCAGAACATGAAATCGCGCTCGAAACCTGCACGCCAAGACCGTGTCGTCGGCGAGCGCTCGGTCAGCTTCATGCCAGCATCGAAGTCGAAGCGTAATCAGCCTGCCGTTCAATATGACAAGACTGAGTTCCGCTCAAAGGAGCGCCGCAGCGCGTCTGGAAATGCCTTCCGAGGCATGTGATTTCTAAGCTCTATGGCATGAAAAAGAAAAGTTGTTGAACATATTTCGGAGTGCTTGGCGTCTGGTGTTTTCTGGGCTTGGTTTGATAGATCTTGCTAGCAATTCTTACTCCAAGGAATCAAGAAGATATAGTGTAACTCTGTTACTATGCATACGTTGAATTATTGGGTCATCAAGCATCTAGAGCTTAATGTCATATACCTCAAACGAGAGCTCGGAGAATGAAGAGTATTATAATTTTTACCATCCATAGTTCAACTTGCCCCTGGGCAGGTGGAAATGTTAAACCCTTAACCAATCTTAGGATCAATCCTGTATTTTTTACTCCCAGCTGTTACATACTTAATATGATAATAGAGAAAGTGAGACTACCAGTAAAACGATGTAAAATATTGTAATCTCTTTGAGGTTCATCATTTTGAAGAGAGAAAACTAAGTAAGCTCACGAAATCCTGCAGGTGTAAAAGGGGTATTGTAATCAAAAGTCGATGTCGTAGGACCTTGTAAGATAAGGTAAAACTGCGCAGGGGTATGAATAAGCGATGGTCGGTCAAAAGTCGTCAATTGAAGTAGGTCAGGTCGGTCATTTAGGTCCAGTGGTGGAAACTAGGAAGTCCATTTCCACGTCGGCCACTACCGCGTCGCGAGGCACTGTTTGAGTCCGTTCCGCCGTGGTTGCCATGGCGGTTTTCATCCAGGCTGCGGCGAGACACTCCAAAGTCACTCATGGCGAAGAGCAGGGGCTCGTCATCTTCGAATTGGCTGGATGGTGGGGCGCGGTTGGAACTAGGTCGCTGCGAGCCGCGGCGGATCTCTAGGGTGGAGTTTCCGCTGTTGCTGCCGCTGGCATTGCCATCGCGGTCGGTTTCACGCTCGGAGAGATGGGGTGGGATTGTAGCACCACGGGCAAGAGAGCTTGATGCAGAGCTGAGAGAGTGAGGACCACCAGAGAAGCCACGGCCGCGCGAGCTAGCGAATCGGGGTTGATAGACGTTAGCTGTAGACGATGACGAGGTTGCGACTGGGACAGATTGGTCTTGGGGAACTGCCCCCTCGGGCTGAACTGGTACAGCAGTAGGGGGGTTGGAGTTGCCAGTAGTAGATTGTTGACGAGAAAAGGGAGGTCTCTCGTGAGGAGTAGTCTGGCGGGAAGCGTTGCCCAGTTCGTCAGTTCCAAGACTGATGCTGCGCAATCCGAATGGGAAGACCTCGTCCGAGTCAGTGGTCGCGGCTCTGTGATGGGTATAGCTCGTTCCCCGGAAGGTTGGATCAAACACTCGCGGAGATGTTGGGATGTCAATAGCCCCAGCAGTCAGCGCGATGCGTTGCGCTGCTGGGTGGCGAGCTGTTTCACCTGTAGGGGACTGGACTCCTCGGCGGTCATGCTCTGCGACGATGTCATCGGCAACACTGTTGGAACTAAGGCGGGATCGGATAGCTGGTGTGTGGGGTGTATGAGGAGTATGCGGTGACATGGGTTTGCCGGCAGACGACACAGTCGAAACGGATGTTCCAGCAATGGGTGGGACCCCGGATAGTGTCCTCGGCACCACTGAGAAACGGTTTGGATTCATTGACGCAGCCATTGACTCGGACAGTGCGTCGTTTGATTCACGCATAGCTTGGTAGCGGGCGAGGCAATCGGTACCCGGCTGTCGGAATGAACTCACCGCGCCAGGTTTGACATCCAATGCGCCCTTTGCAGCATCTAAGAGCTTGAGGAAGTTGGATATATCCTCACTGTCCTGTGCAATTGAATCTGCACTAGTGCCAGTGGTATCGGAAAGAAGGGCAGAGCCAGGTTGAGCGCTGGGGGATGCCACACTCAACCTACCACTGGAGATTTCATCATCCATCTTATTGGAATTTCCAACAGATAGACGGCCGCGTCGGTGACTAAATGAGCTGGTGTAGCGTGAAATTGGCGCGGAACGGGGTGATGTGGAGTTAGAAAAGGAAAGTACGTTGTCGGACGCAAGAGGAGGTCTTCGTGCTGCAGCTGCCACTGAAGGCGGGGGCATAACCCGAGAATCTGCAGAGGTTCCTATGGGGACTCGAAAGGAGGATGTGCGCGGAGATACACCTAGTGGATTATCTGCGAGTGAAGGGGAAGCAGAGAGGGTAGGTGCTTTAAAGGGCTGAAAAGACACAGAGGGGCGTCGCTGGAAGTTGGAATTTCCTCCCTCACTTGCAAGTTGCGCAGCACGACCAATTGGCGCAGCTTTGACGGGGGTTATTCTTGTAGGTGAATCGGACGGCGATGGAGATACTGCACCAGAATCTCTCGCGGCGCGCAAAGCTGAGATGGGACTTGCACCCGTAGCTGGGCCAACCTGGTGAAATGTTGATAGGCTTCCATACGCTCGCGAATGATCGGGGTTATCAATCGTTCTTCTTCCAACTGGCACTGACCCCACTTCGATATTCGCACGCATTGTTTCGTCCGCAGGTAGCGATGGACGAAATATGTCATCGTCGGCGCCCATAAACCGAGAGCTCAACAATGCCTCTGAGTCGTCCACACGGAAGTCACAATTAGTCCGATAACTGACCTGCACTGAAAATGGCCCAGCTGGCGATTCAGTGACTCCAAACTTGTAAACATCAACCACCTTCTCAGTCCCCTCATACAACGGAGCCGTCAAGTGGTCTATGGTCGGGTCCTTGCAAGAGCTGCCATCTGCCACACGGTATCTGATCTTCAGAGCAGAATTCATGCGAACCTGTGAACTGCGCTTGCATAACTTCCAAGCAGGCAAAAACTTGGAGTATGTAAACAAGGATCGGAAAAGAACGATGCTTTTCTTATAGACCGTCGGCAAGATCGAGCCCAGATCGGCAGGCGGGCTGCTAGAAGGCTCCCCGAGTTCTATCCTCCATCGCTCCAGAATGATCTCATCAGAGCCCGACTGGTATGGAGTTTGTGCTCCAGCACCCCGAGAAGCAGCAAGTGACTCTTGCACGTCCCATCGTTTCCCCTGGTCATCTAGAATGACAAGAGTCTGATTATTCGTGAGACCCTTAGTATCTAGGAATGTTTCTATGACGAGAGGTGGGGGGCGGTTCTCCGAGGCATCACAGTTCTTCCAGGTGCGTAGGGGTTCTCGGAGGGTATCTGAGTCGTCTAACTCGACATTGAACTAAATCAGCAAGTAAAGTCAGCCGTCTTGCTTATATGTGATATGGGATATAAGAATGAGCGGTGAAACCAACCCAACGATTTATTCTCGGCACATCAGAGCCCTTCTGGTAGGCAGGGGGGAGTTCGACACGCGATTGAAGGATAATCAGAGCAGCTTTAGTATGATAGTTCTATATTGAAAAGGAAGGATGTCAGTTTGAATACGCCAAGGCCAAAGCCAAAGCCAGCGAGGTTGGGACCGGAAGCCACATACGGCTATGATTTGAGAGAGCTTTGCCATAGCATCCTTGCTTGGGCCAGAGTCCCTTGGCTTATCAGAAGAATCTGCTCCATCAATTCCCAGGCCCCGGGCTGTACTTGGCCGAGTGTCAGTGGAAGGTGACGTTGGCGCCGAATCCCAGTCTCTGAGGTCCTCCCGCAGCGAAGTCGGAGTGGGTTTGGCGGGGAGGTTCGGTACCTGCGAAGGCACCGCAGGTGTACGAGGATGCTGATGCATGACGAAGAGACTATTGAAGCATGCCTAGGAAAATTAGTGATGCACGGGAAGAAATCCAGGTCATGAAGACTTACCCCGACAGGCGGGTGTTAAGTGCAAATGCTATCAGCGGAGCGGAGTCTGTTATCAGTTCAATGAGACGACGACACAACGAACGCCATGCTATCAAGCCACACTATTTAAGGTGAAATGCCAACAAAGGAGCAAAAGGGAGGTATGTTTCACTTGGAGTTGGGAGTTTGGAGACTTGCACAATGGAAGAAGATGCAGCCTGAATGTTGCGATGAAAGGCCAAAATGATCGTGGGACCGGTTACATCAACGGGCAAATGCGGCCTGAGATCAACAACAGAAATGATAACCTGTAGGCTATTGGGGATAAAGCACTACTAAGAGATAGGTGGAGGTCAGTGACGCATATCCGGTGACTCGACACGTCCAGGCTCATAGACTCATAGACTCACAGACGCCACTGCTGACACTGCCTTACATGCACGCCATTTCCTTGCCTTTTGCCCCTTCATTTTCTACATCAAAGCAGAACATTCTGTAATCTATTTCTTACATTCAACTCAAAATTATCCTAGTTGGAGTGCTTTTCAGTCTTGAACGAGGATATTCTTCACTCTTTACTAAGCTATACATCGGCCTAGACCGCACCTGATCGAGTCAGCACCACCAAGTATTTATAGGTAATGATCGACAGTACCTTTTACTAGGCATCGTTTATTCTTATATACTGAGGCTCAGACAGAGATGAGGCAAGGGTAAATCAGAATCCTGTTCTTGCCTGTGATATAGGTATTCTGAGCTCTAGGACTCTACGTTCCACGCTTATAGTCGCATTCGGCATAAGGGAGGTTGAATGACGCAAGCGATCACGGCATCTGAATGATTGGAGTCAAAGCTAATAGGTCGACATTTGACGTTTGGCTAATTATATTTTGAACTCCTTCAAATGTTGCAAGTCAGGGCTAATCTTATATGTACAAAATCGATTGATGGCGTTTTATCCCTCCGGTCTCGGGATTTCCATCGGGTACCCTCTCACTTCTTCCACATCTAAATATGCACAAGTTGTTTCAGAGCAGCCACATTATTCTTCAGGTTCGAATCACCCTTGCCAAGATCCACAATAATTGAAATCAAATCAGTGCCGAGCGGCTCGAGGTTGGTCGCGAGCGAGATGGGGTTGAGGACACTCTCGAGCTGCGTCTTTCGTGTGCATCCCTTAGTCAGGTTTCCTTCGAAAGCTGACGCCGTAAATTCAATAGCATATGGCAATCCAATCACATCGGTGGTAATGTGACCTCCATTTGCAAAGGTGATGAACTCAATCCCTGCGCCGTTATCACACCAGGTATCGGCGAGGACCTTCGCAGGAGCATAGGGGATGATCTCATCTACCGCGGAGTGGTAAATCAACATAGGTGAAGTAGGAGTCTCAGTCTTGTTGCCGACCAACAAGCAATCTTCCATGATGTCCGTGAAAACGGTGTTGGTAAGGAATGCTTCTCCAAGGGTCTGAAAGTCAGTGGAGAGCATGGACTGGAAGAAAAGGTTGCCGATATTATCAGCGGCACAGTGGGTTTTGGCATACTCAATCTTGGTCCGACCGTCCGATGTTAAGATCTGGTCAAGCAGGGGAGCTAATGTCGCACCATATGCGGAAGGCTGCGACATGCCGGCAAGAGCGATGGGGATGAAGCCGCCATACTCGCCA
Source organism: Penicillium taxi (assembly GCF_028828555.1). NCBI lineage: Eukaryota > Fungi > Ascomycota > Eurotiomycetes > Eurotiales > Aspergillaceae > Penicillium > Penicillium taxi. The sequence continues at coordinate 2,281,330 of NW_026643205.1, forward strand.
TCGTTGAAGGAGAGCATAGTGGCCGTGAGGTTGGCAGGGGTGCCACCTGAAACCCAACCCTTGATATCAAGCTCAGGAGCATAGGTGGGCTGAAGAGCAGCTCCCCAGCTTGCAGCAATAGCACCGCCCGAATAACCAATACCGACGATCTTAGGAGTGTCAGTGGTGAATCCCAAAGGTTTAAAAGCCGATACAGCACGCATGTTATCCAGAACGGCCATGCCAGCAAGGCGACCAGCGCCAAATGCTGCCTCTTGCCCTTCGTAGTCGGATGAAGCAACAGTGTATCCGAGCAACAGATACGCCTGCAGGATCAAAGTCTCTGCGGCCGAGATGAGTTCTGTCTCGTTGGCACCAAACTGGTAGTTGTAGCTGGGTTCGCACGCGGAATACAAGCTATCATAGGCCGTTTGGAACGAGATGAATCTATCCTTCTTGCCATAAGAGGGCTTGAAGACAGTGGTCACGGTAGTGATCGCCGAACCATTTACGGCTGTTGTGCGGTAAAGCAGCTGATAGACTTTCACTGGATCCTTGATAATTCCGAAAACAGCAGCAGAGATATTACGCTGGCGCAAGATGGTTCCTGGCACCTCTGACTCGTATCCTACTGGAGGATTATAGAATGGGTCGGCGGCAGGGGACAGGATAGTGCTTCGAGCGTGATGTTTAGTGCTCTGAAGATGCCGAGCAGTGGTCATTGCCATCATGAAAGCCATTAAGGCCGTCATCACGAGTCGTACCGATGAGGCAGAGATCATGGTGAGTGATTATTAGAGATAGAATATTATGATTCTGGAAAAGCTATCACCAGGCCCGGAATTTCGTGGTTATTTATGCACTAGAATATATCCCGGTACGAAGGCCACAATGTAGGTTAATTCTCGACAAATCAGATATTTGGGTCTCATCTATACGACGGGATACTGCCTATATCTGTTACATTCACGAGGCCGTCTCAGCGCTCTTCACTATTATCAGGTACCAAAACTTGGACAAGGGTTTATTACATGTTTATCAAGTGGAGCGCTTCATTGAGCAAAGCAATGAATCCTGGCGCTTAATTAATTATCTGAGGCAGGATATGGAAATGCTTGGTACGCAGATCTAAAATGTTGCTTAAGCCTCATATCTATGTACAAAACGCGTTCAAATGTTTCAGATGATGTTTAATTTACCCGCACCAATGAAGGTTGGCAATAACTTCATATTGATTGGATATACCCCTCCAAGGGCTAGATTTGTAAATATGATATAAGATCATCATTACAGACACAATGTGTGTCTCTTTAGAAAATTCATTACTTCTCAATTATGATAGCAAACGAAGAATGAACTAAAAAATGAATCAGTACGGAGTACAAGGCAACAAATCAGCCTCAAGCTGTTCGATTTGTAAGTCAATTGATTGGCATCTTTCAAACTTGGAAGATCCCTAATTGCAATATAGGGCTGCACATGCTCGATTAGTGGGTAAAATCCGAGGTATTCTAGATCATGATCTAGACCTTGGTTCTTGCGTGACATACAAGCCTAAATCTTTCAAGATTATCAAGTTATAGCCCTGTAGTTAATAAATAGGTACTCTGGTACGTATATATGTTCAAATTACCTTATAAGCTTCAGCCCCGGGGTGGTATTTTGGTACCTATGTTGGAATCGAAAACCCTAAGCCACTCTTCTATTAAGTTTTCTTCTCATTGGACTAGATATTATTGGTCACTTCATTCTTCTCGATGTCCTGATATTGTATCAATGTAGCCCTGGGAACCCTCGGAGTTGAACCTTCCAATATTAAAGATGGCCCCGGGCATCGGGATCCATGTTTCAACAACTGTCAATGTCGGAACGGTGACGTTCTTACGGTGCATATGCAACTAGTATTCTTGATGGAATAGATCTAGGTGCGTCGATGCGAAGTTGTAAGAGGTGTGTTATTCAATCTTATCCTCGCTGTAACTAAATAGACAAAACTGGCTAGATTCACTTCATGTCGAACCAACAGCATCGGAACCATTGGTCCTGTGCCCCACTTTGGTCTAGTGGTATCGACAGTCAATGGATGAAACTTCTTAATTTTCGTCTCGATTCATCTTTGAATAAATCAAGTAGTTATTCCTTTGCCTTTTCGATACCTCCCGAGGTCCAGGCCTCGGGGGCTATTATATATTGCGAACGAGCAAAGCGACCTTTCAAGTTTCAGCGTCCCAAGGTTGTTTTCGAATAAAAAAGCTCTTTATTGTAGAACTAGTTATAGTTCTTTGTATTGATGACTACCTAGTGATAGCCCGCCTGGGCAGAGTAATTCTCTAATTGTAGACTTGAGCTTGCAAGCCAGGGATGATTTGAAGGTCCTTAGCTTCATAGGTGAACTTTCCATCCTGAGAGACGTTGCCCGCCTTGTTCCGGCGTTGCTGCTGTGTCTGTCGCACCTTGACCCACTCCTCGGTGGTGAGATGCTGGCCTAGCTCGGTAAACGCATTTTGCGTCAGTCCTAGGCGTTGCAGGACGGGGCTGTTATCAATGGGGTCAAGAACCACATTGTTATTGGGTCTATATTAAAGTCAGTGTATGCCTATGAAAGAAGAGATTCCTCAACCTACCGGGCGAAATAGAGCACACCTAGACGGTCAATATGAGCCTGGTCTTGGGGTGGTGCATGGACACGGTGAATGCTTGATTTGATATATCCTCCGGTCAAGGCAGTCAAGGCATCACAAGTGTTGATGGTAATAGTTCCGTCTTGAGGACGGACCCACTTCCAATCTCCCTCAGAATTGAGGATCTGGAGAGCGGCCACGGGCTGGCGGAAGAGCAGGGTGACAGATCCGAGATCTGTGTGGCCAGGGGTGTACAGATCACCCACCTTCTTGTTCAATTCTGCATCACGTGCTGCGTAGCGCATATAACGAAGGTGGTCTTCACCTTTGACATCATACTGGTGGGCGCGGACCAGCTGCTCCTCATCAGGGAGTTCTAGAAGGATTGCAAACAGTCGAAGAAGCTTCTCCACAACTTCGGTGTGGCATTTCTGTAGTTCAGGATTAGCACTCGGCATTGGCAATAGGTTCCACCGCTCGGTTTATCATACCCGGCTGAAGGCCTCAATTTCCTCAATATGATCGGAAAGGATAGGAGGCTGCTGTCGCTCATGGAAGCCATCAAACTTGGGAATATTGTACACCTCAATATTATCCTTAACTCCATTTCCAAGGCTAGACGAAGTTCAGCCTCATATTCTCAATAAAGAATACGCTATGTTCCATAGACTTACATGCGATGGCCGGATGGCCTATATCCATTATACTCTCCCCTGGTAAGGTCGTTTGCATTGTGGTACTTGAGCTTTTCTTCATCTGGAAGGTTGTAAAATTCTCGGCCCAGAGCAAACTGGTTATCAACCTCTTCTTGGCTAATGTTGAAGTTCTTCACATAGAAAAATCCTGAATACATGTAAGCGTGAGAAATATAAAAAAAGGAAGAAAAGGGACTTACCGACATGCTGAACAGCATGCTCCAACTGCTTGACGAGTTTCTCCTTGCCACCAGGCTGTTCATACTGGCTCAAGTCAAGGGTAATAAGCTCAGCCCAAGGCACTGAAAATATTAGTGTTAGCGAAAATCTCAAATGATTATATGGAAGGAGTCAATTCATACAGTCTTCCTTGGTCACAGGGACTTGGTCATATTTCTCAATTATCTTTCCAGGCATGATGAAGTTCCTTTGTGGTGAAGTTGTCGACCTTGGAAGTAAGTACAATATATAAGAATTAGCAATATGCGGTTTCGATGAGCAAGCGGAACATCAAGGGAACATGCACCAATATATAAATCCCAACAGCTACATTGAGCCCCGCACTTTCTATTTAATTTAGTTATCGTATTTGTAAGATGATCTCAAGCAAGCCATAAAAATGAGATATGAGAATTTGGGAAATGGGGGGGGGGGGGGGGGGGAAACCGGGTTCTGGGGCACGTCATCAGCAGTCAGCATGTCGCGGTTTTGCTAGTTGCACTGTGATGTTCTGTGGCATCTACCACTCATCGTACTTTATTCTCGCTTCACCCGCTTAGCCTGGAAATAAACAGCGAATTTGGAAGTGAGAGTCGGGATCTCTCCGAAAACGAATAATGGCGACAAGATGTGGAGGAATTGCATATCAGAAATAGCGAATGACCTCGGTCTCGTTTATCTGAGGGGCATTGTATGACACCGGGACTATAAGAAGCTGCAGGTAATAATGCACATATGGATCTGATTGCTGTTTTAAGTCTTCGTGCATAAATCTGACCACTCTCTATTATGGCCGAATTGAAGCCTAAGACCAGAAGGCTAGGACCTCTGGGGTTGTTCAAAGAGGTATTCAATTGGTATCCTTCATCATATCCTGCAGAGGAAAGAAAGTAAGCATATCTCACTTCCTGGGTGGTCTGGATTGGGTTATTTCTGCAGCTACTGACAGGATTCTTAGATTACTATTCAAGTTGGACTTGTCAATTCTGATTTTTGCTTGCTTATGCTGTAAGTGAGGAGTCCTAAGTTATAGTTCATTGAACGAATGCACTTACTAATATTGGCAGTCTTTGTGAAATATCTGGGTAAGAATTGAGCTCCAAGGCTGCGCTGTCAAGCCTGGATTTGAACTAATATCAAAAAATTAGACCAGTCCAATATCAGCAATGCCTATACCAGTGGGCTTAAAGAGGACTTTGATCTTAATGGAAATCAGCTCAACTACATGAATGTCTGTTACTTCACAGCATATGTTGTATTTCAAATTCCTGGATTGCTATTGATGTCACGTCCAAGCCTGTGAGTCTTGTCTTCCTCTGGTTGAATAGCAATTGACTCAACTTTGATATAGGTCTCGTTGGCTGCTCCCTGGGCTAGAACTCCTTTGGGGAATTTGTACTTTTGCTCAGAGCCGTGTTACCAATGTGAAGCAGCTCTATGCACTCCGCGCCCTGGTTGGTATGCTGGAAGCTCCAGTGTTCGCCGGAACTCATTTCATTCTCGGTACGTATACAGCTCGGTATAATCTCTGCAACAGAGTTCCTCACTAACTACCTGCATCTTAGGGTCTTGGTATTCGGGGCCAGAACTATTCAAGCGAGCAGGTACCTGGTTTATCTGCAATCCCCTTGGCTCTATGGTCAGCGGATACTTGCAGGCTGCTGCATATAAAAATCTAACGGGCGTTGGTGGTATGCCTGGATGGAGATGGGTAAGTAAATTCATTTTACTGAAGTAAAAAGGGTAGTTCATTAATGCTTACTCTGATAGCTCTTCATCATTGACGGCATCTTCACCATCCCTGTCGCCCTGATTGGTTTCATCATATTCCCAGGAATCCCCGACTCCCCGCGCCCATTCTTCTTGACAGAAGATGACATTGCATTAGCCAAGGAAAGAGGAAAGAAGGCGAAGATTCGTCGTCCAGGGAAGATGACTCTTGATGTGTTCAAGCGGTCCTTGAAACGATGGCATATTTGGATTTTTGTTGGATGCTACACGTGAGTTATGACCACACATAGTCACACTTGGGCATTAATCTACCGAACTTTATTCTAACACGTATATCTAGATGCATGATTCTCATGAGCTACCCGTCGTCATATATGAACCTGTGGCTTAAAGCTGAGGGATATTCAGTTGACCAAATCAACAAGCTGCCCACGGTAATCAGTGCAATTACTATCGTTACCTCGTGGTTTGGAACTACCCTTGCCGCAATTTATCCAGAATGGATTATTTACACCATCGGCATCGTATGCTGCATCTTCTCGACAATCTGTATGATTGTCTGGAACATTCCGCCTGCATTGAAGTGAGTTTTTATCTGATCACGCATTTCATGTCGTGTCGATCGCGAGTACTTACATATCACTATAGGTTTGTTGCTTGGTACCTATTCGGATTTGCTGGGTGTTTAAGTCCGATTCTCTATTCCATAGTGAATACAGTCGTCAGTAACGATTCCGAAGAGCGAGCTCTGATTATGGTAAGACTTCTAAGATCTTAAATTTCCCCAAAAGAGTCAGAATAGGATATTTAGGCTGACAATTATGTTTTTGCTGCAGGGTTCTATGATGACCTTTGGCTACTCCTTCCAAATTTGGGTTCCGCTTCTGCTATTCCCTACTACAGCACCAAATGGCAACGGAGCGACGAGGTGGCGTAAGGGTTGGCCTGTTACACTTTGCTTCTACTTCTTGCTCTGGGTCCTCTTTATGGCCGCCGTTCTCCTTCATAGACGGTAAGTAATAACTCAAATGGAGTACGAATAAAAAACTAATACGTGACAATAGCGACCAACGCAAAGGAAGGACTGAATTACCTGATAACGACATCTCCGAGTCGGATATCTCGGGAAGCAATCCGTCTACCGTAGATTTCGAAGAGGTTATTGTTCAAAATGAAGCTGACAGGAAAGGAAAGGTTGATATTGGTAGATGATGGCGATAAAAAATATTTCCGTCTTTCAATCAAATTTGATCGATCGGTTGACTCGGTATTATCTAGCATCTGGACACCGTAGTAGTACGTATATTTGCCGAGGTGAAGACATATGTCTATTGTAGATATATGTCAGTTTCTAGGGTGTGTATAACCAATTATAATATGAATGAATGTCTCTAGGTACATATAGATTAGTAGTAAAACACAACCGAGTTGGGATTACAAGCGAGTGGAGAATCCTTTATCAAATGGCCCAAAACCGAGAAGAACAGAAGGGTAGGATCTTATTAGCCATTCAAGCTTTAGAAAAAGGCCAAATTGACAATGCAAACCAAGCTGCATCTATCTTTAATGTCCCATATACTACTCTCCGGCGTTGCCAATCCGGTGTTATATATCGCGCTGACACACGCGCAAATATTCATAAACTGACTGAGTCTGAAGAGGAAACTCTAGTCAAATGGATTTTCTATTTAGACGACCGTGGATCTGCCCCTAGACCTCATTATGTCGCTCAAATCGCCAATATTCTACTCGCCGACCGTAGAATCGACCCACCTCTTACGATCGGACAAAACGAGGTTTCGAGCTTTGTTAAACATACACCTGAAATCGATATTCACTATTCAAAACGTTATAATTTTGAACGCGCAAAACAATAGGAGCCTAAGATTATTCGCGACTGGTTTATACTAGTTGAAAAGACGATTCGTGAGAATGGGATTCATGAAGATGATATTTACAACTTTGACGAAACTGGCTTCGCAATGGGACAAACCGCCACTGCTAAAATCGTTACGAAGGCAGGCTATTATGGCCGAAATGACAAAGTAAAACCTGGAAATCGTGAGTGGGTTACAGCTATTGAATGTTTAAATTCAACTGGTTGGGCGCCTCCGCCATGCATCATATTTAAGGGCAAAGACATGATGCAAAGCTGGTTTAGCGACGCCAATTTACCACCTGATTGGCGCATTTAATTAAACCCTAATGGCTGGACATCAGACCAAATAGACCTTCGTTGGCTACAGGAACTATTTATCCCTTCTACTATAATACGTACAAAGGGGACAGGTTGTTGATTCTAGATGGCCATGGTAGCCACCTTACACCCGATTTCAATCATATTTGCCGACAAAACGACATTAAACCACTCTGTATGCCTCCACATTTATCTCATATTTTACAGCCTTTAGATGTATGTTGCTTTGCTGCTTTAAAGCGCTCTTATTCCCGGGAGGTTGGTATCAAAATGGAGCTCGGATTCAACTCTATCAACAAGAACGATTTTCTAGCTATATATCTTTCTGCGCTTGAAGAAGCTATAAGATCTGAATCTAATGCCTTCGCTGCTACTGGAATTACACCATTTGATCCAGAGGGGGTGCTTTCAAAGCTTACTATCTTGCTTCGTCCGTCAACACCACCACCACCATCCCGGGGTAGCGACTCTAGTAAGAGATACTCTCCAAGAACGCCAATGACACAGAAGGATATACGTCGTCAACATAAATCTCCATTACGTGCAGCATAGCGATCACCATCTACACGAATAAAGCCGATCTTAGACCAGTTTTTAAAAGACGCAGTAGCCATACACCAACGTATGGCAATACAAGATCAGGAAATAGCCGCTCTTCGCGAAGCCAATGAAAAAAAGAAGAAACAAAAGGCACATCCGAATACGCGAATGGCCATTGAAGGTGGCCTTACTATCCAGGAAGGCCGTCAGCTTATCGACGCGTCAATAAATCGTGATGCAAATGGTGGTGATGTAAATGGACGCCAAATCCGGGTATCTTCTCCACGACGCCAGCGGCCACGCAGATGCGGAATATGTAAAGAAACTGGACATAAGAGAGAGATGTGTCCACAGCGCCCGATTCTATAGGTTATTTACATAGTTTTACTGATTTCAATGGAGTTATGGGGCAAATAATGTAAAATATTAAAAAAAGTGGGTCATTTTCTCCGCTCGATTGTAATCTCCACTCGGTTGTGTTTTAGTTATAATGCAAACAGCACAAACCGCTGAGTCAGCTGACAGTATATGACCGTCACATGACTATGTCACATGACCAATATGGATAGATATCATCACTTTCTAAGCTCCTTACTTCGTCTTCCATATTTCTGATTGTCTATGTAGTCATAGATCTGAAATAATCAGTGTAGAAAACATGCTGTAAGCATGTTTTAGAGTCCGTGGAACGTAGATCAGAATGAACCCTTCCAAGTAACTATACTTGGTGTCCTATCGGTGCCCCACGGGATGCGGGAGATAGAACATGGAAGACATGCGCTCTGCTATTGGTCCTTAGGTTTCATTGTCTGTAGAATGACGAAGTCAGCAAAAGAAGAGACGCTTGATTGATTGTATTACTGCCATCGTAGCGAGCGTTCTAAATCGCCTCATCCCAATATCATCGGTCGGATCGCCACGTGCAAACGCCCCGCTTCGAATCCCACAATCAGTTTTGTGTTAACGCGTTGTTCAAACCCTAGAATCGATCGCATTGACTGAAGACGCGCCGATTCGTCATCAAATCGGCCCCTTTCATTCCTTCCGATACAGGACCCTCTTGTCTCCCAGCTATTACGTCGCGGTCAAGCCCAGTGTGGTGACAGCGACGCTCAAGCTTGGGGTTGACAAGAGATTCTGTGAGCCAACCACTCCGGGCACATGAGTAGCAAGCTTTGGGAGTTTTTCATTCAAGATGATGTGGAGAGCTTTCAGCAGTTCCTCGCAAATGCGACGTTTGCAGGACCGCGAGCTGCAGGGGGATTCGGAGGACTGGCCTTAACCGCAGCTAACTCCCCATCTAAAGGTGGAAGTCCAATAATTGCTTCATCGCCTAATACTTCAAAGCAGAAGAAGATATATGGCGCATCTCCTGGAACCTCGGCCCCCGATCGTCCAGGCCCTCAGAAGGGAAATGCGACTCTTTCTCGCGCCGATGTCAATACTCGCGATCACTTTGGCAGAACCCTTCTGCACCACGTCGCTTCATCGCCAAAGTCTACCGCCCCGATATTCGCGAATGCCCTCCTTGAAATTCCGTTCTTAGATATTTATGCGCAAGACTGGGAGAGTGGATGGACCGCCCTGCACCGGGCCCTTTACGCCGGAAATGCTACAATTGCCATGGCTTTGATGGCTCGGGATTCGCGCGATGCAACAGATTTCAACAAACTGGGACATACAAGCCATTCGGTTGGGAATTTGATCAAGATTAAGGACCGTGAGGGCTATAGCCCTTTCGATATCTATGGAGAAACCATTACATCTCGCGATATAAAGCAGATGTCTTCACCAATTGACTGGCATGGATCTACCGCTCTAGCTACAGCGGGAAGTGATACTGCCTCAAATTTTGACGAGGGATATGATGATGCCTATGTAGTCCGAGGTGCTCAGAAGTCACGGACGGATTTTTCTGCCGATGAGGTCTTCACACTTGGAAGCAACAAAAATCTAAACCTTGGACTTGGAGACCAAGATGATCGGCAATTTCCAGAGCGGGTCACTCTAACCCGCCCAGAGCATCTTCTGTATCGCTTTTATCGCGAATATCAAGAGCAAAAGGGCATTTCTGATGAAGATACTATCGGCACCGCTGACTTGAAGGAGCTGCCGACTGTCATCACAAACAAGCCGATCAAGATTCAAAACGTTGCTATGTCCAAGTTGCACACCGCAATCATCACGGATGACCCCGAGGCCAATCTATTTATGTGTGGATTCGGACCCGGTGGCCGTTTAGGAACCGGGGACGAGTCTACACGATTCACATTTGCCTGCATCGAGACTGGTGGTCTTGCAGGCAAGAAGGTCATGTCGGTTGCACTGGGCCAAGATCACAGTCTTGCCATTACCGAGTTCGGTGAGATATTTAGTTGGGGCAGCAACAAATTTGCGCAGCTTGGTTACAGCCTGCCTAGAACGAGTAATCGTAATGATGTTCCTATGCAGACAGCACCTCGACAGATTTTCAATCCATTTAAAAAGGAAAGAATTCTCGGGGCAGCTGCCTCTTCAATTCACTCAGTTGTCTTCAGCACTTCTGGTCTATACACATTTGGTAAGAATGAGGGTCAACTAGGTTTGGTTGATTCGGATGCCCGATCACTCGAAGTTCAAACTACCCCTCGGCGTGTTGGGGCTTCTCTCTTAAATTGTCCGATTCAGATGGTATCGGCCATTGATCGTGCCACTGCAGTGCTCTTACAAAATCACGAGGTCTGGGTTTTCTCTCAGTATGGCTACTCAAAACTCTCCTTCCCACTTGAGGCCAGCTCAAGCTTTATCCGGAACAGCTTCATGGCGACAAGATACGACATTGCTGTAAATCATATTGTCAAGCTAGTATGTGGTGGCAACACTATATGCGCATTGTCAAGCTCTGGTGATATCTACACGGCTGAAGCCAACATATCTGAAGTGCAAATAGGATCAACATCCACCACAAATCCTGTCAAGATCCGCAATTCCTTAGGGAATCCTGTGAGGGCTTGGTCTGCTAAGAAATCCCACATGGCAGCCAGTGATGTCGACGTGGGGCAAGATGGATCAATCATTATTTGCACTACTGCAGGATCAGCATGGCGAAAGGAGAAACGTACTCAGAGAAAAGATGGTACCTCCTCGAAAGAGTATAAATTTGCTCGCATTCCAGGGCTCTCAAGGGTAGTAGCTGTTCGCAGCAATGCATTTGGGGCTTATGCTGTTGCCCAGCGGGACTGTGACGTGACCAAAGAACAAATTTATATCGACAAAAGTACTCTTTTGGATGATCTATTACCCCTGTCGCCCTTTATGACACCTGCACCCGACGATGTGGATTTGATACTTGATGATGATATCAATTCAATCGTTTTATCCTCGGCTGTAGTGATCAAAAGAGGCCTATTGTTATCATCAGACATTGAGAAACAAATTCTCTCATTCCATTCTCCAGGGCAAGTCTGGCTGACTGCTTCTTCATCCGATGCACGGATCCCAGTGCATGAGTTTCTTTTGACTGGCAGAAGCCCCGTCCTTCGAAAAGCTTTGCAAGAGTTCCGGGTGTCATACTTTGCTTCCATACCCGACATACTTGATATTGAGTACGGAAAAGATGGAAATATCCAAATCAAAATCCATGACGTTGACCTTTTGACCGTCATGAACGTGGTCTTCTTCCTATACACCGATGGCATTCTTGATTTTTGGCACAAGGCAAGAAGTACAAAAGACAATGCGACTCGCTATCGTCAGGTGCGTACTGAGGTTATGCGAATTGCCCTCCATCTTGGCCTGCCGACACTTGAACGAGCAGCGAGATTGATGGTCGAACCGGACAGAAGCTTGAAGTCTGATATGGCAATTGCCATCCATCATCATTCGTTCTTCAATGATGCAGATGTGGTTGTGCAATTGAAGGGTGGCAACTCTGTCAAAGTCCACAGCAAATACGTGTGCCAACGATGTCCATTCTTTGATGCGCTCTTCCATGGCCACTCGGGTGGTATGTGGCTCAAGATGCGCCAGAGGAACCCCTCAGACACCGTCAGTATCGATCTGAAGCACATAGATCGCTCAACTTTCGAGTTTGTCTTGCGATACCTGTACGCTGATACTGAGGAACATTTGTTTGATGAAGTCCGATGCAAGACCGTCGACGATCTTATCGATTTGTTGTTGGACGTGATGTACGTTGCCAACGAGCTGATGATTGACAGGCTGTCGCAAATTTGTCAAAAAATGCTAGGCCGCTTTGTCAAAACTCGCAACATCTCCTACCTTCTAAATTCAATCGGACCTATATTTATAAAAGATTTCAAAGAGGCAGCTCTTGAGTATATTTGCCTTGATCTTGAGGCTGTGCTTGGAAATGGATATCTTGAAGATCTTGACGAGGACATCCTTCGTGAGCTTGATAAGGTATGCCATGAGAATCAGTTGGCATGCTACCCGGTGTCGCGTGGCCGCAATTCAGAAGCCTATGCCTTAGAGAAGTATCCAGAGATTGCTTCCTCGGTCGAAGCAGACAAACAACGCCGAATTGACGCAATTGCTTGTCAATGTCATCTCGGTCAGGTGGCATCGTCTGATATACGACCTCGACAGGTTTCGATCGAGAAGACCTATGCATCTCCATCAGCGCGTAAAAATAAGGCTGATACATCGCGAAAAGTCTCAAGCCCCTTCAACAGCCCAATACTTCAAGCAAAAAAATCAGTCAGTGATCTAATGTTTCAGATGGACGATGAGGGTGGTCTTTCACCTGGGGATTTCAAGGGAAAATCTCAAATACGTGGATTGGGCGTGTTGGAGAGTCGATCATACCCCGACTCTCCTTTGTTGGGGGCGAGTATTCCCGAGGCTGAATCGCTCGATGACCAGAGCTTCCTGGACGAGCAGATGGCCTCCCCACGGGACATTTTATCCGGCGAATCCTCGACTGCATCTCTCGGGATAGCACGACATCAAAAGCGGGGATTGGGATCACCGCCAGATTCATCATTTCCACCATGGTCTTCGCCCATTTCCAATGGAAAGAAAGATCTCAAAGACATCATGGGGGAGACGTCGCAATCTAGAGTATCAAACCTTACCCTGGAGATGGCCGGCCGCCGTGAGAGTGGTGGCAACTTTGCGGCAAGATTATCTCAAAAAGAGAGAAAGAAGATGCAGCAACAGCAGATACAGGAGAAGCTTTCTGCACAACAAAAGGCAAAGGAAGCAGCGCAAAATCCTTGGCAAATGCCACAACCAGGTACTCTTCCCACAATAGTTGGAAAGGCCGACCCCCTTCCGGGCCAGAGTGGTCCCAGTCTATTCGCTTCTGAGCCTGCAAAGCCATCTCAGAAACCTTCCATGACTCTCAGACAAACTGTAGCGGGAACATCTCCATCTCGTTCAGCGCCACTTTCTACGCCACCACGGCCAAAAACTCGCAATGTGTCAGTGGATAAACAGCAGTCACCCTTCTCCAAACCTTCACCATCAGAGGTTCCCACATCCTCTCAGCAATCACTCCCTAAGACATCACCACAGCCTGTCATCCAATCAATTCGGCACATCCCACGACCAACTTCCGAGTCTCATCCCCACTCCTACGGCTCCCTTTCGTTGACAGCAATTCTGCACCAGCAACAGATTGAAAAGGACGAAATTCGAGAAGCAGCTACCGCAAAACATAACATGCAAGAGATCCAGGCGGAGCAAGAATTCCAACAATGGTGGGAGCAAGAAAGCAAACGTGTCCAGGGGCTCATGGAGCCCGAACTTGAGCAGCGCGGTGCTAAAGCCGGCCGTGGAAAATCATCTGGCCCTGCTGCTAATTCACGCAGGCGTCGTGGCGGCAACAAGAACGCCCCTGTCGATGGGACTTTATCCCAAAGCCCGAAGCAAGTGTCTTCTCCAAACTCTGGTCATGCCATCTCTACGAAGAATCTCAAAGGTCATGCTACAAAGCAGACGCAGGCTAATGCTGCTACTGGTGCGCCGAGCAAGAACTCCCGCCGTGGAGGGCATGGTCATGGTGTTCAACGGGGCAAGGGGAAGGACCGCGAATAAGACCGGCACTTTCTCTTCTTGAATCTTCTTTGCCAATATTTTTTCTTGTTCCTATCAATCAGTCTTCTCATATGGTTTATTGTGTTGCCACTTGTCTCACTATACCTATTGATTCTGTTAGCCATTCTTTAGATTCTTGTTGGATACAATTACTGGTGATTTTATTCCCCAAGAGAGATACTCATTCTCTACCTTGGTACGGATAGATTTAGGTTGATAGAATTCCTCGAAATATATGCTCTGTCCCGATGTCAGTACCCAGGTAGTTACTGCCTCAATTTTACGATCACCTGAATGGCACTTTCCATATATAACCAACCACTCGACAGGGTTATAAATTTAAAGTTGGAGTAACAAAGCATTTTTCGACCTCTGCCGTGCATTGGGAACTCCAGATAATATCTACCAGAGGTCGGGATGATCGATACTTAGTCGGACCACTTTCTATCTATTACTAGGACTTTGTCTAGTAGGAGTTTTGCCAAAATTTAAAGATCCTGCTTTCCCATCCCCTCATTTCCAATTATTTTCAATCATTTAGAGCTCATAAGATGAGTCTGAGAAGCCACATCTGTCACTGGTCAGTCTTTGGTGTCCTTCGGTCATTGCGCCTACTTTATGAAGTTATTCAGAAGTAAATAAGTGGAGCTGCTTATAGATGGGTTGATCGTCCTTATAAGTGATTAGGATCAGCGTATCGGCTGGGACACATGTGAATTGATTATTCATTAGATATTTGGGCGTGATCACTTGCACATTACTACATTAGTGTGTGCCTAAGGTCCGTGCCAGCGCCAATCAAATCAGACGCAAAAATATGAGGTAGACAGAAATGAAAATAACTCTTTATGTTCATCAGTAAACCTACCATATATATGTCACCGCCTGTGGAGTTATTAGCGCTTGTAGGGGTCATGAAAATCGAACTATGGACGCATAACATATCATATTAGACAATTCAATCATTAACATTTAGTATCTATGGCGCTAGTATGCTCTATCAATCACGAGGAAGGTGCATCGCCACCTTTTTAAGGCAGACAGCCCCGCCTTTCTCTCAGTCAGCTCTTCGAAATCTCGCTCATAAGCCGATCACTAAGGGTATTGAAGTTGTTTTCAACCGCTGAGCGATCATGTCTGCAGATCCGCAGCGAAAAATCGAACGCAAAAGTTTCTTGGAGGGAATGAACTCTCTTCAAATCTCGTCACGTCCCGTGAATAATGGTACAGGAACTCAGATAAACAACAACAACAGCGACAACGGGAGACAGTATATCAATAACAGCAATGGAAAGCAGTGGAATGCAGAGATCCAGAACTTTGGTAAGCAGTATGGATGTAGACTTCCTACGAAGTCGGCAATAAAGTGGAAGGCAGAAATCTCAACTACTTTGATTATAAAGGGACAGCGTCCTTTTATTTCCTTATATATTTGCACTCTACCTACTTGAATGAATGATTCAAGATATTTCTGCCAAAATTGAATACTCTGGCTAACTGTTATAGTAGATATCAAGCAGAAGGAGGACTTCAGTTTTCGTAGACCTGTTGGTATCTGTCTCCGGAAAGCACCAATTATGGCGCGAGAGCTGTTCATCGGCCGTGTCCCTGAGCTTGATCAAATGACAGCGCATTTACATGGAACTCAATGTCAACGATGCCTAGTTCTTGGTGGGATGGGTGGCATCGGCAAGACTCGACTTGCTCTCACTTACGCCGAGTCACGATCTGATTTTTATGGCTCAGTTTTCTGGCTTGATGCAACAAGCGAAGCTATACTTATAGATAGCTTTCGGTCGATCGCAGGCATCATTTTTGAAGTACAGGACTCTAAGCTTTTAGAGGGCAAGGAGGTGATCAGACGTATACACTACTGGCTTTCTGATACAAAAAATCCCAGCTGGCTGATTATTTTTGATAACTATGACGATGATTCAGACCAGTTCAATATCAGTGACTACTATCCGCCAGCCTCTCAAGGCGTTATTATCATCACTACCCGGCGACCGGATATTATCACCGGACGCACTAAAACTCTTGATATCAAAGCTTTTCAGAGTATTGAAGATGGCCTTGCGATCCTCGAAACCCGCTCAAAACGACTGAATGTTCAATCTGGTATGTTAATCAGCCTATCTTATAAAATAAACTAACCATTCTATCAGATCCTTATGCAAAGCTCCTCGCAGAGCGACTTGGAGGCCTTCCTCTCGCTTTAGCTACTGCTGGGACATATCTTCAACGTAGTTCTCTTACGTTCGAGCGCTACCTACAAGAATATGAAAAACGTTGGAACATTGATCCGCGTCGCCCTACTCAGCTCCAGGATTATCGTGAACGCACACTCTATATGACATGGGATATTTCATACGACCGTCTAAAGATAGAAGACTTGGATGCGGCAAAGCTACTAAAACTTTTGGCCTACTTTGGCAACCAGGGCCTTTGGTATAAACTTTTTTCTGAAGGTCTAACAGATACATCTCTAGAATGGATTCACGATATACTCATAGATGATTTATCGTTCCAGGGAGTAATGGCGGTCTTGACTGATTGGTACTTTCTGGAAGTCGATTCATCATCAGTATCGTGGAGTATGCATAACTGTGTTCATGACTGGACGTTAGCCGCGCTAAATAAGGATATTAACACAAATTATTACTGGTTTGCTATAGATTGCGTCGAGGCGACTACGAGAGGATTTGACAGAGATTCTTTTGGAAATATAGTTCTTTCCCGCTCAACTGGTCACGCAACACGACTAGCAAATCGACGATTCCTCGATGTGGTCTATGATCCTACACCTGATCAACTTAATAAGCTATCACGCGTTTCAATTTTGCTTCGATCCCAAATCCAGCTTATTGCTGCTGAGCAGATGAATATACGGGCACTAGCTGGGTATGAGAAAACATTAGGGCCAGACCACTTAGCAACCCTTGACAGCATCAACAATCTTGGGCTTCTATATCATGACCAAGGCAAGCTGGATGAAGCTGAGAAGATGCATATGCGGGCACTAGCTGGGTATGAGAAAGCATTAGGACCAGACCACTTAACAACCCTTGACAGCATCAACAATCTCGGGAATCTATACCGTGACCAAGGCAAGCTGGATGAGGCTGAGCAGATGCATATGCGGGCGCTAGCTGGGAAGGAGAAAACACTGGGACCCGACCACACATCAACCCTTGACAGCATCAACAATCTCGGGAATCTATATCATGACCAAGGCAAGCTGGATGAAGCTGAGCAGATGCATATGCGGGCGCTCGCTGGGAAGGATAAAACACTAGGACCCGACCACACATCAACCCTTGATACCGTCAACAACCTTGGGAATCTATACCGTGACCAAGGCAAGCTGGATGAGGCTGAGCAGATGTATATGCGGGCGCTAGCTGGGAGGGAGAAAGCACTGGGACCCGACCACTTAGCAACCCTTGACAGCATCAACAATCTCGGGAATCTATATCATGACCAAGGCAAGCTGGATGAGGCTGAGCAGATGTATATGCGGGCGCTCGCTGGGAAGGAGAAAACACTAGGACCCGACCACACATCAACCCTTGATACCGTCAACAACCTTGGGCTTCTATACCATGACCAAGGTAAGCTGGATAAGGCTGAGCAGATGTATATGCGGGCGCTAGCTGGGAGGGAGAAAGCACTAGGACCAAATCACTCATCAACTCTTGCCACTGCTCGCGATCTTGCACTGCTATACTGTGACCAAGGAAAATTACGTAAGGCAGCAAAATTTCTTTGGCAAGCAGGAGCTGTAACATAGAATTGGTGATAGGCTGATCAAAAAACATTATATTTGGCGCCGCCGAGATTTTGACCATCGGCCAATTCTGTTTATTTCATTACACTGGCCCATTAATTCACACTGTGAAAGAAGAGACGAGCTTTACGCCTTTTTAGGTTCTCGCTGATTAAAGAAGCCAGTGACTGGTTCTTCGGGAATTAGTTCAAGATCCGGGTAATTTAATAAAATGGCCTGACAAGAATGGGATTTATACGCGTCTTCATCAGCACGTCATTCTAACCATTTAAAATGTTTTCGTATAGGTGGCTGAGGTCCAGGAATAATGAAAAGCATATCAGTTGAAGGAATACTAGTCACACTCCCGCTTTGTGCAGGCTGAACATTACTGACGGTTAGAGGATATGGCGGGTGGGCCAATAACCTCTAGTTTCCAAGAAGATCCAAAGCCACAGCATGACGAACAATGTTGGAGATTAAGAATAAGTCTTACTGTCACTATTGCCTATCAAACTTGACTCTAGACGGACTGCTAGAAAGCACCGGGCTCTCTCAGAAGGGTATATATGAAGATAGCTATAGAGGACAGGTTCTCTTTTCGAGGACAGCTATTTTTGCTGAATTTGCATAGAACCTTCTAGAGGAAGATTGAAGACTTGGTATCTTCTAACCCGTGAGGGTTGCTGGGATGCAGTGCATCCCAATTCATTATCCAATCAAAGTGTCAAAAAAGTGGGGGACATGAGTGCATCCCATTTGCTTTTTGGGCTCGTACGGCGCTGAAATCTCAGAGGTTTCAAATTACTATAATTTCTATAATAATTTTTAATTTCAGGTCCACACGACGTCAGGAAAAGTTGTGGTGGCTAGCCCTAATTTCATAGCTATTTTGATGGGCGTAAAACATGTCTCCACTTTCCACACTAACCTATATAGGTAATTAATCTTATCAGATTTCTTCTCACTGGTGTATCAAGGCCCATGTATATGTATGGAGAAGAGAGAGAGAAGGGAAGAAAGATGAATGAAAGTGGGCCGAACTCCGAGCTTGAAAGCTGACGGGGTACAGCGTGGAGATTACTACGGATTTTATGGATAGCTTTGTAAAATTTGGCGTGTGAGCAGCCTCTTCTTATGATACACACATCTATAGTACATAGAGTCCATAGTCGTAAGTCGCATCTTTTGAAGTCCATTACCCAATATGAGCCCAGCTTTACAGAGCAGTACCATCCTTTCTAAATCCCTTCCCATAGAACTGCCTCTCCTCAATAACCTTCACATCGTCATCAGCAAAGACTCTACCCTCTCTCTCAGCCTTAATCCTGAGCCTTCGAATGCGCTTCACATCCCACTCAACATTTCTTGTCAACCACCAAGTAAGCCCACTGGCCAACCATCCAGCCCCAATGGCCGCAGAACAAATTGCAAACGGCACTTTATACCCATTGTGCGCGTACTTGGACTGAAACATCTGTGGGCCGATAACACCGCCAACCTGGCCGACACAAGACTGAAATGCAAGCGTAAATGCTGTGCCTGTTGAGCCCACCAACGTCGCTGAGCGCCATGCCCAGAATGGAATGAAGAAAACAGCGTAAAACATCGTCCCGAACACACACGCGATATAGACGGCGATCTTGTCGCGTGTCGTGGCGAGGACAATGAAGAAGGCTAAGCAGCCAGCGCATATAAACATGATGAACACAGGTCGAGTGACATAAGCGCGCTTCATGAACCAACCGGCGAACACGATGGCTAGTACGGAGGCACCGGCTGGGGCAATGTTGAGCAGCTGGTTACGGGGAAGACCGGTGAAGCCGAGACTAGTCGTCACAGTAGGTAATTGCCAGCTAAGTCCATAACCACCGAGGTTGATGAGGGTTTGAGAAAGCATAAATGACCAGATACGCGGATCGCGTAGAGAGGCGAGGACTTCTGATGTACTAAATGCTGCATCGCTAGTCTTTGGTGCGTTCTCTGAGAGCCTAGCTTCGAGATATTCTTGTTCTCGGGGTGTGAGCCAGGAGCTAGAGCGTGGCGACTTCGGGTAATCGGGTAGAACGAAATAGACTACTCCCGAAAATAAGATAGTGAGGATGCCCTCAAGAAGGTAGACCCATTGCCAAGCACTCAGACCTTTCATTCCGTCCATGTATGAAATTCCGTAAGCGATGAGAGAGCCCACGATGCCAGAACAGTTTGAGAAGGCGAACATCCACATTATTGGTTTGCCCATTTCATCGGAGCGATACCAAGAGCATAGCTGTGCAGCGATACCAGGGAACATACCCGCCTCCATCACTCCTAAGAAGAACCGGGCGGCATAAAGACCTTCTTTATTCTTCACTGCTGCATGACAAGCCAAGACTATGCCCCATGAGAGCAGGATTCTGAATTGCCAGTTTCGAGGCAACACTTTTTTTGAGAATGAGATTGCTTGGGACTTCGAACACAATATAGCTTATCTTGGAGATATAAGTAGCAATTCTGTTATCTTTGAATCATACTTTACTTACAAAGTAGATTGACTGGACCCAATTATACTGATCCGCTGTCATATTAAGCTGGTTGAGAACGTTGGTAGGCTTTCCGACCTGGAGAACTTTGACTGAGGCTGCATTTGTGTAGTCAATCTGATGAATGGTCAGTCATTTTCATTTCTTTGGGGCTTTACTAAGAATTTTGTACGTTTTTGATGAGATAGATTAAACCTATCAACCAAAGAAACCTCCAGTCGACCTTTCGCATAATTGCCTTATCTTCCTCGGCGCTGAATGTGGCGAGAAAGGCAGCTCGTTCAGCTTCAGCATTACCCTGAATGCTATTTGAAGCTCCAATTGAGTCCGCTCCATGAGCATCAACCGATAAATCTGGATTCTTAGAAATGAGATCTGCCATTGCCTCGATTGCGGTGTAGGTTACTGAGGCTTTGGAGGAATGGACAGATGAACGAAAATAAAGGGAGATGGATCTATTCTATAGTTCTAGGCTACTAGGTAGTAGGTATACTTGATTTATAGAATAGATGTATTAATTTCCAAGCACTATTGCGATAGATGAAGGTGCAATAATGCCTTCCCCTCGTCTGCATCTATTCATTTTAGCGCCTCGGCAGAATGAAGACTCCGATTGGTTAAATGAATCTTGTGCTCTAACTTGCCAAGACGCTAGAATGAATATATGCAGACAGACGCCGAGAGAGTTTAACTAAGAGGGTCAACCAGAGCAAGGCGGTGACGTTTCTCGCCCTATCTATTGCACAACCCACCTCGTATATTGCACAACTATCCTTGTCTATCACACAACACCCTACCTATTGACTGCAAATCTTGGATCCAAGACTCTTCCTACTCTTACTGCACCTGCGTCTCTCCCAATTTTCTCGGCCGATATTTAACTATTGGTCTCAGATAAGTATGTACTATTCCGGTTCATGTGCGCCTCCCCACGTTTTTTTGATTTGCTTTTTGCCTTTCTGCTTTCTTTATTTGAACGTACCGTAAAGCTAAGAGTTCAAAAAATATGGGTTAGAAAGACACAAAAGTCTTGGAAAATGGCGTGGTAAAGTCTTTCTATGGGTAACCTATACATCAAAAGATAACATTTGAAATAAATCCAGAGTAGGACCATTATTTTTGCTCTTGTTTCTTCATCATCGCTTCCAAGGTGAAACAAGTTCTAGATTTTTCAGATTATGCGTCCTGACAATGTTTACGTCCTTTCAACATGAAGCTATTCTTACAGTGTGGAGTAAATGAGTGGGGACGATAACTTGAGGGCCCTATTCAACTTCTATAGAGTAGCTACTTTAAGTTCCAAGATTGCTACTTCTTACGTAAAGTTTTCTCGTTAATAGCGACACATTATTGTTATAACAGGCTCCTACCTAGGGGGTTGAAAGCAAATGACCGAACATCAGGCCGCGTAAGTCTAAGAGTACAAGTAATCTTCCGTTAACTTGCTTCTATGATGCGTACCTGGGTACCTAGGTATACTTCCAACACCCCTGATGCCCTCACTCCGCAACCTCAACAACCAACTTCGTACAACTCACTCCCTGGAGTAGTTTATCCAACCCAGCATTGATAGTCCCTAAACCCTTTTCCACAAATTTCGGCTCCGGGCTCGGTCTGATGGTCTCCTTTGCCAGGTTCCCCCTCAGCCACGTTCCAAGCCAGCATTGGAACTGCTCTAGCCTCTCCTATTCTACCATAGATGGCATCACAAATATAATCTCCACCCCGTCCACGACCTCGGCATCCGAAGGAACCACAGGTACCGATGCTATCTTCGCCGTCATAGTCTTCTCTTCTTCTTGATCTTCCCCAATGAATGCCTAAAGCACAGTCTCACAAGACGCCAGCTGCTCAATAGCAAGAAAACAATGCCGGATCACTAACCCGTCTGCTCTGGCCGCCGAAATGATAGCATCCACAACTATCGTCTGGAACAAGTACAGCATGCTGTCAGAGGATGAGGTATTGCTCTTGGGGACATTGTTGCCGACCTCACGGACTAACCCCGCCATGTCGAAGCCAATGACCATTGGGTACATGGGTATGAAGAGACCTTGGTCACGCATATAAGCATCTGCTGGGTTTAGGGCTACGGATTTGACAGCTATTAGGAGTTTGTCTGGTCCTGGCTTTGGGGTTGGGCGGGTCTGGAGCTTAAAGGCTGGCCTCTGGCCGGGGAGATGGCGGCTAGGTGAATGGCGATTTGAAATTTTTGTGTTATAGCTTCTCTTCTTAAGATATTGAGGATGCTTGAGTCTTCCTGGAAGGTTGGGGAATTTTATCCTTATATAATTCATGAGCTGAAAGTTGAACATAGAATTCGCAACCAATCAGAGATCCCAATATCTGAAAAAAGGTCTAGCATGGAACGTGGGATGTCCGAAAGTAAGTTAGTGTGTGGATGTGCCCATGTGGAGGTGACCTTGAGGCTGACCTTGACCACATTTGCTATAGATCTCTTCCGCATTGAATCTTTTTTGAGCCCGGAGAGTCTGAAAACTAATCATAATCAAACTGCCCAAAGCAGTACAAAATTGACCATGGCCTCGAATTGTCCAGGAGAGGCTCAGGAGCGTAGGACTCTGCGGAGGTCGAGATTTGGCTGTCGAAATTGTAAGCCCAGAAAGCTCAGGGTGGGTGGCTCGGCTTTCACACACTTGTGCTTGACTGAACTAAATTCCTTGGTCGGTTAGTGCGACGAAGGCAAACCGCGCTGTAGGAGATGTGGTGCATTCGGGGTACTATGCAACTTCATGTCAAATATTCCCGACCTACAACCCATCGCTGCTGACACAGGGAGACCACTGGTTGTTCAAGTGTCGGTTCACAGGGATCTCGATGCACTATTACTACTACGTTGATACGTGGAGTAATTATGCGGTAAGATGTGTGTTCATTCTAAGTTCTCGCAATGGAATCGGATATGCCCCGATTCCACTAGTTCTATTCACTTCACTGCAGTAAACCAGATTCCATTGGTTCCAAAATCAAGGGAAAGCTAAGCTCAAACCCTCTGTGGCCAGTGCTGTCTAGACGTCCAAAAAACTCACATTTATCGAATAGGCGCAAAATATCAAGATTTCATCACTCGATATCTTGGAAGAAGTTTTATTACCCCAGTTGACCCTAATATGATACACGTTAATTGCAAGATCCCGGGACTAGCCTTCACGGTAGGTATTATCATAGCGATTCTGTCGCCCCGATACAGAATCAATATGGGACCACAGACTTTACAACATGGGTCTGAGATTGGCTAATATATGGCCTACAGCACCCGTTTCTAATGCACGCCTCTCTAGATGTAGCACTTACATATGACCACAATTGATTAGCGTAGACTGTTGGAGTAGTTCTTTTCGTCACCTAATGCATGTGCACCAGAAGAAGCATGGCCTTTGAACTTCTCTGATCACTCTAATTTAGACTGGCTACGTATGAGCAAGGTTAAAGAGTCCCTGTCGCACATAATGAACCCGCTACGATCAGACAGTCTTTTCCACGTCATGGAGGCGACTTTTGCTGATATATATCCACTCTTACCAGAGAGCGGAATATTTGGCATTTCAAAGGCCTTCCTTGGCTGCCATCTCCTCGATTGCTCATTTACGGCGAAAAATAATATGTATTTCTGTGCCGCCTACGCAGTATGACAGATTCTAGATCTTCCTGATAAGCAGGTCACAACAGGTCAAACTCAACTCTTCACACGCAGTGTTGATAGTTCGTTTAAAGGTTTACTCCGGAAAAGGACCCTGTGGCACTTTTGTTGCTATATCTGTGGTACCGCAAAACAAGTCGCAGTGTATGGTGGATTGAACTTAGATCCAAATTAGAATACCCTTCTATTTGCTTATATCTACGGCTATATCACAAATCAAGCCTTGAGCTACAGGCCTCGCTTTCAGGAGGATCTCCCGATAGATGGGAGTAGTCAGGCGTTCACAGTTTCAAAGCCTCAAATTCCCCTTTAATTCTTCATTATCGTACGAATGAAGCTACACTAAAAATTGTCGATTTGGCGTTACTCTTGCCCTAGAAATTGTATTTGATATGAACAGTAAGGGCTGATATGTACAACAATAACATCGCCACTGCAAGGCATAACTTGAGTTGAACAGAAAGAAAAAAGCAAAATTCACCATCTAGAACATTCCGAGGTTGTGACCAGAAACTAAGCAAAGCCGGTGATAATCTCAAAGCTCACATCATCGTTAAATGAGGTTGCAGAATCGAATGTATGGATACCGCCGTTGCTTGCAGCATAGAGCTCGTTCTCAAAGTGGCGGAAATAGCGGGTGGGATAGCTCCAGGATCGGATCGAGTTGCCCTCGCCGTTGAGGGCAGCCTGCGGACAGAACGTGGCGTCTTCGTAAAATAGTTTGGTGTCATCGTTGGCATCTAAATAAAGCACGAAACCATTGTGCCGAATATAGCTACCAGGTGTGTCGACAGACTCAAACGAATAGCAGAGGCTATTGCCAAGGCCTGTTTGAACCGTCCAGCTGGCCTGCTCTTTAAGGGTGGTTGTGCTGGACGAGGTGACCACCTGGGTATTCACTGTAGAATCGGTATGGGCGATGTAACGCGTCGTATAGCCAGACGTCGTGACCCGGAACGAGATTGAGTCTCCGACAGTTATCGCCGGTCCGCCAGTCAGGGATGCAGTTGTATACTTGGCAGCTACAATGTTCGCCTGCACCGATTTCTCGGTGTCATCTGAAGGATAGCCATAAGTCACCACGCCCTCGTAGAACGTGCCCTGGCCTCCGACGCTGTTATCACCACCGATACCTAGAATGATGGCCCCCTCCTTCTCCATTGGGTCATAGCCACTAGGACGCACGCCACTGTAGTAGGTCGATAGTGAGCCAGATGCAGCGTTGGCGCCGCGGATTGCCCACTTGTCAGCCGTACCTTTGACGATCGCAGTGACAAATCGATAAGAGATCGATGGGTCAGCAGTGTTGGAGGTAGCGCTTTTGCCAGAGAATAGACCATTTTCGAGATCTGCCATGATCCATGGGCCGTCGCCGGCACCATATCCCCAGCTGGTGCTGTCGCCATAGTAGATGGCTTCCATATGAGCATCACCTGTATCAGTACTACTGGTCTCCGCATTCCCATAGTCAAAGCAACAGGCATCATTGTAATGAGTTCCGTCAAGAACTGCATACATTCCCTCGGGCTCGTCGCCCGTAGCTGAGCCGCTGACGTCGTTGTTACGGTAGCCGGTTCCAGGCGAGACAAAGACACCATACACCTTGTTGCCATTTAAATTCACAGGCGCGCCAATTGCACTGGCAAGGTTGTCATAATCATTGGATTCTGGGCCATCAAATCCACCTGGAGGGGCCTGGGTGAGGTGATTACCATTGCCGGACTGGTCGTAGATTATTGAGATAACACAGGTCGTATTGGCACAAAAAGTGTCTTGAATAGAAGAATCTGCGATACCACCGGCTGATACTGGCGTTATTGTAGTAGTAGTATCATCGGAGTCACGCTGAATCTGGTAAAGTGCGTCGTCAAAATCACTATACAGGGCTCTAGTGGTACTATGAGCCGCAATACAGGGTGTGTCACCAGAGGCGTAGAGGTCGCAGGGCCCGGCAGTGACAAGGCAGCCCGTGGCAAGAAGCCCTAAGAAAATTACGCAGGAGCGCTCGGGAGTGACTCGTGAGAACATTTTCCAAGGCACCAATGCTTTGGTTAACGAGTTATAGATTGTTCACAAGCTTCTCAGTGGCTTGAAGGAGACAGGAGGCAGGTATTCAAAAAAAGTTTATTGTACCAGGCCAGTGTCTAGCCTGCCTACTTATACTCCTTTCATGACGAATCGAGAGATGAATGTTGTTTTGTCGAAATGCCGGCGAGTGTCCACGTGTTTCTAGTCGAGTATTCAATTTTCCTCCAATAAATCAGGTAGAAATTATATTTTATCGCATATCAGTACCAATAAACACTTAGTTTTGAGTACAGGTGGTGCGAGTCTCGGTTAATAGGCAAGTTTACAGAATAAGCTATGAATTTAAGCGACAGCCAAAGGCTTCAGGGGAAACCTTGAAATCCACCTCCGTAATACCAAGGGAACCATAAGGAGCTTCATTTCGACGGAATTATTTGAGCCCGCGTGGATTAAACCCCGCAGAATAATAGGGACTAATGTAACATCAGCTGTGATATAGGATCTGAGCGTTCAGGGCTAGCCATCCTTGGATGCTTCAATTCACTTTCTCCCCGGTATTTGACCGAAGTAGCGGTCTTCACAACTGAAAGCAGACAAGTTTGAAGCCATGCTTGTAGCGAACCTCGGATCTCCGATCTAAATCAATTAGGGATGCGGAGAATAGCCATGTTTGGATTAGTGGACGGTAGATGACGTAGGGCTGAGAAAGCCAACCTCAACCAGCTTTGGGCACGTGAACCTGAAATGCAAGGGGAGCCCAATGCTTTGTCGAAGAATGTCTTGGAACTCCGAGGTCCGCCCGTGCGGCTCGGGCCACGCCGTCGACCAGGACTTGGCACCGTCCTTAGAATGCCCTGACCAATCCAAGCCCAACCACCTGGAGAGCATCATGGCTCGTGATATATACCGAGTTTCATCTATCAATTCTTGGCTTTCCCCTTCAGCTGTAGTCCTCACCCCCTCGCCACTTTTACTCCCTGAGTAATAGGTATTAGATGACACTCGGTGCAGAATCTACTTCGCTCACCTGTAGCTTCAAAGCCAAGTGATGTGATCGACTAGTCCAGCGAAGTAATGAGCTCAACAAAAAATTAAAATACAATACGCTAGCCCCCTACCTTCTTCTGTAGGTAGGTAGACCCGGTGAGCCTCACTTATACCTACGTCCACGGCTATACTAAGGTGGGCTCGCATTATAGAAATACTTAACAGAAAGGTACACAGGTAGAGATGTACTTTGAATGTAAAGTAACAGCCCGAATTGTAAGGTTCCAACGTACCAAGATTGGAAGTGTACTTGAAAACAAACCGGGCATCTCTGTTGAACTCGCCACGCTCGCTTCACGCTTTATGACATGTATCTCTTCTTCGTCCATCTCTTTCAATGTTTTCGCAGTTGGTCATCCTCACCCAAATAATTGAACCCCAGTCAGTTCGCGCTTCCAAGAGCCATCAGGCACCTTCATATATAGCAGTGAGATACGTAATTAGCCAAAAAAAAAACACAACTTTAATCCAGTCACGATAGACTGCTGCACTAAAGTGCTTCTTTGACATCTCGTATTTTGGCTATAACCCCAAGGGCCTGAGGCTGTTATTCTCCCACATAGCATAATTGTTGGTTGTTGTAATGTTACTTCCCTCTTTGTTTGGAATACCAGTACGCGGATTGGGCTGATGGAAGCGCATTCGGTCGGAGCTAGTCCATTCTTGGACATAAACTTGTAAATGGGTTAGATCCTCCTGTGGTCGTTCGGAGACGAGCCTCCCCATTTTTCAGCTATCCTGTGATTTGCCCTTCAATCGCCGCGAGATGATTATCGATCCAATAATACCAAGCAGTCCGTAACTCCCAGTTGGCCACCCTTTTAGTATTTGAGGACCTATCATCGGTGTTCCCAGAGCTGCATTGGTATTTGAAAATCCTCAAAAACTTTAATCAAAGGTAAATCGTCTCAAATATGATTGAAATATGCTCTTCTGGTGCACTCCAAGCTTGCCATAGAGTCATCTTGAGAGATTCAAGCCATTTATCATCATTGCGCATTGTTAAAATTACCTTCGCATTCGGATACGCGCTAATCAGCTCGTTGGGAAATTCGTATTCTAATTGGTCACATACCCCTTACTGCATTTAGTTAGTCTGTTTTCTCCGTGTTAGTCATCATTTCCATACATCCTGGGGAACACAAATATCATTGGCTATTCAGGACTACCTCGTTCCACTTTACTCTTGCTACTTGACAGAAACATGTTTCCTTGGAAGGTTAGTATTATGTTCCATTCCATCATGTATTTATACCGAAGTTTCAATTAAGTATCCTTTTATCAAATTTAAGTTTCAAAACGTCGAAGATTGCGTAGATAATCTAAAATTTTCAATCTCTCATAACTATTAAATTACTATCTGATCTAACTTTGATTCTGGAATTGTATCTTAAATCTCTGACGAAGAAAAAACAACGATCTAGTTGCGCTTTTCCCACCGCACTGTAGCAGGTTGGATAGGCCGGGAAAAGAGAGTCTGACAAGCACGAAAGAATTAGAAACAAAGTACCAAATAAGCACCATTCAGTGAAATAACATACCTTATAATCCGTCTCTGGAACACCGACCTTACCGTCAACGGTAAAGAACTTGAAGTTGCGTACAAATGTGGCAATGATGACTTGGAGGTTCATGTAGGCGAATTTCTCTCCAATACAGCGGTGACGACCAGCTCCGAAAGGTAGGTATGGGCTGCGAGTACCCTTTGAAACGGCGCCGTATCCGTAATCCACTGTCTCAGTGTCCTCTTCGGGCTCGACACGGGTCTCCCAGCGGTGTGGATTCCAGACCAGGGGGTTGGGGAAGTACTTCTCATCGCGAGAGGTTACACCAGGCGATGCAAGCACTGTGTGGGAAGTGGGGATAACGTAGTTGGTTCCGGGTACGGGAAGAGGGTTTTTAACCTTACGCATGATTGAGTGGATGGAGGAGTGGATACGCAGAGTCTCCTTGATCACGGCAGTATGCAGAGGCAACTTGTCCAGGTCGCTGTACTTGAGAGATGGGAGGTCAGCACCGAATGCGTTGACCTGTTCCTGATACAACTTCTCAGTGAACTCGGGCTCTGAAGCAAGGCGCAGCAGAATCCAGCAGCTGATTGATGACGAGGAGTGTTGGCCGGCCATAAGGAGGGTGATCATGATGTGAGCAATCTCCTTGTCGGGAAGGGCGGTGCCATCGCGGTAGGAGCAAGTCATCAGGTTCCAGATCATATCATGGTTTTGCGGGCCACCCTTCTTGAGGGCCTCGCGACGTTGGCGGATAATTTCCAGGTAGACTTCGCGCATTTTGCCATGGGCACGGTCTCGTGCACGGTTGTGAGGAAGTGGTGCCCAGGGAAGCATGAAGTTGATGGGCTGGA
This sequence comes from Penicillium taxi, assembly GCF_028828555.1. Taxonomy (NCBI): domain Eukaryota; kingdom Fungi; phylum Ascomycota; class Eurotiomycetes; order Eurotiales; family Aspergillaceae; genus Penicillium; species Penicillium taxi. The sequence continues at coordinate 2,310,737 of NW_026643205.1, forward strand.
AGCCGGCATCTAAGTCGTTGAAAAGGTCAGTGAATTCCGAGGTGAGCTTTGAGCGAACTTCATCGCCTTGCATGGTGCGACCGGATGTGTAGATGGTAATTTCGGCCATAGTGTCACCGAGTTCGACTGTGCCTGAGTTGCCCTTGAACTTTCCGGATGATTTGATGTATTGGTTGCATTCGTCTTCGATGAGGGGGACGTAGGATTCCAGGGCTTGTTGGCTGAGTCCGTACTTGACGAACTGTTACGAAGTCTTTTGTTAGTAGAATATTCTTTAGGGTCATCATGTGCATGGGTATCAGCAATACCTTCTTCTGCTCCATCAGTTTCCAGTTGGGGCAGTCGTAAACAACGTCGGATCCAAACACAGGTGTGGTCAATTTTCCATAGATCTCTTCGGCATTGACATCCTTCAGCTTGCCATTGAGTACGAACTCGTTTCCATCCATTCCAAGATAGACAGTGGTCTTCGATCCAAGCAGGATAAATGTGAAAACATCTCCGTACTGAGATTTGGGTAAGTATGTATTCAATTGCTGTAGATAGAGCTGCATACCTTTGCCCGGTTGTCAAAGAAGAATTTGTAAGGATCCATTCCATATCCAATGGTGCTTCCAATGAAGGGCACCCAGTGGAAGACAACTGGAGGCTCATTACGCTTGTAGAAGAATAGCTGGCTGATGAGATTCAGGACTACTGCAAGTGTGAAGAGGCCGACCACATAGGCGCCAATTCGCAGCATTTGGCTGCCGACGAGCTGCGGCAGTACATCCATGATTGCTGTAATAGAATTGAATAGAAGAATATAAAAATAAGTATACAATTGCTTTCAAGATAAAGGGTCAAATCAAAGGAACACTATTAATCATGCTATGTGTGTGGCGCCATATTGGGTCGTTCCGGAAGACATCTCACCCGAAACCAATTAAGTTTAGTAACAATTCGGGGGGAAATATGTGAGGCTATGTGCATAGGGAAAAAAAGGAGCAGGGGATTAGAATGTTCCATAATCATTCTAATCAGTAGTGGTGACATTGAAAACTGCGCCTGGGGAATTGCCAAAAAAGGAAAAAGTCGAAGTTCATGAACGTAAACATTAACCCCGATTAGGCCGAACTAGCCACTTCTCGACTCTCCCACATGCGGCGCATCATCATATCAGTCTCATTGACTGGAGGAAACTCTTCATCATGGCCTGGTATACTGTGTGTTGCCTCGTCTGAAGTGGATAAAATGCGGTGAGATGGGTGCGGGGACTTTGTTGCCTGTGCGGCATCAGTGGATTCACTATTGGTGGCTTGATCATCGGAGGTAGACGATTGAGGATCAGGCAGATATGATTTTGAATCAGCACTGGAGTCCAGCCGACTCTGTTTTCGATTCTGAAGCAGAGGCAAGGATGGTGATTTCACCGGCTTTCCTAACGTGGCCCCTTGTTCGACGCTAGGGACAGCCTTGGCTGCTCGAGAAATAGTGCGAAGTCTATTGAAACTATCTCCCGTGGGAGATTGGAATCGGCGCACCACTATAAGTTCTAGAGATGTCTTGTCATATGCCTTGCGGATGTGGCGCGCTTCCGTGTCTTGTCCGGGGACACTCACCCCACCAGCGCCGTTCATGGCGCGACCGGCGTCATAGGCACTAGTACCTGGTCGTTGATGGCTATTTGCTTGGAACATCGGGTCGATGACCGCCGTAGAAACGGTTGTAGATGCACCATGATTATCAGGAGGCGAATTGTTAAGAGTAGCAGTGCGTTGAAGCCAGAGCTTCAGATTGGTCCGCGAGTGCTCTGCACCCCGTGGTTTTGCCGGGGAAGCAGTAGGGTTGGCCTTGCTGGGTGATGGAGGTGTTTGAGGGTGGTAGTGAGGGAGAAACGAGGATGGAGTATTTGGATCGGAGTCGGCCTGGGACGATGCTTGGGCCTTATTGTTAACGATGAATCTTGAGACGCCGCCTTCCATAGATGATGAAGTAGCGTTCGGCTGGCTGCCAGCAATATTGGCCAAACCAAGACTGGTGGTGGAGAATGTGCGCTGTACATCATCTTGGCCGGTAAGGTTGTTAGAGGAAGCATTGCGCGAAGTCGAGTCCGTTGTCTTGGCCATCGCAGAAATGGAAGACATGGCAGGCGGTGCCTTGGCCGAGAATGACCGACCGAGTAGCCGGTTGGCGATATCACTTCGTTCGTCTGGAGGGCTAGAATTATCTTCTGTGTCGTGGCCGTTGCGGGCTTCTTTGTTCTTTGGCTGATCGTCGTCTGAATCAATATGTTCCTCGTCCGAATCAAGTTGATCCCTGACAAAGTTGTTGACAATCGAGTCAGGGAGACTTGTTGCACGAGTCATTTGCGGGTAAGATCGCTTCACAAAGGTAAGGGGATCGATCAAGACCTGGGGATTCTCCAAACTAGGGTTTGATGGTGCGACCGAGTTGCGTCTAGTGCTTTCGGGTGATTGCGTGGTATCCTCCCATTCAGCGTCGTCGCTAATATCATCATCACCTAGCTCAAAACCGACCGTCTTCTTCTTTCCTCCACTTGAAATAGGTCGGTCTCCAGTGACCAGCGCCTTCTTCCCTGTAGCTGATGGATTTCGTCTGAGCGCAGGTGTAGAGTAGTTTCTTTTCATAGAATGATTCTTGGGGTGGTCGTGCAAATCTTCATTCCAACGCACATGTCCGGGGGTTTTGGGTGGGCTGGCGACCGGGGTTACGGGGGCAGACTTCTTTCGCTGATGCTGACGTCCGGTAGTTTCGGGGAGTTGGAAGCGCTGCAACTTGGCCAAGTTCTTCACAGAAGGGTTGCGTGTATGACTGCGATGGCCACCCACCACGTGTGCACGATGAGATTTGGGGCCGGCGGTTGCTTTGGTGGAGGTGGTTGTGGTAGAGGATGTGTGCGATTGCGAAAGATCGTTGGAGTTGGACCGCGTGATGACTGCATGCGAGGAAACGGCGCGGCGGCCGAGACCAGGACGCTTGACAGGGGAGGATGTACCGGTGGGCATAGCGGCAAAAGGACCAGAAAGGCGGGTAAATCAGCGATGTACACAAGTCATCGAAGGGGATTGGCCGAAGCAGGTGAGGAGGTATCACAGCAGGGTAGTGCAGGTTGGGAAAAAGGCAACCAAGCGGGCAATGGGTTTCTACCCTGGTATTTGCAAGCAAATTCTAGGCTGTGTTTCCATAAGTGAATGTAAGATGGGGGTATGAAAGGATGAGAAAGGAAAAGGAGGATTGTGCGAGAGTGAAGATGGAAGTGTCGATGTCGCTGTCTCCGGCGATGTAATATTACGGTACGAGCTAATGGATGTGGAGTCGCAAAAAACCTTGGTTTCAAGTCTAGAACCCGTTTAAGTCAGTGAGTAGCATTGATAAATTTTAAAATTAGTCAATTATTCACTACAACCATAGTAGGATTCATAGATAAATGGAAATTATCTACTGTGTTCGAGAGTACACGCGACTATAGACGGAGATTGAACATTGGAGATATAGATTGAAGATATAGATTAAGACTCATAAATTAGCTTACACATCCGGAGTACCAAAATTTCTGACTATTGAGTAGTTTGGAGATAACCCCACTTGACAGGTCTAGTCCTAAACTACAACTACAACTACTTACAATTGAGAAACAATCATAGAAGATCCCAGGTATCATCGAGAAGAAAGCCAACGGAGAAGAAAAGAACGCCATCAGAAAAAAAATGCTTAGTCCACGCTAGAGCTCAATTAAGCTCTCCTCCACAGGTGGCTGAGGCTGATGGTGGGAATTGGGGGCCTGAACTTCTCCGGCCTCCGGATATGGTCCCGGTTGGCCAGTCAGGGGTGGATATCCAGATGGTACTGTATTAGGGTTCTGATGTTGGTAATAGTATGATTGAGGCGGAGGTCCGTTCGGCTGCTGGTGAATGCCAGCTCCAGTGGTGTAAGCGGGCGATTGTACTGTCTCAGAGTACGGCTCTGGTGCGCTTGGTTGGTACTGAGAGTCGCGCCGAACGATGGGGGACTGTTGGTAAGGCGTCTCCGAGAATTGTGGCGGACCTGCGGGTCCTGGAGGAGCCTGGTTGCTGGGCGCGACACTGTTGGGTGGAGGTGATGCTAGAGTTGGATATGGATTGTAGTTCCAAGCATTATTTTGGGACTCTGCAGGACTACTTTGAGCCTGTTGTGGGTATACATGGGGGATGTTGCTCGGCACACCGCTGTTTGGAGTTTGCGCGTACCCTGCGGCGGAGTTGTCATAATAGAAGTTCTCTGCACCAGTCGTCCTATCCTGTCTATAGGGAGTAGCATTCATGGCCGGGTACTGAGGCGCTCCAGGAGCGGCTCCATAGCCGAAAGTTGTTTGAGAGTATGCATTGGACATGCGCTCCTCCAACATACGATCATAGTAACGAACGACGGTCGATAGTTTCGAATGTAGATCAAGCAGGGTATCTTATATCAATCAGCTAAATGGACGTGGAGTCGGTTCATGGAATATGGACTCACCGTGCTTGCTCATGGTTTCGCCATAACTTCGGGCGAGTTTGGGTCGAAGGGCGCCAATACTATCGTAGAGCTCTTGGATCTGGGGCTCACGAAGAATGGTGCCTGGTGGCTGATGTTGCAGTCGATCTACCAGAGTCGAGAAGAGATGGATGTTCTCTGTCTCAACAGCGCTCAGCTCGTATGGATTCTTCGGTAACGGGGCCGGAGTGCTGGCAGAGGCGCCCGAGGGGACACCTGATGGTACGTTATTCTTCAAAGCAGCTGCATGGTTCTGCTTGTGCTGCTCCATATCTCGAAGTGACGCTTCTATTGCAGCTTTGAGATCTGCGTCTTCCTCGTCATCACTTGTTGGCTGAGGTGCAGAGACTTGCTGGGGAACATGGGCTGGTTGGGGGACGTTGCCAGTCTGTGATACAAACCCTGATGGCCCTCTTCCTTCTGCCTCTTCCAGACTCATCTGGAGGGCGCGGCGAAGATCATCATCGAAACTAGTATCTACTCTGGCTCCACGGGGTTCCATTGAACTAGACTTGGTGATAGAGTGGTTCTTGAATGCGTATCTGTCAGAGAGTCCCGGTGGAGGAAGCGACTTGGAAGTTAGTTTGGCGTAGCATCCGTCGTCGACTCGGACAGGCTGCAAAATCCCGAGGTGAGGGAGAGAAAGCGTCTTGCTGGAGCATTGTGCATCGAAGACATTACCGCAATTCCTGCAGTGGTGTTTGCGATTCATGAAGCTAAAGGCGGTTCGACAACGCATGCAGACATCAGAGTCTATCCACTCAGGCGGCTAATTCAGGACTTAGTATGTTTCCATCTAAAGTTTTCAAATAAAACTTACCGCATTGCTCTCCAACATGCTCCCACTGACGTCTGTTTTAGGAGGAAACTGGAATCCCTCATTTTGTAGCTTGCGATATGTCTCGCCCAAGTACATCAGATCCATTCGGCCCTGAGCTGCCATAGCCCAATTCTGTATGAGTTCCAGTACCTTCCGCTGTACATCAGAATTCATTGGAGCACCTTCGGATTTCAGTAGTGAAACTAAGTTATCCATAAATTCACGAGAGGCGATTTCGGCCAGGAAGTGTGTACCGCCATTTTTGACACAAGTGTCGGTCAACTAGTAAACAACAAGCACGCTTTAGTATCTGGCATATTCAAGTTCCAGGCGAATATGACTCACTTTGAGAGTCGCAATTTGTATATTTGGATTTCTGTTCTCCAAGCGGCGTTTCAAGGACCTCATTGCATCCTTGGGCTGCACGCTTTTCGATCGCACCAAATCAGAAATTTCCAAGTTAAGCGATATGTCCTCTCTAATATTCGGTCAGCTATACTGAAGGGTTAGGCTGCAATAATAACGATGACCACGTACAGCGAGGAAGCAGTCGCCCGCTCGATCTGCTCGTCGAGCGGCGAGGTGGAGGAAAACCAGCCTGCCATAATGTAGAATGGTAAGCTCAGTATCACACTAAACAGACTCGCAAGTTCAATTTAAATGAATTAAGAGTAGAAAAAGCCTAGGCAACAGTGAAATGAAGGATAGCAGAGCTCCACGCCAGCCCGCAGTTGACTAAGTCTCCTGGCGTCATAGGGTCAAGGCGGTGAGAGAGTAAGGAAGTATTGTCATGATACCCCAGACCCGCTTCCACCCCATGGATATCATTCACTCGACACTCTTTGTTGCTGCCTTGTAACTTTCCTTTAGCAGTCATGCGCTGATACTTATACTTCCTCTGCCTCGACCATGCCCCCCGATGCAGCGACTCTACCATCCTTACCATACATACCACCGTGGAAGGGGCGTCCTTACTCGGTGGGGGGCAATATGCATTCCCACGGTCAGGCCACCAGGCCGATCTCATATCATAGTGGCACTTCTTCAGTACCACGACCTAGGTTTCCCAATATCAAAGACCTGCAGGACCAAGCAGCGTTGCTGAGCACGAGCGAGAACCTTTCGGTAAGTAATATTTTTAGGAGTGGAAGGTACCAACGACTGACTAGATACGCAGATCGATGTGTTAATGAGGATAGCCTATGAGGCGATCCAACAAGCGAAAAGACTCGCAGATGATGAGGAATCCGACAGAGCTTATGTGGAGTATCTGCGAGCCTCGGAGATTACCATAAACCTCATTCCTCACCATCCAGATTACCGGACCATAACTACCCAGCGCCCCGGATTTTACAATGAGTTCGCGACTTTGATGCGGGTACGATAATTCCATTATAAGAAATTCTTTTCGTCTCATTAACGGGTTTAAATACTGACTTGATATCCATTGGATTAAAGGTCGTACGAACAAAGCAAGGAACAATGGACGCAATCAAGCAGGAGATTATCGAGGACAATTTGAAGACCCATGTACAACCCACTGGGTCATTTTCACCAAAACTATCTAAATCGCAGCCCGCGTCTACTACGTGGGGACTTGAGAACCGTGACAGAGCAACGAGCGATGCAAGGATGCCGAGCCCTACCCAGTTTCAACAGTCAAACTCCAAGCGATTCTCAAGTCCCGTAGACGACATTTTGGCACAACGATTTGCAAGGCTGAAGATGCAACCCCGCGACCATGAATTGCATATTCCCTCAGGACCTACGGGGCAAGTATCAAGCTATACGTCTAACACTCCACCCAGTAATTCTGGCCTTTCATATGCGCCACCAACCAGGCGGCCCCTGGGCCCTCGCAGCATGGGTTCCTCATCACCCGCTCCAAACGTACCACCAAAATTACCTCTCGCAACATCTCTTCCCCGTGCTCCCGATCCCGCCTACAGTCCCATCTACACCGTTCCATCGCAACCTCCACCACCGAACCCTCCAAGAACCTCAACCGAAAGCACACGATCATGGAGTCGACGCTATTCCCAGCTTGCCAATTCTCCGCATGGAAGCCCTAGCCCTGGCGTTCATGATAGTCCGTACAGGTCACAAACACCTAATGGTGTCTTTGCTGCGCGCAGTAATTCTCCCGACTTACCATTCAGTTCAACTGTTTCAGCACCAGACCTCCTTGATTATATGCGAAAATATAGCGTACTACTGATCGATGTTCGCCCTCGAGATCAATATGACAACGGCCATATTTATGCCAAGTCCATCATCTCCATCGACCCGGTGGCTTTGAAAGAGAATGTGTCAGCGGAAGAACTTGAGGAGCGCTTGGTTGTGTCCCCAGAATACGAACAAGCACTATTCGAACGACGGAATGAATTTGATCTCGTTGTCTATTATGATCAAAGTACGGCGTCGACTAGCTACCTTGCAGGCTCACCGGTTGGAACGTCAGCGCCACATTTGAGAGCTCTTTACGACACTTTGTATGAATTTAACGAATATAAACCACTTAAGGCGGGGCGCCCTCCTGCTCTACTCCTCGGTGGTCTGGATGCTTGGATTGATCTCCTTGGCCCACAGTCGCTTGCCACTTCTTCGACTGCGGCTGTCATGGGGTCACTGCAAAACCGGAAGCCTGTTCCGAAACCAGGTCGCCCCCTGGGTCGAACACCTACCGTGGCCAGCGCCAACTCCAGTCTTGAAGTGCGCAAACGGAGGCTTCGAGGGTTCACGCCTCTCAACAACGAGGAATTGTCGGCATGGATGGAAAAGTCTAAAAATGAGGAAATTGACACAAGCACTTACTTAGCAGAGGATTCGGAATCGGTGAGCGAGGAACCTGAACAGCTGGATAAGAACGAACACGCTCCTGCCCCGTTCGTTCACACGTACGAAGATTTCTTGCGCCGCTTCCCAGAGCCGCATCATGTCCAGCAGTCGATGGTATATGCGGAATCTGGACCTGTTGCACCTCTAGTTCCCAATTATGATGCTCCCGCCATCCCTGTAGCTCCGTCTCGGCCGCCTCCTGCTATTTCGCGGCCTAGTTACAGTGGGGTTGCAGATGGTCGGCAGATCCAGCCTCATTTAGAGCGACAGAATTCGGCCGTTCGAACTGCCTTGTATACGCCTAGTTCTCTTCTCAGTCGCTTGAAACTTCCGCGCACCGGACTGACCAATTTTGGTGTTACCTGCTACATGAATTCTACACTCCAATGTCTGAGCGCAACTATCGTGATGAGCAAATTCTTCATTGACGATAGATTTCGCTACTATGTACAAAAGAACTGGAAGGGGTCGCAGGGTGTGATGCCTGGCCTTTATGCGAACCTGATCCGGTCCCTCTGGAAGAACGACGTGGAAGTGATCATGCCAACCTCATTCCGCAACTTCTGTGGTAGATTGAACCAAGAATGGGTCATCGATCGACAGCAGGATGCCAAGGAGTTTTTCGATTTTGTGGTGGACTGCCTCCATGAGGACCTGAACATCAATTGGCAGCGCAATCCGCTCCGGCCATTAACGTTTTCAGAGGAGATGCAACGGGAGAGAATGCCCGTACCTAAAGTCTCCAAGATCGAATGGGACCGATACAGCCACCGGGAAGAGTCATTCATCTCATCCCTCTTTGCTGGGCAGCATGCAAGCCGGCTTCGGTGCACCACTTGTCAAAAGACCTCCACTACGTACGAGGCCTTCTATAGTATCAGTGTGGAAATTCCTGCCACTGGTACTGGAGACATCTACCAGTGTCTTCGCAGTTATTGTCAAGAAGAGATGCTGAGTGGTGATGAAGTTTGGAAGTGCCCACACTGCAAATGCAAGCGCATGGCGACCAAACAAATCATTATGACACGAGCTCCACAAATTCTGGTGGTCCACTTTAAACGTTTTTCTGCCTCCAAGACACAAAGTGCACGGAAGATCCACACCCCCATTGAATTTCCTCTGCATGGACTGCGCATGGATGATTTTGTCATTAACTATCCCATCCCGACTACCGATTCGAAAGCACCACCCGCCACCGGTGCCACGGTCCCCCCATTCACATATGACGCGTTTGCTGTTCTCCGCCATATTGGATCGTCCATGGGTAGTGGACATTACATTTCCCTTGTGCGCGATGCCGAGCGTCAATGTTGGCGCAGATTTGATGACGAAAGGGCAACCGATTTCAACCCGCGTGATCTCAGAGGGCGAGACCGGCTGCAAAACGAGCAGGCGTACATAGTCTTTTATGAGCGAGTCCCAGCGAAATGAGCGTATTTTCCTCTTTCTGTTCCTTTCTTATTATCTCCACAGATTTATTTGTCTTTTTCTGCTCCATACATGCTCTCCCCTCTATGTCACGAGCTACGATCTAGAGATGAGGTACTATGGCTTACATTTTCATCCAGTACCCAAATTCCATGACTATATGAACAACTTAAAAAGTAGATCAATGATCGACCGGTGGATTATCAGTAATAGATTGATGGATCCCGTGGTTAATAACCGATGTATCAGTTCCCGAGGCTATGGATTGGAGCAAATAGAGGCCGGGGAAGTTGGAGAAATCGGAGGCGGTTGTACGGAGCACTACAATAATATATTAGCGTTGAGCATTGAGATAGAATAGAGTACCTATGTACTATGTATGTAACTCATGTTCATAGAATCTGTTGATTGTTGATGTTCTGTATACTTCGGTAGATCGTACATCGGCTCCATAGTTACTCCGCCTGTTGACAATATAATAAGCAACTTCTGATTCGTTGAGTCCTGCACCACCTTCATCCCTAATTCTCGTAGTTAAGAATAAGCAATATAATATCAAAGAACCGGTGTAGAATTCGCCCGAACTTCGCCCCTTACGTTCCTTCAAATAGAAATCAGCCCATCGGTTATCACCACGGCATCCGTAGCTTTTCCCCCGGCGGAGAAGGAGCAACGCACGTACCAATAATTAACCCTTTCTCTTTTTCGATCTTTGGCTTCCTTTTGCACATATCAAGATCTCTGTCCCTTTTTTTTTTTTTTGTTTCTATCTCTTTTTGTCTCTATCTCTTTTTGTCTTTTCGGGTGAGTCTATCTTTGTATTCTGATCTATCTTCTATCTCATCCCTTCTATCACCTTCTTTTTCCTAAAGAAGAAAAAGAACACGGATCATCTTTTGTCCTCTCCTGCTATCTTACCCCCTCTTCTTTTCTACTTTCTTCAAGCCCTAGCTGATCTGTTCTTCGCTCTTCGTGTCATTTCAGATTCTTCGGTCCATCATGTCTGACAAGCAACTCACTTTCGAGGAGGTCTCCGCCCACGCCTCCAAGAAGGACCTGTACATGGTCATTCACGACAAGGTCTATGATGTGACCAGCTTCGTCGATGAGCACCCGTACGTACTCTCCAGGACTATGCACTTTCCCTATCTTCTCTGTCATTTGGGCTCTGTTGGGCCTTAGTCTTGCCAAGGAGTGGAATCAACGGTTGCCCCCTAATCGCGCAAACAATTCCATCTTGGCTTGACCGCAGCGGACCATACCCCCTGTCACACCGTGACTCGATGCTCTAGACATTTATATACCAGAACAGCTTATATTAACGGATCATCTATAGTGGTGGTGAGGAAGTCCTCATGGACGTTGCCGGTGTCGATGGCACCGAGGCTTTCGAGGACGTCGGCCACTCCGACGAGGCGCGCGAGATCTTGGACGGCCTTTTCGTCGCCTCATTGAAGCGCCAGGTATGATATAATAGCTCCAGGGAACAAACAACCCTTGCATCTCAGAATTCAAATTCCTAACTTTATGTCCTTCTAGCCCGGTGACCCTGCTCCCAAGACTCACGCTCCCTCCTCATCCAGCGGTCCCTCCCCTGCCGGTCTCGGTGTCGGTCTCTACGCTATTTTCCTCATCGGAGGTGCTATTGCCTACGGAGCTTACAACTACCTCCAGGCTCAGCAGAAGCAGCAGTAGAGGAGTATAGTGGACTCAAGAGTTACTACTGCAAAGCAGAAAGTAAATCGGGGGAAAGAGAAAATAAAGAAAAAAAACAATTCAGCAAGAACTACGATCTCGGGAGCAAAGGAGCAAGAGTCTACGGGGTTGATATCACCTGTACGGATTCATGGATGCATTTCGTTTATGACAGATTCCTCTTCTTTTTATACTATTCTTATTGAATATCTTTTTTTATTTTCTTGATCTTGATATTGATCTTTTATCCTGTTCGCGGTCCCTTGGTTATTTGGGGTGAGAATCGGCTTTACTGTAGTACTTTTGCTCTTTTCGGCTTTTAATGCTCCCGTTATCTGGAGAATTCGGAGTAGATCCGATGTTTCTAGCTGCTTCTGTGCATATATTAGACTTTAGATCAACTGTAGGCTTGATAACGGATTTCCTTCGGATTCCGTTTTCCAATATTACATAAGAGTCAATGGCAGTCAGGGAAGCCGTGAAACTCGAAATTGTAATTGTGATGCCTGAAATAAGCTCCAGATCTGTTCTGAAAAGTGTCGGCTACACCCGCTTCTACATTTGGCGCATTAGTCGGCGAAGAAGTGCATTCCCGATATGCAATATGGTATCAGTATGACAGGAGTATAATAATTGCTGTATTGATCTAGGGGCTAGGCCGTGCTTTAAAGTGTTTTAACATGAAGTTAGGGCAATCCTGCCATGTGTAGTAATTATTTTAGTGATTTCAATCATCCAAGTCTTATACAGTATTTCAATACACCAACATCTTCCCTATACTCTATTTAGTCCATCCCTTAGGACCTCCCCACTTACCCTTGACCATGGAGTTAAAGTATACCCAAGGGAAGAAGTCCTTCTTCAGGTAGTAGAAGCTGGAACGGGGAATAGACTGATCAATACCGAACCACTTTCCAAAGGTCTCTTTCGGCTCAGGGCCGTACTTGAACTCAGCCAGCATAACTTTGCCGTATTCAGTTGTCATCGGGCAGGAAGTGTATCCATCATACACAGCATCAGGCTTCTTTCCATCCAACACCTGCAGCAAGTTGCGAGTGAGAACGGGCGCCTCGGCTGTAACAGCTGCGGCTGTTTTGGAGGTAGGGAGACTTGAGGCATCACCAGCAGACCAGACGTTGGCATATTTCTTGTGTTGGGTAGTGGCATCGTCGACATCGACGAAACCGGCTTCGTTCGCGAGAGGGCTATCCTTGACGAAAGCGGGCGAGCTCATCTTCGGTGCGACGTGCAGGAAGTCAAACTCCTTTGTCACAGCCTCCTTTCCATCGAGCCGGGCAAAAGTCGCCTTGTTGCCTTCAACGGCAATCAAGTCGTGCTGGAAAAGAGCGTTGACGCCGCGCTCCTGCTGTATGGCTGTCAGTGCGGCGTTGTACTTGGGCACTCCGAACATGACTGGTAAGCCGGTTGCGAAGCTGATATCGATGGATGAGTTGGATGGGTTGCCGGGGTTGTATAGACCAGCGCGCTTCCAGTGGTCCAGTGCAAGCCACATGATCTTCTGCGGGGCACCGGCGCACTTGATGGCACCGGCGGGCTGGGTGAAGATGGCGGAACCCTTCTTGAGCTTCTCGATGTTGGGGAAGACCTTGTTGACGGTATCATAGGTGTAGATGGAGGAGACGGGGGCGTCCGGGTTGGCCAGGGCCTCGGGGAGACCCTTGATGTTGCCTAGGTTGATGCTGAGGCCTGGAGCGACGATCAGCTGCTCGTAGTTGATCTTGTCGCCATTGCCGAGGGTAACGAAGTTGCCCTCTGGTGTGAATGTGGTCACGCTTTCGTTGTAGAATTTGAGCTGGGAATCAATCAGGCTACGTAGTGGTCGGCGCAATTCCTCTCTGTCCTTCAGTCCTCCGCCGACGAGAGTCCAGCCGGGCTGGTAGTGGTGCCATTCGGCCGGGTCAACTATGGCGATGTCGTGTGTCTTGAATTTGCCGGATTGGAGCAGCTGGTGACTGATTGAAATACCAGCTGAACCGCCGCCCACGACGACGACCTTGTGGCTGCGGGCTGCGCTGACGGGTGAGGCGGTTGCGAAGGAGCGGATGCTGGGCACGGCATGTGCACGGCTGGCCGCCGTTGTTACTTGGCGAAACATTTTGTATATTAATTCTTCTCTTTCCTCTTCCTATAAATGAGGGATAAAGGAAAGACAGAGGCTCTAATTAACTGGAAGAAGTTTGTTCTCGGCCGTGGATCCGTAACTTTCAATACAGACCCTTTACAGGATCCACTCGGCTTCCATGATCCGTACTTCATGCTCAACTTATTGTCTCCGACTGTATTATCACTTACTTGATTGTTAATCGGCGACTGTATGACTCAAAAAAAGATCGATTATCGCCGGATTATCGGCGACCTTTAATTAAATTACCCCCAATCTTATATAATCCAACCTCAATCACAATCTTACTTCTCACTCCAATATCTTTCGTCCGACCAATTGATACATATTTAGAACTCACCCATTTGGAACAGCCATGATCTCGATTCGGGCCAATGCCATTTATCGTCGTTTGTGGAGAGAAAGTCGGCATTTGACGCCTAGTGGGGCAATCCCTTCATCGGACGCCAGCATAACTACCTCAAGCCAGCAAGGAGAAAGAACCGCATATAACCACCGAGGACTCCCAAAGCCTCAATCTCTATATCGTAACACCTATTCTATTCCTCGCCCCATCAAAATATATCAGGATTTGCTTCACACTAGGTCATATAGCACCCCTGCAAAAGGAGAACCAACCATTCACAATGTATTCGAACCCAAGACCGGTACATGGCAGTATATCATTGCCGACCCATCAACTTCAGCCGCCATAATCATCGATCCGGTGTTGGACTATGAACCGGCCAGCCAGACTATCACTACCATCTCAGCCGATGATATACTACGTCTTATCAAAGACAAAGGCTACAAAATCGAATGGATCGTTGAAACGCATGCTCATGCAGACCACCTCACTGCTTCTGCGTATCTCCAGAAGCGCCTTTCTCAAATACAAGTGCATGTCCCACCAGTTGGGATTGGGAAACGCATTGAACAGGTGCAACGACTCTTCGGTGAGAGATATGGAGTACCGAAAGAGGAGTATATAGGCGTGTTTGACAAGTTATTCGACGATGACGAGACTTTTTCCTTTGGAAACTTGACTGCAAAGGCTGTTCACCTTCCCGGTCATACACCGGACCATCTAGGATATCATATTGGAGGTAAGAGTCACCAAGAAGTCCCTAATACACTGCATATCTCGCTCTAACAGTTTATGCTAGACAATGTGTTCTGTGGTGATTCTCTCTTCCATGTAGATATCGGATCTGCAAGATGTGATTTTCCCGGCGGAAACGCAACCCATCTCTTCAGGTCAGCCCGCAAGATTCTTGCTCTGGAAGAACATGTCAAGATTTGGCCAGGCCATGACTACCCGCCAGAGGAACGCCATTCACCTGTTCCTTGGATGAGCGTTGGTGACCATAAGAGGCAGAACAAGCATCTTCGAGAGTCAATTACTGAGGAGAAGTTTGTGGCGCTGCGGACTAAGCGAGATGCAACGCTGGGTGCACCAAGATTATTACATCCATCTTTGCAAATGAATATTCGGGCTGGCCAGCTTCCCCAGCCTAATAATTCTGGTCATAGGTTGTTTCATCTGCCATTGAAGTTGAATAGGCTGAATTGGTAGCATCAGACTGATTGTGAGTTCATATTTTATTTGTGTGAGATTTGTAAATGCAGCATTTTATTTTTTCATTTGATCAATTTTATACAGTTATGCTATTTGCAATACTACCCCGAGAATAGATTAAAATAATATACGACAATAATTAGCCTGATTGAATCCAAGGCTCTAAGCTTTTGTAAATATATTTAGTTCAACTTCAGTATTACACCCAGGTATGAACTTCTGGCCGACTCCGGGTAGATCAACCAAACTGGGCTGGCCATATTTGGCAGCGAATAATGTCTACGGGTGACATCTCACTCTCAGTAGCCAAATCAGCTTGGGGGCTTGCAAAGCCATGCTGCGAAGCCCATCTCCTTTCTCGCAAATCGCTGTACAATGGTCTTTGACCTATATTGATTGCCAACCCTCTGTATGGCCTCTCATTCTTCTTTTCCGGGTGATTCACTCATTTTGTACTCTTGCTTGTCGTTGGTTTGATCAAGCACAATGACATATACCAGATGTAGTTGACATAAGACTTTTAGATGCTCCGAGCTTTTGAGCCGCAAAGGAATCTGATAGCACTCGTGCATCTTAGTCTGATAATCGGCTGGCAAGGTCATCCTCTATCAAATTGAACCATCGAATCCCTCAGTCGGGTGATGCACTCTGGGTAGCGGTAACCGTGATGGAGATTGGTCTCGAAGCGAGGGAGCAAGAAACCATGGGGTTCACTCTCGGCCAAGCTTGATCATTGCTTGTAAAGTGTGTAGGTGTATAAGGAGGAAGTTGGAAGTACCGGTGTGTATGCCAACCAGCCCTGCTGGTAATGAATACTTGTATTTACTTTCAGCAATCTTAGGCAAATTGAGACTTCGGAAGTGAGGTCAAAATGAGGTGAAATCCAGTCTGGGGGAAACAGTTACACTTTCACCATGGTAGCCTGCACAGTGCTTTGCATCGAAAGCCACTTGGTCTCTTTAAAGGAGGGCTTCATGCTGGCAAATAAGGGGTACAACCGGATTGGATTGTTCAACCTCATCAAATGCGCAGCAAACTGAAGATTATCCCATACTAGTTGATTGTTCGTATGGTTGATTTCGGGAGGTCAGTCTTGCTGAGACTCGCTAGATGCTTGTGCTGAGCGTAGGTGGTTGCTCAATATCGTCATATAGTGTAGTTTCAAAGTTTTGTAAAAAAATTTCAAATGTTTGAATAGAGGAGTTTCGAAAGCTGGCAAATTATCCACAGTTGTCTTCCGGTAGGTAAGCATGACATGATGGTCAAGTGAGGATGTTAGGATCCATACCTAAAGAGCTCAGGAAGACATGAATTTTGCAGGGTGAAACATTCATTGCTCCTGTTTCCTTTGGGTAGCGGCACTTTAATGGGCTGAAACTTGAAATACTCCATAGCGAGGCCCTTCTTCAAGCTCCGACAGCGAGGAAATTTCATTCTTTGATGATGAAATTCTAATCACCCTATATTTCGTTTGCTATACATGGATTGGACCGAAGAGCCTTCCAAGGGCTGAAGTGGAAGTGGAACTGCCTTGCCCTAGTTGTAGGGTAGCTAGGTCGATGCATGAGAAAAATAGAATTCTGGCAGGCAGGCAGTGAATTCTCGAGTTCACGTCAGGGCTGTCACCAACAGTAAACAGAAAGTGAAGGAGTGTCGTAGGTGAAATGAAAGTGGAAGCTAGTTAAAACATAATGCTCAAGGCCATGTATTTTATAGGTGAATTCTGGTGAGATCTTCCCAGGGGGTGGATATATGCTTGTCGATGGTATGGACCTCGTCATCGACTGTGAGCCTTCATGTTTTATAAAAGAGAAAAAGGACCATATTTGAGACATAGTTGGGGCCAAGCACACCCATAAGAACGGCTAAAGCACCATCACCTCGGCCTTTGGTACTAGCGGAGAATAGACTAGAATTCATCGCATGACTAGATCTAAATCGTGTAGACATAGTTCAAGCTGGCGGCAGTATTGCAATTCTGTTTCGAGGTCCAGATCGACGTTAGTCATCGTTTTGTTGCAGTAACTCAATGAGTGTAGGCCACTTTTTCTGTCTTATTGTTTGACGGATTCCAAGGTTACATGAGGATGTAAACAAATGCACGAATACTTGGTAGAACAGTGTTGTTGCCATTTGAATTTCTGAACATTGCTCAAGTTGGCTGGAAATTTTGGTTTTCCTTCAAAATTGATAAGGAAGTTAATAGATTGTGGCAATTGATTCGATTCTGGTTACAGTCAAACAGACTGTTGAAAAAGTTTCAGGGCAGTTCCAAAGCTGTTAGCTCGATGGTAACTGATAACCCGAATTTGCAGTATATCCTTAAGTAGGTACACCCCATCACCACGCTTGTGGATGCACTTGTTGCATTCTGTCATCACACGAGACATGTCAATAGGAGTATCTAGCCACCTGGAAGGAGTAGGTGGTGTTTAAGGAGGAATAATCAATACAGAAGAAGAAATAGATACTGGTTCATATGCTAGCACTCAGGACTAGCGATCTAGACAGATAGGGAATGAAAAATTTAGGTGAAGTGAAAGTAAGAGTGAAATGAAAGTTATAGTGAGATCAAAGTAAAAGTGAGGTTAAAACTGCCTATCTAGGTAAACTAAAATGTCTTTCTTATAATACTTAAGGGACATGCATATTCGTAGCTAGAGAGCTTTCAAGTACCTAGCCAAGATTAATAGTCATTTAAGCCAAGCAAAGAGCACTGAAATACAAAAGGATGGCTTTGTAGGTTCTGAACTCATATCAAAGCCCTAAGTCTTTCGATTTGGATTTATTACAGTACTGGGGTAATGGCCTGTATAGTTCAAATGACGCCATTCTCTCGCCCGAGATAGCTGTTTTCTCGCCCGAGCGACTGTTTTCTCGTCCGAATAAGCAAACAATGATATCAATGCCGACGTTCGACCTCATCTACGGCTACAGAGATTTGAAAGAGGACAAACATGGTCAATTTTGAAATTACTTTAAGTGCAAAAATGCAGTACTCCACGCGGAGTAATAAGAGTGCATAAGTTGATACGCTGTGGGTCTCAACTCACCAATAATAGTGGTGGTAATGTAATCGAGGCACCAAACCGGTCATAGTGAGGTTTTAATCGCCGAATGCATACACAGTAGTAGTTTGTTGCTCCAATGAAATAGAAATTAAGAAAAAAACACGGTATCAGAACGTGCTAATACTGATGGATCTTTCTGTATCGGAGGAGTTACTTTACCACTGCCAAGGCAAGTACCGTAGATCTAAAAGATACGGCCGATGAGGACCAAAGATGCAATTTTAGCCACGTGCTTATCGATCTTTAATCTTTAAATCTATCACACCCAACCTCAAGCCTCCCCATATTGATCCCAAGGTCTAGGGATATGGTTGCCTCCCTCCTCCGCCGCGTCATGCCGGCGCGCGTCGCAAACACAGGCTCCCAACAGCGCGACCACCACGCCAACGAGCGCACGTTCCTCTCATGGACCCGGGCAGGCCTCGGCTTCGCAGCCATGGCCCTAGCGCTTGACCGGTTAGACGCTATAGACCGAGTCCTATCCTCCAGATTAGGTATCGGGCTACTCCCACCCGCACCTGCCCCAGTACCCGTGCCCTCAAAGCAGGAAGTAGCAGCATCCGAAAACAAGAGCACCGAAACCGACCATGCACAGGTCGACAGTTCCACGAGTGCGATGCTAGGACATGCGTTTTCCGCTACACAGCTTTGCCAGTTGCTTGGTGTGTGGTGTTTAGGTTATGGGTTCTTTCGATACTGGTCTATGAGACGGTATTTGATGAAGGGACAGTTCGTTCCGGCTTTTTGGGGCCCTGTTTTCATGACTACTGGGAGTTTTGCCGCTTTTATGGCTTTCGGCTCGCAGATGGATCGGCGGCATGGGTCTTGATTGTTGGGTTGTAATGGGGGACTGTATAAAGGAACACTTCGTCTGTCGGAAATTGTGGAGGACAACTGCATGGAAATGGAATAGACTAGCCTATATATAGATATAGATATAGATGCCTTTGGGCAGGGTGTCCACAGATGGTGAATGCCCCGGTACAGTTTCCGGCTCTGGAATTGCAGTGTATCAACCTTGGAATGAGCCTTGGAACCTTGGCCACGTGAAAGGCATCACTTACAGCCCTCGGCTTGGGGATTCTATAGGTAGATCCGGATCGATTCTTATGATCTGTCAATACGTTGCCGCATCCATGAATGTATATGAGGAATGAATTGATAATCTACAAGGAACAGGAAGTAATCATTCTTTTTGAATAAAAGATAAAACTAGAAACCGCCCCCATATAAATCTGGGACGGAACGAAACATCAACTAGTAACAAGAAGTCCCCTGCCCCGCTAGCTGATAGGGAGAGGTGTATGTTGGGGCATATGTTCTGCAGGCCTTAGCTGAACAGACTCAAAAAAACGTTCAAATGAAGAAGTGCAGGATTTATCACCTTCCAGAGCCGTTCAAGCCATTCTGAACAGCCTCCAGGATCAGGTCCTTAGCTTCCTCTAATCCGGTAGCGCTACCCCGGATCTCAATAGCTTCACCAAGAGTCTGGTCCTTGGGCACGTTAATGCGGCAGCCGGTCTTCTTGCGGATGGAGCTGATCTTGCTACCGCCCTGGCCAACGACGAAACGGTAGGTCTTGGGGTCGGGCAGGATCAAGTAACCGGTAGCGGACTGCTGCGAAGCAGAGGTAATGGCTTTCTCGATCAGAGCGCGGGCCTTGGCGACGTTCTCGGGAGAGCCAGTAAGAACCCATGGGAAAGGAGTCGCGTCAGTATCGGTAGCGCTGCTGCTGTCAACAACCTTCCACGAATGAGCATCTTTAGCAGCACTGGGCTCGTCGGTGATCAGGGGAAGGGATGTGCCGTTGGTCGCATCGCGGGTCTGCTCAGAAGCAGAGTTGCTGGGTGGGGCTTGGCCGGAGTGATGGACAGTGACGTGGTGATCATTGCGCAGGCGTCGGAAAATAGCACCGCTGTCAGCGACAGCATGGTGCAAGTTTCGTGGGACATCCACAACATCAGCGTGCTGGGCTTTCAGGAGATCCTGGACATGAGCCTTAGCTTCCGCAACAGCATTGCTGGGGCCCTTGAGCTTGATCTCAGTACGGCCCGAGCCCTGCTTAGGGATATCCAATGTGACCTTGAACTTGGACTCAATGTCACGACGAACATCTCCACCCTTGCCGATCAGGGCGCGGTGCTGAACGGTGGGAACGTCCAGAGTCTCTGTGACCTGGTCATCGCGTTCTTGAACAAAAGCCTGGATAGCAGCAACAATCTTGTCAACAACGTCGCCGTTACCCTCTAGGCGAATGGTGGATTCTGTGCTCTCAGGGCGAGGGAATTTAACAAGACGGGCGGCACTGCCATCGCTGGGGCCACCGGCATCGACTACAATCTTACGAATATTGGCACCACCTCCGCCAATCAGGGCCCGGTGGTACTTCTTGTCGACTTCAATAGACTTGGTGACAGTAGCATCAAATTCTGTCGCCCGTTGCTGCAAGATTTTCTTAGCTTCAGCAACCTGTTGCTTCGTACCCTTGATACGGATCTGAACGCGACCCGATGCGTCGGGCGCATCACTTGCACTGGGAACACCGATCTGGGCACCAGTATCGGCACGCAGCTTGTCCATCTCACGACCACCCTGGCCGATCAGAGACGCGACCTGGCTCTGGGCCACGGAAATGGATGCAGAGTGGGCATGGTCAACAACCCACTGCAACAAACTGAGAATCTCGTCCCGAGCAGAGTCGGCACCCTTGCTAGGACCCTTCACGTACACCTCGTCGGCAGCCTGTTGAGGGCGGCCACCCCGAGGAGCGCCATGATCACTGCTGACCACGGACTGGTCATCTGAAGGAACGGCTGCGCGGGCTGAACGGGGGAATTGTACGCGAACAGAGTAGCGATCCTGCAGGCGGTTGACCTGGTTTCCCTTTGTTCCGATTAACTCACTGTGGTACTGCGCAGGAATCTTGAGAATGTGGGTGGTCTCGTCTTCGAGCTTCTTGCCCATATTGAGAATGCGCATGCGTGCAGCATCTGCCTTCGCCTTGGGTCCCTTGACCTCAACCTTACCGTTCTCCACCTTGATATCCACGTCAAACTCCTCTCGGAGTTTGTTAATGTTCTCACCCCGCTTTCCAATCAAGAAGTTGGCAAATTTCTGGGGGAAGTCAAAAGTAGTGGTGTATCCACGCTCAAGGTCATCCTTTTCTTGCTCTACAACAAAAGCGCCCAACTTGGCAACGAGCTCCGCCACAGAGGCCGAAGGACCACGGAGGGAGATTTCACACTTGGAACCCTTCGGCTCACCAATAATGGCACGGACAGGAATAGTTCCCTCCTCAATGGAGTCCTGTTCGCGGAGGATGAACTTTCGTGCCTTCTCCTGGAATTTGGCCGGGACTGAGACAGCCTGGGAGACGATATCTCCTTGGTTTCCAAGGGTAGACAGGAGATAATCCTGAGCCTCTTGTAGAGACTTCTCAAAGGCTGCAACATCTGCAGGGGAGGGGCGTTGCCGAGGCACATCAAAGTGAGCGGCGGTAGCGGTGGGACCTTCGTAGACAAGTACGACTTCACCGTTTTCGATGTCATCAGGAATCAAAAGGTGAACACCGTAGTCGCCCTGGAGTTTGCTGATACCACGGGACCGCAAATACGGGTGGAAGTATGGGTCAACGGCAATGTGGCGCAGACGAGAGGGAGGATGAGCCTGAACAAGGTTCATAATGTCGGAACGAGCCCGAATAGTGTTCTTACCGTCACGGGAGTAAACTTCCCAGGTGACTGGGCCTCCGGCGCTGTGGGGAAGGGCGATGTGTGCGTCATAAGTTGCCTCAAGCTGCTTCAACACCTGGCGTCGATGAAGGTATTGGGTTAAAGCGCGAGCATGAGCGTGAGGATCCGCAGAGGAGGAATGTTGACGAGACAAATCGATGCTAGCCATTTGCATGCTTGTAGCAAGGTCCATCGCATGGTTTATACCGTTCTCAATCTGGTCAAGGGGACCAGTGATGGTCAGGAACTCGCTGTCATCAGTTGAAGGGGGGAGAACGATCGCACATCCAGTTTCCGCAAGGAACTTGTGCAAAGCGTCGGGCTCGTTGCCAAGAATAAACTGGTGCTGACCACGGTTGATTGCCAGCTGACGCAGAGTCAAATTTCGCTGAAGATTGGCAGCCAATTGCTCAATCTCCGCGCGAGCCTCCTGAGTGGCGGCCCGCTCTCCAGACAAAGTGATGTGCTTGTCAGTAACAGGCACAAACTTAACCTGGCCGGGATTTGCCTCCTGTGGAGGGGCTTGGAAAGACCAAGTGTCATAACGGGGCACGTTAATCTGCGCCTTTGTGCGCTCCTCAATTTCCCTCAAGGCCGCATCGTGCGCTCCAGCAATAAATGGGAAAAATTCAGGAGGGATTGTCTTCAAGCGCAAGTTCATGCTCGAACCTCGCTCCTTCACAATGGCCTCAATCTCTCGGCGCGCCATCTCTGCGGCAACTGCGTCACCTTCGATCAAAACGTCGATAGTGTCGCAGTCATCGTCGTCGACGGGGGCAGCATTATCGTCGGCACGTGGGACCTGAACGCGGGCACCAGTACGGGTCTGGATATCTTTGACAACGGCTCCCTGACGACCAATGATGTGGGCACGGGCAGAGGTTGGGATGGGGACCTTTACAGATTGCTAAATGCAGAGAAACAAAACGATCAGTTAGAAGGAATCGGCAAATACGATGGTACAGGGGAGATCTACCTTTGATCCGACCAGTTGCGCGACCTGCTTCAGAGCTTGGCGGACGGAATCCACAGAGCCCTTACCTTCAAAGATGACAGAGCCACCAGGGCCGCCGCGCATATCAACATTGGCCTTGGACTTGCGAGAAATATCGCGCAGAATGTCGCGCAGAGGTTTCTTGAGCTGTCCACGGGGCAGCATCTGGGACGGGGCCAATCGAAGTTGCTCAGTGTGCTTTCCGGGCAGAGACATCACTCGAGGCATATCTACTACCAATGTATCATGTTAGAAATGTTCATCGAACCGGGTTCACCAGGATATGCACGAACTCGTTGATTGGGGTGGTAGGCCATTTGCCAGAGCTGATGCCGCGGAAGGCTTCGCACCCCATGTAGCGGCAGTAGGGATAGTGGGCTTGGGTCCACTTCCCAAGGCTGGGAACAGCTCCTCCGAGCGAACGTCAAAGGCTGGGGCCTTCTTTGGGGCCTGCGTAGGAGTGGGCGCGGGGGAGGGGTTCTCTGCCACAATCGATGGTTCCGACGAGGAAGCAACCGCAGGTTCCGATGATTGGATGACGGGTTGAGAGGAGTGCTTGAGATCCTCTTCATCAATAACATCCTCCACCGTCACTTTGTGGACTTCATCGCGGGTGTGCTGCTCCGCCAGCATGGCGGCGAGAGACTTGGATTCGCTGCCATTGACGGCAGTGGGGGCTTCGGTAGCCATTGTGAAAACGGTAACGGATGCGACGAACGAGAGAGATGAAAAGGGAGGTATTGAGACTGGAGGTTGGTGGGAGGGAACCAAGGACTGTACCGAATCAGTATCAGCAATCAACACGAAATTGCAGTGTTGTAAGCACAGGAGGGTAGAAAGAGAGGATAATTGAGAAAAGTGAGAGAAGTGAGAGAAGTGGAAGAAGTGAGTTGACACTTACCTCTGAAATCGAGTAAAGACGGGGAGGCACCTTGTTTATTGATAATTCCGCGGTGAAATCGAGGGGGGTGGAAATAAATTTGGGGAAGAGGCAGACACCCTAAAGAAATTCGCACCCTAAAATGCAGAATCCCCGGAGAAAGGAGGGGGAAGAGAGAGAGAGAGAGAGGTGTGGGGGAGAGAGGGAGGTGAAGTAGAAGTAAAAGGTAGAGAGCCCCAGAAGTACACAAAGTGACAGAAGAGGCCAGCTCGAGGCTCCGGGGAGGTTTTCTCCGAGGCCGATGCGCCACGAGTACCAGAAAATAAAGTTGACACGAAGGAATGTCAATTGACTTAATTGCCAGGAATTGATCTCTTCTTTTGTATCAATTGGCCTATTTATCAATTTTATCTTTTGGTTGAGATGATCACCCGGGGTAATGGTCCCGGCGTTTTACAGGTCTACCGTCTCATCGTCAAAGACTTATTTCAACGCCAAATTGATTATGTTGTGAAATATTTATAGGAACCTATTCAAAGACTCTCAATATTCCAAAACTGATAGAGAATCAGAACATGAAGCCTCAATAATTCCAGGGTTGATGAACTACTGGTTCACGTGTCCTTCGCGAACTACATCACGTGACAGGCACTAGTCTCCGTAGAATGTGCTGGCAACTACATGGCACCTTCTTCAAGTTTCTCAAGTGTACTGTGTTCGGACTGTGGAGCTCGAATAACCAGTTATCAAATTATCGTTCTAGGGCTACACAGTAGGTATCCAACACAATCCTCGAGTTTGGAAAGCAGCTATCCTGATACGTTACTGCTACCGAGCCTCCAAGGTTAATGGATATCAAAACTTCATACCCAGGCAAAAGAAAAAGAAAAGCTATGGAAGGAAATTTGGAAAACAACTGGACCTAGGTGAAAAACTAGTCGACGTTAGGGCAATACATGACAATACAGATGCAGTCCTGGAGATAGGTCTTTCCTATCTCAGGTGCGCTCACAGATTCACTGACCACTCTCTGCTTACTCAGCGGTCTAGTCATTTATATCACGTGATATATTCTCTAATTAGGAGTATTATACCCTAATTAGGACTAAATAGTAAATTAGGTTATTGAAGGAAATTATGTTTTTGAGAACATGGAATCAGCAGCTGAGTCCTCTTCACCTGTTCGGTCTTCTTCTTTATACGCTTCTCCCCGCAATGAAGAAAATATTCCGTTCCGTCCTCGCCAAACCTCCCCAATCGCCCGTAATTCGTCACATCTGGCGACATGAGGTGCTCAGAAACTTAGAACGCACCTCAAGATCGAAAGAGAATATGTAATCCGTAGAATTTAGGGATTTGCGTCTCTTGGTATTCCGCAAGCTTCTTATAGGCAGTCTCATAGGAATAATTATACTTAGTACATGTGCAGTGAAAGGGGCTCAATAACCCACCTTCTTCATCATCGTCAACTGGTAACAGAGATGATCATAAGATTTAGGGTAGGACTCCTAGATAATTGGCTCGCCAACAAAAATCAAGCTCTCCAGGAAAATATCGTAGTATGTCAGGACTAGCTCTTAGGAGCAAGCTCTGTGGAAGCCAATGGTTTCTGCCTTATAGTATTTTCCAAGCACCAGCGTACATTGAATTGCTGATAGTAGCATTAAGGTCTTTGTGCTCTTATTGGTGAGGCAACTTGTTCGCCGCCCTCCTTTCATGAAGAATGGCTTTCTCCGATCGGCTTTAGTACGAAGCAATATTGGAGATCGTGGTGTAAATTCGTCCAATGCTGGGCTAAATCATCTGATACTCATGATCAGATCAGTGAGATTATATAATACTCAGTGAGCAAAAGCAACGAGCACTAATATGGAAGGAGTACACCAAGAGCTGGCATGGGGAATCCGGTAGGTCTAATCGCTTGCCTCGGGTTCTATCCACCTACCGGTAGAATTGAGCACCTTCAGAGGTCTATTTGGGACCTCGGGAGACTTTTACTAAATATGGATGTGGTGTACAAATGATATGCACCTAGGTTGGTAGGAACAGTCCAAGATTATATAATGTGCATGAGCTAACTAACTAATAACTAGCTTAGTTGGCCTAACTCAATGATTAACTAATATATTCTGTCCGACACGTAATGCGAAGTGTGCCAAATAGCCAACCGACATGGGTATCAAAAATGAATGCCCTTAAAAAGAAGTATTGGACCCAAGCATTGACAGAGAGAAGAGTAAAAGTCCGCCTTTTAGTGGAGCGACGCAAGTGATATGTATAGAAGAAGTGCAGTTGCAAGAGACTTCCAATCTTGGAAAGTGAAGACAAGACAAGTCGTTTAGGAGGCGACGTAAGGCCAGCCGTTCTCCCAGCCAAGAACGTTCCAGGAGAACAGGTAGTCAGCATTAGAATTGGAGCCTCCAGCCTGCTTCTTTGCGAGTGGGTAGTAGTGGTAGTACAGGACGAGCCCAACGTCGTTATCTTGGAGTACACCACTGTGGAGTTGTTAGTGATCGACCATTGGAAATGTGGGGAGAAGGATCGAACTCACGGTCCACCGGGGCCATAGACCTGTCCGTGGCTAGACAACAACAGAGTTCCACCAGACTCAGTGCAAGCAGTACCATCTTGGTCAACCTATATTATGGAATCATGTAAGTTTCTCGATTACGCGTGACTGAATGCTGAGCTGCAAATTTGCGGGGTTGAACTTACAAAGTTGCCAGTTCCGGAACTTGATCGACAAACACTGATGCGGTACTCTTCACCCTGGGGTGGAGTAGTGGCAGTGTAGTCACCAGCTTGTCCACCGCTGATCAGGAGGTAGTAGTAGTCGCCATTTTGGAACATGTAAGATCCTTCTTCGCGATGGTTGAGAGAGCTGTTGTATGCGAGTTCATAGGGCGCTGTCGAGTCGACCTGCAAGGGATTGGCCAAGGGCACCTGGAAGATATCTTCCCAGAAAGATCCAAAGTTTAGGTACTCTTGGCCGTCAATGGAGATCCAGGCCGGGTCGATTCTGTTATATGCACTGTTATCGGGGATACCGACTACACCATGATCGGTCCAGGAACCAGATTCTAGGGTAGTCGAGGTAGCCACGCCAATCTCAGAATTCTGGGTGCCGATCTGAGAGAGGACATAGTACAAGTAGTATGTGCCATCCGCGTAGTGAACGTCCGGAGCCTGAATTCAAGTAAGTGATGTTGCGTAATGGAAATTATCCGTGAACGGAAAGAACGTCGATCACATACCCAAATATCCGTGCTGTCAACGCCAGTGACTGTAATCTCAGAGCCACTTGGTAGAACTGCACCAACAGATGTCCATGGGCCCTTGATAGAATCCGAGGTTATGATGGGGATTCCAGTTCCAGTCCCGAAACGGAAGAATTTCCCATCAGACACTCGCTGGATGACAGAAGGATCTTTCGTCCAACAGTCACCACTACAAACTCCGCGGGTGGGATATGCGGCAGCCAAAGCTATACAGAAGAAGAGTAAAGCAAGCATTTTAGCTCTGTGAGTAAATGGAGAGCTGGGAGTCCGCAGAGTATAAGAAATGAAGAGCTCACTGGAAGAAAATAATGATAAAACCGTGAACGGAACCTGGGAATGGGAGGACCAATTTATGTAACAATTGCCGGAAGCGTCCCGAAGTCGTCTGCTTCCAAGTGCTCAGTTGGGGTCGGGCAGCGGGGTTTCGTCTTCGAATGTGCATCTTACACCTTGATGAACAAAATGTCTTGAGACCCTCGGTAGGCCAATCAAAGCATCACTTCTATGCAAGTCCACCCTATCAATGCAAGGCACATGGCAGTACGGAGGTACTAGCAGGCCAAGTCCAAGTCTCAAATCAGGCACTGATCAGCCGCAAGCGTGGGAAGATGGAGATCGCCAAGGGAGACATGGAAGGGCATAAAACTCGACTGTACGTTCTGCATACGGAGTGTAGGGACCGGGAGTAACATCTTAACCTAGTGGATCTTGGTGAGATTTTCAAATAAGACCCGCTATGAATCCACTATAAACCGCTAGGAGGGATCATAGATGTGCACATTCCCCTTATGTGAGCTCTCACATTTGAAATTCGGCCATTTACCTAGTTTTCTCGCTCCCCTACATGCTTTTGTCTCCGTCATGTCCAACGCCAGTCTATCAAATCGGTTTTAGCACTTTTAGAGGATTTCTTTTTTTTACCGACAGGAGTCACAGGTGCATGATACTCCGTACATACCGCAAGGGTGCATACGCAAGTGCTTGGGCCTGTATTCCCCTGCGGTGAGCAAAAGTAAGGGCAAGGCGAGATCTTCGGACTCTTTGCTTATCTGATCCTTTCTGCTTTCGTGACTCAAGTCGCCAATTCTATCGCCAATAGAACACTCGCTCGGCCGAGAATTTCGTGATAGTTCAACAAATCTCTCAACAATTACTGATGTTTTGACATCAGGTTTCGGACATTTGTGGCGCACGCTAGTCTATTTGGCTCTGGAGAGGCTTCTGCTTAGTGGGCCCATTCCGGTGAATACCCGCTACTTGTTGCCAATGAGGGCTGACCTGATGCTTTTATGATTTTCCCTAGCTTTAAGCGTGGAGCTGCAGGATCGTAGATCCAAAGGTCATCTACTACATATTCAGAAATTTAATTTGGAGGGAACTGGGAAACATTCGAAGATACGCGTCTCGTGAGAAAATTATACTAGACTAGGACCTCGTATTTTAGGTCTAAATATTAGCCGTACAAACGTGAAACATGAAGCTATCACAGTCCAGCAGGGGTGTCACTTATCATTAGATCCTTAACTAGGACATCAAAAGGATCAAAAGACATAAGGAAATTGCGGAGGCCCGATATGCCTTGGATCGAGTGTTTAGGGCTGAGATGAGACGAGAGCCGACAAGTAGACAAGGACAACACATACTGATGATGGCTTCCAGATTAAGATAAGATTTCTGTATTTCCTTGCACTCTTGGCTCTCGTCACGAGTTTAACCAATACTTGATTTTTGCCAGGCCTGTCATAACACGAGTTTTAGCATAACCTTATGTCTCCAAAGACCAATAGGTGATTATGGTAGGGGCTCAGCGATATGGAGGGATCTTGGGGTTCGCTCACTTTCTATTCCCCAACGACCCGACAGAGCGATATTACGACATAGGCTGGCTGACTCGCTTACGGTAAGTGCAAGGTGCACCCAGGCCTTTGGTGCCCAATCTACTAGGGGTTCGTGCGTCTGCGTCGGTCTAATTTTCAAAGTCTCAACGTTTACTCCGAAAGCGCTCAAGTGGATTCTTAGGATGCAGCTGCGCGGGGAGTAAAACCTCGTGTTGGTGAGATAATTTCCTCTGTTTTCGTCTTCAACGTTGCGGTCTGCAAGATCTGCCACGTTGAAACCAGATCAATTTTACGACCTTACAAAGTTAGAGTCTATCGATGGATGTACATAACCGGATTTAGTTCCATCGCCGGAATAGTGCGGGTGAAGACGCATCTGGGCATTTTCTACAAGAGTAAGCTGTCATGTTTTAAATTGAGTACTTGAGACTTTCATGACTAGAATCATGCCATATCTATTTCAATCTATGTATTCCAGATAACAATACTATTCAACGACTTTGAACTTTTCATGGCGGATATCTCTCACGGAGATAGAGCATGTTTCAAATATTCCATTTATAGAAACTCCAGATTTTCAGATTTTCAGATTTTCAGAGTTCCAGAGTTTCAGAGTTTCAGAGTTTTACCCCATTGAATATCCACATGCAGGTACGAGACCGACAACCATCCGTTACACAGCGCCCACGAGCAAATTGACCTTTCACTAAGAGACTAGACTAGTTCTCGGTCAAAGTACCTTGGATGCTATGGTTCAACTGAGCACGATAGATCTTGTTCTCGTTCATAATGAACATCTGACCATTACGGCCAAACGAGAAGTTGGAGGTGCCGTTCGTGATAAGGATCTTACCCAACAAGACACCGCCCGCAGACCAAACATTGACACCATCTCCACAGCCAGCATACACATTGCCATGCTGGTCAACCTTGATACCATCAGGAATTCCGTCGCTTGGCATAGCAAAGACACGCCGGTTAGTCAAAAACGGCTGACCACTGATAGTCGAAACATCGAAAGCATAGCTAGTGAAAAGTTTAGTGGGCAATTGAACCTAGAAATAGAAATGTGATAGCTCACATAGTCGCAGACAAGAGCACATCCTTGGTTCCATCGCCATTGGTCTCGGCGGTATCAGTGATATAGAGAATGCTCTGATCAGGGGAGAAAGAAATGCCATTCGGCCGACCAATACCATCGGCAACAACACGCACGCCCTTTGTCGTAGGGTCATATCGGTAAACCTGATTAGGCAGCTTGGGTGAAGGACGAATACCCTGTCGCGAGCCATAGATTGGATCTGTGAACCAGAAAGCCCCATCTTTAGCCACGACAACGTCGTTCAAAGAGTTAAACTGGCGTCCGTAGAAACCACCCACGATAAATTCGGACTTATACGGAGCTGAGGTGGACATTTGGAATAGACCACCCGTTTCATTGAGAGTGCCCTGAGCCGCCCAGAGGATCCCGTTGCCGTTATTAACACCGCCGTTCGGCAAAGGGATTGTGGAGTCGATGATCTCTGCTGTCACTGGGTTCGCGGTCACATTCACCTTTGTGATCACAATTGTGGATTTGTTAGTGGTTGGGTCGGTGAAGATGTTGCTGGAAATGAAGAGCTCGTCCGTGGATGGGATATATACGCTGGCTTCATGGGCAAATGGATATGTACTGTTTTCTGCAATCACCTCGAGAGTCGGCGAAGACCCGGTGATTTTGAGGAAAGCATTGTCGTAGAGGCTGAATGCCGAGGCATTGGCGGATTGGAAGAGGGTGGCAGCCATGATGGTAGAACTTTTTCTTTCTTCAAATTTGAGATATTTCTGAATATCTGCCTTTCTTCAGGAAGATCTGATATCATTCTTCAGGGGCTAACAGACTCCGCAGATCAAGTCCACGGGTTCGGCTAAACCGTGGAATGATGTCAGACAAGTGCTTGAATCCACTTTCTATTTGAACAAACTAACTGCACTTTGTCTAGCGTGCCATATGCTCGTTATATACGGAGTAGATGCAATTGTTGATATTTTCTGCTGCTCCATCTGAATCTACAATTCAGCAGAAATGAGAAAACCTCGAGGGCCCAATCAGCGAAATTTGATTATTTTATTTTTTACGTGGGATGGATGTCGGGGTCTACCTACTACCCAGGTTGGTGCTTAGTATGTAGCTGCCTCAGATAATGTCTTCACCGCTAGATTCTCTTTTATCTTCAATCTTCTGATTTATCTTACCTTTCAAATCCAACGACTCAAGCTTCAGATCCTCTCCAATTCATTCACATTGAAAACATCTTTGAGTCTATGGGTACGACAGCAATTCCTACCCAGTTAACCTAACAACATGCTCCCCGATCTCTCAGAGTCTCGAATATGGTGTTATTTGGGGTTTACACCGTCGAGTTTGTATGTGAAGCGGCTAACCATGTAGCCATTTACATCGAAACCCAACCCAGAGCCGATAGAGGGCGTCTGTACCATGTCACCGGGGATCTTTTCCACAGTACACTCTACGATCCAAGACCTACTCAGAAAATATTTTTGATTGGATCTATGTGGCTAAAGATTTGCCCAGATGCGAGCTGGAGTGCTGTCGAGCAGTAGGGCCGCTGCGAATCCAGTTGACGTTGCGTGGAGAACAGTTGTATCCTGATACATCTCTTTATCAGTGCGGAGAATGGGCTGAAGATTTTATGGCTCTAGCGTTTGAAAAGTGCATCTTTCAAGAGTAAGTTGTCGGCTATGCCTATTTAAGTAAAGAGGTCGACTAAGTGCTAACAGAAAGAGCTTGCTAGTGAAGAGCCCCATTTTTAGTTCGCACACTAGCTTGGCTCCAGAGTCAGAAACAAAGCCACAGATTATGACGGTGAACTATCTGGACCTTTCCTGGGTTACATTGCCTATGTTAGGAAAACGGTTGAATATCTTCGACCTCAAAACTTAAAAGTATAAATAAGCCCACTGTCTCTGAGCCCATTTATCTCTCTTGATACTAGGCATCCATATACCTGAATGTATATTGAAGCTGCATGTCCTTCGTCCTTTGAACCACAGTTGGAAGATGTAAATTCCCTGTTATCTCAGATACCCACTGATCAATAGTGGAGATGCGAGATGCAAGATCGGCTCTCTTAGACCCACTTCGATTGACCAAACAGTGCAAATATGACCCACGTGATTCCTTATAAAAAAGGAGTATCCAGCTCTCAATTGAGCAGAAAACAAGAAATGGCCTATCAGTTGCTTATATTCTGTCATCTTATATAAATCATTCCAAATCAAATCAAATAAGGGAAGAAATATGCCGGGAGAATCAAATACTCGAAATCACGTGCAACGAGACCACCACATTAATAACATTGAAGTACGTACTGACAAGTCTATGAAACAGATGGATATAAGCTTGATCATATCTCTTTTCTATAACATCGAGGAAATGAGAAAATGATGAAATGATGAAATGATGGAAAAGTGGCTGATTGATAGGTAATTCTTGGCCCGGGGTTACTCCGTTCGAAGCAAATTAATAAATTAAAGTGACATGACCCGTCGAAAAAAAGAGTCTAGAATTACTCAAAGGAAAAGCCTTTTCTTCATACTTTTCCTGTCTTTTTTTTCCTTCCGAATCCCTCCAAAAATCAAAACACAAAAAAAAAAATAGTAATTTGTACAGTGTCTATATACTTGGTCATCTCCCTTCTCAACCCCCACCATATTCCAGCCACTCCTATTTCTCTCTCCGCTTTTCCACGTGCAAAGGAAGTGGATTTCCCCTTCTTCAATACATCAATCATTCCGGAAGAAGAGACATCTTGATCCCTGCTTGCTGACAACTACTCTTGGTCGCCTCCCTTTGGCTGGTTGGAAAATTCTCCTGACCCCTCCTCGGCCCAATTGCAATCTGTCTCGTGTAGAGACAGAATCCTTCCATCATGAATTCAGAGAGTAATTTCTCCTTGAAATTCCGCCGACCTTCAAGCAAACTTCAAAAAGATTCAACTAGCCTTAGCTCGCGCATTCTGAGAAGCCATCAAAGCACAACCACTCTGAAACGTCACCCTTCGGCCCCCGTCTATCCACGTTCCTCCCCTAGTAATAGCCGCGAGCACGCTCGATCGCGCTCAAACGCAGGCGCTGCTTTTGGCTCGTCATCCTCGTCGGTTGAGCAAAGTAGTGCCGGTCCTTCGCCTATCAACGAAGAATCTCACCAACCTCCCAGAAGCCACAGCGCCTCTCGTTCCCGTACTCGAACCTCCAATCGCTTCTCCTACGACCAGAAATCGGATGATTTAACTACCCCCTTCGAGATGCGGGGTATGCTCAGTGCTCTGGATGAAAATAGTGCTGAACCAGATCACCAACCCCAAGCCCTGAGCCAGCGGCCCCAGCTACAATCTCATCACACCAGCCCCGATACTCGTGGTCGTCAGCCACTTCGACAGTCCGCCAGTTTTACTACATTGCCGAGTCGGATGGGGTCACTCGTCAATCGGGAGTCTGATAAAACTCCTGGCAAACGTTATTCTGATGAAGCGAAGGATAGTCAGCCGCCCCGATCGGGTAGGAGTAAAAAGGCTAGCTTCTCGAGCTTTGTCAATAGTATGCTGGGTTCCCCTCGCAATATCAAGATCTCCGCCCCGGAGAACCCGGTACATGTCACCCACGTCGGCTATGACAATCAAACTGGCCAGTTCACTGGTCTACCCAAGGAATGGCAGCGGCTGCTACAAGAAAATGGTATCTCGAAGAAAGAGCAGGAGGAGCACCCGCAAACCATGGTCGACATCATGCGATTCTATGAAAAGAATACTCGTGGGGATGACGAAGATGACGAAGTGTGGCACAAGTTTGACAACGCAACCACTGCTGGCAACGGCCGCACATCGCCCACTGGCCCTCGTTTCCCTCAGAATCATGCAGGTAGCTTTGAGAATCCGCGATCCCCGCCTCCAGTTCCTCGTGCTGGTCCAACCATGTCTCCGCCTGTGGGTGGGTTGGTACCGCATCGTGCACCCCCCAAGCCACCGGGCGCCATAACACCAGCGCGCGACCCGCCTCAACCTCCTGTCTCTCAACCCCAAACAGCAGCCTCACCCCGACCTGCGCAAGAACCCACCCCATTCGGCACTCCATCCATTCTCGAATCTGCACAATATACGGCCCCCCATCGCACCCCCTCCTCCTCTCGCAATGGTACCCCCGTGTCCAAGGGCTCCAATGTCATTACTTCGCCTACACAATACCAACAGCATCAGGAACAAGCTTCCATGGCTGCACAGCAAGCTATTGCATCCAGACAGCTAGACCAGAGTCAGAGTCAACGCAAAAAGCAACAGCAACCACCACCACAGCCGCCACCTTCAACTACCAACGAAGGCGCCGGGCCTGGAGCACCTCCACCAGCCCGACCTCGCCAACGCCAGCGACAAAGCACTGTTATGGACGTTCGAGAACGTTTGTTGAGAATCTGTCACCCTGGAGATCCCACTCAAATCTATTACAACCTTAACAAGATTGGACAAGGTGCTTCTGGTGGTGTATTCACTGCTTATGAAGCTGGCACCAACAACTGTGTCGCCATCAAACAGATGAATCTTGATCTCCAACCCAAGAAAGACCTTATCATCAACGAGATTTTGGTCATGAGAGATAGCAAGCACAAGAACATTGTGAATTTCTTGGAGAGCTATCTCCATGGTCTTGATCTTTGGGTGGTGATGGAGTACATGGAAGGCGGCAGTCTCACAGACGTTGTAACATTCAACATCATGGGTGAAGGACAGATTGCAGCAGTCTGTAGAGAGGTTGGTCGCATAGTTAATCTGTCTGAATATAGTGCTAACCAGTGCGTAGACTTTGAATGGCCTGCAACACCTGCACTCAAAGGGTGTCATCCATCGTGATATCAAATCTGATAATGTTCTTCTCTCATTGGAAGGCAACATTAAGCTGAGTAAGTTAATGTTACCTTTGTTATTGTCACGACCCCGGCTAATATTTTGTAGCTGATTTTGGTTTCTGTGCCCAAATCAATGACTCGCATCACAAACGAAACACGATGGTAGGTACACCATACTGGATGGCACCTGAAGTCGTGACTCGTAAGGAATATGGTCGCAAGGTGGATATTTGGAGTTTAGGTATCATGGCCATCGAGATGATCGAAGGTGAACCGCCTTACTTGAACGAATCACCACTTCGTGCACTCTACTTGATTGCCACAAATGGAACCCCGACCATCAAGGAAGAGTACAAACTCTCGACTATCTTCCAGAATTTCCTTCAATTGGCACTCAAGGTTGATCCTGAGAAGCGCGCATCAGCCCACGACTTGTTGAAGGTATGCACCCTCGCTATCCTACATATATTTAACTAGTTACTGATCATCAAATTTAGCATCCTTTCATGTCACTCTGTTCCCCCCTTTCTCACCTTGCCCCCTTGGTCAAGGCAGCTCGTCTCAGCCGAGCCCAAGAAAAGGCCCAAAAGGGTAA
Source organism: Penicillium taxi (assembly GCF_028828555.1). Lineage (NCBI taxonomy): Eukaryota > Fungi > Ascomycota > Eurotiomycetes > Eurotiales > Aspergillaceae > Penicillium > Penicillium taxi. The sequence continues at coordinate 2,346,020 of NW_026643205.1, forward strand.
CTAATCAATTAACCAACAAGATCCTATAGCCTTCCTCATTTGTATTTTGTCTTGTTGTTTGTCTCTCTTCCTGTCTCTTTCAGATACCCCCATCACTCCTGATGTTTTATCTACATCTCCGACATGGTATGAACATATCGGGAGTCCCGTTTCCTGTACCCATTTTATTCTACCTTTATATTACCATTCTATATCGTGATGACCCTCTTTTATTGTGATAAAAAAAACATATGTGTCCACAAGCCTGTTAATTATCATCTTCCTTGTTTTCCTACTCTTTTTTCTTCTTTGGTCTATGTAGCACTATGTCTATGTGTAGTTCTACTTGGGGGATTCACTCCTGTTTTGTTTGAATCTGGCCTCTTAGTGTTTCGGTTGTGGATTGGGGTTTCCCTTAACTTCACTTCATTAATTCCAAGGGGGTTTCTAGGGTCTAATGAGATATAGTATGTGTATGCCAGCTGGGCACATTGGGTCCACGGGTTTGATTTCAAGGTCTTGAATTCCTTTCACCTCGGCCTTTTTTCCAAGGTTCATTGTTTTCGATAGGCTTCATGGTACCTAGTTATACACAATGTTAGACTACATAATGTCAATTATCCAGCACTTTTTGCCCTCTGTTTTCATATATCGTGATCGGTAATATTTCTAGGAGAATCAAATCCAGCAATAACAGTAGAGTCGTAGAAATATAGCTCTGCCGTTTTGATTGCCTTTCAGCTGAATTTAGCCGGCATCATGGCATAATAGCATCATGGGGACAAGCGATCCATCACTCACATATAATTGTGGCTGTACATAGTACATGCCTTAGTAGTGAGGGTAAAGTGGAGATATCAATATCAGATCTAGTAAGCGATAGACGAGTGTGCAAATCAGGCGATAAGAAAAGTAGGAGCCTATACAAGCCTCTTTACAAATTTAAAACATAATGGAAAGCACTCAAGCTTGAAGTTTCTCGATAAATGATAATCATTGCCAAGGCAGCCATTTATTATTCGTGTTCTTATAAAGCTCCTATGTACCTCTCTACCTCAAGGTTAAGCTCTAGACATCGTCATAGCTTACTCAGGTGACTGTGGGCCGCTTCCGCCGAACACATCAGCCTGCACCTTTCTGTCGCTCATAAGGACTTTACCAGCTTTACCTCAACTTCACCTGGCTTTTATTTCCTCAAAGACTCATATTCGTCCCCAAGTTTCATCTTGCTGTGTTGTCTTAATCCCACCCGCATCTGCGAACTCCAGGCCACTCCCGACCTCCCCGCATTTCCTGCTTGCTCCCTACTACGGACAACGCCTTGTCCTCGGTGAAGTCCTGATCGCTATCGACCGATTGAACCTTTCCAAATCCTGAAGTGAGGTTTACTGGACGTAGTCTGAGTTACGTGTCCAAAGCTGAGCACCGGGTCTGACATCCTACATCTATCACCGCGTCTAGCCTCCGACGAGGAAACACAATAGACATGTTTCGCGCACAGCAGAACGCCTTCGACGATGCCATCGGTGAGTTTCGTCGATCTCATAGCGGTTTCGTTGCCTCATAGCTGGCAATGGGAGCGCAACAAACGCTTACCTGCTTGCTCATATGCAATAACTGACACGCGCAATAATTTAGCCAAGGCGACTGACGAGAACCTCACATCTGAAAACTGGGAATACATCTTGGTTCGTGACTTCGAATGATCGACCGACGTTGGCATCATCAACGGGTCGGAGCATGAAGCTGACTTGAGTTGTACAGGACGTATGTGACAAGGTTGGCAGCGAAGAATCAGGGTATGTTGACTCCTCATTCAGCTGTCTATTACTATGTATAATTGGAAGAAGATACTGACCATTATTTGTTTGTTTACAGCGCGAAAGAGGCAGTTGCTGCCATGATTAAGAGATTGGCCCACCGAAATGCCAATGTCCAACTTTACACTCTAGAGGTTCGAATCACAGTATAAGTTTAACGCGATGACCTATAGATGTACTGACTTTATTTGTCCAGCTTAGCAACTCTCTCGCGCAAAACTGCGGCCTGAAAATTCACCGCGAACTGGCCTCGAGAAGCTTCACGGATGCGCTTCTGCGTCTCGCCAATGATCGTGTGAGTATCTTTTCTCTTGCATGAATGTCACAACGACTAGCTGACAATTATGGCATCTGATAGAATACACATCAACAAGTCAAGTCCAAGATTTTGGAACGTATGGAGGAATGGACTGAGCTTTTCAAATCTAACCCTGACTTTGGCATTATGGAGCAAGCTTATATGAAGCTGAAGACCCAGAGTAAATTCATTGTTGAACTTCGAAAACGCTGAATATCATTGCTAATTAATACAAAGATCCGAATCTACAGCCCCCTTCTAAACCGGTCAAGAGCGAAATCACAGATTTCGATCGCCGAAAGGAGGAAGAGGAGCTGCAAATGGCACTGGCTCTTTCTGTTAAGGACAAGAATCCAGTGGCTCCCACACCCCAGGCCGAAACATCTTCGTCTGCTGCTGCCACACCTGCATCTGCGGCATCCGCTGCCGGAAGCCAACCACAGGCTGCTGCATCCCAGCCAGTTGCATCTGGAACATCTGCAGCCACAGTGTCGCGAGTTCGAGCTTTGTTTGATTTCCAGCCCTCCGAACCTGGGGAGCTCCAATTCCGCAAGGGAGATACCATTGCTGTTTTGGAATCAGTCTATAAAGATTGGTGGAAGGGCTCTTTACGTGGTCAGACCGGTATCTTCCCTCTCAATTATGTAGAGAAGCTTCCAGACCCGACAGTTGAGGAGCTGCAACACGAGGCGCAAATGGAGGGAGACGTTTTTGGACAGATCAAGAATGTCGAGAAGCTCCTGACTCTTTTAAGCACTCGCAGCTCAGATCTCAACGTTCAGGAGAATGAGGAGATCACGACACTTTATCACTCCACACTAGCGATTCGACCTAAGCTGATAGAATTGATTGGCAAATATTCTCAAAAGAAAGGTAAGTCTTTTAATCTTTCTCGCGGGAAACGACACATGCTTATATTTGTCAAGATGAGTTCACTCAACTCAACGAGAAGTTTATTAAGGCCCGTCGTGATTACGAGTCTTTGTTGGAGGCCTCCATGGCCCATCCACCACAGCCATACGGACGGCCTGGTCAGCAGAAATTCGGATATCCGGCTGCCGCGCCAGCTGGCTACCCACCAAGTGCATTCTATGGTGGTGCTGAGCAAACAATGCCTTATCGGCCAGCTACGCAATCTCCTGGCCAGTTTGCAGGAGGAACACCTCAGCCGGGACAGTCCCAAGCGCCTTCTGATCCTTACATGCACCACCGACCTCAGTCTACATATGACCACCCACAAGAATTAGGAACAACTGCCTATGACTCCCCTGTGGAAACACAGTCTGCCGCTGCTCATCATCCTGGCTATCCACCAAGTGGCCAAGCGCCTTCTGCTCCCCACCAACAATTTCAACATCAACAAGGTCAGGACTATTCGCCTACTGCCTATCCAGGTGAAGATAACTCTCAGGTGACGCCTACATCCGGTGCTCCCCAACATGGATATTCTTCCCAGCAACATGCTTCAGCCCAACCGCCGTACCCCAATTCTCAACCTACCCACCAGCCTTCTCCCTCCCACCAACCACCTCCAGTTCCCGGATCACAGCAGCCACCTGCTCAGTACACGGCCTTTAACCCAGCTCCAGGACCTTCGGCTCCGGGTACTGGAGAGTACCAGCCATATCAGCCCTCAGCAGGTGGTGCATCTACCTCCAACCCTGCTTCTTACTACAGATAGCCGGATTTTCTTGACTGGGATTATTCAAGCAGCAAGTTAATGCATTAAACTGTATTTAATATGGCCGCTTCAAGTTCATGTTCTCATTTGTATGCTGAATTCCTTTCTATGGCTGACTGTTGTATATATAGCAGTTAACTTAATCAACTTAACCGTACATATCTATTATGATAGCTCTTTGAATCTTGATGTATTATAATCATCTAAACGCGTAACGCCACTACTAGCGCGTTACCTTTGATCCTCAAGACATCGGGAGTAATCTCAATTACTAATGAAACCTCTGGGCTTTCTACTCCTTATGCTTTTGGATACCATCTAGGTACCTCGATAATTTTGCAAGAAGGCGGTGGCAGAAGCTTTATCAATATGCATCACGTGATATAATTTACCTTCTGGTTATGGTAGACGACAACATCTGGACGCTACACCGATGACAGTTTCCTCATTCAAATTTACTATGCAGTAATACTGAACCCAAGACCTATCACTCTATCGATTAACTACTATTTTGATTCATATCATACGTGATATCGATACTGAATTGAAAGCCTCCTAATAATTAGCTTCCCCGCAATCGCGTCTACTTGCAGACGATGCTCTCGCCCTCGGTGTGTTCCCACAAGGGTGAACGGTACGGCTACTAAGCCGGCATACGGAACTTCAAAACCTGTACTAGGTGGCGAAATTTGAGCGGCGCTCGGAAGCGTTCAAAATGGAGGCCGATTGGGATGAGCTGTCGCGCATACCGCTGCCACCATCCAGTCCGCATAGCATGCCTTCAGTTGCTACTGCGGTGGCTTTTGACGATATGCAGGAGCTTTTGTGGACAGGAAATGAATATGTGAGTCTTCCAGATGCCTTGGACTGTATTACCGAAGTTAATGTGCGTTCTGGCTATTTTTAGGGGCGCATCTCTTCTTTCCACGGACCAGACCTCCAACGGTACACATCGGTACGAGCTCATCCAGTCTCGGAGGGCGCGGTGCGACAAATTCTTTTCCATCCGCGGGGCGTGATCTCAATCTCTTCAAAAAGCGTGCATATGATTACGCGACGCGGTCTGACCCAGTGGCACCTTGGACACGAGGAAATGGTCGATCTTCACTGCATGAGCTTTACTGCACAGACTAATCGAATCATCGTGGCTGGCTGTCAGCGCGTAATGTTCACAGTGGACATTGACAAGGGTACAATCGTCGAAAAGTTGCCCACCGAGTCCAATTACACCATTATGAAGAAGAGTCGATATCTCTGCGCAGCTACAGATACGGGCTCTGTCAATGCCCTAAGTCTTACGGACTTCAGTGTTGTCAAATCGTGGAAGGCTCACGGCACTGCCGTTAATGACATGGATGCGCGGAACGACTTGCTCGTTACCTGCGGCTTTTCGGTCCGCCACCACACCGCACCCGTTGTTGACCCGCTCGCCAACGTGTATGACCTCAAGACATTAACACCCCTACCTCCTATTCCTTTCCATGCCGGGGCAGCATACATTCGTATGCACCCAAAACTCCACACAACAAGCTTTGTGGCTTCACAGTCTGGTCAGGTGCAAGTGATAGATCTTATGAACCCCAACGCATTCAATTTGCGACAGGCCAATCTTTCCCTGATGCTTGGTCTTGAGGTTTCACCTTCAGGCGAAGCACTTGCCGTCAATGATGCCGAATGCTCTATCCATCTGTGGGGCTCGCCATCCAAGATTCATTTCAACGAGATGAGTAAGGAGACTGAGTTTGCAGATGTCCTCACACGACCTACACAGGTGGACTGGTCTCCTGAAACTCCTCTGAGCATGGTTGGAATGCCTTACTACCACGAGCGTCTCTACTCGGCTTGGCCTAGCCATTTGATTTATGAAGTTGGCAGCCCCCCTGCCCCACTAGATCACTCTGTAATTCCATATCTGCGTCCAGCAGAGATGGGCCATCATGCCCCGAACCCGAGAAAGACCCGTCGAAACCAGGTGGAAAACACACGCGCGCTGTCTAGCGTAGAGCCGGCCTTGATGGCACCCAAGTTTTTGAGTGAGAAAGCCCGAGACCATGGCAAATCGAAATCTGTGGGCTCCATAACCGATGTCACCGAGGGGCTGGCGGGTGCCAACATTAGTGGCGAGAATGAGGACGACCCTCTTCTGAAATACAGTAATGTAGAGATCAAGTACAGTCGATTTGGCGTAGATGACTTTGACTTCCGGTAATGGATCATCTGACATCCTTTATAAGACTTTCGCTGACCTTACGCAGATTCTACAACAAGACTCAATTTTCCGGCCTTGAAACTCACATCGCCAATTCCTTTACCAACTCCCTTCTTCAGCTTCTCAAATTCATCCCCCTCTTTCGAAACCTCGCCCTTCAGCATGCCGCTGGCTCCTGCATATTCGAACAATGTTTATTGTGCGAATTAGGCTATCTATTTGACATGCTGGAGAAAGCCAACGGTCAAAATTGTCAGGCAACCAACTTGCTGAAAACGTTCAGCAGTTTCCGAGAAGCCTCCAACTTGGGGATTTTGGAGGAAAATCTGTCTAACAAATCTCTCTCAACTTCTATCCAAGCCGTGACACGCTTCTTTTTGACACAAGTGGAGCAAAATTACCGCATGATTCAACCGAACACTGAAGAGCTGGAACAACGCATTGCAATCATTGCCTCTGAATCAATTCGATGCATGTTCTGTCAAAATGAAACTGTACGCCCAGGTAACTCGCTTGCCAGTGAGCTGCTCTATCCCAATGTTGACATGAAACACATCCGACGTAATTCAATATGCCGTTTTTCTAATATCCTACGTGCGAGTATCGAGCGGGAAACACAGAATCGTGGGTGGTGCAACTACTGCCGTCGTTATCAGCAAGTCATGATGCGGAAGACAGTACACCGGATGCCTCTTGTTCTCCTGCTTAATGCAGCTTCCAGTAATCCCATCTGTCGTCGTTTGTGGTCTATTCCTGGCTGGCTACCCGATGCCGTTGGTGTCGTCCTCGATAATGGTCAGGTCTTGTGTTTCGACGGCGAGGAACTTCAAGCTCGGATAAAGAACAACACGCCTGGTCTTGTGGTGTACGATTTGGTCGGTCTCGTGTCAGAGATCGACATTCCTGAGCACCAGAAGCCGCACTTGGTTTCGTTCATTAACACGTCCATCTCAGATCGTGAGCAGCAGGAACAAAGCAAATGGCATCTCTTCAATGACTTCTTGGTCGCGGAGGTTGAGAAAGATGAGGCCCTTCGCTTCACTCAAACCTGGAAGCAGCCATGTGTGCTGGCTTTCCAGGTGAGAGATGCTCGCAATTGTGTTGACGATTCATGGAAAAGCAATCTCGATACTACTCTCTTGTTCCGCGAGTGGTCTTTGAATGGAGGACATCATGTCGAATCCTGCAATCCTCTCAACGATGAGGAGAAACCACAGGCTGGTACACCCGTGGCATTGGACACAGAGTTTGTTGATCTTGAGAAGGCGGAGATAGATGTCAAAGCCGACGGATCCCAGGAAATAGTGAGACCCAATAAGAGCGGACTTGCCCGAGTTTCGGTGCTGCGTGGCTCGGGCTTGAATGAAGGTGTACCGTTTATTGACGACTACATCACCATCCGGGAACCAATTGTGGACTATGTTACGCAATATTCAGGCATCAAGCCTGGTGATTTGGACCCGCGGACAAGCGAGCACAACCTGGTTCCATTGAAAGTTGCCTACAAGAAGCTTTGGTTGCTTCTCAACCTGGGCTGCATCTTCGTGGGTCATGGCCTGGCTTCTGATTTCCGAAAGATCAACATTCAAGTCCCCAAATCTCAAACTGTGGACACGCAGTATCTTTTCTTTCATCCAAGCAAAAATCGCCGTCTCAGCCTTCGCTACCTTGCCTGGGCTGTCTTCAAGGAATACATTCAGGAAGAGCCAACCCTGGACACGGTCCAAGGCCACGACTCCATTGAAGATGCACGAATGGCACTGCGCCTTTGGAAAAAGTTCCAAGAATATGAAGACGCAGGCATTGTAGCACAGATGCTTGAGGAAATCTTCCGTGAGGGATCCAAACTGGGTTTCAAACCACCGCCCAAGAATGGTGTAGCCGCCGTCCTGTCACGACCCGGCACTGCTGTTACGATTCAGAATAGTGGTAGCAATGTACCTGGCACTCCCGATGCTAATGGAGCATCAACATCTATTCCCGCTAATAACGTCCCCATGAGCGCACCCTCTACCCCCCGCCAGGCTTTTCGACGATCCATCGCTCTAACTCCAAGCAATGGTAGTTTCGCCGGACCAGGTGCTGGCGACTTTTTTGGTGAAAGTCCATTGCGATAAGCCTTCTATTGACTCTGGTATCCAAATTCTCAGATCACTGCTGCGTGCTTCTTTCGAGGTATGGACTAAAATCTGAATATTCCCCTCTGATAACCTAGTACTCATATAAATGATTGAACAGATACATTAGCTCGGCCCCTTGAATGCTGTGATTACGAAAATAAGTAGTGCTCTAACTACCTAGATAGTATCTCTGGTCACTCTCAGAGGCATTTCCATGTAATCCTCTCTTTTACTTTGTCTTGTTTTGGTTATCCCCATACGCTTGGCAGGATCTTCGGAATACGCCAGCAATGCCAACCTATCTCGACTAAATCAATCAGAAACTTCTATCTATCTTTCTTGAATATGTACAAATGTAGCATACCAAGTTCCAAGTATTGAAAAATCAAAAAAAAAAAAAAAAAAACACAGTGAGTCCTGTAAACTGAGCGACAGTTGACCTAAGTGGAGAATGACGTGAACCGCCGCAAGATCTCCCCCACTCAACAACACTGCTTTTGCAATCTCAAGATCTCCCTTCCTTTCCTTTTTCTCTATCGCTCGGACCTTCTTGAATCTTGAAAAACAAACACCATCTTTCTTTTTTGTTTACATTGATACCCTTAACTTCTTCTAATCAGCAGTCACCCTCCCACCCACACACCCCGCGACCCCCTCGCTCTTCAGAAATACCCTGCCTCGTCTCAATGTCGAACAACCGGGTGAAGAACGTGGCGTACGATGATGATGATTTCTATGACGATGGATATGACTCACCAGATCCCGAAGAGCAAGAGGCTTTGGCACAATGCACCTCGGCAGTCTTACAGCAGCTCCGCGCGGGGCAGCCCTCAGTGACCGCCACGAAAGAAGAGATCCAGGAAGCCCTATGGCATTACTACAACGACATCGAAAAATCCGTGAACTACTTGAGAGGTATGGCTCATTTGACAGCCCCCGAAGACGCTAGAATGAGTCATCAAGGCTAATGGCTTATCTCTAGGCAAGAAGGAGAAAGAGATTGCGAAGCAACAGTCCAAGGCTCAAAACGGTAAGCAGTCGCATTATTTTTTACATCAATCTATCATGGCTGAGCTGGGCGCATGGAATCGTGGCTTTGATCTCGATAAAGACGAAAAACGAAGTGTGTCAAACCTTTCAACATCTTTGAATTTTGTGTTATATATCCCAAGACTGACGTTGTTTGGAGGTGTGGGCAATGTTCTAACATGTGTTTTAGTGCCCGATTTTTCATCTTCAGCTCATTTTTCGGCTGCCGATTTCTTTCGTGATTGTCCTTGGCTCAATATTCCTGCCCATCGCAAGGCTGATATCCTCATCGAGCCGCTTTATCCTCGGCTTGGCTTGTTGGGTGGAGCGCCTGAGAATGGGGGAAAGGTCTCCAAGCTTGCCGCGCTGGCTGCAGCTCGAAAGAAGAGGGAGATTGAAAAGGCTGCGGCCGCAGCTCCGGCTGAGCTTCCAATCACTGCGCAATCTGAGAAGTCAGACATATCTTCGCCCAAACTACGGAGTACACCCCTCTCCCTGCGTGAGAGACTAGCTGCGAATGCTAGGCCCTCAAAACTTTCCGATGAGAGTTCTACTTTGCGACTAGGACAGCTCAGTTTGTCAGAGCCGTCGTCAGCACTTAATGTGCCACCTTCTGAGCCTGTTCAAGCTGCAACTGTGCCTGAATCTACAGAAAAAGCAGAAGAGAATTTCAAGGATACATCCGAGCTATTGGAGCCAGCAATCAGCATGCGCGCGTCTCCATCCATGTTTGCCAGTGCCATACTTGGCCACGAAGCTGGACCCAGGATTGCCGAGCCCAGCCATTTGGATCTTCTGAAAATATACGGGCAAGATCATGCTAAACCTTTTGATTTTGCAGGCCCCAGTCCCGATGATACGGTGCTCCGTGCTCAAGAAAAAGGTTTGACGTTTCGCAAAAATGGCTCCAAATCACACGCCTAATAATGTGCAGGATTCAAGTCAAAACCGACGGCTTCCAAAGTATCAGGGAATAAAAAGGCCCAGGCTGATATAACTAACGGCATGGACAATCTTTCTGTGGAAGAGAAAGTGACTGTGAAGAGTAAGAACCTGGATGTCCTTGCAGAGTTCAACAAGTCGAACAAGAAAAAGGCAGCAAACTTCGTGGTGATTGGTTAGTATTCCTATTAAAATAGTTACTCAGTACAACAGGATGACTGACTTGACTCAAGGACATGTCGATGCTGGAAAGAGTACACTTATGGGTAGATTGCTCGCTGACCAAGGAGCAATCGACCAGCGGACATTAGAAAAGTATAGAAAGGAGGCCGAGAAGATCGGCAAGGGTTCCTTTGCCCTGGCATGGGTATTGGATCAAGGATCTGAAGAGCGTGCACGAGGTGTCACAATCGACATTGCGACGAACAAGTTCGAGACCGATACCACTGCTTTTACGATCGTTGATGCTCCAGGCCATCGTGACTTCGTGCCTAACATGATTGCCGGCGCTAGTCAAGCTGACTTTGCTGTCTTGGTTATTGACGCAAGCACTGGCAAGTTCGAGTCTGGTCTGAAAGGCCAAACAAAGGAACATGCTTTGCTCGTCCGTAGCATGGGAGTGCAGAAAATTGTCGTGGCCGTCAACAAGATGGACACTGTTCAATGGAACAAGGGCCGCTTTGATGAAATCGAGCAACATATTTCCTCGTTCTTGACAACTGCCGGCTTCCAAGCCAAAAACATCGCGTTCGTGCCATGCTCTGGTGTCCTCGGACAAAACATCAGTAAACGTTACGAAGATCTAACCTCACTTTGGTACAATGGCCGGACATTGATCGAAGAACTAGAGACATCAGAGCCGTTCACCTACGCACTAGACAAGCCTCTACGCATGACAATCGGCGACGTCTTCCGAGGCGGCGTACAGAACCCGATATCAATTTCTGGCCGTCTAGATGCCGGCAGTTTACAAGTCGGCGATCAGATTCTCACAATTCCCAGTGGCGAGACAGCATTGATCCGAAGCCTAGAAGTGGACAGTGAACCCAGTGACTGGGCCGTAGCTGGTCAAAACGTGACTCTCAACCTGGCAAATATCGACCCAGTGCACCTACATTCAGGTGATGTTGTCTGTCGTGCTTCCTCGCCCATTGCCGCTATCGCGACATTCACCGCTAAGGTCCTTGCCTTTGAGCATCTGATGCCCATGATGGTGGATGTGCATCGTGGTCGCCTTCATGTACCTGGTCGTATCAGCAAGTTGGTTGCCAGCCTTGATAAGGCCTCTGGTGCTTCTATCAAGAAGAGACCGAAGATTGTGGCTCCGGGTACTGTGGTGCGTGTTGTGGTCGAGATGGATCAGGCTGTGCCCCTGGAGGCGCCTACTCGCATTGTTCTACGCTCTGGTGGCTCGACCGTTGCAGCGGGCTTGTTAGAATAGGCAACTATTTTACTTGAATATGATTTTGGATTGAACTCCTACATGCTACTTCTATATGGAAAGTCTTTCGAGATAGGTTGATTTTCTTGCGATTGCCACAGAAAGCGCTGTCTAAGAGTCGGAAAGGAACAGAATTCAGTGGACAATACCTACGGAGGTATCCATGTGGAAATGGATATGAGAAAAGATACCATAGGTAGGTAGCTTTACACCTCAGGACAGATTTCGCAGGCCACTTATATCTTGTCCTACCGACATCGTACTTTCGTTCTTATTCAAGCAAGAAAGTGTGTGATAGATTTACATGTCGCGGTCAGTACTCCGTAAAATATTCGACATCGAATCTAGGTTCTGATAATTGGCCACAGTGTCCTCCATTTGCCTCCTGCTGTCGTACAGGCCACTTGTCTTTGCCTCCTGCTCCCTAAAATTGGGGGTCTTCAACTTGATGGTTCTAGCGAATTCGATTAAGTCGTGAACGATAGAAGATGATTGGTAAAAGAGGAGTGGATTTTGACACCTTCCCTGGTTTGGCCCCTGCCACTATTCCTTATCTGGAAATATCTATCCCTATATAGGAAGGCGGTACCAATCTAAAACACTGGGCCCTTGAATGGATGACTCAGCCCCTTCCGGCCCCCAATCGACCAATCAGCATTCGAAAAGTGACCTGAACTGAGAAAAGGCCAGCATGGCCGCTGGGCATTCGACCCTTCATACAAGAACGCCCTCTCTGCCCTTTCCAAACTCTCTTCTCTGTCCATTCCCTTCATTTCGGCAACCCACTCAAATCTACTATCGAGGGTCCAGAGTACGGCATAGCTCGTCAACTCTCGCCGCTGTTACACTAAACGGCGCGCGTCTCGTAAGCTTTTAGATCGCATCTCTTCACTCTTTGTGATTTTTCATTCAAATATCCTATCGCAATGGCGCGACTCATGAGTCAGCCCAGTGCGTCCAAGCCCTTCACATGGACCACTGTGTTCTACCTTCTTTTTGTCTTGATTGCGCCTCTGGCTCTGTTTGGTTCCACTGCTCACGCTGAGGAAAACAGCTCCGTGGAGGAGTATGGCTCTGTTATCGGTATTGATTTGGGAACTACCTACTCGTGAGTCGATCAAACTCGAAACTTCCTGAGATATGTGGCTAATCAGCAGCGCAGTTGTGTTGGTGTGATGCAGAATGGTAAAGTCGAGATCCTTACCAACGACCAAGGAAACCGAATTACTCCCTCATACGTCGCCTGGAACGACGAGGAACGTCTTGTCGGTGACGCCGCAAAGAACCAATACGCAGCAAACCCTACCCGCACTGTCTTCGATGTCAAGTAAGTTTCACTCAGTTGATTCTCCACAAGATACAAAAGGCTAATAAGTATTAGGCGATTGATTGGTCGCAAGTTCGATGAGAAGGATGTGCAGAAGGACTCTAAGAACTTCCCTTTCAAGATTGTCAACAAGGATGGCAAGCCTAACGTGAAGGTCGAAGTTAACAACACTCCTAAGATCTTCACCCCCGAGGAGGTCTCGGCCATGATCCTCGGAAAGATGAAGGAGATTGCCGAGAGCTATCTTGGCAAGAAGGTCACCCACGCCGTTGTTACTGTTCCCGCCTACTTCAATGACGCTCAACGTCAGGCTACCAAGGACGCCGGCACTATTGCCGGTCTAAACGTTCTCCGCGTTGTCAACGAGCCCACCGCCGCCGCTATCGCCTATGGTTTGGATCAGACCGGTGATGAGCGCCAGGTCATTGTGTACGATCTCGGAGGTGGTACCTTCGATGTGTCTCTTCTGTCTATTGATAACGGTGTTTTCGAGGTTCTGGCTACCGCTGGTGACACTCACCTCGGTGGTGAGGATTTCGACCACCGGGTCATGGACTACCTTGTTAAGCAATATAACAAGAAGAATGACGTTGATGTTACTAAGGATCTGAAGTCTATGGGTAAGCTGAAGCGCGAGGTTGAGAAGGCTAAGCGTACTCTGTCTTCCCAGAAGTCTACTCAAATTGAAATTGAGTCCTTCCACAACGGCAACGATCTCTCTGAGACCCTCACCCGGGCTAAGTTCGAGGAGCTGAACATCGATCTGTTCAAGCGCACTCTTAAGCCTGTCGAGCAGGTGCTCAAGGATGCCAAGGTTAAGAAGTCCGAGATTGATGACATTGTTTTGGTTGGTGGTTCTACTCGTATCCCCAAGGTTCAGTCTCTCCTTGAGGAGTTCTTCGGTGGTAAGAAGGCCAGCAAGAACATCAACCCCGACGAGGCTGTCGCTTTCGGTGCCGCTGTCCAAGGAGGTGTTCTCTCCGGAGACTCCGCTACCACTAACGTCGTTCTTATGGACGTTAACCCCCTTACTCTGGGTATTGAGACCACCGGTGGAGTGATGACCAAGCTTATCACCCGTAACACTGTCATCCCCACCCGCAAGTCGCAGATCTTCTCGACTGCTGCTGATAACCAGCCCACCGTCTTGATCCAGGTGTTCGAGGGTGAGCGCTCCATGACTAAGGACAACAACCAGCTTGGCCGTTTCGAGCTTACTGGTATTCCCCCCGCTCCTCGCGGTGTCCCTCAAATCGAGGTCGCCTTCGACCTGGATGCCAACGGTATCCTCAAGGTCAGCGCCAGCGACAAGGGCACCGGCAAGGCTGAGTCTATCACCATCACCAACGACAAGGGTCGCCTCACTCCTGAGGAGATTGAGCGCATGGTCGCTGAGGCTGAGGAGTTCGCCGAGGAGGACAAGGCCATGAAGGCTAAGATTGAAGCCCGTAACGGCCTCGAGAACTACGCCTTCAGCCTTAAGAACCAGGTTGGCGACGATTCTGGTCTTGGTGGCCAGATCGATGAGGACGACAAGCAAACTATTCTTGATGCTGTCAAGGAGACCATTGACTGGCTCGAGGACAACGCTGCCACTGCGACCGCCGAGGACTTCGAGGAGCAGAAGGAACAACTCTCTGGCGTTGCCTACCCCATTACCAGCAAATTGTACGGCTCTGGTGCTCCCCCTGAGGACGATGAGCCCTTGGACCATGACGAACTGTAAAATCACTTTTGAGGCATTATTTCTGGAGTTCATTTTATTTTGCTTTTGTATCTGTTTCTAGTTTCAATCTGCACGGGGTGGTATCCCCTGTTGCATGAGTCGAATCGACTCCCCAATACCATGATACCTTTTGCACACATGCAGGATTTCCCTCGTTACACTTGTAATTCATTATATAACCAAGTAAACCTGATATCTACGTTCATTTTCCCTATGTAGGGGTGATTTAATTTCCCTGTGCAATGACCTCCTTCAAAGTCTCAGCCACAACCTGATGATCATCCTCCTGCGTCAATCCACTAACAACAGCAACAGCAATAACCCCATCAACACCTTGAACCCGAATCGGGAACCCACCGCCATGAATAGCATATTCATCAGCCACAGCCCCACTAGCACTATTCAACCCAAACTTCTTGACAAACGCAGCCTCAACATCATCAGCTGTAGCACTAACCTCCAGCCCTGAAGCAATCTTCTGCCGCATAGTCCAACTAGAGAGACCGAAGCGCAGAACGGTGTTACGCTTCCGTCGCACCCAGTTCTCGTTGTCCAGAACTGTGCCGCTCTCCGTCGTGGCTTGGAAAATTACGTGCAGGGAGCCACGCTCGCTCGGAGCTGTCGCTAGCGCGATGGAGATTAGGGCTGGGCGACGCTGATTTGAGGGGAGAGAGAGGATTCTCGTGCGGAGGGCGTTGCCGAGTGTCCAGGCTGTTTCGGCGGTGAAGGTCTTGAAGGTGTATTCTGGGCTTGATTCCTGGGCCACGAGGACCTTGGGCTGTTTGGATTGATTTCAAGGTTAGATTCTACATTCAAACGTTGTATATGAGTGGCGATTACTTACATCTGTACTGGGTACTGCGAGGGCCATTTTGGTTTATGAGTGAGGGGTAATGTGGGATTGGTGAAGTGACGGTGTAGGAGTATGGATGGAGATGTAGATGCGAAGGATGAAATAAATTGGAATTACAAGATCTACCTAGGTAGTATATATATGGTTCATACGGAGTTAGAAGGGTTGCATTGCGTGATTAGAAACTGAATCGTGGCGACGTCGAATTGATCGGTTTCAATGTCTTGCATATTGGAAGGTCCAGTCGACTAGAATATCCACATTGAACCGGTTCCGCGATTAACCTGATCCGCCGGAACCGAGAATGTTATGAGTATAGGATGAGTATAGGATGACTATAATTAATTAAGAGCGGGCAGTACCCATGAAACCAACATTGAAATCGTTTACACTAATTTATCCCAGAGCGGTCAGAGCAATATTCAAAGGAGAGTCTGGGAGTGAGTCTATACCAAAGAAAATGATAATCAAGTGCTTCCACGCAGTTTCACTCGCGGCACGGAAAATGACTTGTCAGATTGTATAAGTCGATGAGAAACGACTCCAACTGCCGCAGCCTCAACATCCTCGTCTGGACTTGGACCATCGTCTCTTTGCTGCGGAGTACGTCCACTCAAAGGATGAGAAATGAGTATCTCCCCGCTAGCTTGTTTTCGCAGCCAGTAATTCCGTATTCGGTTCAATGCCGTCTTGAAGTCATCTAAGATGACGGTGTCGCAGAGGCATTTGAAGACAAAGGATAGCTGTAGTTTATCAGCCGGATCAATCAAAAGAGGGCCTAGAAGCCTGGAGAATCTTGAAATCAAGTACTCGAGGGAGACTCTGACAGAGACTTACCTTCCAGAATGGGTTAATTCCGGTTTGCATTGTATCATCGAATACATGTACCACGCTGAGTAGATCGATGACTATGAACGCGATCGAGAGACACATTGCTGTGAGCATGACTCCGAATCGTGGGCTGATTCGAACTAACTCCCACAGGCCGAAACCATACTCGCGCTTGATGGTGTAGAAGAGGAAGAAGGTGGTGAAAACCCACCATGGATCCCTAGTCCCATGAGCACTTGAGGTTTCAAGGATGCTTGGAATATTTTTTTGGAGTTCTCAAGATCGTAGAACTCGTTCACATACCGGAAAAGTGGCTCGTAAGGCCGTGTCTTTAGGAATACTTTGTTGATATTGTTAAAATAGGTGAAGTTCGCATAGATCTCCACGACCCAGTAAGGCCAACAAAGCACGACAGTGATAATATAGATTCGGGAAGCCCGTCGCGAGAGAAAGGGTTTATTCTTCATCCACGCAATAACGTTATGCAGCATCCAGGATATATTGAGTCCAATGGCTGTGACAGACAGATACCAACCATATGCAGGTTCGTGGGCAAAGATGAATGTCCCATGGAACATGCCGAGGATCAACTAAGCATCAATTTGTCAGGCCCAACGTTCTGCTCTCGTCCAGGGCTGGCTTTTTACCTCTGCGAATATTAGTTTGTGTAGCAGTATGTGCGCCTTCATGTTGGAGATTGCGACTGCGGCCATCATTATAAGACTTCCCACCATGAAGCCTTGGGCCCAGGCTTCGATTGTTAGGGCGTCGGATCCCGTTGGTCGGGATACATGTTCACTCATGGTGCCCTGTTCATGGTAGAAGGTTGATTGGGAGAGTAGAGAGCTGAAAAAGAGCAGAGCGGAAAAGAAGCAAACTGTCCAAGAAAACCTTGGAAATAATGTGCCGTCTCGAGTTGACGGTTGCACACAGGTCGACATTAAAGTTCGCCTATTCTGAGATTCATCCTCGGTAAGAAATGCCCGAATAGTGTCTCTTTTGGCCAGGAGAGTGATGGCTTAGTGATCTAGGGGTTAAACATAACGAGACCCGATCGGATACGTCAAAATTTTATGAGTGATGGGCTCCAGAGGTATGTCATTTAAGACCGGACTTGCACAAAGAGGTCAAAGGTCTAGCCGCGCACACCGGTTCAGTCGCGGTTCGTCTTATCATTGGACTGTCGTGCTGTTTTAATTTATTTTGATCCGCGTTACGCGGAGGCAAAGTATGTACATCTTTGTTGCGACCCTGTCAGTGTACCATTGGTAGACATTGGACATGCTCTTGGCCGAGCTTGGAAGCCAGACGAAGGACTAAGCTACTAGGCTTCTAATACAAGTCTAGAGATGAGCAGATCAAAAGTCGAGTCTCTCAAAGAATAACAAGTTGAAGGGGTTTGTTTATTATGTATTCAGCTGTTATCTGTTAACATTTGGTCGCACAGATCCCAGCTCCTGCTGCTGTTGCACAGTACCTGGCTGCTCCTTATGCTTTGTCTCCAGCTCCAACTGTCCCGCATGTTCTTCACACTCTGTAGATTCCAGTTTACTCTGTCTCCTGGTGCCGCCAAACACCTCCTGCATCTCTTCCAAGGAGTGATTTGAAGTCTAATATCAAGTTAGTGGCATAGTTCGGGAAACCTTGCGAGCAAACCTTGTGAGAAAATCACACTCACCTCTTTTAGGACTAGCCAGGAATACCCAATAATAGCATAGTTAAAGATAGCAAACATCAAGAACATGCGCCAGCCGATGTTAGTCACCGCATGGGGAGTGACCTGGGACATCATAAAGTTGAACAGCCACTGAGAGGCTGCTCCGACTGTGACCCCGAGTTCTCGCGTGCGGCTTGAGAAGATCTCTCCGACATAGAGCCATGGCAGCGGACCCCAGGACATGTTGAAGCTGAATGCCTCTGCGTACGTCATGAGAATGCAGGCAATACCAGCCGAGCTGGGCCCTGAAGTCGAATCGGAACTGACAGGGTGAGTAGCCAGGATACAAGCGATTATAAGCATGAATGATCCCATCGCAAAGGCACCAGCCATGAAAGGAACTCGACGCCCAACCCGGTCCAGCACAAATAATTGAAATGTGAGAACACCCACTACCTTAACAACGCCGAAAAATCCAGTGACTAGCTTGGCAGAACTGCCAGCTCCGACAGCACTAAAAATCTGGGTGGCGTAGTAGGCCAAAGATGTGTTACCGGTCAGTTGCGCCGAGAGCTGGATCGTGACAGCGATGAATAGTCGGTATCGGTTCACGGGGAGAAGAAGTTCCTTAAAGGTCAAGTTCTCCTTAATACGTGCTTCCTCATCAATGCCTGCTAGAATCTCTTCAAATTCTTGCTGGAGTGCTTCGGTCTCCTCGCCACCACGAACCCACCTCAATGACTCATGGGCTTTTTCCAGTTTCCCTTTCGAAGCAAGCCATCGCGCACTCTCCTTGACAGTGCACATTCCGACGAGCAACAATGTTGAACCAAGAAGTTGCAGCCCGAGTGCCGTCTGCCATTGATTGGAACCCTTATGCTGGTCTTTGGAGACAGCATATGTAGTCCAATACGCGATCATGACCCCCAACGCAAAGAACAGCTGGAAGCAAGCCCCCAGTCGACCCCGGATTTCCTTAGGAGACATTTCTGCCGAATACATCGGAACCAAGACGGTCGCCGCACCAATGCCCAGCCCTGCAACCACACGACCTGCATAGAAAGTTCCCAGACTGTGACTATTGATGATCTGGAGGATAGTGCCGATAGAGAAGACGATAGAACTGATAATCAAGCCAGTCCTCCGGCCCAGGTATGCAGCGATCGGGGAGACGAAGAAACAGCCGAAAAAGGCTCCACCTTGGAGGATCGAGACTGCGTTGGAGTTGATAGTGGTTTTTTGGGCTTTGGTGTAGTGGTTGTATCTGAAATCCTGCTGGAATGATTCTAACGCGAGAACACCACCTGACACTATCGTTAGACGAGTTTATGGAGTTGGGATGTCACAGACTCACTGATTATTCCAGTGTCGAAGGCAAATGCGAAGGAGCCCATACAGCTAGCTGATACCAGGTAGGCCGCTCGAAAGAGTCCTAGCTTGCGACCCATGGTGCTGGCGTTAAGCAAGAGTAAGAGATGTAGATTTAAAGAAAGAAAAATATAGAGCCTTCACACTGGCCAGCAAAGCCAATCTGAGCGATTCACGGTTGAAACCAGTGCCAACGATGCCGAGGTCCCTAATGTAACAATACTGAATTGGATACGGCACCCAGATCCCAATCCGAACTCCTAATATACTCCGTACGATCAAGCGAGAGCCGATCGGCTTGCAGCCGAGTATAGCTGCATGGTGACCAAATTCAAATAGATAGAGCTAAGGATACTGCGTTAACCTCGAGTCAAGCCAATTATGCGATTTCAGGGTTTACATAGAACGTGTACGCAAGGGGTTGAAGGAGAATCTGAAGATAGAATAATCTATCTGAGTGGGACATATATTTTCCGTAGAATGTAACATGTTGAAGTTGAATGTCAATGGTGACTAATATTAGTAATGGAAGTATCGCATGTCCCTAGGTACGGAGGTTATCTTCACACCGTTAGAGAATTACCCCACAAATCACCCCGGATTTGATGTCTTCCAAGGTTCACATAAAATCAAATAAACCTGAGCTTTCCCATCATGATACTGTTACTTGATCAACTTGCATCAAGAACAGCTATGGTAGTTCAGTGGTAGAATACTAGCCTTCCAAGCTAGTGGCCGGGGTTCGATTCCCCGTCATTGCATTTCACAATTTCTTTTTTTCCTTCTTCAATTTTTTCCCTCTTCAAATTGGTCATTGATGCTCAGGGGTTGTCATCTGTAGCATTCCTGGTTATTGGGTTTTTATTTAGGTGTATGGGGTCTAGGAGAGCAGCAACATTGGACCTCGGGAGCTCGCTATAGCTCACCTGGTCCGTCTCATAGGGCTAATAACTGTTTTCAAGACTATTAAAGTGCTTCGCAATTGAAAATATTTTGTTATACTCTCCTTAACGCGGTGAACTGGATCTACGATAGACCTCTGACATCTGTAGGGAGTCGAAACCGAATACCAGTGTTCAGGACATCTTCCACTGTTCGTTACTTCTTGTTGCGCCTAGGCAGTAGTAGTTAGTAAAGTACCTCGCTAGCTTTCAAAATTATGGCTACTTTACCATTCCTAGGTGGCTTCAAATGAAGTTCCGTTGCAATGGGTCTTGATCGATTGCATTCCTTAATACAACTCGATGCAAGGCTCTGGAACGCGTTGCTGGTGCGACATGTCACCTGGGAACTTCATCTTTATAATGCTCCCATTGGGCAATAGAGATATGGGTAAATTAAACTCTAGAGTACTGACTGGTATTCCTTGGTGTTATCCCCAGTTGTTAATGCTGAATAGGCACTGCCCTCGGAACATTTCGTACTAAGCCACATACCACAGGGCTCTCCGATAAGATTGATCTAGACCACTGTTAGCTAGACCGCTGTTGACAGCTCTGAAGATGGCAATTATCTCACATGGCATATTATGCCGGTGTTTCTTGTCTAGTCATTGGGCTATACCATCCGGTCATGATGGTTCGAAATTTTCTATCCCTTTCATAATGTGCTTTGGGATCCTCGCACTATGTAGTGGCGTCCAGAAAGAACACTGTCAACGATCTTGGAGACGTCCAAGTGCCCGATTAGGGTAATGCTCTGCCTAGGTACCCCATTGGGATTTTACTCGAGCAATGTTTCGACCTAGGTGATGAGAATGTGAGGCTCAGAATAGCGGAAACCAGGTCTAAAATACAAAGTATAAAGCTCTTCATATTCCTGGTCTTAACAGCTAACTACCTTACAGAAGACTCAAGCATTACTGCCATAATGAAGCTGACCACTATTCTCTCACTTGCCACTCTTGCGCTCGCTCGCCCACAATCACACGTCCTCCGCGACAAAAGAGATCCCCTTCCATATGGAGACTGGGTTGCCCCATCTTCCTTTGAAACAGTACCTACTCCACCCAATTCAACTCCTACTCCATCCGCATCACCAAGTACATTGCCCACGCCAAGTGCATTACCCGCACAAAATTTCGGGAACGCCATCGTTTCCAACCACTGCAAGTTCCCCGTCTATCTATGGTCGGTAGGATCGACTGTTCGCCCCGTATCGCTTATTGGCCCGGATCAAAACTATGCTGAGCAATATCGCTACGACCAGCCCACAGGCGGCATCGCACTGAAGATCAGCACCGACGCCAACGGACTATACGACAGTGCGCCGCAGACTGTCTTTGCTTATAACGTCAACGATCAAGGCAAGGTGTGGTTTGACCTCACTGACGTATTTGGCGATGCGTTCAAAGGCTACTCGGTCAAGCTGGAGCCAGCTGATCCCCAGATTGAATGGAAGGATGGAGTCCCTCCTGCTGAAATGAGTGTTCGCTGGATTGGTGCGTCGGGGGATCTGGTCTTGCATCTTTGTGTGGCATGAGTTGTATATTTAGGGGCTGAATATAGAAGGAAGAACCTTGGACAATATGGGAAGAGATGGATCCATCAGGATCCATGCATGGATGGCTACACCTGGAAAGTTTGTATGGATTAAATAAAGATCAATGTAAAGCGATATTAGTTTTTAGATCAATGCAAGAGAATTAATCGAAGAATCCTGTCTTCGAAACTATATGCAATGTTTTTTGTTCCAAGTTTGCATTCAAGATAAAATCAACGTTGGATCAAATGTGTCATGATATGTATGATTCCCTTCTTCTGTCCGGCGATGTATAGATGGATTATATATCGCCGTACGCCTATCTTGCTCGACTCGGAATAATCCGAGAAAAATGACTTATGGTTGGCGTAATGTGCCATAATTACTGATTAGCATGCTAATAATTAGGGAGAGTGGTACGAGAGGAGGGGGTGGTAGGATCAATCCCCATAATTAACTACTGTGCCAAGAATGCGTGGATCTGGATTATGTAATCCGGGGTAAACAAGTGGGTCAAGAAAAATGACTGTTCTGAGCACTTAGTACCGTCGTGGTGAGTATGGCCCAGTGGTAGTTTTCCACGTTTACGTAGGTTGATCCCAATTGGAACCCAGCAAGGCACGAGTTCGGTTCCCAAGGACATCATTCTCAGATACCGCCTTTTTCAGGGAAATGGTTGACTATGACTAGGGTCGAGGTGTCGCATTGGTGAAATGCCTAGGGCCCGGAAACTGGACTGGGATGAGCGTCCGTTTATAGCCTCTCCAATTTGAGCTGAGTTGCAGGGGATCCTTCTATGAGGAAGCTCACTTTGGGTTGTGTGAATTTTTGTTTCTTCATCCAAATCAACAATCATCTTCTACTTTCACGATTCAACAATGAGTATCAAAAATGAAGAGCTTTTTTCTATCGTCTCCTTCAAATACTATGAAGTTCAAATTAGTAGATCGTGCATTTTCTTGCCTTTTCTTTTCTGCTATTGAATACACCGTAAATATTGATCATTTCCTAAACAGGAGATTTGTCAGTCCACCATTGACTGGGCAGACTTTGATTCCCATTTAACTGAAAAGATTGGAAGCTATTTGAAAAAAGCTCCTGAGCCTTGATATCAATTTTCTGATAAATTGCACAGAATGTGATAAATAATTAGTCGAAGCTGGAGATTGTATCTCTCAGATCTGATGTCATCATCGAGGCTCGGAAGAAGCAACAAAACATACACCACGGGAAAGGGTCAATTGGGAAGACGATAGTTGTTTCAACTTACTCGCTAAAAAGAAGCTCATTCAATCGATTTCAAATCCCAAAACTATGCTGGCAAAACATAGAATAGACAGCTTTTGATAGTTTATCTCGGCCTTCTGGCCGATTGGAAGGTTCCCCGCATTTTCCCCAACTACCACATTCTCACCTCCCTTCGTCAGCTTATCTTCTTTACACCTTGACATCCTTCGAAAAGGACGTTGATATTATAAATCGTCAATATGGTCTCTCCAGCAATCAGGGTAGCCCCTACAGCCGCCAACCGTGCCTTGAATCTACTACGCACGGTGCAGTATACTCACCCTCCCAGTTGTCCGTGTCACTCAAACCCCAACCACCACCATAACCACAAGAGTCCATCAATGATGAATAATGTCCGTCGACACCTGGCTACTCCAGTTGATCCCTCACGTGAAAAGGAGTATGCCTTTGAAATGGCCGCGTCGAGTATCCGATTCGGGTCGGGCGCTACCAAGGAGGTTGGCATGGATTTCAAGAACATGGGTGCCAAACGCGTGTGCATTGTCACCGACTCGACTGTCTCTAAGCTTAGTGCTATGAAGCAAGCTGTCGAGGGTCTCAGCCGCGAGGGTATTGAGTTCACCATTTTTGATAAGGTTCGGGTAGAACCCAAGGACAGCTCGTAGGTTTACCTAGGAAATACTGTGAACTAGCTATCGCTCACTTAAGATCACTTTCAGTGTTAAAGAAGCTATTGCTTTTGCCAAGCCGTACAAACCGGATGCATTTCTGGCTGTTGGTGCGTATGAGAATTCCAATTAAACTTAAACCCACTAATGCAGTTATTAGGCGGTGGCTCTGTCATTGACACAGCCAAACTGATGAATCTATACACCGTATTTCCCGAGGCAGATTTCCTAGACTTTGTCAATGCCCCCCTAGGCAAAGGTTTGCCAGTAACCAAGCCCCTCCTGCCCCTCGTAGCCGTGCCCACAACAGCAGGCACAGGCTCCGAAACAACAGGAACAGCCATCTTCGACCTCGTATCAAAGAAAGCCAAGACAGGAATCGCCCACCGAAACCTAAAGCCAACACTAGGCATCTGCGACCCGCTGAACACGCGCACAATGCCCTCAGCCGTCCACGCCTCATCAGGCCTAGACGTACTTTGCCACTCCCTGGAATCATGGACAGCAATTCCATATAACGAGCGCACACCGCGCCCAACAAACCCTATCAATCGGCCCGCCTACCAAGGCGCAAATCCAATCTCGGACATCTTCTCCCTCCAGGCTCTGCGCAGCACAGTCAAGTATCTCCCCCGCGCAGTCAGAGACCCAGATGACCATGAAGCGCAGTCGCAGATGCTACTAGCTGCAACATTGGCCGGAGTGGGATTCGGCAATGCAGGTGTTCACCTCTGCCACGGCATGAGCTATCCGATCTCCAGCCAGAACCCAGGCTATCAACACTCCGGGTACGATGTCGACCATCCGATTATCCCTCATGGAGTCTCAGTTGCTGTCACCGCGCCTGCGGTTTTCCGCTTCACGGGTGCGTCAAACCCTGATCGTCACTTAGCGGCTGCAGAGGCGTTTGGGGTGGATACTTCCAATGTGAAGCGTGAGAGCGCGGGTGAGGTGCTTGGTGGTGCGATTGCGGAGTTCTTGTTGAAATTGGGTGATCAGCCGCGTGGTTTGAAGGATTTGGGCTTCAAGGCTTCTGATCTGGATGGGTTAGTTGAGGGTACTCTTCCACAGAGACGCGTGCTGATGCTGGCGCCTAACTTGAGTGAGGAGCTTCAGGCGGAAAAGGGAGAGTTGAAGCGCCTGCTTGAGGAATCTTTGGACTTCTAATTTCAGTGTTCATTAAAATTGATGCTTATATAGCGGCTTTGAAATCGTTGAAGGTATAGATCGATTGTACCTTGAAGCTTTCAAATGACAGCAGTGTTTTCTCTTTAACGTATAATTATTGGATTAAGCCGCATTCCTAATATGGTTTAGCATCGATGGATATTTGAATATGTACAACGTCATGACAGAAAATCAGGTCGACGCCTGAGACGGGTCTTCCTCTTCAACGTATCCGTGTGTCTCATCCGGTACAACCTTTGTGCCGAGAACACCCATCGAAGAAGCAACCCGATCCAGCCAGATGACGGCACGGGGATCATTTCGATCGGATGTTCGAGATGGACCATGGCCGAGCTCGGAGTAAATCCGAAAGGGGAGAGTGAATGTATTATTGCTTTCATCTCTTGAGACTGATTTCTGGGATATGTCCTCAAGAGCTAGACAGTGAAGCATACCCTCGAGACGAGTAGATATCTCATAAAGAGTGCTTATGATATTTTCTGCGCCGCTCAGTAGTAGTGATGGGCCGGTTTCCGGGAAGATCTCCGGGACAGGCCCGACAAATGTTCCTGGGCGTAGGATAATACCCTGTTCGCGCTGGTTATGGGCACTAATGCAGGCACGGAGCTCAGCACTGAGAACATGCAGTTTTTGGGAAGTGTTATGTATGCAGTTGATAAGATTTCGGATATCATCACGGTCTTGAGCCGTGGACTTTGAGAGAAGAACACGCGCTTCACTGATATACCGCGGACACTTGGCAATCTCCATAAAAGTCTTATCAGATATGACTGCATACGCTGCCCACTCACCGGGCTTTTCGGAGTCCTCGGCCATAATCTGCTCGGCGTAGTTCTGCCAGCCTTCCTCATCAAGAAAGCAAGGCTTTCCTTGGTAGATTGCAGTAGCAATATGGAATCCCCTGAACCCGATCCAGCAGGATCTTCCAAATCCTGAATTGTGCGACGCAATGCCTCGGCTCACCATAAGTTGTTTTACCGCGTCGGAATGGACGACCCAGGCATCGGGACTCGACTGAGCGTACATTTCGTAGACACTCAGCAACATGGCGGTACAAAGCATATTGTCAGACATTGCATGTTCAGGCTTGCGGAGGGCATTGATGACCTCATGCAGCGTAATCCCATACATTTGACGACTTTTCAACAAAAGAGTTGGGTCTTGTGTCAGGTGTGCCAAATAAACCGAGCTCAAGCAACAAGTCGCGGAGTCAAAATATGAATTCTTTCCGAAATTCGTGCTGATGTATTCTACAAAACCTAGGTTTTTGCCAGCGCGGAAGCGATTGTGAAAGTATAATGTGGGAAACGAAGCACTGATAAAGTCTGAGAAGAATTGTGGTTGCGCCGCCTGAAACGATTTGCGAACTAGAGAAGGCGACGTCTTCTCATCGAGAGCGACAGTTGAGTGCCGTCGCATCAATGCAATTGCATTTGTGCGCACCCTCGCCGCAACTCCCACATTGTCTGGAGACTCGATTGGGTCTTGGGACGATTTGCGCGTGGGGGTGATTGGGGCCGTGCTTGTGGTCGGAGTTGATGATCCTGTGGAGATGCCGCGGCCCCTGCGGTGCGGGGCGGAACGATGTCGCCGGACAAGACTTGGGCCCTCGTCTTGGAAGCGAAATGTGCGACGGTATCCTGGGCATGTACGGCCATATCGCTGGCATTGAGAGCATTCGGGGATGGCCTCGTCGCACTGGGTATAGATTGCCCGTTAGCGGCTTCTTGTCAATTAGCTGGGATCGTTGCCACCTCACCTTGATGTGTCGTTCGCGACAGAGGGAACAGCCGGTACTATGGGGAACTCCCACCATGGTCAATGTCGGGGGTCAGTTAATAAGCATAGTGCTGTCATCGTATGGCTGATTGAATGATTCTGTGGGCCTTGGGCTCAGGATTTGAAAGCTTGAGGCTTCCAGAAAGCTAGAGGTAAATCAATCTGTGGCAGTGGAGCCTTCAGAGATAGATCTCGCTTCAATCCCGACGCTTAGCGGAGGAATCAAAACGCAAGAGATCTCAAGTGCCGGAAAGCATCCGACAGGGTTCAAGTGGAGCCGGATGCCGCAGTCCCACTTGTTCCTAAATAGGGCAATGAGAATTTTTCTCTGCCATTGACAGCAGTTTCTAGCTCCACCTCATCACATCAGGTTGGATCATTCAACTTAGGCGAGTTCAATCGCCACTGATGCGGAGATCGATGGAGTAGTCTTGCCGATGAAATTGAATCAGTTTGAATTTCTGTAAAATTGAGTGTTAAGCCTCTGGATTGTGTATCAATGGATGTGCTTGAATGTGCTTGGATGGTCTTGAATGGTCTTGAATGGTCTTGAATGGTCTTGAATGTGCTTGAGTGAAATGTAAAGCCGGCCGTTTTCTGCCAAGCAGACCCACTCGTATACTCAATCAATGCTCTATTAACCCGATGCCCACTCTTATACTACGTACTATTTGTATGTCCTCGTTTCTCCATTCAATCTACCCGAGTGGTCAGATCAAAGAATAAAAACCTGGCTTCATAAATGACTACAAGTTTGTCTGATCGTCTATAATTAGTAGGCATTGCTGTTGAAGTATGCTTAGTGCTTAATGTCTGTGGCTTCTTTGTATCATTGCTGTGGGTTAATATGGACAAAAGAGAGAAAGATAGAGGAAATAAACGCATGTTTGACTGTCCAGGCGTTCTTGTATTATGACAAAGGACTGTTCTCTGTTCCTTCCGTAAAGGGAAGGCGCCTGCTTCTTACTTCATCTGTGCCCTCTGAACCCTCAGTTTTCCCCAGTTTGTTTCCCATTGCATTTTCTACATACTTGAACTTTTGACTACAAGACATGGATTTCTACGATAAATTTCTTCCTAAGGTCCTTGTCACCGAGAATATCTCCTCAGATGGACTGAACCTACTGAGCAGTGCCTTTGCGGTGGATGAATGCCTTGATCTTACCCCAGAACAACTCGTCGAAATACTTCCTGCCTACCAGGCACTTGTCATCCGTTCGAAGACCAAGGTTACTTCAGATGTTCTGCGAGCTGGACGATTGTTGAGAGTCGTTGCTCGTGCTGGTGTCGGTGTCGATAATGTGGGTAAGTAACACGGTCCCAACCTCACCGTGAAAGAAGATTCATAGCTAATCCATCCATGCATAGATGTCGATGAAGCTACAAAGCTTGGCGTCGTCGTGGTCAATTCACCTTCAGGCAATACCGGGGCCGCTGCAGAGCATACAATCGCCCTGATGATGTCCTTGGCCAGAAAAGTTCCACAGGGTTGTGCCAGTCTGAAGAATGGCAATTGGGGTCGAAACGAACTCGTTGGAGTGGAGGTGAAAGGAAAGACCCTTGCAATCATCGGCTTGGGAAAAGGTAACGTTTGAAGAGCAAAGCCTTGTCTTGATTATTGATCTAACATGTGCTTCCAGTTGGTATGACAGTGGCTCGCCTGGCCAATGGACTCGGCATGGCAGTCGATGCATTTGATCCACACATTTCGCCTTTTGTCGCAGCCTCAGCTTCAGTCAATCTAATCTTGACTTTGCCCGTGCTTCTCGCATCTGCCGACTTTGTCACCATCCATACTCCACTGATTGCCTCCACAAGAGGAATAATTTCCACCGCTGAACTGGCTTTGATGAAGCCTGGATCTCGAATTTTGAACGTTGCACGTGGAGGAATAGTTGATGAAGCTGCACTGCTAGCTGCACTGGAGTCAGGCCATTTGGCAGGTGCTGCTGTGGACGTGTTTACTTCGGAACCACCAGCTGCAGACTCGACTGCAGAAAGATTAATTGCTCACCCCAATGCAGTTGTGACACCTCATCTCGGAGCCTCCACGATCGAAGCCCAGGAAAATGTGTCCAGAGACGTGTGCGAGCAGGTGATGCAGGTATTAAAGGATGATTTGCCAAGAAGTGCTGTAAACACACCTCTAATCCTCCCAGGGGAATATCGAAAGCTGCAGCCATTTGTTCCTCTTGTGGAGAAGCTTGGAAGCTTGTATACCCAGTACTGCGCTAACATGCCTCTCGGAGGTTCTTTGAATCGAAGCAAATTTGATCTCATCTACAAAGGTGAAATTACAAGTGTCAGCAACACAAAGCCCTTGTTTGCTGCTCTCATCAGGGGCCTTATTTCACCCATAGTGAGCAATGGGGGAGCCAACATCAACATGCTCAATGCTGAATTTATTGCTCGCGAACGAGGAATCTTCGTGTCGGAAAGACACTGCCGTGACCCAGAAGACCGCTCTGCCTACTCTTCGCTGGTCACTCTCATCGCACATCCACCCCCAAATGGATCTCTTCAGGCTATTGATGCAATTTCTCCTGAGCCCGAGTCACAGAGAGTTGTCTCCGGCACTTGCTCCGACGGCCGGCCTTTGATCACTCGTATCGGAAATTTTGATGTATCATTCAAACCCGAGGGGACTCTTCTGATTTGCGAAAATTATGATTCACCCGGCAAGATCGGTGCTGTATGTAGAATTCTTGACCAGCAAGGCGTGAAAATTCACTTCATGACCGTTGCCCCCGGACCTCCCGACTTGATGACTGGCATTGAGCAGAACACCAGCAGCAATGATGGTACCATGGAAGTTCCATTTGAAAAAAGATCAGAGGCTCTCATGATTATTGGAGTGGATCGGGATGTTCCCTATCGTGCTACAGCTGAATTGGTCATTCAAGGTGCTGCATTGAGCGCTTGTGCTATTACTTTCTGATGTCGATGTCTCTTCAACGCCGGAAAACCCCAATGTATATTTACTTCGATTCAACAGTATTGCAGGAGTCTAGTTGAATCAATTAATCTTATTATCAATTCTTTTTCAAGTAGTTGAAAGTGCCTATCTAATAGGGCCGTAAAATGCTATTTACAGTGTTCTTCTTCCAGAACTCCTCAAGGGTACTGAGTGTTCCACGGGCGTTCTCAGCAGCCCAAGCAACCAGATCTTCAGTATCAGGACCAAAAGCACCAAATTCTTCTATGGAGCTGAATCCTTCAGTAAAAGCATCAGCCAGGAAGGGCAAATTCTGCTTGAACTCCTCCGTAGATATTCGTTTGTAGATAACTGTCTTCCCGATCACCTTGGAGAAGATGGCAGTAATCTCTTCCAAGCTATATAGCCTCGTAGATGCATAGAAAGTCTTCCCCTCATACTTATCCGGCTGGGAAAGTATAGCGCCGACGAACTTGCCCGTGTCCTCAGTAGCATCAACCATGGGAAACCTAGTCTCCGGTGAGAGAGGGTAACTCAAGACCAAATTGCCATCAGGCGCAGCCTGCGGCGCAAGAAAAGGCATGAGCAGAAGATTCTCCATGAAAAATCCCAATGCGATAAATGCGCTTTTGATAGGGAGATTCCGGATATATTGCTCAGCTTTCGCTTTCGCATCGAAGTGAGCCACCTTGGTGTATTTTCCGCCGGAGATCTTGGCGACTGAGGGAAGTGTACTGAAGATTATGTACTTTGCTCCTTTTTCGATAGCAACGTCTGCAATGGTTTTTGCGTGGTTGTATTCTGTTTCGAGTGCGGAGGGGCCGAGTGATGGTGTTGTCATTGCGAAGATTGTGTGTGCTCCTGTTAAGGCTTTCTCGATAGAGGCTCGGTTTGAGACATCGCCTTCTACAACTTCGACTTTCTTCTCTTTGAGCTGTTGCGATTTTTCGGAATTTGTGGTGCGCGTTATGGCGCGGATATTGTACTCTTGTGAGAGCTCTGGGTCGTTGAGTACGTAGTTTATCACTGAACTGCCTTGGTGGCCAGTGGCTCCGAAGACGACGAGAAGCTTAGACATGCTGGTTTATGTATTCGTCCGTGGAATCTGCAATTATGAATGGATTGAGTATCTGGTTGTGATCTAGTTTCTCCTCCGGGACTCGTTTTATATCCCGATATTTGGTATATGGCCAGCACCAGATATTACAAATAACTGGAAGATGCTCGGTCTGAGACAGGGCTAAAGCCGATGCTTACCAATCTCTGTTTCTCGATTTATATCCCGATATTTGGTATATTCAGCACCAGATATTACAAATAAAACTGGAAGATTGCTCGGTCTGAAACAGGGCTAAAGCCGATGCTTACCAATCTCTGTTTCTCAACCAGTTGATAACGTGTTTCCCGGCTAACCCGTTACCCCATCTAAATAAATAGTCTCCGTAGTGACCCTATGTTTTCAAACACATACCATGCTACCAATTCGCCCTAAAATGAAATAAAAATTGATAGAGCAAGAGGTCTGTATTGAATTAGCTCTAAAAGCTTTTAAAGATGGCAAATACCCTACTATCGCAGCTGTTGTACGGTCATTTGGCATCCCACGCTCAACTTTTGTCGATCGGCTTAAGGGTGTTGAACAGCTAGCTGTTAAATAGTCAGCTCAACATATGTTCTCTAAATTTGAAGAATAATCGATGGAGAATAGCTACTCTCTATGGAACCTAGAAGAGCAGCTCTTATCTGTGCCATGTGTCAAAATATGGCCAATTTCATCCTCCGATCGCGGATTTCATCCACCTTACATTCTCTTTAAAGGAAAGGTATTTATGGAGCATTGTTTTGAGGAAAAGGAGCCTAATTAGAGTTTGAATAAGAGAGCTCTGATGGTCAGACTAGTGATTCAATTAGTGTCGGTTAGCTGAAGATGTATCTTATTCCTAATATTAGGAATCGAAGAGGTAAAACTGCCTTCTGATCCTTGATGAGCAATCCTCTCATCTAACACCTATTGTCGACAATCTTTATAAAAAGTATGATATTATTACTTTATATTTACCTCTATATATCACATCTTTTGTAGCCTTTAGATATCGGTTACTTTAGGCTACTAAAAAAATACCATGGTGGTCGTGTTGCGGAGTTGATGCGGTATAGAATCGATAAAGATAAGTTCCTTCAGATCTTCACTGATGCATATCAAAGAGCTTTGAAGATAGATACTATAATGAATAGCTTTAAAGCTACTAGCTTAGTACATTCGAGCCCATCAGAAGTGCTCAATAAGCTAAATATTCGGCTTGAATGTCTGCCAGATCTAGAATTACCTTCTGATTGTCCGATATCTTCTGGCTCTTATAGCGACGATAATACTATTTGGAGCTTGAAACGACTTAAAGAATCTAAATCTCGTCTTAATTATGCTCTAGAGCTTTCCTCTAGTTTAATCCCATCTCCTATTAAAAGGAGGTGGAAGACGTTCTCCGATCGCACTACCCGGACGGTCCACCACCATATTTTTCTGCATGTTCGCTGTGGCCATTTAGAGAAGATAATAAGAAACGGACGAAAAAGAAGAATACTACTTAAAAGAAGTTGGCTCCTTCAGGTAGGTTAAGAGGTTTAGAGGAGATCCAGAAGCCTGTCATTGAAGAGAATGGTGGTGAGAGAGGTATATATCTGATGATGAAGCTGCTCAGAATGACCCTCGTGAGACTGAATTGCTAGTTTTACCCCCTGTTCAACGTCAAATTACCTGCTCAAGGTGTCATAAGAAACTTCATAGTACTACTAAATGTCAGAATCGTGTTATTTAGTCAATTTAATTATGATATTGTGCTTAAATATGGAATTGAAATTGATGCGTTTTTTGAAATTCTGATGGGGTAACGGCTTAACAGGGATAACGGGTTAGCTGGGAAACACGTTAGTGAGTTACTCAAAACCCCACTTGGACAGGATTAATCATTATTTCAAGTGGGCTGATCGTACTGATAAGCTCATTGAGCAATGAAATAACGAGATAGACATGTGGTACCGCATGATAATATCGCGGAAATTAAAATCAGCTAATATTAATTTGCCAAAATGCATTAATTATTCGTGTTACAAACGTCATCTCTCTGCTCTCCCCGCCATCATTACACATAGACATAGCAATATGGTCCCGCCGTAGTGCTCATAATATCCCGTATGGCAATGGAACCGCCACCATTAGCGTACCCAAGATCAATGACATCGTCAAGGGTAGTGTTTGCCGAAGGTGGCTGATTCAGAAACGTATTGGTTCCCGATATAGCATTCTGGCGATTATTCCAATCCAAGTTTTGCCAGATCCACCACACACGATCAATCATTCCATGATTGAGCCAAAAAGCCGGGTCTCCTGGGCTCACATAGACATCGCGACCAGGATCGCCGCCAATAGAGTAATGACCTGCACCATGGACACCGATAGATCCAGTATACGGAGCACCCTGTAGGTGATTTTCGAAGTCCCAGATGTTGTCGTTGTTCTGAAGCAGGTGCACAATTGACGAATAGTTTGCGTAGTTTTGCAAAAGGGCCGTGGTCAAATCGCGTTTAAGACAGCGTGGGTTATAGTCGAGAGGGTGGTCGTTTCCTCCAGGTGCAAGAGCAACGGGGCCAAGGTTGACGGTATAGTTCTTGAATGGACCAGTTTCAACACAGCCCCCTCCGGTTCCGATGGGAAGGGTGACTTGAAGATCGCCGACGGAGAATTTTATATCAGGTCGATCTGCAATATAGGCTCCGTTTCCAGACATTGACGTATCGCTGCCGTCAAATACCTCTGATTTCTCCATGTCAGCAGTATCAGCAGCCCAATTCCAGTACCTATTACAAGA
The DNA here is from genome assembly GCF_028828555.1 of Penicillium taxi. Lineage (NCBI taxonomy): Eukaryota > Fungi > Ascomycota > Eurotiomycetes > Eurotiales > Aspergillaceae > Penicillium > Penicillium taxi. The sequence goes on from NW_026643205.1 coordinate 2,379,466, forward strand.
TATTAGGTATCACAAAAGCAAATACTGTTATGCATTTCAACTCACGGATAATCACCCGTGTAGCCACATTCATTTCTTAAAGCTTCTCCAAATTCGAAAATGAAGTATCTGTGCCAAGCTAAGAAATTGCCCTTCTAAGACTTAGCATCCAAGCTTTAAACGACACATTTCATGAATAATTAGTCATACCGTAAAGTGGACTGTCAACGTCTGATTGATATGACTAGCCACGAAGTCGTCATATCGTGACTTGACTCCAGGGGCAAGCGTCGAAGGGGTCAGCGCTGGTTTTTCCTGCAAGCAAAGCACGGACTTGATGTAGGCTTTCTTCTCGTCAGAGGAGAAAGCGCTCCAGTCGCGACGAATATGCAAATTTTCCAGTGTGCAATTTCCAGATAAATGAGGAGACTTCTTGGTGATGTTTTCATTGCTCACATGAAGTGCAGTCTTGGCTAAAGTCTCGAAGTGAGCCTTTGCCAATGCTATCGTAGATGCGCTGCTTTCCAAAGGGGTAGGAGCTGCTCGAGCCTGTAAGGCCAGAACAACTAAGGAACATATTGGAAAGAGAATCATGGTAACTAGGGCAGAGAGCCAGACGCAAACGAAAACAACGCGGCTGGAGACATTGGTGGATTTCTTGTACATAACACGCCTCCTTATGGCTGTAGACAATCCATTTTTGCTGTTTTGCGACTAATAAAACTTGTGAGGCTTCGAGGTTACCGTTCTCGCCAATCCAGTGTCGAGAAATTTAGATGTGCCTCAGTCTTGCAATAGCATTGGATATAAAATGCCAACGGCTCGGCTCAGGGCGGGCTCCGGACGTGGGCCCATCTTCTCAGGGCGCCTACAACAGTTGATATTAATTGACGCACTGCCTAGGCAAGATTCAATGTGTTTCAGAAAATAAATCCTATGGCTATTTAGGTAAACTCTGGGATTCATGAAAAATTTGATCTCGAACAAAATTCCAATTCTAGCCATGTAAACAAACGATCCTCGTTGCCAAAATTATACCGAGTGAGGTCTCCACTTAAACAAGCTTATTAGGGCTGGGTGGCATGACTTCTCCCTAGCCTATCGATAAAGGATTCACAAATCTCGATTGGATTTCAAGCACGTGGGCATGATTCATTTCTGGACATAGCCTTGAAATTGAGCTGACGAAAAATTATGGGGCCTCCATGGTTGAAATTTGATGACTTTGAAAGCTAGAGCGCATCATGGCTTTCAAGAGACAGGATTGCCTGCGACGGACTAGCTGAATGTAAAGAAATCCAAGACCCCCAAGTTTTGCAATTGGTCATAATGCTTCAAAGAGGGAAAGAGCCTAACATAACCCTGTTCATCCGATAATTCGGATCATTCTAAGCATATCTAGTTCGCATCGGATGAGTGTCACAGTCCTGGGCCACATGAGGTCATTTGTTTGTGTTGATAGTCGAAGTAGCTATAGTGTAGTAGCTCCCGATACTGCTGTAAGTAGGCATATTCTGGTGACTGGATATATTCAAAAGCCGGCCCACTGGAGGGGTTCTCTGTCGCTGCACGTAGTGCAAGTAATTTTGGCTCACTGACGGATAAGCAATGGATGCATTAGCTGTAGGGACTTGTCTCTGCAGAGGACCCCGGTATGAGGAACCGATGGTATTGCGAGACTTCTTGCTAATGCGGAGCTTTACGCCCTGTTCTGCAAACCATCGAGAGAGTAACGTAGACTCCATTGGACCTGGGAATATCTTAGGAGGATAGACCATAAATATGTCCGATATGATAGAGTTCAAGCAGATGGCCTGATTGCTTTTTATCTCAAACAAGGTAAACTTCAGTCGAAACTCGCCCAGAATTTTGACAGAGAGGTCACCAAAAACGAAGAAGCCTCCATCATTGTTGTTCACATCCTTTAAATGGTGAATAGAAGAAGTGAGTGCTCCTTCTAATACCTTAAGCTGTGAAATAAGCACTGGGGCATCTTCTTTGGCATAGTGTAGGCTACAGCACATGAAATAATAAGGACTTTGCGTGTAGTGTCTATGAGAAGTATTCAGCAACTTTATACTCGATACCCGAATTTCGAGGAAAAGATTTATTCAAGGAGATTCAGACTTACTGTGCGAGATATGAGCCCGGCTCTTGCACACAAAGCTGGATTATCGGAGGCGGATCGATAGATTTGCGCTTTGGCTTGGTTTTATCTCCTGCCACCAGCACTCGGTTGGGCTGCTGGCGAATTGCTAGAGTAACTTCTGAACTGGGGTTGATCGACATGGTCAGTTGGAAGTCAGTTGGACGTCAGTTGGAAAGTTTGACTGTCAGAAAAAAGAGTAAGCATTTCAGGTGAGAATACCTGTCAGTTAATGCTACTGGATATTATATACTAGTCCTAATTGGGAATCTACATTTCCTATTTAGGATAAACAGGATCGCGGGTATGATAAATGGACGCTAAATTCCCGAGTTACAACAAGAACTGTAGATATACTGAGCGAAGGACAGCTCGCCTAATAAGGCACAAACTGCTATTTATGAGACAAAGGTATTAGTGGATGGAGAAATAAACATGTCGCCTTGCATAGTAATAACCTAGGTATCACACAGTCGCAATAGTTATCGTATCGTTATCAGCAACCTTCCAAGGTGGAATTGCAAGAAGCTAGTAGAGCTTTTACAAAAGTGAGCAATAATTCGAGATTCAGAATGAAGAGAAAAGCTTCCCGAACCCAAGCGCTTTAGCCAGGAGGCGCATGTATTGGAGCCCTCTTATTTTACAAGGAATTTCAGGTAATACTGGGTGTAAACATAAGATTCAATCACTGCGAGCCAAGTCGGTATTCTTCGCCTCAACAACAGTGAGGCTTACAGAGATATTCCCTTGATATTCTCTCCCTGCATCAGAACGCATAATCAGGCAATTATATATACACTCAACGCCTCTGCGGATTACGGGCCTGTGCTCTAGGTCCTAGGTGGTCTTGGGAGGTTCATCTACAATTCTGGGCCCTACTCCTATTCCACACAAAAAAAAAAAAAAGGAAAAATTCGGTAGTGCTGGCATTGCTTATTGTGTTACTCCGAGAAAATTAACCTCTATACCTAGGTACTTTAGCATAGACTGCCTCATAGCCCCAGCAACAACTTCATATGATCAAACTGCTCGGTCGTTCATGGTAGCGAGTGATTGGTAAAAAGTGGGAGGATGACTGCGCATCTACTATTGGAACTGGAAAGTCATAAAAGATCGTGGCACTTGTTCAACTTTGAAGGTTTAAAGTACTGAGCCTTATAGGTTAACCATCGTTCTGCACGGGTTGTCCCCTTCTTCCATCAGGTTGCTGACTTCGTTGCGCGCATTTCATATGGCCTTCAGCTTCCCATAGGCATCTGACCAAAGCTTCCTCATCTCGTGCTCCTCGGTCTCCCTCTTAAGCTCGTTCTTCAGCATCTTGGTCTCCTTGAGGTATTTCTGCCTCAATTCACCCCGCATATTTTTTTATCTCGTTGACATGTTTCTCCTTTAAGCTGGAGATCAGAGGTTAATTAGATGATACTATTCTCTGTATCCAATCTTTCCTGGTATTCCTTCGCCATCTTCTTTAGCTCGGCAGCGTGGTCAGAGTTCAGGCTGGCAAGACGAGTCATGGATTCTGCATGCATAATATCTTTCTCTCTTTCCATGTCGACCTGATACTTCTTCTCATCTCTGCCTCTCTGGGCCTCCAGCTTTGCGGCATGCTTGGACAACAGGCTGGTAATATGAGTCATAGCTTTGTCACAGACCAGCTGCTTCTATCTTGACAGTGTGACCTGGAAATCCTTCAGCAAGCTTTCTCGCGTGTGAGAGTAACTCGGCGGTCTGCCCAGTTGAGAACTGAACCCGCTGAGCTTGCAGCTCGGCAGCGTGGGCAGTGCGCAGGCTTGGAATATTGAAGAGCCATTCTTCTGAGACGATGTTGGTCTCTCTCCCAAGTTGCTCCTTGTACTCAGACACAATCACTGACTGTGTTTCCCGAAGCTTGCCCTATAGAGCCTCCGGATTAGTAGCTAGGGCAGCAACTAGGATGCCATGAAGCTGTGGGCGCCTTCGAGAAGGTCGTTCTCTGTGCAAAGACTAGACATCTTATTGTCACACGACTATGAGAGCTTCTTTTTCATGCTTTCTCGACTTTCTAGCCGCGAAGGAGAGTAGGCGCGCTTTGAACTTCATGATAAAACTAACTTTTCCGTCAAATCGACCAGAAGGATTCATGGTAAGATGGTTGATGAAGGAAGAAAATGTATGTGACTTCTTAATGGCAGGATTTATAGTGAATGCCATGTCATGGAAGAGGAGAGGCGAATGAAGTCTGATCATAGCCCCTAGAGTTCAGCTTACTTCTTATTTAAATTGAAGTGAGAAGAGAGCTGAAGTGAGATCACTCGGTCACTGATTTTTGAAGAGACAGCAGTAAGGTAGATATAGGAGATCTGACTTTAAGCTGAGAAACTGAATCAAGGTGAAGTCAACTTTGGAATATAGATACCAAAGTGAAAATGAGTATCTTGGAGATGGTCTCCGAGGGTGTTCGGACAGCGTCAGGCCTCAGAACTGGAATCAAGTTCAATATTTCCCAATGTAAGTTGATTGATAGATCGGACTACTCGATGATTCCGGAAAGATGAAGATAACCTATGTATCACTTTCAGTGTGGTTCAGCAATTTCAAAGTTTTGTTGATTTTTCTGCTTAGCTCTCTAGGGCTGTTTATTGCAGCGGTCTTTTTGAGTCTCTTAAGATCTACCTCATCGCGAAATATACATGCGACGGTGTCCAATTCCAAAGGTGTTCAACTTATTTCTACTTACCAAAAGCTAGCCTCTGACCAGTACTAGCAGCAGGATCACCGAAAGGCTGGCAGCCATGATAATCTTCTACATGTTTTTCAAAAGGAAAAGAAGAAGCAGTGTCTCTAAAGGAATCTATGGACGTTTGATTCCTTGAGTCTCCCGGTACTAGTAGATGAACCGACGACTAGGTATCTGTGGAAGTACATCAAGGATATATTTTTTAGTTTCGCCGAGCAAGGACGTCAGCAACGAAGTCTGCTGACATATCTTTAGGTATATCATGAAGCCAGATTTGAGTGAAAAAAGCCAGGTATGTGGTATCAATGGGTTGATAGCAGATTTCACAAGAAGTATACAAAGAAGCATCCAGACAAGAAAACTATTATATAGATACACTTGAGCCTCTCTTTGGAGGGTGGGATTTTGTTTGTTGGGGAAGAGGCTATGCATTGCAGTACAGAGATCGATACATCAATAAAATGAGACTTTTCACCGAAAGATTTGAGATTTAGGGGAAAGGGGGAGAGATCATGTCAGTTGATCTGAAGAGGTATGGATTAGCATGGTCCCCCGAATAGTGTTGCCAAATGAGAGAGGCCATGCAAGTGAAGGACATTAGTCGCCACGAATGTCATTTGGTGATTCTAGAAGAGGCAGCTGCTCCGTGGGTCTATCAACAGAAGATTTCTGCCCACGCTTCTTCTTATTGCGACGTTTCTTGTTGGTAGCTTTCTGGGTATCATTTTTCACAGGAGACTGAGGCGGCGAGTTTCGAGTTTCTCCCTCGGAAGAACTTGTTCCACTTGCATGGAGCACGACTTTTTGAATGCCATTCACGTCTACAACATGCTCTGTGATGTAGCCACTGCGAGTTGCTTCATAGTTAGTGAAATCTGTGGCACTACCATCTCTGCTGCTGGTTTTGCGGATCGGACTAGAAGACAGTTCACCCTCATGCTCTTCACGAACTACATCTGGGATAGAGAGTTGTGGTGTATCTGTGTAAGCTTGTAGCCCTTCTATTAAAGGAGACATAGAGGGTGAAGCGGGGTTGCGCTTGATTTTCACAGCATGGTACCGAGTTTCTCGGGGTCGACTCGCAAGATTGGAAGGACCTAGATGCCTCAACTGTTCTCGAATGCGATCTTTGCTACTCCTTTCAGTGATCCATACCTCAGATGCAGGTAGACCGTCATTGTCGGCGTTATGCGTGCGCAACTGGAATCGGGTAGGAGGTGCCTCGACCGAATCGCGACGGCGGATGAAGGATGGTGGCGGGGCCATTCGCCTGATTGCCTTATGGACATCAATAAAGACATCGGATTCGTCGATAATTTCTTCACCGATCAATTCTTCAATGACATCTTCAAGGGTGACCACTCCGAGAGCACCACGATCCTCACTCGGATACTCAGAAACAAGTACCATGTGAGATTTGCCTTCTTGGAAGAAGTTGACGATATCTAAGCAGCTGGTTTCAGGTCTAGTTTCAGGCAGTGTTGCTAGCGCAAAGTCACTGACAAGTTTGCAATCTTCTGGGTCGTAGGTAATGAGCATTTTCACCAGCAGCATGCCAACAAAATTATTTGGGTTATCCGAAGCATGGATTGGGATGCGAGAAAATCCCTGGGAGAGGATGTGATCCATGGTACGTTCATCCAATACGGTGTCAGTGGACATGGTGAAGACATACTCCATTGGTGTCATAATTGATCCGATCGATTTTTCCTTGAGGTCAAGAACTGCACTGATTATCGTCACTTCATCGGAGTTCAGTTGTTCTCCGGCTTTGCCTAGTGTCTTGTGCAAAGTGACGAGTGTTTTCAATCCATTCTTTTTATAGACTGTGCCGTGATCCTCTCCAAGAAGTTTATCAAGCAGCTTGGCGACAGGCCAGGCGACAGGTGACATAATGTACATCAGAACCAGCACACATGGTGCCATCCAGGCTCCGATGGGTAGACCGTAGCGAACACAGATTGATTGAGGAACGACCTCTCCAAAAATAACAATCAGGGCAGTGCTTCCGAGTACGGCAGGCCATCCACCTCCAAGAGTCCGATCGAGGACAATTGGCAATGTCTCATTTGTTATAACATTACTTAGCAGCAAGGTGACGAGAACCCAATGCTTGCCACGCTGCAGTAGGTTGAGAACACTGGCGGCATTCTTCTTTTCGGATTCTTCGCCAGAGGTTTGAATGACCCTGAGATAGACTTCATCCTGTCCCATCAAAGCAATTGTAAGTCCCGCAAATGCTCCACCGCTCAACACAAGGAACGCCGAGATTCCTAGATAGAGCCATAGACTCGGATCGCTAGGTTCGCGAGGGGATTCGGATGCAGATAGGTATTGACGGGAGAGAAAGCCGGTTGTTAGAACGGGTGCCGCCTTCGTAAGGGGAAGATTATAAAGACCGAGGAATATAAGTTTAGCCAGACCAAGCAACGGCGACCTAATAGCCAGAATACGAGATGAGGACGAGTTCATTGCTGCGAGGTCAGTAACATCATTTGGGAGGAGGGGAGAGATGACGGAAAGAGGTTCCTTGTGAGGGCGAATCACGTATGTAGGTGGACCGTGCGTTAGCAACGCCAAATGTATCCACTTCTCAGGATGAACGGCGCTGAGGCTGTTGGTTCTTAACTTGACACCCCCTCTAAGCCATCTTATTTTTGTTTCCCTCTTGAGATCTTACTGATTTATTATTGATACTGGGTTGCCCCGGCATGCGACGACCCTTTTTATAATGACAAGGCTCCGCGGGGCTTCCCTCGATTCCCCAGACATTGCGCGGTCCACTGCTGAGCGACCTCAGTATTACCGTTCCAAAGTTCCACCAAATGCACCAGAATCAATCGTTGAGAACACCGTTGAAGTTACCGATCCATCAAGAGTACTTCCATGGTATCGAGATGAGCGTAGGCGACGATATAACACGTTAGTTAGAAGGTCAGTCGTCGCGCCTAAACGGACCGTTGATACCACTAGTGAACGGGATAAAACTAATGTATTTTTGACAAAGATATAAAAACCAGCTGCTTCATGGATGTGACGATCCTGGATGTCGTACCCCAACCTGCGCCAGTCGTCGTCGGACAACCAGTGATGGCCCCTATCGCCGATACACGGAACTAAGCGCGCGAACGTTGGCCTGCTACCTCGCTAGCCTGGATGATGCCGAAAGTGGCTTATGCTGCAATAACCCAAGACTACCATCTGAGTTAACAGTCTATGATTACCACCGGATTTCCCTTCAAAGATCCCGCGCCTTTCAAGCCCAGGCAGCTGCTGCCAACGCCACCGAGGAGCAAAGTGGCTCCATTCGTACCGATTATAACCGTAACGGCGGAAATGCTTTCAAGAACAGAATGGAGATCTCCCAGGCAGATGCCTCGGGGTTTGCGAGTAATGCTGCAGGGCCAGAAATTTCTCAGAATATCACTTACCCAAGTGCCTACTATCTCCATGATTTTGACTGCGCGGCTGAACAGCCGTTAAAAGACCCCAAATCTTTTACGCAAAACCTTTTCGATACTATTTCATTACGCATGGTTGAATGGCTTCCACTACGTCGAACCACGGAAACCTTCCCATCGAAAGCGAGGCAGTCTTTATCACACCCGAATCCCGATCTCATACCTTCGAATACAGAAAAAGAACAACGGCAACAAGGCAATGAAACGAGGAATCCAAAACCAGTACGACGAACGCCCACATCGCATCCACAGAATCCGCAACCTCGTACCCCATCGTCACGGAATTCCGGACCCCAGCCTACGGCAGTCGAAGTCAAATTTCAAAACCAGCATGTCAAGCGACTCTCGATCACAGAAGTAGATCATTGGCGACAATCCTCACGCTCCGCTATCGAAGAAGCAAGGTCATCTGAATACAAACCCCAAAAATTCGCCATGAACACACATCTCCCCACTAGCGAATTTACCCCTTTGCCGTCTCCTCCGGCCTTGAAACACCGGCCACAAAAGCATCGTGGACGAATTGGGGAAGTGGAAAACACAAGTCTACCAGAGCGGTCCAAAAATCAACGGCGCGTCTCCTGGGATAGTGGAAAATTTTTGAATCAGAATCTCGTTGAGGATAGTCTCGTGAATCCTCGCGTCCCGCTCCCGAAGTCCAACGTTGACATCGACTCTCCAAGTAATCGCAAAGCAAAACATGAACTCCGTCGTCAGTCGCCTGACCCTCCATTTCTAGCTCAGACAGTGACACATTTGAATCCTCACATCATTGATGGTCTGAGACAGATTATGATTGAATCACAGGAAGATTCAGAAATCTGGAAAGAAGAGCTTGATCGCATACAGTCAATGGGTGGTTTCGATAATCCTGAATGGAGATTTGCCACTCCTCGCCAGTGCCAGGTATTTCCATTTATTGCGCAAAGCGTGTTTTTCGTTTTCAGCAGCTCCAGACATATCTTACGCTCTTTTGGGACGGATGAAACGGGATTGAACACCTCCAAGCAATCCACGATAATAAGTTGTCTTGATGTCCCAAATCTTCTGGGCTCCCTCCAGCTCCTCCATACGATTTGCCCATGGGATATTGTGTTGCACAGCGTGTGGAGCGCTTTGGATAAGCTTTTCTTACCACCAGCAGATTTTACTTCCTCTGCTCGACATTCGCGCCGTTCGTCGCGTAGCTCTATAATGACTGGCCCGACAGCCGCCCCTCCTGTGGTACGAAGAATGTCCGAGGCATTCAATGATGAGCATTTGTCAGACGCAGACGCAGCCTACATCGCTACTGTCGCTCTATTTACTTTGGTCAGCTCAGTCCCAGCTCTTGATGTCCGAACCTGGCATAATTTACTTCGAATGCGTGCCGCTGGCGGTGTTGCATCATCTGCCGACCTGCAAAAACTGTCGCCTGAGCAGGCCCAGCAGGCTGTGGAGATGACTGATCGGCTTGACCATGAATTGGCTCTTCGTCTAGTCAACCGCCTCGTTCGCGCTCTTACTGCCCGGCTTGCATATCATGAAATCTTGAAGGCTCGCCAAGGTTATGGTCTTGATCTCCCAAAACAACGACGGGTCAGCGTCTTGGACCGCATCATGGACCATCTTAGTGAACATCATAACCTTGAGTCTTCTGGAGCTGAAGGCAAATCTAGCCAAACCCCTGGCCCTGCTCCCCTGATTGTCGAGTGGCTTCGAACTCTTCTCTTGCGGGAGTGGGATGGCAACCCTGAAATGGCCCGCAGCAGTGCTGCCGGCGGTGCCATACAGATAATGGCCCTGATGTACAAAGAACGAAATCGGCTTGGCTTGCTTCCAGAGATTTTCCAAACACCAATTCTTGCAGAGCGACTGGACCCTCTGGACATGCCCGTCGCATGGGCGGGCAACTTGTCAAACAATCGCACAATGCATCTCTTATCATACCCCTTTTTATTCCCACCTTCATTCCTTGTCATATATTTCCGAGCCTTGAACTATTCTGCAATGGCTAAGTACTTCGAGGCAGCAATGACGACAACGAGACATGTCACTCAGACTGCCTTCGGCAGCATTTCCGTCAGAGACGATACTGCATTGCTTGAGCGCTTAAAGGTTTCTATGTCAACCTACCTTGTTCTTGTCGTCCGCAGAGACAGAACCCTGACAGATGCCATGGATCAGCTGTGGCGGCGAGAAAAGCGAGAACTTATGCGGCCACTCAAGGTCCAGATGGGCATGGATGAGGGAGAGGAAGGGTTAGATCACGGAGGCGTCCAGCAGGAATTCTTTCGTGTTATCATGAGAGAAGCACTCGATCCGTCTCACGGAATGTTCACCATGGATACCCGTCATCGCATCTCCTGGTTTTACCCCTGCTCTTTAGAACCACTGTACAAATTCGAACTTCTTGGGACGTTGATATCTATTGCAGTATACAATGGGCTTACTCTCCCAATCAATTTCCCGGTTGCTTTCTATCGGAAGCTATTGGGGCTGAAGGTGAAACACTTGGACCACATCAAAGACGGATGGCCGGAACTCGTCCAGGGTCTTGAGGTTCTTCTAAAGTGGTCAGATGGCGATGTCGGTGATATATTCTTGCGAACTTATGAGATCAGCTTTGAATCTTTTGGCCAAATTAAAACAGTCGATATGCAGAGAGTGCGTCGTGATGCAGTGTGGCCTGTTCACGAGTCCTTGCCACTCCAGTCACCCGCACCTTCCGAGGAAGCAGCCCTGGTGACTAACCAGAACCGACATCAATTTGTCAAAGACTACATCTTCTGGTTGACGGACAAGTCAATTCGTTCCCAATTTGAAGCCTTCGTCCGGGGCTTCCATACTTGTCTTGACCGCTCAGCCTTGTCTATTTTTACTCCAGAGGCTTTGAAGACGGTCGTCGAGGGTATCCAAGAGATCGATATAAAAGAGCTCGAGAATCATGTGCGGTATGAGGGCGGATTTGGGCCCAGTCACCGCGTCATTCGCGACTTCTGGCATGTTGTCAAGCAATACCCAGCCGAGAAGAAGGCGCGACTCCTTGAATTCGTCACTGCGAGTGACCGAATCCCAGTCAACGGTATATCAAGTATCATGTTTGTGATTCAGAAAAACGGTGTCGGAGATTTGGTAAGTTATATATGTTCTCACCAGTATCATTCTACTCATACTAACTAATTTTACCTTTCAGCGTCTTCCAACGAGCTTGACATGTTTCGGTCGTCTGCTGCTGCCAGAATATTCTTCTCAAGAAGCATTGATCGAGAAGTTAGATAAGGCACTTGAAAATGCTCAAGGTTTCGGTGTTGCCTGAGAAGTATTTATTCAAGTCCAGAAAACGGATCTATACCCATTTTATTTCGAGATAAAACTAGCGCAGACATTACAAACAATTATAACTCTACTTCTAATTGTAAAATCTCGAAGAAATAACCATGGAAACTGCATACTACTGAGCTTAGATAAATTAAAGGTCCCACGTGGGGCTTCGCTATGTGGAGAAAGTGCCCTGAAGGTGGCGAGACTGAAGCAAGCGCGGAGTGATGCTCGGTCCGTTTGACTCATCTTGGACACCTACCTCGTTATCCAATTTGGGTATTTTATGCGTTGACTATTTCTTTCTCATTTAAGCCATTTTTCTATTCATTTGGGCAAATTCCAAATATCAATTGATGTGAGTCGCTCTTGCTCAACCCTTGAATCCGTGAAACTATCTATGATGGCGTTCTACCCCACGTTTATCCGAGAAGAGTCATTCTTGATCTATTTTGGTTTTTTTCTTTTTTTTCTTTTTGCAATGGAGAACTGACCTCTCTGGAATTAGAATAGTGATATTTTGATTCACATACAACATGCCTCCCATCATCCATTGCGTTCGCCATGCTCAGGTACGTCGCTTGCGGCAATTGCAAGGCTGTACATAGCGTGTACCCCACGTCAATAGCTGTTTAACGATTCGAGCACTTTTTTATTTGCTCAGATAGACTGATGCATTATCTCTAGGGCTTCCACAATCTCAGTGCAGAGAACTTTGTTCTTCCCGATCCTACCCTTACAGACCTCGGCCATGCGCAATGCCGCAAGCTGCAAGAGGACTTCCCATACCACACCCAGATTGATCTGGTGACCGCATCGCCGCTGCATCGCACAATTGACACTGCTCTCAAGAGCTTTGAACCTGTTTTCGCCACTCACCCTGAAATGAAACTTATTGCCCTGTCAGATTTGCAAGAGACATCAGATCTTCCTTGCGATACAGGTACTGATCCTTCGGATCTACGAGAGGAGTATGCGGACAAGCCCGTTAACTTGAATTTAGTTCGAGAGGGTTGGAACAGTAACGTAAGTCACTATTCATGTTCTCTTAAATGAGCTGTAGCTAACGGTTTTGGGGGTGGGGTCAATAGACTGGCCGCTACGCGGCAACCAACGAGGCCATTGATGAGCGCGCACGCGACGCCCGCCTTTGGCTAAAAGCCCGTCCTGAGAAGGAGATTATTGTTGTTACTCACGGAAGTCTTTTGCATTATCTCACTCAAGATTGGGAGGACAGCACTTTATATCATGGTAAGCCAGAACTGAGTATTTACGATTCAACAACAATGACTAACGCCTTTTTTACCATCCAGGTACTGGCTGGAAGAATACGGAATGGCGATCTTACGAATTCGTCGAAGAGATTGACAAATATGATTTGCAGGGAAGGCTATTGGAGGGCGAGAACGCTACCGTTGTTGAGACTCTTGAATCGCGGAAGCGTCGTGGAAAGGAGGGCCGGACTTTAGACCGTGAGCAGCAGAGAATTCTTTACAAGCGTGGCACTCAGGGCTGGAGTGATCAGTATGCCGCTGAGGCAGAGGCTATTGCGGAGAAGTAACATCTTGCTAAGAAGATAGCTGGTGCTCAGGCTTTCGTGAATGGTGCTGCTGAGAAGCAAGACCATCGGATTCCTCAAAGCCAGTAAGATCCCCCAAGGCACAGAATTCGGTGTAGTCCGAGGGTGTACATTTATATAGATCTTGACTCTTTATATCGTTGATAAAGATAAATCTGACACATTGACAAACACAGAAGGAAAGAAAAGCCTTCATTTGAAACGCAGTTCTTACTCTTAACCATACCTAGATACACCTTGCTCTTTATCGTTGACTGTTTTAGTCTCATTTGTGTATTATCGCATTGTCATCTCTTGTCTCCAAGAATACAACAAAGATTACCAAAGACCTGTGCTTCGAGTTGCTATTGTGTACTATTTTAGCTACAAGTCTTTTCTTTCAACCAACTTTTCTTACAATGGCCATTGAACTCGAATCAAAGACGATTTCTAACCTGACAAAAACATGGCAAATGACTTGGTAGAATAAAGGCCTTGTTGCTGTTTCCACGAGAACTGAAAATCTATATAATGCCCAAAATCATTCTAGTATCTGTTTCTCATTCAGCAATCCAACAGAGCACAGTACACCATCACCTCCGCAATGGGATACCATCCGACGTTGAACCAAGTAAATCAATCAAATTTGGCTGAGTACAATCCCTACATGATACATAGAAGCATGCTAACTTTTCTTTCCAATTAAATCTTGAGGCTTCTTATATTCCATTGATTGATCCGGTGGGATCTTTCTGCTGACTCGGTTTGGTAACTAGACATGTTCATTGGGTTGGGTAAACCCATACCCAACCCAACCCAACCCATAATGGGCTGGGTATGGGTCAGAAATTTTACCCAAAACCCATATGGGTTGGGTATGGGTTTGAAGTAAAACCCACAGCCCATAAACCCATCTTTTTGCCAAGACTTTTATTTCACGTGATATTTGTCACCTAGTTAGTACTAGATTGAGGCAAAAATTAGGCACTAAGGCACTAATTACCCTAATTTAGTTTAGGTTGAGGCGAAAATCAGGCATTAAGGCATCAAAAATACACATATGGGTATGGGTTTACCTTACCCCTGATGGGTTGGGTATGGGTATGAATTTTGACCCATACCCAACCCATGCACATGTCTAGTTTCGGTTGTAGTATCTCGTCCAGTGTCTCTATAGACGCGGAGAACAAATGATAGCCCTTCTCGCTTCGGGCGTACGCGGCGCAGGCCCTTAGGCTTATAGACCGTATATCTAGGCCTTCCAGGACAAAGGGGCGATCAGGCAGGTTTATAGGGCGGGTTTTCTTCGGGACATCATGCAGGGCTCGGATCTTCGGGGCCCTACTGGGGGTGTTACAGAACTTCTGGCAGTATAGGCTATTTAGCTCGAGGGTATGGTTCGCGAAATGAATACTAGGATCGTGGACCTTAAGCCAAGGCAGGCCTAGTTGTAACGGCGTGGGTTGCAAGAAGGCTGAGAGAGGCAATGGACTCTCTACATAAGCTGGCTGGCTGAACCAGCTGCCAGGGAAGCAGGGGTTCCCCGGATAAGCTAGTTAGAGATTCGCCACTTCCTGATGTATTTAACTCTCTGAGGTCTTTGGACTCTTGAAGGAGTTCAAGAGTTGTTCTTGTCCCCAATTTACCCTAGTGGAATCGAGCCCTATGGGATACCACACCCACACCTCCGTCCTCTGGTAGCCTTCTCATATTAGTTCTTCTCTTGTTTACGGTAGCCCAACCGCATTGGACTCAAACCCTTACACTAGTACAACAGGGTAGTGAGCGATTTTCGTGACGAGGAATAGGGCCTTCTTCTCGTAGTGGTTCTCTACCCTCATGTTCATTTGTACGAAATAGGTGATGTGGCCCTTCTCGGGCTCTCGGCCGTCGAAGGCCTCCAGGCGGATAGGTTCTTTCAGGGTTTCGAATATAAGGCTCTGGTCTCGGGCCCAATCTTCATCGACGAACCTCTTCCCTTCTGCACCACTATCTACTATAGTGTATGTAGGGACCTGGGTCTCTTTCTGGGTCAGGGTTATAGGCAGGATAAAAGCGTCGGCGCGGAGGTTCTCTTCTTCGATAGAGTCTCCCAGCATAGCTGCGGATAGGCGGAGCACGCGGTTGAGTTTCACCTGGTCGCGATTTAGGCCAGGCTCACTCCATTTGTTGGCTGGAGTACAGAGTAGTCAGAATCAGCAGATTCAGCGTAGGCAGCGGAGTCAGCCTGGGCGGGGTTCTCTATTCGGCTAGAATATAGGCGGGCAGGGGAACGGGGGCGGGTGTCAGGTAGCAGGCAGTCCCGGACTAGATGATCCTTGGATCCGCATCTGAAGCACTCCCCCCGGTCACGCTGGGTGAGCTTGGCCTTAGAGAGATCCATAGGTTCGCTAGGGCCTTGGGCGGGAGTCAGGGTCCTAGGTAGTATATTCGTTGTCGCGGCAGCTGCGTACGAGGTCCTTGCGATTTTCTCCCGGGGTGTACTACCTAAGGGCGTGGGTTGGCGGGCACGGTGTGTCTGTTGCTGGTGTTGGCGGAAGCGGTTATCGAGCGACTAAAGATGGGCTGTGTAGCTATGAAACTGGCGGGACGGAGCTGGGTTATGCAAGAGCATATCCTGGAGCTCGTTCGAGATAGCTTATGTCAGGAGGGGAGTCAGAGCTTCTTCGTGTAGTTCGCCCTCTAGGGCTAAACGCTGGAATTCGGATAGGAAGGTGTTAAAGTCGTTATTCTTCTGGCGGAGCTGGTATAAGCGGTTCTGGGCATTCTGGACTCTATCAGGGTCGCCGAAGGCCTTCTCGAGATATTCAAGCATTTGCGGGTAGTCTATAAACTGGGGAACTCCGTACGAGATCTTTGGCAGTACTAGCTCGTACGCTTTACCAGTGAGTCTCCCCGCGACATAAGTAAGTCTGACAGTAGCTGTCGGGAAACGGTCCTAGTTCGCGTTCATCTTGCCATGGATTTGCTGCGTAAAGCGGCGGAGGTCGCTGCGAGTTCCATCAAACTCTTTCGGGTCAGGGATTCTTTCACTAAGGGAGGCAGACCGGGGACCCAGGGTAGGAGTCGGTGCAAGTTCTCGCGTAGGGATATCTGCTAGGTTCTCAATACCTTGGGCAGGAGTGTTTTCGGTCGGGGGGGGGGGGGGGGGGGGGGGGTTCGTACGGCAGGCAGGGCGGAGTTCAGGATCTGATTTTTTTCGACTTCGAGCCCAACAATCTTGTCGTATAAGCTGTTGATGCGCTCCTCCTGATATCTAATAACGCCCTCCCTGCGGTGCCGAGTCTCCTCGCTTTCAGTCGCGGCTTGGCGGAGGGTTTGGTTATCTTTCTCAATTTCTTGAGAGTAGCCCTCCATATTCCGGAGGTACAGCACCTAGACGTCGGGGTGTTCTTGGACGTGAGCCAGGAATTCTTCAATAGAATCGGCGTTCAAGGGCGGTTCAGGACAGGGCATGCTGGCGGGCGGCAGCTCTAGTATAGGGTAGAAGCTACGTAGTGTCACGGGGCGGGCAGGTGAGTAGAATTATACTAGAACTGGACAGACAGTATTGCATTAACTGGCAGGCTAAGACGAAGACGTAGCTTGAAGAGCTACATTCAGACAAGGTTCTGAGTTTACATGAGGTTGCGGGTCACGTGGCCCGCACTATCTAATCAATCAGTAGTCGTCTGAGCTGGCACCGTGACATAAAAGTAAAGAAAAGAAAAGAAAAGAAAAGAAAAGAAATTTCCGAGACCAAAGTGGAAAATGCCCACTAAGACCTTTTCTATACTTGGGTGGGCTTTCCAACTTTTATCAGTCCTCAATATTGGTAGACTATAGCGAACCAATCACACTTTCCAGTTCCATTATCAGCTCTTTTACCCGAGTACCTAGACTTGTTTATTCAACCATTACTTATCTAGGTTCATAATACTCTATTTCTAGGGATGAAATCCCGCTTAAATACACACATTATGGATCCTGCTTACGTACAGCATAAACCCCGTATCGGACCTTTGACATTCCAACATCGTCTTTCGTTCAATCTTGAATTTTTCGGATCTTTGAAAGTCTCCTGAAGTTTGGATCCTTGATTGAGTGGATATTAAGCTAAATTAAGAAGCCTAATCTTGCACATCACAACTCGATATGGCCTAGAGACGATCGAGAAAGTGTAGGACCTAATAAGGAGCTTTATATAAGAAGAGCTACGTCACTCACCGTGATTTAGCCCATCGTCTACCTTGGGTTCTGTTAAGAGTTTGAAAGTATAAAAAGATAAGGGGCAGTGGATAAAATAAGGGGTAGTGGATATATAAATCCATTCCCCTCGGTGGGACTCAGAAGATGTTTCGAGAAAGTATTACCTAGGTACCAGAATATGGAATAGGCATATACAAGCATGGCCATTGATAATACACGACTATCTGTCTACCTGAAATGGGTAGATTCTTGGCTTCTACCATTTGATAACGACCTCACAAGTAACGATGACATTCTACCTTTTGATGAAATCATTACCATGTTTCGCGACGAAAATATCCATAAACTCCTTGACCAGCACACCCTAGATCAAGCCGTTACTAGCTTCAAAAGAAAGCTTCAGACCAAAGATATCATTCTCGGAGGCAGCGTCCCTCCATCTTGCGATGAAACCAACGTTCTCAGCCAAAATTACGATCCCCGGACAAATTGTAATTGTACTGGACTCTACCCACCACCCCTAGGTGTTAGTATAGAGTCGTTGGTTCAACTCAGCAAGTGCGAGGCAATCGGCAAAATGATGAAAGCGGCAGAGGTGGTCAATAAACATGGAGAAGAATGGAATATTCGTGACCTCTTCAGCGCCAAGAAACTTGAAGATGCTATGTTGGAATTAGCATTGGCCAACTCGGATCAAATACCCCTTCCTAATACTTGCTTTGGAACATTTGATAGAGTTCCTAAATTGCAAGCTCCTGACAGAAGGCCAAATCCTCATTGTGATACTGGTATTACTGCCTACAACCAACTATACCCCACCCATGAACAGGTGAAGCTTTGCGCGGACGCTAAATACTTCTTTGCGATGGCTTGTGGAGCTGGCTTCCTTGATGATGGCCTCCAGAGAGCCATAGCTGATTCAGGGAATGATGTCTTGATTGGAGATTACTGTGAGGCAGCAGATGAGAAGACACTTTCCTTACTGCAGGGTGTTGGAGGGGCAGCCATGGCCTTCCTGAAGTTCTGCAACCTTGCTGGTATTCTAACTGACTGGCAATTTGATAATCTTGTCGCTTCAACCATCCAATTTCGCGTTCTTGGGTACTTTCGTGACCATGCCCAACCAAGAATTCCTGCCGGCACATATGGTAGTCGTATGACCGGAATGAATGTTCATCGACATATTGATGTGGCCATATATATTGGTATTATGGCAGCATCAATAGCCACTGGCGAGGAAATATCCGAGAAAGATTATATGGAGCTTGCGGAAGTTTGTAGTCTCATCAACGACTTAATCGACTTTCGCAGCGATACAATGCGCAAGCAGAGAGAAAACACGGTCCTTAGAGGAATCCGAGGTTGCCTCTGCCAGTATCTCGATGGAATTATTGCTGATTGTCTGGAAAAGGTTTATAGAGCTGTTAAGTCCTCACGAATCAGCGCTATGGTGGTAATGAGCTTTTGCAACTGGGCTGTTATGGCTTCTCACCATAAATTGTTCGAATTGGTACTTGAAGTGCATGAGGTGGAAGACTATCCAAAATGTGAATATGCATCGCTGTCAGGAAGTAAATATCAAGACTTCCTTGAGATTCTGGAAGGATACGGCACCATCGGAGATGAAAAACCTCAAATTACGAGACCTCGAAAGGAGATGGACATATCATACCATTTGTATCGATCTTCTCCAAAGTCGCACTTGGCCTGGCTAGCTGATAGTACCCGCAGTCTCATGGACCCAGAAAATCTCAGAAAGATCCTGGATGTCGTTCATTTTGAGTGGCGCGGGCAAATTGGCGATGTAGAGTACTGTCCATAGCTTGGCGTGGCAATTTGGGCACCAAATCATTATCGAAGTCTTATATACCAGAGAAGAAACTATCATATTTCATACCTATATGTAGCTAGATCATACTAAGGACTTAAGTATTGTCGGTACACCGGTGGATTCAATAAGGTTGATGAGAGGCTAAGGCCCACTTCTAACACCTATTACAGGAAACGCTTTACGCCCCTATAATATCTTTGTATTCTTTTGAAGTGGTTGTAAAATCTGGGTTTTCATTCATAGTGAGGACTAGCTATTTATCGTATAAGTTGCTCTTCTGTCTGAGACGAATGTGTTCCATCGTCTAAGACAGAAGAGTCGGTAAAGACCGGACATCACTATTATAAATGCATATTGTTCAAGGTTGTCGTTTGCGATGCACTCTGAACAGGGATTCGTGATGTAGTCTAAACTGGGATGTCGTTTGTCCGATATTCCAACAATAATCTAACCTAATTAGGTTAGCATTATCACGTAGTTATCAGTAGAAACTAAATAAGGGATATCTGGACGGCGACCATAATCTGCAGTAAGATTGACGTCTGCATATAGAAATATGCAGTGAGATGGTCACCTGCAGATAATGAGAACCCAAGATGAGATGGTTGAAATGCGGGGAAGAAGCGGCAGGAAACTTCATAATGGGGTTTCCAATAAATCATGATTAACCTCTTTAGCTCGCCTATAAGGTTATGATCAATCACTCTATCGTGCGTAACTAATTCCTATAGTGAAATTTATCTACACAGTAAGGCATTAAAACTAGGACCTCAAGTAGTTAGTGGGGTGTACTGGACCAGTATTTTTAGCGCTAGTCTGAATTAGGCTGAATTTTGACCTCATATACGCAGAACTTGCAAACTTTGAAAACCTGTAGCTCAGCAACCACATATAATACATAAAAAATAATTACATATTCGGAATTTCCAGGCAATTATTTCCAAGATTGATATGAAAAATATCTGACAAACTTGTTTTTGGGGCTTAGTCAACATCAGCTTTTGCTTAATGGAGTTAGGTTAAGTGTGAGATTTTGACCCAACCCGACCCGATGCCCATGTCTACTTGCAATAGCACAGAAACTGGCGGGACTAGGAGGTCTGGCAAGACTTGGTGGGTTTTTTATCTTTCTATATGCGTTGATATGTTCAGTTCTCTTTGCTCACCTATCAGCAGTATAAATTCCAGAGTATATCGGGATTTGAGCCCGAGGCCTTGAACAGCTATGGTTCGAGAAGGTGGCCGACCCTTTAGACCTCATGGGCAATATAAATATCGACCTTGGGGAAGGTCAGCTTCTAGAAACTAGTAATTAAACCATCAAACAATCGGAACTTTTTCTTTCTCTATTCTTGACCATCCACAAACAATCTATTTGTCAAAATAACGGTCAATTTCTTATCTCTTATTGCGAGCCAAGAGTTTGCTTGGTGATAGGGCCAAGTGGCGCTCTAGTTAGCATATGTTTAAGTCGTGTGAAATTACGGAAAGAGATAAGAGAGAAGCAAGAGAAGGGCTTAGAGACTAATGATGAACTTCTAGATGTTTATCTCAACGCTCGAGGAAAGAAACCAGCTATCTTTTCTGAAGAAAGAGTTGTGAGGGTGACCTTCTCGACAATCCTTGTGGGATCAGACACCACTGGTATCAGCTTAGCGTGGACAATTTACTATTTATTGAAAAGTCCAGCCACCCTACAGTGCCTGAAGAAAGAGGTTGATCAGGCCTTCCAAGAAGGAATACTGGCCTATCCCCCGAGCTTCCAAAATTTATAAAAACTCCCATACATGGACGCTGTAATCAAAGAGGGCTTACGTTGCGCGATGCTAATTCAGATGAGTTGGATCGGGTTGTGCCTAAGGGAGGAATGGAAGTATCTGGCCACCAAATCCCAGAGGGAATCACAGTGGGGTGCCACGCAAGAGTTATCCATCTGGATAAGAGTGTATATGGCGAAGATGCTGTAGTGTTTCGCCCTGAACGATGGCTAGAAGCAGGCCAGGATCAGCAAAAGCTCATGGAACGCTGCGGCATATGGTTTGGAGCGGGCAAACGCATCTGTCTTGGCCAGCATTTGGCTCGTGCAAAAATCATGGAAATATTGGCAATGTTGCTGATGAAATTCGAGGTACGCCAGGGATACTTTTGATCTATCATCTATTAGAAACTGACCGCTGTCTTAAAGATTTCTGATAATGACCCCGGTGCGATAATGGTGTCCGGAGTAATGCTGTACGATACCCAACACATCCATACTATATACATGCAAAGCTCAGGTAGTGTTGGAATCAATGGAATCTGGACTACTGCAGTGAATGGATTCGGGAAGTGAATAGAACTAGTGGAATCGGGGCATATCCGATTCCATCGCGGGAACTTAGAATGAACACACCTCACCGCACAATTACTCCACGTATCAACGTAGTAGTAATAGTGCATCAAGATCCATGTGAACCGACAGGTAGCGTATAACTAGTTAGTTACATATTCCCAACAAATTTTTGCAAATCCACGGTTGGTTCGGACTTTCCTACTCAAAAACCCACATTTTGCCAAGCCCTGTCTTCCACATGATATAAATATAGTGCCGACTTTTATGGAGTTTGGGCGGTCAATAGAAACTTAAGTGGATGATTAATTAAAATTATTCATTAAAGCTGAAACCAAAATAAGTAGTGATACGGGGAACAGGGACGTCCTAGCTAGTCTGCGAACCTAGCCAAATCATGGAGTATAGTAGATGCAGTCAGAGTCCATCCTCTAGGAGCCATGTGGGAGAAAGTAAGGAGAACCAAGGGGTCAATAAGGTAAAGGTGATCTGATCTCATCTATCAACTGAATGCTTAAATACACAATCTCCACTAATATCAGGTGACCTAGTCTCCACTACAATAGGTAACAATAAGTCACGATATTAGACTTGGTAGGTCCTTTCCCACTGCCATATTTTCTGACATCATATCTAGCAGAACAGGAAGATCTAGACAAATTGATATCGATATTGGCGAGCACAGACTATGCATCATTGCGGAGTAAAAGTCACAGCCCACTGGGAATATTGGTGGCGCAGAAGAAGAAAGTGGACATCTCAAGGCTTCTGAGACAACTCAGGTAAGTTCTGAACCGCCTCTGTTCCAAGGTTTCCTTGAAATACTAGCTAATCCGAAACATTATATATTCCAAGGTTTTATTCATCTTTCGGCTTTTTGATGACAGACGAAACATGTGAACTCCTTTTGAAACTACCTATATACACTGTAAATCTTGAATCATGAACGGGGCTATATTTAGCAAGGCAGCCAGGTTTCTTAATTATGTACACGTAGGCTGTAGTATTATTCCGAAAGCATAGCCGATTCCTGCGAGATTGAAAAGAATTAGAATATAGTGGGGTAGATCTCCGGAATCTTGGTGCCTTAAGTACTTAAGGCTTACTACCTATTTTTAGTCGATCATCTTCCCCGTGTTTAAGCTCGAACCCATGGATCCTTATCTTTAACCTCTCCTTTCATATATTCCTTCTTAGAAATCCTTCACTTCTAGAACTTGGGCAAAAATGATTGATGAAAATTTGCCAAGTAAGTTGTTCTCTCGACTTACTCATTTTGACACGACGTCATTGCTTACCTCCACCAGCGTTCTTTCTCAAGACCAATCCTAAGACGCCTCAGCAGAATACGATATATCATAGTCATCATGGCAATGACCCTGAGCCAGCATATACTCTTCGTTCCCTCGACCCGACCGCCCCCTCGTCACAAAATCGCTACGGTGTTGCCCTTTACGACCCCTACGTCCCGGATATCGTATTTGGGGAAGTGGCCGTAGTTCCTGCATGGACCCAACCAAGCCTTTCAGCAGAGAATATTCGTGCCAATGGTGGCAACGTACCGCCTCCAGAACCTATCCTGCCAACGGAATTCACTATTAATCTCTACAATCCCGACCAGGAGATTGTCGTTCGCCACCAATCAAAGACATGGAACAAACCTGCGCAATGGATGTTTGAAATGCCGCAGCGTACATTTCGGGTTCCCTCATCTTCAAGACTTGATCGTACGCAGATTGACCCATCCATCTCAGACGTGACGCCGAAGCTTCGCTTCAGCTGGCGTAAGGATGGAAAGCTGTCAAAGGACATGTCATGTCTGTTGCATGGCAAGTCATCCAGTATCCCTGAGACAAAAAGCAAATCACGCGAGCCTGATATCACAGTGGCGCTTTTCCAAGGCTTGCGTGAGCTCACTCTTTACGAACCGAATCTCTACCGTGTTGAAATGGAAGATTTCAAGGGTCTAGAGGTTGTTCTATTACTAGCCGCTGTTGCTATCCGAGACATCTTCTTTGGCCCTGCGAAGGAGGCATTCCACATTGTTCCAGGCGGTCCGGCCTTGATCAACGGTCGACCGCAGACTGCGCCGCCGGGCCGAAAGAGCCCGGCTAATCAGACGTCGAAGTCGAGTCCACATTCAAAGCATCCACCAACAGGTTTGACCATTCAAACAGACCCAACCTCTCTGCATGATCCCGGACGGCAGACTCAGCTTGCACAGGAAGAAGCGCGTCGCACTGAGGAGCTTCTTGCATCCGAGAAACGAGCACAGGAACAGGCCCGGCGTCAGCAACAAGAAGATATTGACAAAGAGACCAAAAGGTTACAAGAGATCTACGGCCAAGAAGAGCAGAAAGCACGATTGCAGAACCCCAGCGATCCAGGATCTCCTGCACGGCCAAATCTACCACCCCGACAAAGTGGGCCGCCTCATCCATACCCCCACCAGTATTCACAGTCCCTCGCTCATCTCCCTCCCCAACCTACTCCCCAGCCTCCCTGGCAATCTCGCCCACAACATCCTCAGCGAGTACCCGTCCCTGCACAAAGCCATAGCCCATATCTTACCTCTCCCGGTGGATTGGATCCCCGAGCTCAATCGACTTCACATATCATGCCGTCCCACCCTACCCACTCTCATCCCCCACCTATTCGGCGCCAATCTATGGCAGGATTCAATCAACAGATTACTAGTAGCGGGGCTCTACAAGTATCGCCTCAGCCCACGCAGCAGCAACAACAACAACCGCAGCTGCAGCCTAAAAAAAGCAGTTTCTTTGGTTTTTCGCGTAACAAGGAGGAACCCCCCAGGAACCGATTGGACAAGAAGCGGAGTTCCATGTTTTTTTCATAGTGATACCCACCTGGCGTCTTCAGTTCTCTTTGCGTACATTTTGGGCGTTAATGCAACTAAAAATCAAGATCTTATCAGCCATGGCTGGATCTGAGGTCAATTTATCGTCTTTCAAACTTGATCTACATCTTTTAGTTATATTATTTTGGAGTGTAAGAGTACTACTACTGCATACTTCGGGATATGGCAGGTAAGGATGGGGCAATAAGGCAACGGGACAGGATGAGACTTCAGCAGCTTTGAAAATAACCAGTTTTATTCGGACAGCAAAGATTTTTTTTTCTAAGAAGGCCGAGTTGCCGGGGTAAGCTTGAGACGATGGCACGACTCCTCTTGGGGGTTGAAGCAAAGATACCCAGACGCAGAACAAGCAGTCGATTGTGAAAGTATGACTCCTGTCGAATGTAGAGCGAGTCCATTCGCGCTCACTCAAAAAAAGAGGAGACTTTAGAACAGCCAGGAAGCATGGCTTCTTTCAGGACTGACAATAAGATAAGAAGCTTAGGTTGTGCGAAGTCTGGCTCTAAAAGGACGGCATCCTTTGAAATGGCGGTACGACGTTCTTTGATGGAGAGTTAGGGGAAGTGGAAGCCACTAGCCAAGTGATGCAGCTCCTTTCGGGGCTGGAGATAAATTCCGTTGGAACATTAAACTTGGGGAGTACAAAACCCCTCAGGTCAGCTTTGGCTGCCTTCCGCTAGCTGAGAAGTTCGAATCGAAGTATGACACCTCTCTCGAGCCAACAAAGGAAAATCGATGAAAAGCGTGATAAATTGATCTCTTCCTTCGTACCACCCTTTTCATTCAGCTTTTTAAATCTCTAGTAAAGCTAACAATAGATTATCGATGCGTTTGATGCACTATTCCCTCGTCCAATCATAATCAACCCATTGAGCGGTAGTCAAGGCGTATTGAATCGTTCGCATTTGCTTCGACAAATCTTCATACCCAGGAATTAGTTCCAAAACCATATCCAGAAACTCTGGTGCGTGAGATCTCCGTATAGAGATCTCTTCAAAATCAAATCCTTCTGGATATATCCCAGAAAATCCCCAGTCAATAAGCCGGACTTTTCCATTCAAATCAAGAATCAGGTTGCGAGGCGCAATATCGAAATTTGTTAGAACCAGTTTATTAAAACGAAATTGTGGAGAGTCGGTAGGTGCTTGCTTGAAATTCTGGGTGATCTTAAGTCTTCGATTAAACCAGGCCTCAAGGTGCTCTGTTGAGTTAAATGGGCCATCCCCTGCATCGGTAAAAAACGTACCACGGGCAAAACATGTATAAGGACCTATTGGGCCGGGCAAAATAGGTCCTGGTATCTGATCTGGTAGCGAGATGGAGTGTAATATGTTGAGACTCGTGGCCACTTGAGAGGCGATATCCTTACGTTCACGCCGACTTAGGTCTTCCCAGCAATCCTGGACCAGTCTCCCGCTTACAAAGTCCATCCAAATCAGGCATTTATAACCATAGAAGCATTCTTTGATCTTCAACACGCGATGGATAGTAGGTACTCGGATTGATGGTTCAGCCTTAGCGATGATCTCAAGGATTCTGGCTTCACACGGTGATGAACCACTCCCACCTTTAAGGATCGACGATTCTGATAAGCGCGCAATTCGTGTTCCTTGGTAGCCATGAAGAACAGGCGCTGTTTTAAAGAGTTTAATCAAGGTTTCATCTGAAACTAGGGAGATGTCGAGGCCGTCTAGGGGAAATTTCTCTATAGACTAGAATGAAACGTTAGTCACTCGGGAATTAAACTTCAAGGAGTAAAGATTATCTTACATTGTTCAAATTAGAGGTTGCTGGCGGGCTAATGATCAAAAACCATATGATAGTCCAAAATAGGACAGCTGTAACCGTAAACGTGAAAAAGACCATCGAAAAGACGATTATTGGGACCTCGATGAAAAAAAATTCGAAGGCTGTCAAAGCGGACATAATATGTCGCTTTAGTACCTCTGTCTAGTGCTGGTCTGCCATTTTATGGTCGATGAAAAAGTATTAAAAGTCTATGCGGCGAGACTTAAACACCAGGTGAACAAACTCCAGATCGATTTGAGCCAGTGGAACAGATACCGGGCGAATCTCCATTGTACACTAGGCCCAGTATTTTCTACAGGACTGGGGTCTGTGGTAGAGTTGAGGAACGGCATTGAAAAGAGGTCAAGAGTTGAAGGATTTTGGAAATGATTGTTATAAGAAGGACATGAAAACAGTATTAAATATCCGAAATTGGTATAGTTTATTTTTTAAGGGTGGTTATTAGCTGATATTAATAAGTAGATCATTTAATGACAATTAGTTAATGACACCACATAATCTATATAATAATCAAATTATACTAAGAGATAACTTTCGACTGAAAAGTTGTGTAATATTCAGCTAAGATCATTATAAGAATGAACATGGCGATCTGAACTTTCCATTTAATTCGGGAACTAGCTACTATAAATATTTCACAATCTTATAGCCGGCTTCATCACTCATTGTATTACATAGCTATTAAGTTGTAGCTACAGATATATCAAGTTCTGTACCAGTCAAAGCTCCTGGTTGGCTGAGTACTGACTGCGAATTGGATCAGCCGGATTAATTATTCTTGGAATTATCGGCCTCACAGTAACGAACTAATATGCCTTTTGGGGATTTGACTTGATTGGATCAATACCTAGTGATGATCTGGATTCCTTATATGGATGTCATCATGTCACCGAATACGAATACTACTAAGCAAAAAACATTGACGAATATTATACGTATTCATCTGTTCGGTAACATTCTTGGACCATATTTTGTTTTTGTCTAATCATTATTGTAAAAAGAATGAAACAGACACAGAGCAAAGCTTTGACTTTCAAGGTTGATATCATGGTTACAACACTGCAAAACTTGAAGTGACCAGGCCTTCCAAATCACAAAAGAAAACTGCATGAAAACAATGGCCGACAGCACGTGAGGCCGTAGCAAGAGAATAATGAATCCAACTGCCTCAGGATGCTAGGGCCAGTGGAGGAAAAAGTGGCTTATTTTCGCAGTCTAACACTTGCACAGAGCCAAAGTCAGCAGCAAAAATTGCTCGCCAAAGTTTTGGCTCTTTTAGATTCAGTTAGCATGGAAGACCTGGATGGATGGACATGGAAGAACCAAATTCATGGCTTACGTTCTTACCGTTTGGTTTAGGGCAAGGGGGAGTGGTTCGACAGTCAATTATCAACCAGTCCTTCAAAGATCCATTTGCGATCCAGGGCCAGTATGTTCCTCCTGGGGAGAACCTATCGCAGTGTTCATTCAGACGATCGCCATTACAGAGGAGTTCCACGCCCCATTGGACTTGGGCGAACCTAAAATCGATTCTTCCTCTTCCACCCGAGGACCACTCGCTTGTCACATTCATGGCATATCCCAACACCTGGTGAGATGCCCGGTAAAACTCGTCTTGGAAAGCCGCTTCGTACGGCTTTACCATGGCGGCTGTGCCAATTCGGACTGCATTGGTGAAATTTCGTGGAGAAAATGACAATAGGATCTGTTGGCACAGCTTGTCCAGGGTGGGGAATCGGTCAATCGGGAAATCTTGTGTGGTACTCGTCCAGTAGTTTTCGACAAACCTAACTCGATGAGTATCAAAGTAATTCATGGAGGACTATACTACTCACTTTTCGTGAAGTCAAGTGGGGAAAACACAAACTATCTCACCACAAACGTCTAATGGCTCCGAATGAAGCCATCCGTTATAGTAGCATTCCCGGATTCCTTTGTTTTTAAGATCTTTTCTAATCTTCCCATCTCCCAAAACTTGGCGCAGTATTTTTACCGCCTTAGCGGAGGCGTATTCCTGTATCGGAAAAGACCGGCCGACTGCGGTATCACGGAGGTAAAGGCATTCCTCTCGTCGTCCAGAGTGTCAATTATATGGTCACTGCTCAGTATGAGCCCGGTATGCTTCAACTCGCTGTGATAAAACTATGACTATGATTAGTGTTGATGTAGAAAAATGGACTCGCAGTCTTCAAACAAGAGGAACTTACTTGAACAAGCATACTCAATACGCCATCGACAGCACCAGGATGACCCGAGGTTAAATCAAAGATGTACTTGCGAGCGGATTTATCTAGCCTTAACAGGGGAGTTCGGTACTGGTGATCAGGGCTGCAAAACTTATCCACAACATCCTCAAACTCATTATGGTTATAGAAAAGTGAAATTTTGGGAGAGAACCTGAGGAGTGACGGAGTGATGGAAACGCGTTGTTGAGCTCCGAGCAATGCCGGGGGGCTCCCTAAAGTGATGTCGTCGAGGCCAAACAGTGGGCTTCCGTAGGAAGTGAGAATGCAAATCTGGGGTCCGGTAGGGCTCAGGCTCTGCTTCTTCACCAAGCAGTACCATAGCTGTTCATCACTGAATGTCGTGTGTCCGTCATCAATAATGAGGACGTATTCTCCATCGGAGACGAAGGCGTGATCAAAATGGGTGTATCCTAGTCCTCGGGCCTCTTGGATGATCAGAGTCCTGTAATCTTCACTTGGGCTAAATTTTGGGCGACAGAATGTCACAACCGGGATATTCGATTCAAGGCAATGCTCTGTCAGAAGTGCGGCCAGTGTTGTTTTCCCTGATGCCGGAGTACCTCGTACGTGGATAACACGCGACTCTTGAAGAATTGCAGCAAGCTGCCGCACAGTCTCCGTTCGGGGTGATCGAAGTGGATTGGTCGCTATAGTTTCACGTTTAAGACCAAGATCTCAGGATTATAGAAACAGGGACAAACATACCCATTATGTTATCAAGGTCACCAGAGTTTGTATTGTCAGGATCACTGGTGAACCAGCGAAGGTATCTCTGAAGTAAATCCATTTGGAAATTTTGGATGGTAAGGATCAATATGAGTGCGAAAAGTAGCCAGGATAGGAAAGTACGTGGTTGTTGGCCGTGTAGTTCTTCTAGCTTTCCATGGTCGTATTATTGATACCGATCAATACACTACAACTAAAACTATTTAGGTAAGCAAGTAGTTCGGATGGTTACAGTAACGTGATTCTCAGTCGGGTCACAACAGAAAAATTCATCGCTAGTAACCCTCTGTTTTCAACCGCCTACAATGTCACTAATTCGCTCCCAACGAAGCCAAAGATTGGTTGATCAGGAGGGACGAATCGAATTAGCTATTAAAGCTATTTAAGATAGGCGATATTCCTCTATCGAACCACTTATATACTAAGACAGTAGCGCACATGGATATAATATTACGGCCACCTTTGATGATCCGTTACAATATCAAAACTTAGTTTTAAATCTATTATTAGATATAAGTAGGGAAATAATTTATTAGCTACTATAGTTAAGAGTTAGTTAAATAGTATGAAGAAGTAGAGAGTTGATGCCACCTTGGCCCATCTAGGAACAGGTAGCTTCTACGTTGAAATCTACAGCTATTTGAGGTTCTGT
Organism: Penicillium taxi; assembly: GCF_028828555.1. Taxonomy (NCBI): domain Eukaryota; kingdom Fungi; phylum Ascomycota; class Eurotiomycetes; order Eurotiales; family Aspergillaceae; genus Penicillium; species Penicillium taxi. Next base: position 2,409,285 of record NW_026643205.1, read on the forward strand.
GGAGATCTGTTGTTGTGCACCGATCATTGGCTGCACTATGCTCCACTCTCCTCTCCGCTTTATACAATCTCGAACATCGTGCAAGTCAATCTATAGACAGATAAACATCTCCAGCCAAAAGTGATCAAGGAATCCACTCTCCAGAAACTGCGGTCTTTTAGAACTCATGACCAGCAAAATCCGAAACGCCACCCCGTATTTGAAGTAGTCCATTGAAGTAGTCCATTGAAGAAGTCCATTGAAGAAGTCCATTGAAGAAGTCCATTGAAGAAGTCCATTGAAGAAGTCCGTTGAAAAGTCTGCTTAAAAAGTCCTTTGAAAAGATTCATAGAAACAGCCTTCTGTTTCAATTGATATCAGTAGTGTAGACCGTGTGTTGAACTCATACTTTGATGAGCTTGTTGAAATTAAAGAGTTGAAATTTCCCATAGGATATGCGCGCTATGCTTTGCAAATTGTGCGGTTTGTGTAGTAGGATCATTGAAGTTTACCGGTTCGCTCGTTATAGTATAAGCGAAAAGCTTAGCATAAGATTGATCAGTCGACGTGTCTCAGAAAAGAAAACCATAAATTATAAACTCACTTTCGAATGGAGAGATGGATATCAACTAGATAGGTTTTTTATGTTCAGAGAATAGTGGTAAGGTTCCTAGGTATATATGCGTTATCACCACTCAGCGCAATAGTCATCAACCGTGCCTGGAATTACATGACTGGAAGGTAATTGAATAAGAGTACTATTTGTCTATTTAATAAGAATATTTGATAATGAGTAAGAAATATTGTTAGTGTCGAGGGGGAAAATATATTGATTTTTCCCCCTCCCCTCCGCCAGTTTGGCCATCCTGTCGCTGTGAATTCATTGCAATAGGATGGCCACTCGATTTTAAACCCAATAGCTGACCCGGATATGCCCTTGGTTTGTTTCGCCCCTCCCCCCGTCCTGCATCTTATCATTTTGATGGTTTGTTTTAGATGGACAGGTAGGAAGGGGGGAGGGCGAATATCTTCACAACTGGCGACTTGCATTCGAAATTCGATCGGACTTGGAAACGATCACTGCAGGAGAGGGTCCTAGAAGAAATAATTAGTATGTGAGAAATAACGTGATAACCATTTGACATACCCGGAAGTGTTTCTGTGAGTTGTTGGCTCTTTCGAGTCGGGCCGCATAACGGTTTTCTTGTCGAAGGGCGCGAGTTCTCTCACGGCGTTCAGTAACAAGAATGGTTTCTTTTTCGGAATCCGTGACACCGATCATTCCTGTGCCGCCGTTGGCACGGGTGACAAGAGCACGATTGTGGTTGCGGCCACGAGGCTTTTCATCTTCCTCAATTTCTCCATTCTGAATGGCAAGCATGCGAGTAGCACGCTCTTCAGCGGTAGGGTAGTTGTGCAAATTCTGGCGATAGTATTTAGCCAGCGAGCGATGACCAACACTTCTGCCGGATGGCAAGTGAAGCTCGTATTCATCCTGGTAGATGAGTGGGGCTTTCCTGTGAGAGCTGCTTTCGTTGTCTTCGATGGAAGAAGCAGAGGTTTCGGTTTCCCAGCCAGCATCGTCGCCTTCAGATGTCTTAACAGCACCACTGTCGGGCATAGACTCGTCCTCATCCTCGTCCTCGTCTTCGTTATCTGAATAGGTGCTGCGGAAATCGTAGTACTGGCCAATTTCAACCTGCTCCTCATCGGCTTCGAATGCGATCATACAATGGCCCTTATCGCGCATGTGGGTCCGGGCGCCGTCGGCATTGTTTCGTACGGCGTGACAGTAGAGACATTCGTGGTTTTCGGAGATTTTGCGGAATAGATAGTGGACCAGGCCCTCCAGATCGGCCAAGTAGGTTTGTTCTGGGATAAACATTCCGTGTACCTTGTACATGTGATCAACGTTGGCGTTGATATCAGTGGATTCAGTCCGGCAGAAGAGACACTGAGATGAGGAGAAATCATTTTGGGTGGGGGCGGTTTCCATATCTTCGTCCTCATCCTCTTCTTCGTTGATCGTAGTGGCATTAAGACCATCGATGACCTTGGAAACATCACCATCATGCGATTTGCCGACAGGATCGCCAATAGAGAATGCCGAGCTGATGACCGAGGCGCTGTCGCCTTCCTTATTCAGACGAGCCTCGCGCTGCTTGTGCTTCGAGCTCTTGATGTGGTTCTGATAGGAGTTCTCGCTGTAAAATGCTTTTTGGCAAGCGTGACAGGTTTTCTCATAGGAGGCCTTGGCGGCAGCCTCAGTGGACGTGGCCTTGGCAGCAATAACCTTCTCATTGAAGGTTTCCAAAGAAACAGGTGGCAGAGAGGCGATGCGGCGCTTCATGTTGTATAAATGCCAGTCCTTGCGCATATGATCTCTCTGTGCATCGCTTCGATGGAACGCAACAAGACAGGTGTTGCAGGTGTATGGGAGGTTTGAAGTCGACGACATGGTGGGCTTATCGTCAAATATCGTGAATGTAGAAATGATGTGAAATTTCTCGGGATCAAAAGTCGTAAACGTTGAAGACGTGGAAGATTGATCGTGAGAAAAAAAAAGTCAGGTGGACCGAAGACTTATCGCGGGGTAAGTTTGGGTTTTTTTTTTTTTTTTGCGATAATATCGTTTGCTTACTCAATCAGGTGATCTGCTGAGCGATGAAAGGGCTCAAAAAACCAAGATACCAGAATACCAGATATCGTTGGCGACTTCTAGGATGTCGACGCTTATCTTTCAAATCGCACAGAGGATGACGCTTTGCCGTTTTCTTTCACGCTAAACCCGAAGTAGTGTAGGTCACGTGGTAAGCGCATCAATACGGCAATCTCCGAAGGAAACAGCTAAGGTACTGTAGAGGCTGCGAACTGTGCAGATGGCCGAATATAAGGGAACATAATCGTATTCGGATGGGATGAGTATGAGATCAATACATGCTGCGTCACAACGTCCATAAACTGCAAATCATGAGAAGTGACGGAAAATTGATAGACCGAGGCTGATATCATGAACGAGGATGTCGGATGAGTTTGGCTTGCCATTGAAGTGGCGAGCAGGGCAAATATACCACTGACCAGGTGGTATTCTTCGCAACTCTATTAAACTTGTCTATGACTATCAGCAGCTTGCTAGCCGAAACTAGGGATCCTAGAGATGTCGGACAAGTAGTGAATCGAGGCTGATAACATGAAAAAGGACAGTGATGGAGTTTGCATTGCCATTGAAGCGGCAAGCAGGCGAATATACCACTGACTAGGTGGTGTTATTCGCAAACTCTCTCAGACATGTTCATGAGTATCAGCCTCTGCTAGCCGGGATGCGAAATCCACACGACACTAGCGATACATTTATCTTGGGAGATGCTGGAGAAGAAGGAGCGAGAGTAGGCCAGCCGGGAAACAAAATCCGCACGATACTGGCGGTGTATCGAGGCTAATCACATGGATAGGGACGTCGAGTGAGTTGAGCTTGGTCATTAAAGCAGCCAAGCCGAGCGAATAACACTGACCAGGTGGTGTTGTTCGCAAACTCTATCAGTCGTGTCCGTGCCTATTAACCTCGCTAGTCGGGATGCGAAATCCACACGACACTAGCGATACATTTATATCGGGAGATGCTGGAGAAGAAGGAGCGAGAATAGGCCAGCCGGGAAACAAAATCCGCACGATACTGGCGATGTATCGAGGCTAATCGCATGGACAGGGACGTCAAGTGAGTTGAGCTTGGCTGTTGAAGCAGCCAAGCTGAGCGAATACCACTGACCAGGTGGTGTTGTTCGCGAACTCTGTCAGACGTGTCCATGCCTATTAACCTCGCTAGTCGGGATGCGAAATCCACACGACACTAGCGATACATTTATATCGGGAGATGCTGGAGAAGAAGGAGCGAGAGTAGGCCAGTCGGGAAACAAAATCCGCACGATACTGGCCAGAAGCGAAGAAGGATGGCAGCGAGTCCATAGATCCCCAAGGAGAGATACGTCTTCAACAACAACCTAACCCCCACCCATGCTTCCAAGAGGTCATGTTGTTATAGCTGGGGAGGGTATCGGAGTCGGAGTCGATGGGGGAGCATAGGCTGGAGTAGGCAGATGTGGCAAGGTGGAGGCTGTACTGAACCTTACAGGCCACCCATCAATCTGCAAAGGTCTTCCATCGGGTTGCCGTCTCCTTCGCGCGCATCCCACATCGCCTTCAGCTTCTCATAGGCATCTGACCAAAGCTTTCTTGTCTCCTCGTGCTCCTCGGTCTCCCTCTTAAGCTCGTTCTTGAGCATCTTGGTCTCCTTGAGATATTTCTGCCTCAATTCACCCCGCATGTTCTTTATCTCGTTGACATGTTTCTCCTTTAAGCTGGAGATCAGAGGTCGTAATTGGATACTCTTCTCTGTATCCAATCTTTCCTGGCATTCCTTTGCCATCTTCTTCAGCTCGGCAGCGTGGTCAGAGTTCAGGCTGTCAAGACGAGTCACGGATTCTGCATGCATAATCCCTTTCTCTCTTTCCAAGTCAGCCTGGTACTTCTTCTCATCACTGCCTCGCTGGGCCTTCAGCTCTGCCGCATGCTTGGACTCCAGGCTAGCAATGTGAGTCATAGCTTGATCGTAGATCAGCTGCTTCTCTCTTGCTAGCGTGGCCTGAAAGTCCTTTAGCAAGCTTTCACGTATGCTCGCTACCTCGGTAGTCTGCCCAGTCGAGAGCTGAATCCGCTGCGCCTCCAGCTTGGCGGCGTGTTCGGTGCAGAGCTGAGCATACTTGCCCTCTAGCTCTGTGGTCTGCTTGGCGGCCTGCTTGGCGGCATGGTCGGTCGAGAGCTTCACACGCTGAGCCTCCGCGTAAGCAGCGGTCAAGTCGTGAGTAATCAATGCGTGGGCCTTGCGAAGTCTGATATTCTCCACACGAAGCTTAGACAGCTCATTGCCACACGGCAATGCAAGCTTCTGCCGCACGCACTTCTTGCCCAACTTGCTGGCCGGGAGGGAGAGCAAGCGCGATTTGAGCTTTCGGGTGGTCGCGCGGTTGATACGGCTATAAATAATGCATTATTAGCAGGGCTTAATCAACAAAAAGATTTATTTATTATTTTGACTTACCACTTGAGGTCGGAAGTGCCGTGGGGAATGAAGCCTTCATGATGTCCCATCAGGTTGATGGGATCGAAGAATTGGGGGGCGTCGGTCATCACCATGTCTTCTGAATCTCCCATCATCTCGATGGCATCGAAAGACTGAGGGGCGTCGGTCATCACCACGTCTTCGGGTTCTCCCATCAACTCGACGGCATCGAAGAATTGATCGGTCATGGTCTCATCTTCGGGGTCTGCCATCAAGCCAATGGGATCGAAGCATTGTTGGAAGGGGTAGGAAGAGTATAAACCTTCCATATCTACTGATTTCTTATTGCTTTGGTGATCAGGAGCGAAAAGAAAAAAAAATCAACGTAATGGGGCAAGGAAAAAAGTGGGAGGGGAAGAAGTTGACTTGGATTTCAAATCTGTGTACGCCGCCTGTCAAATATTTTTTTCGTGGGTGAGCTGAATGATCTCATTTCAAGCTACTGCCTGGTTAAACCAGCGCTGTCTCGTCTTAATCTCCTTGTTCTGTCTGTCTACATCCCATCTATCTCATAATATCTTATGTATTTTCTATCTAGTATCTGTTATATGCTACTAGCTCCTCGATACTACAATGCTATATTATTTGTTGGCCAATTGACTACTTGCCCTGATCAGATCAAATATAGCTTTTGGTAACTGTATTGACCCTGTTTACAATCCCTCCCACGTCAGTCTGAACTGTTGTAAATTACATTTTATGTTAACCATTTTAATTTAAATGTCTACAAAGATTGAAGAACGCCTGTTTTTGGAAAAGAGCATTTTGAAATATCAGAGATATGAATGTTTTCTTTAAAATCTAGAAAATGCTCTCCTGAACCAACATGTGTGTGTATGGATTATCATTATTCTGAAGATTCTGAATAAGTTAAAGCAAACACTAGACCATCAACAACTCTAGGATAGAACTTGAAGATAATTCCTCAATTATATTAACTCATTCACGCCACATCATTATAATGGAACAAATATTACAATGAATATATTAATATGAGGTCTATAGTTTAAGCTTCGTCATGATCTAAAGCCATGTGGATCTTGCCGCACATGGTGATCTCTTGGCAACAGAAATGACCTCATATCAACACAACTCGTGCGTGAGTCGTGAATGCCCAGCACGTAGGTAATTGCTCAGCATTTTAACTTTCATCGCTGATTTAATACTTATCTATTTTCTAGCTTTGGTATCGCTCAAAAGTTGGAGTATTTCAAGTTGCAATTGTAGTAGAATTTAGCCAGATATCAATGCTCAATCACTACAGCTCGCTGGTCATGAACACGATCTTAATTGCTCTAGGGCTCCGATTATTCCACCTGAGCAAAGTTTCAGCTGTTATTTAATTTCTTCGGTAAAGCTTTGACAAGCCTCTCCCAATACTGACTCTTCTCTTTGATTATGAAGAGATTTATTGTTCAAGTCCCCTGTATATGTACAAATCGTACTGTCACGGTGCATTAACAAGGCCACCAGTGAACATATGGCGAGGAGATTGATGAATCTTCAAAACAATACCTAGGTCGTTGATATATAAATGTTAAATAATCTCCTAGCTCACTCCGGGAGGGATAAAACCATACCTAAGTAGGTATCGATCTACAATTAACTCGTCTGCTGGTAAAATTATATTGACCATCATCTTCCTAGAGTCACAGGTAGATCTCGGGATCTACAGACCTCGGGAGCTACTTGTGCACATCATACCTGGATGGAAAGAGTTGATTTTATATAACCCCTACCTAGTTATCAATCGAAACAGCGCTAAGTCTATTTGAATATTGGGTGATCAAGGCAAAGCTTTGCGCCAATTCACATGATAGGTTTATGCTAGAATCTATTTTTATTCGGGTGCCCATTGTAATACATAAGTGACTCCTTTTCTCACGAGTTAAAAATCTATTACTTTTTTCCACTCATCTCACTAAGAGTACACATATCTTATCAACTCTTCCATGCCTCCTGTCACTCGATCCGCTACACACGCCGCAGTATCCAAAATTACAACACCGTTAAGATGTGTATCTCAACATGAGAAATTGATATAATGGCTATCAGTTAAAGATTATAACCGATGATAGCACATTGTTCTATCTTTTACAAGAACTCCTTCAATATAAAGGGCACACTCAAATTGCGCGAGCTCGTCCACAGGAGCTAAATGGCATTGAGTGGATAGTTATCGGTGAGGTGTTATAAATTAAGACGCTATAATAGTATATATCTGATATATAATAGAATGGGAAAAGAGTGAAGCAAGAGAACACTTTCTCATATCAGGGCTATCTCTAAGATTGACACAAGCTCTTGACCCACACCAAGAACTCATCTGGTTAATCGGTCCTTCAGACTATTATGACCCAGTAATTAACGATCACTATCACGGGAAATATATCAAACCGCTCCATGAGGTCTTCACTGTCTACTTTCCAATAGATATAAATAGTGCTACTATATTATCTTTGGAAAACCTTGACAAACTACCAGTCAGGCGGTGCTTGAACAACGATGATATAGAACATCTAGAATTGGACATATCAGGGCTAATTTCCCAGAGCTGTGGATGGATAGAGGGTCAAGTTGAATACCATGGGCAGGCTGCTCAGCGCTTAGTCTATTTTTTTAGTTTTAAGGGTGAAGAGTGGAAGCGATGCTTTAAAGAGATAAAATGGAGCTCTGATGGACAAACAGATTGGGAGCATTTTCTTGAAGATTTGGAAAAACATGGCATGATAGGATTTGATTCCCAGCATGCTCAGTTCAAATTTATTAGGGAAGGTATGTCAGAGAATCCGCCTCAATCGCCACGTGCTTGGTCTTGGCCTGGTGTAGACGAGTTTGCGGAAATGAATGAGCGAATTTTAAACGGAGATGAGGTTGGAGATTTATAAAGAATTGTCAATTGACTATAACTGAGCACCAAATACCATTGACAAAGTGTTGCACGTTCGATAGCAATTTTCTGGAAACTCATATTTCAAGTTCAAAATCAAGCATCCTATCACAGTGGGCGAGGGTTGACTACCCATTGATCACCTGTTATAGCCCTGTAATTATCTTACAAAAAATACTAATAAATCCAAGTAAAATCCAGTCACCAAATGAATTTTGGACCAGTATCTTATATTCTCCTAACGAGTACCTATATCATAGCCCTTAAATACTTGATCCTCGAGATTTTCACCTTATCTGTGAGCTTATCTGCCGGTTTCGGTGCCAAGAAGTCTGACCCAGACCCGCACCAAAAACCCACCTTTTTTTCGAGTGACTCAACCTCTCTCTCTACTTTCCTCGTACAAGTCCTCAAATTCCTCTACTTTGATTATTCAGAACTCTCAAAATGTCCAAGGGAAAGGTTAGTTATCAATTGACACAGTTACAATTGTCATATCCAATCTCGTCCTCCCCCTCCACACAATCGTCAAGCTCAACTCAACTGACCCATTGTTGCTCATAGGTTTGCCTAGCTTACTCCGGTGGCCTCGACACCAGCTGTATCCGTACGCCTCTCCCGATTCCCTCGATATCCTCATACAACTCCAGTTGCTGATCCTTATTTACAGTCAAATACTTGATTGAGGAGGGCTATGAGGTTGTCTGCTTCAGTAAGTCTTTTCTTGTGACTCGAGAAATTCAGTAGAAGAAAAAATTGCTAACCTTTTGTATAGTGGCCGATGTTGGCCAGGAAGGTACAGTTGGATTTATCTTTGAAAATGCGACATTTTACTAAATGGCAACCATAGAGGACTTCGAAGCCGCCCGCGAGAAGGCCCTGAAGATCGGTGCCCTCAAGTGCGAGATCGTTGATCTCCGCCGTGAGTTCATTGAGGAACTTTGCTTCCCTGCCATTGCTTGCAATGCTGTCTACGAGAATGTGTATCTGCTTGGTATATATCGCTCTATCGATGTCCCATGATTTCTTGGTTTTGACAGACGTACAGGAACCTCCCTCGCCCGTCCCGTGATCGCCCGGGCTCAGATTGACGTTGCTAACGTATGTTGAATATTCTTTTGGTCGAAGATTGGAGTGTTTACTGATTACAAATAGCGTGAGGGATGCTTCGCTGTTTCCCACGGCTGCACCGGTAAGGGAAATGACCAGGTTCGCTTTGAGCTTGCTTTCTATGCCTTGCAGCCCAAGATCAAGGTCTTGGCTCCGTGGCGCGACCCTGTTTTCTACGAGCGTTTCGCCGGCCGCAACGATCTCCTTGCCTACGCCGCTGAGAAGGGAATTCCTGTTACCTCCACCAAGTCCAAGCCCTGGAGCATGGACGAGAACCTGGCCCACTGCTCTTACGAGGCCGGTATTCTCGAGGACCCTGATACTACTCCTCCTTCCGACATGTGGAAGTTGACTCAGGATCCTTTGGCTGCCCCTGACAAGCCCGAGGACTTCACTCTGTTCTTCGAGAAGGGTCTCCCTGTCAAGCTCGAGTACACCGAGAATGGCCAACAGAAGACTGTCACCGACTCCGTTGACCTCTTCCTGACTGCTAACACCATTGCTCGCCGCCACGGTGTTGGCCGTATTGATATCGTATGTGACTTCCAACAAGACCAGAGAAGCAAGTACTAACCTAAACTAGGTTGAGAACCGTTTCATTGGTATCAAGTCTCGTGGTTGCTACGAGACCCCTGGTCTTACCTGCTTGCGCTCCGCCCACATGTGAGTTCCATGTCCCCATCGTATTGGTCTTTCAGTAACTAACTCAGTTTAGTGACCTTGAGGGTCTTGTGATGGACCGTGAGGTTCGTGCTCTGCGTGACCAGTTCGTCACCTTCAACTACTCTAAGGTTAGTTTCTCCCCTTCTCAACTAAACGGCCCTCCTAATCTAACGTCACCACAGCTCCTGTACAACGGTCTGTACTTCTCCCCCGAGCGTGAGTTCCTTGAGGAGTCCATCACCGCTTCCCAAAAGACCATCAACGGCCAGGTCCGTTGCCGTGTCTACAAGGGCAGCTTCTCTGTTCTCGGTCGCTCTTCCGAGACTTCCAAGCTTTACGACGCAACCGAGTCCAGCATGGACGAGATTGGTGACTTCGCTCCCGCTGAGACCAGCGGCTTCATCAGTGTGTCTGCTATCCGTCTCAAGAAGTACGGCCAGATGAAGGCTGCCGCTGGCGAGAGGCTGTAAATTTCTAGAACAACAAGTCTAGATCTTCTTTCCTCTTGTGGGCCAGATTGGAGAGCCACATGCTGAGCGTCCCTGGCTCTCATTGAGAAAAAACGACGGACCCTTTTTTACGCTTCTACCACCACCGATGTATATTTGATGTGGGTCCTCGCGTTGAATGATTGTATAATGAATTAAGTAGAAAAAATTACCATTTCCAGATTCGTACCAACTCTTCGAAAAGGTAGATTCTTTGATCCGAAATAGGTATGCTCAGGTGCATATGTAGAGGACATTTGGAATAGATTATTGAACTATAACTATAAATAGCTACCTACGTAGCTCCCGATGCCCTACAAATCTGCTATATGTCGCAGGTTGGTATTTTGGTATTTAAACTGTTGTTTCTTTCCAAAAGTCAGCATTCGAACCTTGCAAGATAACCTACATGTCGACCAATGACGTACCGTTCCAAGCGTCCAATGCAGCCTTCTCTGCATCCCACCCCCACAGGAATGTCTGGGTATCACGATCAGCCCATTTATCTGGGCTATTGCCGGTAGCAGATGCCTTGAACTGCTCATCACGTGCAACCTGCTCTGGTCCATCAGGCAAGTGCAAAGTGACGCGATTCTCCGAACCAGAAGCCTGCACCGTCTCTGCACGCTGCTTGCGAGACTGTTCGTATATTTGCAGCGCACGAGGGATCTCATTCTTAGAAGTGATTGTCGACAAAAGGACAGCTAGGGCAGCTGCATCCTCGACTGCCTGTGCTGCACCTTGAGCAACATAAGGGCTGAAAACTGTTAGTATCGTGCAGGAAAAAAGGATCACTAATTTTTGACTTACAGCATAGGGTGGCAAGCGTCACCAATCAGAGCTACTGATCCACGAATCCAGGTTTTGAGGGGCAGGTGCAGACACAACTTCCACTCCAAGACCTCGTCATCCTGCACCAAGTTAAGCAGCTTCTGCAGCTTCGGGTCCCATCCCTTGTAGTTGTCGAGCATGGTCTGCTTCGAGCCCTTAGTGGTCCATGACTCCTCGGCATCTTTGCTGTCTGGGTGAAGAAGAACAACGTTGTACAGCTCATAGTTCCGAACAGGGTACGCAATAATGTGGCGACCAGGTCCCAGCCAGCGAGTTGCCTGAGGCTCATCGATAAGCGCCTTCAGCTCAGGATCTTGCTCCATCACGGAGCGAGGCAGAAGCATTCTGTACGCAGCATCACCAGTAGGAATGGCCTTGGATGTCGGGTCATTCAATAGCTGGCTCCGGATGTTGGACTTGACGCCATCAGCACCGATAATAATGTCTCCACGAACGATTGTGCCGTTAGCTAATGTGACGGTGGCTGCATCAAAGTCGACACTTTCCACGTGGGAGTTTGTTCGCAGCTCTACATTCTCCAACGCTGTTGCCTTTGCAATTAGGGCATTGTGCAAGTCAGCTCGATGGATGACAATTTGCTTGCCGAAGCTCCTGTTAACGGGCATTGTGGCTAGGAGCTCGCCGTTTTCCCATCGTCGAACATAGATATTCTCCAAGGCGACACCTTGCTTGTACATTAATTCCGAAACATCCCACCCTGCGTCCTTGTTAGTGTCGATCCACGCACTTCTTTCTCAATGCGACTCACTGTCGAAAAGACGCAGCATGTTAGGAGAAATTTGGATTCCAGCTCCAACCTCCAAGAGCTTCATGACATTTTAGTAGGTGTTCTCTAGATCCTGAATTGGATTGGCTTGACATACTTTCGGGGCGGACTCAAGGATCACGACGCGGTGGCCACGCAAACCAAAAGTCAAGGCTGCTGCTACGCCGCCAATGCCTAAACAAAAAGAAACCAATTGAGTACATAGCCCTGACGATTAACAGGAAATCCAAATCATACCGGCACTGTTCAATGTTAGCAACGTGGTTCTATCTCATAAAAGGGGACTCATACCCGACGATGACCACATCGAGAGGCAAATTTGCTTGTGGAGTAGCCATAATGATGATTTCTGATCGAAGAAACAAATTGTTTGAACGGAAACCTTAAAAGAAGGGCTGCAGATGTGATTCTTTTAAAGACGAGACTCCTTTAAGTGCAGTGGCTAACATTACAGAAAAATATTTCCAAAGTTAATCCGCTTGCCGCTCCACCCGTTGTTTCGACTCCATCTTCCTTTTATTTTTATCCGGAACCCTTCTTACTACATCATTGATCTTCATCGGTGGTTGATTATTAGCTTCTCCGCATCTACTAAATGCAGAATACAGAATAACTACGATTGCTACTCGTACTCTTACTTCTACATGAGCCTTTGCCGTCGACTTTGGCTTAGGAGCTAAGCCAAGGCAGATTTTGGCTAACTGGACTCTTTGAGGGGCCATCATGGCATGCGATCAAAGTATCCATTGGCGATATTCCGGTGTCTCGATTGTATAAAAAGGAAGATGTTCGGTAATCGAGTATAACGATCTAACTGCCGTGGGGCAATGGAGTTTAATTCTCACGTATGATCATTGATCTATTAGAACTGAAAGGATTTGAATGAAATATGTGGACTTTTTAAGCCCTCTCGGCAGTGCTCCTCATTGGTTGTTGTTCTATTCTTTGGGTGAACCGATATAGGATGCCCGGCTATTCCATCTTCTTTCATCTGCCGAATTTGATCCATCCCACCTACGACAGTTAAGAAGCAATCACGGTCGCATACTTACTAAGTTGGTTGTAGGCACGATTTACGTTTACGACTACGGCAATTTCGGTCTTGCTTCATTGCCGGTCAACAGGTACAGAATCGAGATCGTTTTGTATTTATTTGAAACTGCAAGGAGCATGATTTGATGTGTAGATTTGAGATATACTTCTATCTCTAACTACCGAACTATCTCCGCAGCAGAACAACTTCCCGTGAAATTGAAAGCCGAAATGTTGACGTTAACGTGCTGGCGGGCTGGCGTGCTATAGGGTGGTCATGACACTATACTCTGTGACGTCTCCTTTGACTTGTTCCACTGTTGACATTGGCCGCAAAGAGATCAGTGGGTTCCACTATCTCGATATCGAAATCACAGTGTTTACTTTGTTTGTAAACCAGCCGCCAGTCATAATGGCCATATATGCCGTGTATACCATTTGGTCGAAAGTGAGCCTCATAAACTCCAACGCGTTCAAGCTCAAAAAAAGTGAACACATTGAGCTAAAAGACTCTTTCGCATTGCCTCACCGGGCATCATACGTTGATCTTCATCCTCATGATCGATAAAAATGAGCTATGAGGTGCTAGCTCATGGTATCGCCCCATCTCATGAACAACTGCATTGGAGTTGGCGATCAGTCATCGGATGTAAGGTTCCGTAGATATCACTAGTGAGCATATGGCTTGCTCTGGATATTAATATTGCCGAGAATAAGATCCATGAGTCTTTACGATCGGTCAAAAGCAGCTTGGCAATCACCAAGATATAGCATGTGGAATCCAGATGACTAAATCTTGACCAACCCAGAGAACAGGGAATATATCAGAGCTGATATCTGCATTCTAGGCCTGGACCCATAAATCCGGAGGGGTCTCATATGCTAGTGACTTTAAGCCACCAAGCTCCTGGGATATTTGATGAGAAACAGCCACAAAGGAATAATTGATCTTGATAGTATCTCAGCTGCTAAATAAATATATCTTCTTCGAAATAAGCTCGCATTCCGTATTTGGCATGACGTTTGTGGGTTGAGATGAAGTTACAAGCATGATCCTGGATAAATAAGAAATGGTATTTTGCCAATACAAGCAATAATGCAGACGCCAACGAGAAAACAAATCCCAGGCTCCGTCTCAGTTATTACCGGTCCAGTAATATGTCTACAAATCAGCCCAAGTACTCTGTATACATGTGTCTATATATAGGAAGGCCTTTGAACAATTTCGAGGTTCTAGAACTGACAAGCCCTGGAGACGTCCACAGGTGTTATCAGCGTTAAACTGACTTGTCACTTTGCAAGGTTGATGTGACTTATCACCCTGTCATCAAATCATCTTTCTGGTCCCTGTTTTGTAATGAATTGTTAAAGGTTTCACCTCGGTAAAAAGTAAAAGCAATACGGCTATTGATAAGAATGCTCAATAGTGAAACTAAAGTCCAATTTTCAAGTTCGTAGAATCCGTATCTCAGATAAATTATGCATATGATACTCCGCAGATGTTATATTAGTTACCAACGATGTATCTTAAATAGGTAGAACCTATTATGATATCGAACAGCTTGCAACAGTATTGATAATTGATATCTCGAACCTTGGAAAGTTTAGTGGGTACTGAATTTAGTTCAAAGTTACATATTCTGCATTCTATAATGTAAAAGAACCAAGTCTTTCACGTTTCCTTTGGCTCTTACAAAAAGCTTCAAGAATCTGAATCCATGAAGAGCTACAAAAGAGAAGAGAAAAAAATTATATCGATTGCATTGAAATACATCAGGTCCCAATTTCCATTGCTGAAGAGTACATAGGAAATCGTATTCCTTCCAAATACATCAAAATAAGAGTAAAGCTCACTGTTCGTCGTCCGTTGATGAACCACCCAAGGCATATTATTATTAAATGGTGAGATTCTGCAAGAGAAACCGCTTGGCTAGCCCGTCACGGCTTCTCTTGATAATATGTGCTCATGCGGTACTTTGACTCCCCATCATAGGGAGACAAATCCTGCAATGCCTGCAGTCCTTCCCTATCGATAGTAGCACGGATATCCATACTTCGAGGAGTGAATCTGCATTCGAACGGGTTGGGTCTCATATTGAGGCCATTACTAGAACAAGCCCCTCCAATTAGTCCACTATAACAGTCGGAGCAAAGACTAAAGGATAGCAACTTACGTGTAATCAAAAATATCCACTGGAATCTGGTTTCCTTGAGCATCTAATGCCTTTTCGATGCGGAATCCCCAAAGTAAGCGTGCAATCGTTATGAATGTTCCCTGTTCAGCTAGCCCTTGGCCACTGCACACTCGTCTTCCCCAGCCGAATGTCATATACCCCTTCTCTCCTGGGAAAGGTCGCTGGTCAGGACTTCCAGCAATATATCGATCTGGATTGAAGCGGTCTGCCTCGGGAAAATCACGCTCATTGCGATGAATAGCCCATATATTTCCCTGAACCCATGTTCCTTGTGGAATCAACAACCCCTAGATCCTTGTCAGTGAATCGAGATGGTATACAATGATACTGTAAAGGATTTTACCTTGTAGTAATCGTCCTTAATAGGCGCGTGCGGCTGCCCTCCGATAATGGCAACCGATCTCCACCGTAGAACCTCTTTCATGAATGCTTTCACATATGGAAGGTCGGGCTCATCTTGAAATTTTGGGCTCCGATGTGGACCTACCACACGATCGAGCTCCTCCCACGCCTTTGGCAATACCTCCGGGAAAGCACAACAAGCCAGAACAAATGTCACAAGCGTCGAGCTTGAAGTGTCACTCCCCGCTCCGAAGAGATTTCCAGACAGTGATGATATCTCCATTTGGGAGAGACCATGTTTTGCTGCTTCTTCAAATATCCTCTTTGAATAGTTCGGTTCGGAACTTCTGGCAGCTTCTTCCGTCAATGCATAAAAGAAGGGTCTGCCGCTTCCTCCTTTTCCCATCCCTTTTTTCCATGGTGCCATCCAGTTCGGAAATTTGGCGAGAACTAAGCAACTTTAGTAAGATGTAGAGTCTGACCAGAGGCCAATCAGAATATAAGAATCAATCACAGATCTTACAGGGGAATGACTCCATTAGCATTGGAAATGTCTTTCCAGGTACGTTCAGATCAGCAGCGCGGTGCATCAAGGCAATTACTTCAGTGATAATGGGGTCGGTAAAAGAAGCGACGCGTCTTCCAAAATCAATAATAGAGACAACACTTGTCGCGTAGCGCTCAAAATGCTTGACGTATTCCGCTGGTTCCTGCAGAAGATCGAATGCAACAACCTTACTTTCGTCGTTCTGGAAACCCCGGTAGTTCCGAACCTGTTGTAGTCCAACGCCCATATGGGTCAGCTTTCTGTGCAGTCGCCATCTATCTCCATAGTACATATTGACTAGATTGGATTGTCCAGCGCCAAGTTCACTGAAAACAACCATTCGTGGTCGGGACGCGTAGATTGCGGCTCGCTTGTCTAGTATTTCGCTTGCTACCCAGGCATCGCAGATCCAAATTGTTGGTCGTCGACCTGTCCAGAATGTTACCATGGGTGAATCATATTCTTTTGCTAATTGCTCGAAGTAAATCCATGGTTTTTGGTCGGGTAGAAGGTGCGTGTTTCCGATCAAAGGCAGTGGGAATGGGCCCGGTGGCTGTGATGGCTGTTAGTATTGTTTGAATGTTTGTATTTTGAATCTTTTTGAAGATTTAATGACCATTCTATAGTGCAGGTATATCATGTATCCATAGTCGACCGCTAAAAGTACACTGAGTCCTATCAATGCGACGGATGTTGCCGTCGAGATGCTGATATTGCTCGGTTTCAAATGACTGAAAGTCACTTGAGTTCGAACTAGGGCTTTGAGCTCCTGAATATTTTCCACAGCCATGCTGACGCCTATCTGATGATATTTCGAGGCCAAAGAAATCAAAGGACAAGCCCAGGGTGTTGCCGGTCAATATGTACCGTTAGCCCTCCAACTCAATAAGCCGACACACTTTCTTCCTTCACTGCCACTTTGTGCCCACCAGTCGGGTGAGCCCCGCCATCGGATTGGAAATGCCGAGATAGGAATTATCCTTCAGTGGACAAATTTGCCCATAAAAGTCGAGTAAGGTTTGCTGTTAAGCATCGCTGGTCCAGTCGCAAGAACCACGTCAAGCCTGCAGCACGACCCCACATGGTCAAAACCTCCCTGAAAATCTGAGCAAGTCACATAATGGAGAGAATTCTGTCAATGGGTAGCTCAGTGGGGCTGACTGCCCCAGATATCGTGGGTCTGGAGTGCATATGCGGGGTTTGCGGGGGAATCTGTTCTTATTCTGGTGAAAGCGATGGTCGATCAACCCTCCACCCCTGTCATATGAAGATTTCCGAGTCATGAAATCAACAGAAAAGGTAATATGTAAATCCTTTAGAGTCAGGTCGGTATTCGTGTGGGGTTTGTTCGGCATATGGCACTTGGTCTCGCACCCGGACGACAGTTTATATGTGAGAGCACCGCGCAAGATGATTTCGCCCTCGGCATAGAGGGCTACTCAATTTCGTTCTAGATTCACTCCAAGGTTCTCACTATATTGGACTCATTATGGAAACTGGCATATCATCGACGTCGCTGTGGCAGAATCGCAAATGTCTTTTATTCTGCTGTCTGGTCTCTATGGGGAATATGCAATATGGCTTTGATCTGGCTGCAGTTGGTGCATTGCAGGCTATGCCTGGATTTCTCAAAGTATTCGGATACGTTGATCCGACCAGTGAGACCGGATACGCGATTGCTGTGAGTGGATCTTTACTATTAAACCGATGAAGCTAATATTGAAGATGTGTGATTAAGAGTACAACACAACAACTTATAACATCTCTTCTCACCTTGGGATCATTTGTATCCTCGCTGGTAGCAGGATTCTTTGCCAATTATCTTGGTCGCCGAGAAGCATTATGGCTCGCCTGTATCGTGAATGCAGTAGCTGTCGGAATCCAAATAGGAACGACCACGCCGGGCGTTCTATACTTGGGACGCTTGCTGCTTGGGTTTGCCAACGGCTTCCTAGTCACATTCTCCAATATTTGGACTTCAGAGGTGGCTCCATCCCACCTGCGTGGAGTTATGGTTGCGCTATTCTCGTTCTGGGTCAATATTGGGTCAATAATAGGAGCAGTGGTGGACAACTCTACGCAAGTGAGACTTGACAAACTGTCATACCGCATTCCTTTGGCATGTCTGTATATTGTTCCCGTTGTTCTATTTGTGGCACTCTTCTTTGTGCCAGAAAGTCCGCGGTGGCTGCTACATCGTGGCAAGGAGCAGCAGGCAAGAAAGGCACTGGAAAGACTTCGTGGTAAGAGCTATGCAACTCTTCTCGCAATTTCCAGCTCCAGTTCCGATCTTGGCAATGGACGTGGTAGTGCTGGTATTACGACTGTTACTCCATCTCTATTAGAGTTGGAGTGGATAGAGATGGTTAAGGGTGTTGAAGAGGAAAAGCGCGTCCAAAAGGACGTTGCAGCAATAGACATGTTTAGAGGTAAGTTTACTCAATATCAAGAACAGCTTTAGCTCTAGCTGACAGCACCAGGTGTTGATCTTCGGCGAACTCTACTATGCTACGGCATGATCGGCTGCCAGACTGGATCTGGAGTGTGGTTTCTCATCGGCTACCAGACATACTTTTTCACAATCAGTGGAATCTCCAAGGCTTTCCAATTCACTCTCATGAATACATGCTTTGGATTCCTGGGCTCCAGCATCGGCTTATATGCTATTCGTCATGTATTCGGTCGTCGAGCGATCCTAATTCTTGGAGCTATAGCTTGCGGAGTCTGCCAACTAGTAACCGGGATAGCAGCAACAGTGAGCCCGAATAGCCTACCGACAGGTAAGACACTGGTTGCCTTTACGTCGTTATTTATGTTCTTCTACAACGGGTGCGTTGGAGCTATCAGTTACCCTGTCGCGACAGAGCTGGTAAGCTCAAGATTACGTGCGTGGACAATTGGCACAGCAACATCCCTGGGCTATCTACTTGCCTGGCTATGTAACTTTTGCACACCATACTTTATTAATCCGGAACACCTGGACTGGGTAGGTCTGAAATCTACTTGAAATGTTGTTCTGTGTATCTTCTCTAACCAGTATTCTTCTGCAGGGTGCTCGATACGGCTATATTTGGGCTGGATCAAACCTTATCTGTGTGATATTCTTTTACTTTTTCATGCCGGAGATGAATAATCGGTCATTGGAAGAGCTGGACGAGATTTTCGCTGCTAGAGTGCCAGCTCGCAGGTTTCCCGCCTATCAGTGTGTCATTCGGGAAGAAGCAAGACTTGATGCAGTCAAAGCAAACGAGGCACGAAATGAAGAGAAGCCACAGCATGAAGAACGAGAAAATGTACTCTAGATTTTATATACATTAGAAGAAGTATGTTCTGAGTTCGGACTTTGTTATTTTTTTCATCATTAATGACCCTTTGGCATCCTCAACACAAACTACCCAATAGAGTAGTCAAAACAGGCAGTGACTGGCTAAAATGCTGACATCTCATTTCACTTTTACTTCATTTTCCTTTGACCGTCAAATTTTCTCACTTCACTCCCATTGAAAAGAAGAACCCAGGTGATACAACCAGGGGATCAAGGGTATAGAAGCAACCCCTTCTCTTCCTGCCTTCTTCCTCCTTATACATCACTCCCTTATCATGGCATAAAAGGATCTACTTGTCAGAGTACGTGCCAGAGTACTTGTCAGAGGCGGAGGTGAGTACGTGATATACACAAAACCCGAAGGGCATATACGAGGGTTCCTCTCGTCCTTACATGTCAAATACCTTATCACTTTATCCCTATAAACGTGATGATGATGACGGACGTGCATTGTAGCTGTCAGCTTTTCATTTTTTTTGGCTTCTCATTTGTGTTGTCTCTTGTTTGCTCCAGTGATGCTACTATACGAAATGATGCTGTATCCGGGGCTCAGCAAGCAAGATCAAGAGCTCTATCAGATGAAAGTATGACGTCAAAGCAGCCGAAGTGGTTTGTGAACTTTGCTTAGACAGCCTGTTCCCACGCAATTCTTAAATCAGGGATTCCTACGACGTACGTATTGGAGATTAGATCGTCCTCCAAGGTGCCCTTTCGTTCTTTCGTTCTTAGCTGGCTGTATTGTTCAATGTTGGGAATCAAACAAAGTTTACTGAGCCATCACCAGGGCTTCCCCTTCAGATCCTCCTGCACAGGAAATGTCACGTCAGAGACTTTCCCCAGCCTCTGCTCCTTTTCGTTGAAGTGAGTCTGAGCGGTTCGAGGAGAATTCAAAACTCGCTTACATCTTTTCATGTTGTCACCAATAACGCAAGGAGCAGAAGATCGGGAGCAATAAATCCTTCAGGGAAATAAGAATGAGTCCGAATATGAACAGATTGTCAATGCGGCAGCCATAATTTTCCTACGGCCAGTTTTTCATCTCACAGGCCGGAAGTCTGATTTTGAGTGGATCTTCAATCTATTGAATTTTGAGTGTACCCTTTAAATCCTGAAGAAACCTCCTACAGTCCAAGAGATTTTAGAGAGGTGAGACATTCATCTGGGGTTGCCATTCATCTTGTGCGCCATCATCTCGAGGTGCATGCTTTGTGCCACATCTTCCCCTTGATAGTAAAGATACTGTGAATGCTAGTGCCTCGGTTAAATAATTTTCTCAGAGAGAGAAAGAGAGAGAGAGGATGTGGGGAGGGAGCATTCGTAGTTGTTCCCCTCTCCTTCAGTTCCTTTTGAATACCCCTTGGGTCCAGGGCTCAGTCTCCAGATCCTCTCATCTTCAGACTAACATATTACTTTTCAACTTTCACTTTCTTGTATCAACATTTGATGAGGCTTCAGGCAACAACAGTGGGATATCTCTTCCTCTCCTATGCGGCCGTGATCCTTTCAAGTCTTGCATAAATCCTGCCAGTCAACATAAATTATATGATTCATTCAATCAAGGTTCAAGTGGGGAATAAGTCTTAACTGGGTCTGAGAAGTCATAATAGAACATTTCTTTAAAAGGCAGAAATAGGTTCTAGCCACAGAGATCCTTGGACCAAGTGATATTGACGACGTTACTACTATAAAAAGGCAAGACTATCTAAGACAAAGCGGCCGGTGCTTGTTCTCTTGTTATTTTCTCTTTGAAAAAGAGATCCACGTGGTGAACTATTGAATTAGAGGCGGGACAGATACCGAGACATCCCGGCATTCCGTGTATAGTTCCTGTAGCTCCTTAGCTCCTATGGTTCCTCCATAGCTTTCCCGACCTTGAAATAAACTTTATTAACTGTAAGACAGGTGAACATCCTCCGGAATCAACTGAGACTGAGAATCCCACGAACAGGATTTAAATTTCCAAGAAATCTATGTGGGGGCTACCCGGGTAGGTATCAGACATCAAGCCTATCAAGCCTAATTACAGCCCCAATATTTACACCTTACCTTGTTTCACTTTTGGCAGCATTACCAAACTTTGATACTAAAAAATACACTAAACACACTAAATACGCTTAATACACCAAATACACCTAAAAAAGCCTAAGTTTATTTGAACTATGGTGAACAAAGTCCAGTTTCTCAAGATTAAGTCAAATTTACCTCAACAAGTTTCAATGAAGGCTCTCGGTGAAGCCTGGATTATAGCGGTGAACATATTAGCCTTTGAGCTTTACGTCTTTGATGAGTATGACTGTTCTAATTTTGGGAAAAGGCTTGCGGTATATGGACGGATACTCTCCGAAACCATAGAAATCTGCGTAGTACAATTGATGGAACAGGAATATCTGAATCTAGAAACAGTAAAGCCTGTTCTAATAGATCATTGGTACGGAGTAGGAGATTTAATTATCAATTCCAAGGTTCGCTACCATACACAGTTGTTATTTCCGAAGCAATATATATATATATATATATATATATATACAAATATTTATTTGGACATCAAAAATTAATACACTTGAACAGGTTCTTGCACTTTGGCAAACCTCTCTCTCAATGCAAGTTTTTATTTTCCCAAGGTATATCCTTTCATCTTCTATGGTCCTCGATCAGTTCTTGCCAATGCAGTAATTCTCGACGAGATAATGCAATCACGTCAGTTCACGTGTTCATATCCAAGGCCAAAAATATCTAATGTGAAATCACGGTTTACAGGAACTAGATACTGACATAATCAAGTAATTAAGCAGTTTTACTACTCAATGAACTACCACTCCATTTTCAAAACCTGTAGCTGTATGTATATTATATCTCGTAAAAAAAGCCTTGGAACTAACTGCCACATTGGGACCCCGCAGCGTGCAGCTGCAATTGAGTCATCGGGAAAGCCTTACCAAATACGGATTCAATGCAGCTTTTTCTCCTCTTTCCTCTCACACTCATGTCGCCCCACCAAAATCTCAGAATCTGATATATCGTATATTTTCAAACACTGTAATGGAGCTCTCAGGCGAGCGCCCATATGGGTACAAATGGCGATCATCCAGATCATTAGTTGTGTCAACGGCCTGTATTGCTTTATTTGCTGGTACTGTCCACTCAGAGCCGCATTCTAGCCCACAAGGCTAACCCTGTCAATGTATAGAAACTCTTCTCTATTCCTTCCTGGCTCCTATACTGCCTTACATGTTGGAGGTTCGGCTGCATGGAGACCCATCGCAGACTCAAGACCTGATAACGAGACTGCTCAGTCTGCATGGTTTTATGACTCTTATCTCGACACCTTTTGTGGCTGCTTTTTCTGATAGTACTGCGACGAGGAGGACGCCTCTTCTTACGTATCTTGCCGTTTGTATTATTGGAACTGTGCTGGTGGCGGCTTCCCCAACAAGTACGTGCATTCGTTTTTTTGTTTTTTGACTCCAATGATTCAGTGCTTACCTATAACTATCAAGTCTGGGCCCTTTACCTAGGACGCGTCTTGCAGGGAATTGCAGGTGCTGGAGCATGGATTGCTGGCATGGCCATGTTGACGGAGAATGTGGATGAGGGAAGCATAGGTAAGATGATGGGATTATGTATGTCCTTCGTGATGTTCGGCGTGATTTCAGGACCAATTATAGCAGGAGCGTTGCTCGAATTGGCTGGATATTGGCTGGCTTGGTCCGTGCCACTAGTCGTTCTCCTCATAGATGTCATTATGCGCTTCGTTATGATTGAACCAGAAAAGGGAGTATCAGAGAACAAAAAAAATGACACGTCAGTAACCGAGGGTCTACTCGGTCAGCGAGAGGATACAGCAGATACAGATACGGAGAGCTCACCCCTGCTATCACCTAAACCTGGCGCAGACGCAGAAAGCACACAGCCACAAGCACAGACCGTTGAAGATGATGCACCTTCAGGTGGGTTCTACACAATCATGCTCCGAGATGGCCGCGTTTTAGCCAGCCTCCTATGCGTCACAACGTTCAGCACAATAACGGCAGGATTCAATGCGACGTTCCCCGTCCATTTGCGCCAAATCTTCAATTGGGGGCCATTCCCTGTAGGAGTAGCCTTTTTCGCAATGCGATCTCCATCAATTCTCCTGGGGCCCCTTTCTGGCTCCCTCCGTGACCGGATTGGGCTTAGAGACCCCACAACTGCTGGCTGGTCGCTCTTTGCCCCTCTGCTTTTGTGCATGGGCGTTCCGGGTGAATTCCCATGGTCAAGCGCCGAGACCCACGGGAAAGCTATCTTCGTTGCCTCTATCATCGGGATCGGCATTGTTCAGAACTTGCTCCAAAATGCTGGGTTTTTGAACATCCTCGGTAAGTCTTTTAACCGCCCCACCCCCAGCTTTTCGCCCAACACCCTAGCCTAGGTATCAAACTCACTCGAAACATAGTTGTTGTGCAGGAGTATGAGTTTAAGTACCCGAAGATCTTTGGCGCCAATGGTGGGCGGGGTAGAGCTTTTGGTCTGACGGAGATGTCATTCAACATGGGGCTCATCGTGGGACCTATACTGTCTGGCTCCCTGTCGCAGGTAATCGGATTTTTCTATATGAATGCTATTCTGGGTAAGTATCTAGCTCATACCGGTTTGTTTCGTAATTACTAATACCTTGGCAGGTCTCATCTGCATTGGTAATGCCGTAGCTGTATTCAGCACGTTTGCGGGACGAAAGCAGAGAGGTTGAAGTATCCGCATTCCAGTTACTTCCCTTCCAATATTAGCCCTAGAAGTCGTCGCATTTGACTTTGGTTGCATTGAACCAAGACAGGGCTGAAACTGTTTCTCTCCACATTTTAATCATCAGCCTTGTCAAACTAGTGGATCTTTGCCGCATGTAGATGAATAGAATGAGTTTATCGAAGTACGCGGAAAGCACTCTATTAAAATGGTATGTATGAACGGAAAAAAAAGATGTGGAAACAAGCCATTCCACAGACATAAGAACCCCATAGTGATTGCCCGCTGTATTGACATTTCAATCATTAAATGCGCCAAAAAGAGAACAGTATGCCTATTATGTACAGACTCAAAAATGCTCAGCTCTTGATGTCGATGGACATACTTGGGACGTTGAAGGTGACATTAGACGCGGAGTAGAATGCTTCAGTGCCGAATTGGAAGACACCCATGTAGTCACTCTTCGTAGGGTAGTCGTCTCCAGTCTCGGTGTAAAGATACTCAATCAGCGGGTAAATATCATCAGAGAACGTGCCTGTTGTTTCAGCTGTTTTCCATGTGTAGACCCATTGATTAGTGGCCGTGTTCTGACCTCCATAAAGATTACTAAAAAAGACAAGAGTTAGCAGAGTAGGTGAATATGGGAATATGTGACCTACAAAGTCGTGTTATTCAATTTCATCGTCTTCTTGATACCGTCGTCATGACCGATCACGTCAGTACTTGTACCAAAGGTCGCAAACCAAACCATGACCTCGAACTTGGCTGAAGTACTGTTCTGAGAGGTAGTCTTGTCACTGTCGAAGAACATATCGATGGCAACGTTGGCGTTAAGATTGACTGCAGTGAGGGAGGTTTCATCGATGGTATCGGCAGCATCGTTGCCTGCTCCGTAAGTCCACTCAACATCGAAGTTGATCTCCTGCATAGAATCCAACGAGATGGGGAAAATGTCGTCGACCATCACGTTAGGGAAGGCGTGCACAGGTGCGGTCGATAAACCTTGATCGTACTGCCAGGTGACACTCCAGGCTGGGACGGTTGAGTCGGTCGCATAGGTTTCGTTCGAGAAGGTTGTGACCTGAGGGAAATTTGTGTCAGTTTGAAGCATCTAACGACATATAGGAGTGGAAAATGTGGACTTACATTCAAGCACAACTCTCCCACAGAAGTAGATGTGACACCCCACTGGTTAGGATTGACTGAATCATTATTAGTGTCGTCCTTGGAGATTGGATTGTAAAGGAAACTAGGGGAAGGTGTGTGCATGGATTCCGAGACAGTTCAGCTTCGGCCTCGGGTCAAATCGACTTACAAGTGAATGAATCGCCATGTGTGGGAGGAGTGATTCCGTATGAAAGGTCGCAGTAGGGTTTAGTGGTCACTTTGCCTCCATCGCTTATTGTAGGTGTACCACCTCCCGAGCCGCCTCCAGTGCTATCAGAGCCGCTGCCTCCATTGCTACCACTGCCACTGCCACTGCCACTTGAATCGCTCTCACCACTGAACAGCGGAGACTGACCAGTGGCAGCACGATGAGCATCAATTCCAACAAGGGCACCAACAGTAGCACCGATGGGAATAGCTAGCAAGCCAGCATTCACTAATAGACGCAATACCAAAGCCATGGTTGGTGGTTGACGGGAGGAGAGATTGTAATGATCTGACTCGGGAATCGGGGACTTTGTGTACGTTATCAGCGATTGAAATAAAAGATACCGTATTTGGACTAGTGGCAGGTACTAAAGTGGCAAGGCTTGTACCTGATAATAGGAATCGCCCCTGCATGTTCTACTTGTATTTTTAGTATGGATTTAGTATGATTAATAAAGTAATTTGGTTACTATTTAGAACTATTTTGTAATTTAATCTCAAGAAACTCGACCAGTCAAAATTTGTGATCCTGGTTCAATCCTGGGATGAGCCGTGCGGAGCTCATGTAGGAGGGTATGTTTTTCATCCTGTAATTAAACCAGTACCATTGAAAATACTACAAGATACTCAAGGGTATTCAAAAATACTCAAAATTACTCAAAATTACTGACTAAGTGGAGTGTCCCGCTAACTATAGAGACTAACACAATTACACATGAGATTATTCATGTCTCATATAAACCATCATACCATATTCACGTACCATAGTTAGGCGTTGGATAATGACTTTTAGTGGCGTTTAGAGATAACCTGGATATGACGAAAACAGACTCTTTAGTATGAAGCTTAAAGAAAGAAGCAATTAATTTAATTATAAAAAAAAAAAAAAAGAAAAAAAAAAAAAGCTGCCTATTCTTGGTCAGCAAGTACTACATCGGTACTAAGTATTTTTAATTTTCTATTAATATTAATATTAATATTCTTGGCAAGACTAACGAAACGCACCAATCGCACATATCACACTATTGCATATGGGGGCTTGTAATTCATTTCGATTGGATCAGAAACAAGAAACACTTCTGCGACACTTTGATAAGCCCCTGCGATCCATCGTTCCTTTCCTCTACTTATCCCCGAATTTCTCGGTTTCTCTCTTTCACATCTTTCCGTACCCATCTTTTAGTCTTCTTTAGCTCCCTTATAGGGGGCCACATTCGTTCGATCTAACTTGATCTAAACCCTCGTTTCAACATTTTTCCCTATATGACCACTCGTTCCAGCTTTCCTTTCTCATCCGAGGTCTTCAAGCCATATCCCCCATCATGAGCGGGCACTACTACCCTCATCCGGATCAAGAGGAAATGACTGACTTGCATGGATATCAGCCTGCTGAGAGTCAGACTAGCTTCGACTTCCAATTGACAGAGGCTCCTTCTCCTGCCAATGGACATGTCGTTCCATTCAGACCTGGTTTGAGCACCCATCGCTACAGCCCTCCAGAATACCCAGGTTCTCCTCAGCCATGGTTGCAACCAACACCTCGCAACTCTGATATCCCGGAATCATGGGCCGGCACGCCTTATGATTCTCGCTCAACTTCGCCAACTTTGGTAGGTTTCTCTTCCATCCTTCTTTCTTTTGTTTCTTCTTTTCTTTTCGAAAGAGATCCAGAAAAACTAATGGACGTGCTGTTATCTAACAGTCACCTTATGGACAGATTCATCAGAGTCACCAAAGTCTTGCCCGTCTGGTTACTGACGCGGCTGCCCCGGAGTTTGACAAGGATTGGGTCAAGTCCGGATCCATCGCTAAAATCAGTGATCGAGATGATGCAGATACCTGGAAAGGATGGAAGCGTTGGGTTTTCTTCCTAACCCCGTTCCTGACTTTTGGAAACACCATCATCTACCTCGGCTACCTCGCTCTTCGAATTTACTGCATCATCTCAGCGCAAAACGCCGCTGGATACAATTTTGCTGGAGCTTGGGTTTTCGTCGCAATTGAGGTCTCTACCGCCATCCCCTCTCTATTGCACAATGGCTGGACCATGATGGCATTCAAGAAAAGAGGACGCGCCAAGCTCCGCTTGACTGGTAATGAAGTTCCTTCCGTGGACGTTTTCGTGACTTGCTGTGGTGAAGACGATGAGGTTGTCCTCGATACCGTTCGTGGTGCCGTGGATCAGGACTATCCCACAGAACGTTTCCGCGTCATTGTTCTGGACGATGGTCAGTCAGCGACTCTCGAAGAGGCTTGCAACCAACTCGCTCAGGTCCAGTCAAACGTCTTCTACATGGCCCGTGAAAAGATCCCTGGAGTGCCCCACCACTTCAAAGCTGGTAACCTGAACTACGGACTGGACGCAGTGACACAGTTGCCAGGTGGAGCTGGCCAGTTTATGGCCGCTCTTGATGCTGATATGGTGAGATTAATCCCAGATTCTAGTTCCGAAAATAGAACAAGCATCGGTTGAGGTTGAGAAACACACGCTGACCAAGATGACAGATTCCTGAGCAAGAATGGCTCCGCGCCGTCCTTCCTCATTTGTTGGCCGATCCCAAGATGGCCCTTGCATGCCCCCCACAGTTGTTCTACAATACCCCTGCGTCCGATCCACTCGCACAAAGTCTAGATTTCTTTGTCCACGTCATTGAGCCAATTAAGGATGCTTTGGGTGTGGCTTGGTGTACCGGGTCTGGTTACGTTGTACGACGTGAGGCTCTTGAGGAGATTGGCAACTTCCCCCTCGGTTCTCTGGCTGAGGATGTCGCGACATCGACCCTGATGCTTGGTAAGGGATGGAAGACTGCTTACGTCCACGAGCCTCTCCAATTTGGAACTGTCCCTGAAGATTTCGGTGGTCATCTCAAGCAGCGTACCCGATGGGCTATTGGAACTGTCGACACGGCTTTCAAGCTGAAGTTCTGCCTCTGGGGAGACGGCATCAAGATGATGACCTTTGCCCAGCGCTTCTCCGGTTTCCTCTACGCCACTCTGAGTCTCTACACCCTTCTGCTGACTGCTTCTCTCTTTGCCATTCCAATTATCCTTCTGTGGGGTAAGCAATTGGTCGCCTACGCTAATATAGAAGAGCTTCACTGGCTCATCTGGGCTTGTCTCGCGACCACCGTTGCCAACCGAATTTGCGAGTTTGCACTGTTCATCCCGGCTGGTTACAACACTGGTCAGCGAGGATCCCGCTACCAGCTGTGGATGTCGCCTTACATCGCTCTCTGCATCGTTCGCTCGTTCATGCTGCCCAGCTGGCTCGGAGGCCAAACCCAGGCCTTTAAGCCCACCGGATCTCTCGGATCAACCCTTAACGAGCGTGACCCCAAGAAACGACGGAACATCTTCATTCGGATGTTTGTGGTCCTGTTTAACTACATGGCGCTCTTCCATCTGGCCTTTGTTTACGTGACCCTCATCGGTGTGGTGATCTCTTCTTACCGCTGCTTCTCCATCAACTCGAGCGCCAAGGATGTTATCATCTGCTTGATCACTCACGCATTCTGGCCCCCCCTCACCTTCCTCTTCATTTGCACTTCCTTGTGGACTCCTGTCTCCTACGCCATTGACCCGCCTTCAATGCCCGAGCGCGAGGATTTGTTGATCCGCGACCCCAAGACTGGTGTCGCACACCCTACCGCCAAGAGCAAGGACATTGCATTTGGCAAACAAGCTGCGTGGTTTGAGCTGCAATATACGCTCGCCACCGCCGTCACCATCTTGATTTTTGTCTACTCGTTCTTCTGGTAGATGTACGACTAAAGGCATACTTGCATCTGGAGTTACGAAATCTCATGTCCCTGTTTTGAGACATTACTAATTTAGTACCCAGAGGTTATATCCTCTCGGTCCAACCTGTATACTCAGCTACGAGGCGTTTCAGCGGATCTGACATTTATGATTATGTATCTAGTTTTTTTTTCCCTTTCCTGCAAATTTCTTTTTTATTTTCTCATATTTTGGGTTCATGTCTTACGCCGTTTATTCGGCTTCTCATCATCTGAGCGGTCTTTTTCAAAAGAGTCTCGCCACGTTCCATCCAAGACCTTACTGTCGTCTCCATGCATACCTACATCATATGCATACTTCATACTATCAAGACAGATTTGCCTTCTTTTATCAAAATCAAACATCGGTTTTGGATATAATTTCCAGTCTCCATCCGGAATCCCGTTGTCTTTTCCATCCCCCGTAACCCGGCAACCCCATTTCTTCTGGTCTGATATTGGCGCTTTCCAAGGTTCGTATATGTATTTCTTGTCGAAGTCAGCCAACTCGGGGCAATACCGCTTGATGAAGGAGCCCTCAGGGTCCCATTTCTTCCCAAATGCGATTGGTGAGTAGCAACGATAATATTGCGCAAAGAAGGCCGTGCAAGAAAGCCACATCCAGTTGCCAGCATTGCAAGCTGCCTCATCTAAATTGGATATTAGCATTTGTTTCAATCATGATTCTTGGGAGAAACGTACGGTCAATCAGCAATTCCTCAAATACATCAGCTCCTCGCTCCCAGCTCACATAGCAGCCTCCACGAGTCAGGAAGCAAGCAACACTATGTCTTCCAAGATGATGGATCCACCCCTCCAGCTTCAGTTGTCGCATCAAAGCATCAATCCAAGGGAATCCAGTCCGCCCCTCCTTCCAGCGTTGGAACCACTCCTCCGCCTCAGGCGAATCAATTTCATAAACACTACCATCTCCCACTGCGATTTCCTCAGGACTCTTCGACTGCAAATGCCAATCGATGAATCTGACAACTTTATTCCCATGAGTTCGAGCAAAGGCATGACCCACTTCAGCCTGCGCACCGAAATACATATCCCGAAAGAGCAGCTGACCGGGGATATTAGTTGGAATCGGCGCATTCGTTTTATGATGCGCCTTGCGCTTGTTAAACACATCTTGCACATCCCACCAGAATTTCCGCACAGACAACGAACCGAAATGTAGATGTGGCGAAAGGAGCGTCGTAGACTGAGGCTCGAAATCAGCAGGTGAGGTCTTTGGCTTCTCGAAATTGCCGATGTACTCGGAGTCCTTGATTAAATCACCCAGCGCTTTCAAGGCAATTGTCTCTCCACCTCTATGAGGAGTCTTCACCTGCGAGGGATCAATCCCGCATTCCTCAAGCGTCGGCACGCTAAACTCATCACTCGGCCCCATAATCTTCGTATACTGGCTCTCCTCCGTAACACGATGATCCGCGTTGATATCAGACTCAGCCTCAGCAGCAGCCTCATGCTGAACACTACTAATGTCCATCCTGTCCCCACCCCACGGATCAGGAATATCAGACGGAGAATCAAGAGGCTTCGCCGGCTTCCCACCATTAATCTTTTCGGCAGCATGCTGAACCTGACTCATACTCATAGTCGGCTTAAACCCATTCTTCTTAACTAATTCATCAGGATCGAACAATGTCCTCCCCATCTCAACAACAACCTCAACGCCAGCCTCCTCCGCAAGCTTCATGACGGCCGCGTCCCGCTCACGCGCGTACGCATCTGTATCCTTCTCAAATACCAGATGCGTAATTCCCCACACCTCCCATAGCTTCGGCAGCACGGTCTGCGGCGCTTCGCGCACGACCCAGAGTTTTTGCTTCTTGTTTAGCTTTGCGTAGGATGCTGATAGGTCTCTTTGGCATTCTAATAGGAAGGCCCAGCGGTTTGGCCCGACGGGGGTTTTGTAGACGTAGTGCGGGTCCCATGTCCATACTGGGATGAAGATTGAGGGCTTCAGTGCTAGGGCTGCGTGTAGAGCTGGTGAATCGTGGAGACGGAGGTCTGTTCTGTGCCAGTACAACACTACTTTCTGAGATTCGGCTGGCTTCATTGTAGGAATTGGAATTTTTGTAAAAACTGACACCCCACCCCGCCATGTGTGGTGGTATTAAAGACGAGATCGAGATCGCATCGATGATCGATCTCGGATGAGTTCATGACGTCAATTTCTGCAGCGCCAGTTCCAGGGTTGAATTGACAGTTTCCGGCTGTTCTAAGGGTTACCTTGGAAACGTGGAGCTGGGTAGCTTGTACTTAAATTGTGTGAGGTGTCTGTTAAGCTAGGTGCATTTTAAACGCAAGTCGGAGATCAAGGTCTACTCCGACCATAGTCATGCACTTCTCGTCCAAAGCAAAATACTAGCAAAGCCCTACTATTTTAATTAGGATGAGAAATACATTTTACTTTGTATTTCAATCCATATTTTCTATCAAAAACAAGACAAAAATTTATGTAAATCTGGTCTAAGCTTAGTCGGGAACTAATACTTAGTGGGGGTTTCTATCCCGAACGACAACATCTTGGACTTCATCTTCATTTTCCATCTTCATCGTTGCGCTTTGGAAATTAGAAAACCCATGTCAGATCTAGATACAGTCTCTCTCAATGCACTGTCACTTGGTGCACACATTACTGGGCGATTAGAGAAGGAAAGTGACATCGCACTCTTCCAAGGAATTCCATATGCAACTGTGAACAAGCGCTGGACGCACAGCGAGACCCGCCACTCACTCGACAAAGACTTCGATGCAACAAAACATGGATATCGCTGTTCTCAGCCCAATCGCACCGTCCTAGTCACTGGCGGAACACCCGACCCCTCCCCCGGCGATGACGAATTTAGATGTCTCAATTTGAATATTGCAGTTCCAACGACAGCGTTGAACAATACAACCTCTAAGCCACTTCCTGTCCTGGTCTGGATTCATGGGTATGATATTATACAATTACCAGGAAATACGGAACATCGCTAATTGTTTGCAGGGGTGGATTTGCCTTTGGTGCCAATTCTGTCGCGAGGTATCGCCCACAGGCACTACTTAACCACGCTCGCGAGAATGGAACGCCTGTTATTTTGGTTTCGATCAACTACCGACTCGGTCACATTGGATTTGCGGCTTCGCAGGATCTAGATGATGAATTGGATGGTGGTTCGAGATCTCACCCTGTAGGTAGCTTCGGGCTCATCGATCAGCGGAACGGCTTGGAATGGGTTAATAAGCACATTGCTGACTTTGGCGGTGATCCATCTAATATTACTGCATTTGGAGTCAGTGCTGGGAGCATGAGTATTCATCTGCATTTGGTGGCTGGTCACAATTTGTTCGATCGGGCCATCTTGATGTCTGGTTCTGGACCCATTTTAAGCCCATTGCAGAAGGATCTGTTCCAGAGAGAATGGGATCGACTATGTCAGAGAACTGGTGTCCAGGCATCTACTTCCTCAGATAGACTAGCCCAGCTCCGTGCACTCAGTGTGCAGGATATCTTAAATAACACCGGTTCAGCAGCCATGGGTCCCGTCGCGGATGGCAAGCTTCTATCCCTAGGCTGGAAGTACGAAGACAGCGTCACCGACACAAGATGCAAAGAGATTATCCTTGGCGATACGTCAGTCGAAGGAATAATCTTCGACGGCCGCTTGAAAAAGCTACCGCAAGCTCTCTTCCACAAACGTATCGACGAGGCATTTTCACCACAGGTAGCTGGAGAGCTCTACGCCCGATTTGGATTCACTCGTGAACCACAATCAGAAGAAGACTTTCGTAAAGCATTCAGACTGTTCATCGGGAACACTTTGTTCAATTACCACAACGTCGGTATTGCCAATGCCTCTATCAATTCTGACGTCTGGAGAGATCACGTCTATTTATACCACTGGGATGAGCCATCTCCATTCCCAGGCCCAGCTCAGGGCCTATCCTATCACGGTCTGTGTGCTATTTTGATGCACCTGAACGAGCTTTCAAATTGTCCCCCTGAAACGCAGAAGGTCGCTTTGGAGTCTGCGAAGATTTGGGCGGCTTTTGCACATGGGAAGCAGCCCTGGGAGCCATATTCCCAATCTCGGAAATTTATGCGCTTTGGTCCATTGGGTGAATCTAGTTTACAGAGCTTTGCTAGTGATACTGCTAGGGACTATGGATTCCAGGATTGGCTCGGGGCTCATATTTATGAGGTTGGGCCATTTGTGAGGAATCTTATTGTCAACCTTGAGATAGATGATTAGTGACTACTTCCAGCCCTCTATTAGTCTAACAATACACAAAGAACGATGTTGTGTTTATCGTCGTTTATTACTAAAATCCTTGTCGGCACGTAAATATGGGCCTATAATTAGTTAACGACTCACCTCGTTATCAACCAGAAAATATCTAATCCGACTCTAAATCTCCAATTGTCCTACCCGTCAAATATCTCCCTATTTTATTTTGAATTCCCTCTTTGAAGGTATCATCTGATTGTGGTTTTGAAACCATTTATAACTGCCGACCTCAGCGTTATAGATCTGAGTTGAGACGGCCTAAATCCACGCTATTATTGATTTATTCATGACAGAATTGTATACATTAGTCGGACAACTTTTTGGCGCATGAGAGCCATCGTAAAATGGTTCATCCTTTCTGGGGACTCCTAACTCCTGATCTTTCTAAACTGGCAGTTTACAACACAGGACCAGCGTATAGCAACAAAATGACCTCAGAGATCTACTGTACCATTCCTCTCTTAGTTTACAGATCAATACCGTATCTTAGAAGCTAAATATAACAAAAACATCGCGTTTGTTTGCTAGACTACCTGATTTATTATGGTTATATTTACGTGCCCACTTTCCCGTTCCTGCTCCAAAATAGAGTATGAAGACAACGATAAGATCGACAGCACTAGTCTCCACTACTTAACCCTAAATAGTTGTCAAATATTGGAAATTTGAGATGCTGGAGATATTATTTGGTAAATGAACGACCAGCTTGTTAAGCATTTTAGAATTAACCCGTTCATGCTGGCTCTTAGTGTAAGCCCCATGGAAATCGACTTATATTCCATTATACTAAAAATATACTCCAGTTGTCAATGCTTGTCGCAGCACTTGATCAAACAATCAAGGCGACAGCTATTTCAACAATTGCTACTAAATTACATTCAGGAGCTGGCTATACCGGGATTTGCGGTGCTTATCTTCTCGCCATCTGGTCATGTCTTCTTCCTTCGTGGTTGGCAGTGTGATTTTCCAGAACAGTATGGAGAAAATGAAGCCTCGTCTTTTGGCTACTGGTATGTCCGGCAGCTTGGCTGAGCAATACTGGTAGCTTGGCTGCGGCGAATATCGAGTATATCAGTGCACAGCTCTTTGCTGTAAAGTAGATTTTTGCTTGGAATATACGGTATACGTAGATTCTATATACGTGCATGTCTGTTGTTAGTGTTGTCTTCTCTGCTTTTTTCATACGACTTCCACAGGATTCCCAAGTCTTTCATCCGGAGGTCGCTGAAATGAAGCCAATCAACTCCTTAGGGCCTCCAAGTCCGCCCGAATTGATGAACATATATCATCAACGAACGCTTTTTCCTCATCTAGTGGTACATCCAATGCTCCAGCTTGCCAGCTAACAGCACAAACCAAAGAACCGCCCTTCACACTGATAATATTAAACTGAAGCGGCGCACTAAGCACATTTCCAGGCTGAACGAAGACCATTTTAGTGATCTTGCATTTACTATTCGCATCGCTAATCCCATCAAAGGCAAGTAAATTGCTCAGATCAAATGAGCAGTCCCTCCGGGAACCAAGTTTGCCCAGTGTGTAGCCCCTGATACTAGGTGCATATCTCAGCAGACCTATTGGTTGATCCTGCAGCTGCGTGGCGCATTCAGCGAGTTTCTTCGTCACCAAGCTCGCAGCCTGCCACATCTCCTCTGGCAACGGCGGCTGCGATGTATCAGATACGCGTGGGTGGACCTCGTAATGACCAGTCACGAAAAGACCCCATGTGTCAGCTGGCGCTCCAATAGACTTTCGCATGTCAACGGCTGTTCCAGAGACGAAGTTGGTGATGTCCCGTTGTGGAATGGCCTTGCTCAATGCTCGGACGATCAGCTGGTGTAGTGTTGCTGTGAGTTTTGAGTCGTGGTTTCTTGAACTCTGCAGTGTCTTTTGGACTAGTGAACCCTCGAGTTCAAGTATTCTCACTCTACTATTCTCGCTCGCTGATGGCTCGTAGAATATGGGTGTGGAGGTCCAGGTTCCGGCATCGATTGTGCTGCTGGATGCCCGGAGATGAAATATATTTGCTATGAACTTTGGTAATAGCAAAGATATTAGCGGCCTAAGGAGGAAGCCCCAGGAAATTGGAAGCCTTTCTGGTGTGTCGAAGGCTTCTGTAAGTGCTGCATTCGGAGGCGTCACCAATGAAGACTCTGCCGCAGTCGATTCCCATGCTTCTACGAAGGTATGATGAAAGATATGTCCAATCATACCATCTCCAATAGTATGGGAGAATGAAAATGCTATGAAACAGCGCTTCGCTGTAGATTCGGACGCCAGAGGGAGGACGACGATTCGCCAAGGTGGTATATCAGCAGGCCATGGCCTGTCAAGTATTGGCGGTAGGATATTTTCAATACTTTCCATCTCTTTACGCTCTTTGACCTGATCGTCGCCAATTATAGAAATATGGTCATTGAGATCTAATCTCGAAACTGCCTCGAAAAATGGGTTTTCGGTGTCCTTATTCTTGACAATCACGCTCAGGAAGGGGTGCTTCATTATGCATTGCTTCAGAGGTGAAATGAAAGTTTGAGATGAATTAAGGTCCAGATTTCCATCGGCGGCCTCGTAGATTGCTGCTATGGTGAGCGTGTTGTAAAATCCAACATCTTCACGGCTGATCGTGCGTCTTTCATTGGGGCCTGTTCTATAGTCAACACTGTAGATGTACCCTACCAATAGAAAGTCACTTACTTGCAAATCTCAAGAAAGTAGGTGCCTTCACTACTTTGGACTCAGCCATTTTTGTTACGAACTTGATTGCTCATTGCTACTAATTCCATCCAGAAAATTGTAAGATAGGGGACAAAGTCACGTGGAATAATCAATCAATACGGTAGCCTTGTCGCGATCCACTGTGATTTCGAATACAATTATGGGGGACACTGACCCATGCTGCTTGAATGATATTTTGGGAAGAAGATGTACTTGTAGTGGTGTTCAGGGAGGAGAAATGGATATATAAGAAGTATAGAGTCTTGGAATGAAGAAAGTGAGAAAAGGAAGTACAAAGATTTCCTGATATCTAGGTACTGAAAAAAATTATTGCATCTTCACCGTAGCTAAATTGTCAATCTATTCGTCGAACTTGAAATATTTTTTATTATTATCACGTATTCGTAACACGCGTCGAATGTGTTTCTAAGCTGCCTAAAGCATATCAGCTCTGCAAGCTGCAGGTTTAATGGATCCGGTCTAATTTGGCCCTGTTCATAGCAAGCTGATCATCGACATAGTCGCTCTGTGGAAATAATTAGTAAGAAATTGACAGCTCGGAGTTCCGTTTTACTAACCTTTCCAGTGATGCGCTCCAAGTGTCTATTCTGCTCGTCAAGCTCGCGGCCAGTAGCCTTGGCAAGACCATTCAATCGACCAGCGGCACCACTGAGTAGATCCAAGTTCTGCTCGATCTCATCTTCCATGGCCTCATCCTCGCTATCAGCTTCGAACTGGTACTTGGCACGCTCAGTAACATTCGCCTTCTTGGGCCTTCCTTGCTTGCCAGCTTCCCGGTCAATATCACGGAACACTTTCTCCATACGAGCATTTGACTGGTGTGCTTCAGAGCGGGTGCCATCACGGGCATCACGTTCGTTATGGTGAGTATTGAGAATTGCCTCGTCACGCGCACGACGACGAGAAGCACTGGTGAACGGGTTGGAAACGTGCACGGCGAACATACTCTTATTAAGTGTGTTCAGCTCGCGGGCCTTTTCGGATGCAAGGCGACCCTGGACAGTTGCCATATCCAGACTGCCCTCTGCACTGTGGATCATTTCACCTTGTGCACCCAGACGGGCAAGGGTCGTGCGACCTGTTTCCTCAGCCTGCGCCGCAATGCGAAGAGCATTTCGTGTGGATGAGACATCGCCTTGTTTGATATGACGCATGTCCTGCTTCGTAGCTTGCACGCTCTCTGCCTCTTCTTCCTCGGCTGTGAGCTGCCGTTCCTGGAATGTGGCCATGCTATACTCATTGCTGCCGCCACCATAGTTTGGTTGTTCACTCGGACCATTTGAGTAAGGTGGAGGTGGGCCTCCTGAAGGTCCTCCTGAAGGTCGTTGAGCACGATCTCTGGCGCCGCCAAGAAGTTCGTTCCGGGCAGCATCTCCGGTATTTGGGTCATTTGGGTCAGTGCTGCCTAATCCTCCGTATCCACCAGATCGCGATGCGCCAGCGCCTGCACCAGCACTACCAAATCGATCACTACCATATCCGCCCTGGTTGCCGTACTTGTTTGGTGCGTATTTGTTGTCAGAGGGAATGGAGTGGGGTGCTGACCCCAAGGCGGGGGAAGCCCTCAATGCAGCCTGTTCGTGGGCTGGCATGGGAGCTACGCCAGCATTGATCTTAGCTCTTGTATATGGATCGGTGGGAATAGCTTTCGCGTAGGGGTTTGAATCAGGTGCTGGGCTCTTGTTCTTTGAGCGAGAGCCAAAGAGGGCTCGGCGGTTCGAGTCGTCGCCGTCGCCATCGGACTTCTTGAATAAACCCATGATGGGAAGAAATGTGATGTTTGTCAACGAATTTCTATGTATCGATCGAAATATTGAATCAGGGGTGACTGTTAAATGTAGCTAAGTGAAGGTAATTGTAAGAGTGAAAAAGGGTTTAGAGAAAAGGGTCTCAGACGCTGATTTGATCTACGCCTCAGGGGAGCGCCTGAACGGAACTCCAGACCAAGGACTATTGGTAATTTTGAGAAATGTAATTACCGAGATAACACTATACGTTAAGGTAAATTGGCCACTTATGACCATACGCGTACAATTAGTCAGTGGCGCTAACCTAGACCGGTCGCCCCCGTTATTTTTGGATGTTGTTGCCTTAACTACACAGCCCACCTTAAAGCAATGGCGCCCCTGGGTGATGCTGATTACTTTAGAGACAAGGCCCGTAAGGACCTACTGGCCTTGCTTGAAGGCGTGAGTACTGAGCTCAATGTCCAAGAGCCTATGCTAATGGTGTACAGGCTCGGGGTAAGAAGAACCTCGTCATCAGTCAGGAGCTGGCAGGCCCAGTTGGCCTGTTCGTCAAGTTCTCCGTACTACAAGAATATGGTGTAGACAGAGTCTTCTTGTTGGAAAATGCAAACATTGACTCATCACAACGCAATGTTGTATTCCTGGTCCGTGGCGAGAATGCGCATCATGTTCGCACAGTGGCAGGTACGTAGGACACGATTCGATGACGACCTGATGGCAATTTGATGGGAAGTCATCCTTATTATGCAGACCAATCATCTATATCTGTGTAATTTGAATGTTAAATTGCCCGAGATCGATTCTAGATCAGCTCATTCATTTGGCGTTCTTTCCCGTCATGTCTCTTCGATTGAGTGCCATCAGTATGGGCTAACATTACTTTAGAGCAAATCAAACGTCTGCAAAACAACGGAAATGTGGAACATGAGTTCTCCATCTACTTCGCTCCTAGACGCACTCTAGTCAGCAATGTCGTGCTGGAAGAGGCTGGCATCATTGGAGATGCCAATATTGCCGAGTTCCCACTTCATTTCCTGCCTCTCGACCAAGATGTTTTATCCTTAGAGTTGGACGATGCATTCAGTGATCTTTACCTCGTACGTTTCCTAGTTTCAAAAGCCATGAGAAAGCATTATTGACTTTTATACAGCACAAAGATCCCGGCTGCATCTTCCATGCCGCTAAGGCTCTGATGGGAATTCAGCAGAGGCATGGATATTTTCCACGTATCGTCGGCAAAGGAGACAATGCCCGTCGCTTAGCAGATCTATTGCTTCGCATGCGCAAAGAACTTGATGCGGAGGAAAGCTCCGGATTGGCAGATCCATCTGCTCGGGGGCTGCTTCCGAGTGCAGATACAGAAAGTTTAATCATCATCGACCGCGATGTGGACTTTGCTACTCCCATGCTGACACAACTCACATATGGAGGCTTGATCGATGAGTATGTCGGTATCAAGAACAATCAGGCCGATGTCGATACTAGCATCGTGGGGCAAGCTCCAGGCCCTCAGGCCCAGGAGTCCTCCAAGACTCCTCAACATTCTAAGCAAGGGCTCAAAAGAAAGATTCAGCTTGATGCATCGGATTTACTATTCAACCAATTACGAGACGCTAACTTTGCCATTGTGGGCGACATTCTGAATAAGGTAGCCCGCCGCTTGGAAAACGAATATGAAACCCGTCATACTGCGAAGACAACAAATGAACTTCGAGATTTCGTGAATAAGCTACCTACTTATCAGTTGGAGCATCAGAGCCTTCGAATTCACACTAATCTCGCTGAAGAGATTATGCGTCTCACGCGCTCTGAGACATTTCGGAAAATATTAGAAGTACAGCAAAACAATGCCGCCGGTACTGATCCAACATATCAGCACGAAACAATTGAAGAGCTTATCGCTCGCGATGTCCCATTGAAGAGCGTGCTTCGCTTACTGTGCCTGGAATCTTGCATGTCTGGCGGCCTGCGCCCCAGAGATCTGGAGAGCTTCAAAAGACAGATCGTACAGGCGTATGGACCTCAACAACTTCTTACATTTTGGGCGCTAGAGAAAATGGAGCTTTTGCAGCCCCGATCCTCTGCAACAACAATGCTCCTACCCACCGGCGGGGGGCAATCCGGCACCAAAACGAATTACGGATATCTGCGCAAGAATCTACGATTGGTGATCGAAGAGGTCAGCGAGAAAGACCCCAACGATATATCATATGTCTACAGTGGATTTGCTCCCCTCAGTGTACGACTAGTGCAATGCATTCTGCAAAAGTCTTACATCATGTCCCTCGCCAAGGGCAGCACACCCGCCGCGTCCGTAAATACTGCTAGTGCTGCGTCTCCTGGCTGGCTCGGGTTCGAAGATGTGGCCAAAAGTGCACGCGGGTCTACTTTCAGCATCGTCCAGAAAGGTGACGACAAGGCTATTCGTGCGCGGCAGACAGTTAGCGGTAATGCCAACACGAAGACAGTTTACGTGTTCTTCCTTGGAGGTATCACTTTCACGGAGATTGCTGCGCTACGTTTCATCGCCGCTCAGGAGGCTCCACGTCGCAAAATTATTATCTGTACAACCGGTGTTGTTAGCGGTGATCGTATTATGGACTCCGCTATTGAAAAGGGCGGCTTTGCGGAAGCCAAATAGTACCTGGTTTCCAGTTTAGGGTTATTGTTTCATGATACCATATTACCTCAAAAACTATACATTATAATATTGTCCGTTATCTAGCTAGGGAATGTAGCTTTTTGGAATTTCCATATGTTTTTGGGGTTTTTGGGTTGAGGCCAGCTCAGCCTTAATATTGGAATCCCGAATTCACACCCATCAGCCGACCCTGGTAACGCTCTGTTACTTCACCAAGACGAATCATAACACCAGCTGAAAGAGTTCGGGCTTGCTCCACTGGATCGTCGAGAGTTCCAGGTTGACCAGATGGCATACTTTCAAAAATTTGTGATGCCCACTCGCGTAGCTCAAGTACCTGAGCCGCATTCTCAGTGACCAAGCGTTCCTCGCCATTCGAACCAGAAGCGATATTCAGATCTAAGATCGTTAAGAATAAATTCAACAATGCGGAGATGATAGTGATGTCACTGCAAATAGGGCTTGTGTAAAGTGATAAAGTCAATGAGAGGGTTTCATTAGTGAGGCTCGGAAGATACATGGTGTAGGGACCGGCTGTATTCAAAATAAGAGAGATGGTTTGAAGGAACAGTGTAAGGATGTGTGGTACGGCGAATGGGTTGTAATTTGAGATTGATGAACTTTGAGAGATCAGGTTAGAAAAAGTTCTGGTGTTCAAATATTGAAGTTTTCAACCTACGAAGAATACTGCCTCATCGAAGCAGTAAATCGGCCAGTGAGTGGGTAGAAGTATCCTTCCGCAAGGACTTTGTGGACATCTTTGGCAGTCCTCTTCCGTCTCTCGGCATCACGTTGCTTTCGCATCTTCTCAATTTCTATGCGAGACGAGAAAGTTCGCACTTTGAGGGCATTTGGGCCGCTTGCAGAGTCCGCGATGTCAGCTGCTAGAGGTTGAAGCGTCGAACGCGACATTGCCTTCGTGAGAACGGAAATAGGGGACTCCTTTGACTCATTGTACATGGCATCCAATGCTGGAGACAGTTTCTGGGACGGGAACATGGTGTCCTTCAGAGCTGGAAGACCCAGGGTTTTGGCGTCATCTTCGCCATTCCCGGCTACCTCGCGAGCACTGAGCCCAAGAGCCGTGAT
The DNA here is from genome assembly GCF_028828555.1 of Penicillium taxi. NCBI lineage: Eukaryota > Fungi > Ascomycota > Eurotiomycetes > Eurotiales > Aspergillaceae > Penicillium > Penicillium taxi. Next base: position 2,450,959 of record NW_026643205.1, read on the forward strand.
GATAGCAGATCTCTGGACTTGGGAGATATCGCCATCGAACAACAGTGCGGAAAACCAGTCGGGCATTTGGAGTGGCTGTGAAACGATCAACGCAATCAGGCTTTGGAGACGACACTCGTGGAATTGCGGGTGGTGGTTGTCATTTTGAAGGCCAACAAGAGTAAGAGCTAGTTCCTGGCGATGCTCTACCAGCTCAGTACCAAATCCAGTCTTGCGACGGATTAACGGTGCGGCAGTAGTGATAGCGAGATGATAACGATCCACATTCTCATTATCCCGGAGACTTGCGATCAGCTCATGGATGTACACCGGTGCTGTTGGTTTTTGACGTCGAACAAGCGTTGGATCATCATCTTCATCCTCTGCATCATCGTCGGGTTTCTCATAGGGAATGAACGGATAATCTTCTTGCTCCTCGATGATTTCATCCGTCATTTCACTGATAAGGATCGGTTTCGATGGCTCAGGATCTGAGGTATTGGTGCGTTGCACCCCAGGGGGTTGAGGTTTCATTCCACCTGCATCTTCCAAATCGCGGATGGATTCAATTGAACCAATCTTATCATACACTTTGGTGAGACTCAGATAACCCTGAGCTTCAATGCCCTGCATTTCTTTGAGGTCAAATTTCAAAGACTTGCCAGGCTCTTCAATGAGCTCGGAAATTCCCGTGCCAATAATCATGCCCAGAAATCTTGCTCTGTCGGAAGAGGCGGCAATCCGATTAGAGACCGCATCAAGAAATGCCTTGGAGCGTCCAACATCTTTCAGTTGTGATTTCTGGAGTCGATTGAGTCGACCTGCTACCAGGAGAATAAGCTGTGCCATCACTGTATTGCATTAGTTTACCAAGTATCTCATGAGATAAGTTTTCAACTAACAAATTTGGTCGTTTTGTTGCCTGCGTTCAATATTGGGTTTTTCACCAAATTGCGTGAGAAGCTCCAAAAGCAAATATTTAAGTGTGTCTATTGATGAACGTCAACTTGTCGATCTTGCTACGAACGTTCCTTGGTTTCTTTGCACATACCATGATCCTCATCGCAAGTGGCCAGAATAGCCCGGTTCAAACCTAGTGACGTGTTCTGGAAAGGCTCCTTTGCTGCGAGACTTTGCAAGATATCACTCTTCAACAACGGTCGGTCTCCGATGATAGCTAACAACAAAGCCGCCACCCCTGAAACTGCTTCCGTGGTGATAGATGTGCTCTCAAGAGATGTAGAAAGGTACCTATTCTTTATATCCCAAAGGACTCTTCGGAGCGCGAGAACCTTAGAATTTCGAAAGTTGTCAAGTAGCAATCCGAATGGTTCAAAGTTTGCCTTGTCACGAAGTAAGGGCAGCCAAATCCCACGAAGTAAGATCGCTATCTTAGTGATTAGCAAATTATGTCCACAGTCTTTTAAATTGACAAGAGGAATTACCTGGATATCCCAAACTCAATGCCCGTTCCGTCAAAGAAGCCACCAAATTCCAGTCGCTTTTGTCGTCCTGAAGGCGTGAAATCAAATGGGAAATACTGGCACCGAGCCAGGACGAATAGCTAGCGCCGTCTCCAACCCAAGAGTAATTCGCTTCAGGATCATTAGTAAAAGCCTGTGCCTCTGCTGACACGGAAAGAATTTTGCTGGAGGCGATAAGCGAGACAATTTGATTCCATGCGACTTGGCGCTGGGCAGGGGTAGAAATTCGTTGAAGCTCTGCGAAAGCACGCGAGAGGAAATCTGTTGGCTCCATCAGAGTCGCAAGAATTGAAACCAAATCACGGATACTCTGATAATAGTTTGGTGCGCGAGCAGCCGAAAGCATGGATCGAATTTGATTCAGAATGGCATTGATGCCAGCAATGCTACTCAGGGATCTTAATAAAGATCCCCGAATCTTTGCTAATTTCGTGTTTCTCTTCTCTGCGTTTAAAGACTCCCAGTGATCTGGAATGGTGGTAATGACAAGAATTTGTAGGATTTGTGTAGCAGCGGTTGAAGGAACTCGCATGTCAAAATCAACCTTCTGAGATTTCTTGTATGGATCAATCGCCTCCAGGGCTGTAGAAAGATCATCAAGACTAGGCTTGGACTTGAGCACTTCAATAATCTGATTTGTCGACAGATCATGAGCAAAGTCCACTGTAGGTTTTGTAAGAGTTTTGGTTGATGCAATGGCAAGGAGAGGATCAGAGTCGCTCTTGACAACCTGACCAGCAGTTAGAAGATCATCCATAATGTTAGTGTGGGGTTGCGACAAAGTTGAGTTCCAAGATGCTTGTGGATGCTTGTATATGGACATATCATGTGACCTTATTTATGGAGGGGCAGAATATTACATAATTTTTTGTATTTCCACTTTCTTCTTCCCTGATTGAGACTGTAAATTATAGAAGTATACTGAATACTAGTAATAGCACTCAAAATTCAGGACTTTCAATGGTTTATAGCTAATGTTAGTTTCACACACCCAGAAACACAAATGCAAATAAATCAGGCAGCAGTGGGCGGTGAACCATATGCATCTTGGCCACAATTTGATCTCTTGTTCTAATCATCAACATCATCATCGTCCATCCCAACATCTTTATCTTCCCCCTGACAACATATTATACCTTTGATTTTTATAATCTACTGATTAAGCCCAAACTGCTTTAATTTCATCAACTACTCACAATTCATCTTGGGTATTAAATGATCCCAGTAAGACGTTGATATTGAGGACTAAGTTTAGGACTGAATCACACTGAATTTACAAGTGTACCTTGTGGAATTTTCAAAATGCACCTAGACAGTACCCTGGTGCCAGGTCGGCAGAACTTCGATCGATGGTCAGAAAAACCATCTACAGGGGCCATCATCTTCCACCATGCTAATACATAATACAGGAAGCATCTTTACAAAGTGTTGTCCAAACCTGGCCCCTTTACCGAAGACTTTATTCCTGGCTCTGGCCCAGAAGCTATTGGACATCTGGAGACTTCAAAGGTTTTGTAAGTTTCTTTTTGACAGTATTTATGTATAGCTAAGCTAATATAAAATTTAGGGTGATGTACGTTTCTTTGATTGCAGTGATATCTCTTCATTAGCTAACATTGATGTAGCGGAGCTGGTGGACTAGGATGTGAAATATTGAAGAATCTTGCGCTGTCAGGATTCAAAGACATCCATGTCATCGATATGGGTATATCAATCCGGTCTGTCTTATCGCAACATGACTCTAACCAAAACTTCTAGACACCATCGATATCTCGAATCTTAACCGTCAATTTCTGTTCCGTCAAGCTGATATTGGCAAACCGAAAGCTGAGATTGCCGCCGCTTTTGTGGAAAGGCGTGTCAAGGGAGTGAAGATCACTCCTTACGTTGGCAAGATCCAAGATAAGGATGAAGATTACTACATGCAGTTCAAGATTATCGTCTGTGGACTGGACAGCATTGAGGCTCGTCGCTGGATCAACTCTACATTAGTCGATATGGTCGATATGGATCATCCAGAGAGCCTGAAGCCTCTGGTCGACGGTGGAACAGAAGGTATTTGTTTGATTTCCTTTGTGATAACGATATAACTAACGGGGAAACCCCAGGATTCAAGGGCCAGGCTCGTGTAATCCTCCCTACATTAACATCGTGCATTGAGTGCCAGCTAGACATGCATGCTCCTCGTAAAGCAGTGCCTCTATGCACCATTGCCACTATTCCACGTCAACCCCAGCACTGTATTGAATGGGCCCATCAGATCGCATGGCAAGAAAAGCGGCCGAATGATACTTTTGATGGTGACGACATGGAGCACATCTCGTGGGTGTACCATGTTGCTCTTGAGCGGGCGCAAAACTTCCACATTGATGGAGTCACCTTCCAGATGACCCAGGGCGTGGTGAAGAACATTATTCCAGCCATTGCATCGACTAATGCGATGATTGCCGCGTCTACAACATCCGAGGTTCTTAAAATTGCTACTGCATGCAATCCATACCTGGATAACTATATGATGTATGCTGGCGAGGAGGGGGTTTACACCTACACATTCCAGGCGGAGAAGAGCCCTGATTGCCCCGTGTGTGGAAATCTTGCCAAGAAGATGGTCATCGATCCCAAGATGACACTGGGTGACTTCATAGAAACTCTGGGTGAGAGCGCGGTAGCACAACTGAAGAAGCCCAGCTTGCGAACAGGCGAGAAAACCCTTTACCAGCGTTTCCCACCTCAATTGGAAAAGCACACCCGACCAAATCTACAGCTCACACTGGGCGAGCTTGTCGAGGAAGGCGAAGAGGTTGCGGTCAGTGATCCGGCCTTTACTATAGATTTCCGTTATATCTTGAGTTTCAGGTAATCCGAGGTCAGCATAACATGCTCTCCCCTGTGAGCTATGTCGCCACAGATCTGGGAAGGGTTACTGATGGAATCCAACTCGCGTTGAAGTCAGCATCTGTTTGATCGGTTACTTAGGTATGTAGTAAGTCGATGCATTCTTATTTATTTTTTTTTTACCTCCAGGGTACCTAGGCATTACACGACATAAATTCGGGTCCACTAGGTATATGTAGCTCCAACTTGGACAGAATTAAAAGACACGGTCGGTCCTTTGAGTTCTAACACTAATTGTATATCCTCCTCCGGCCTCGTAAAGCCAAATTTTACACCGAACCTTGGAACTTTTCGTAAATAGAACGAACAAAGCTGAGAAAATCCAACGCCAGTTAAATGCATACATGATATTACTAACGGCCTTATGCCATCAGATCACCCAAACCACGCTTCCACGAGGCACACTTCGCCTTAAGAAGTTTGACAGATTCTAGGAAGAGGTAATCGCTCTCAAACTGCCCTGTGCTTTCGATGTTGAAAATGAAGTGGTCGCGCATCCGTCCTAGCTTCACCTTGCCTTCGAATTCCTCGTGACGCAAGCACTCTCGGCTAACAGTGTCGTTGAATGCATCCCGCACAACAGCCTTCTGCTCACCAGCATGTCCCTCGTATCCACTTCCACTGCGCGAAGCCTCTTCGGAAGTGATAGGTTCAAGAGCGATCACACCGCTAGGGAAGCACTTAGCAAACTTCTTGGCATCAGCTCCGATAATGGGTCGCAAGATGTTGATGACAGGCATAAGACGGTAACTAGCAGTGGCAACGGGGGAGTACTTGGCGTGATCTGCACCAATGCCCTTGGTACAGTGCGCTTCCAAGTCGATCTTCTGGCCAGGTCGCATTTTCGCGATGAGAATATCCGGGTTGACAGGCTGGATGGCTCCATCGCCAGAAAAGAACTCAGGTTGGCGACCAACCGGTTCAAACTTAAGATCCTTTGCATATACGTGAGCGTGGTTGTACAGTTTGCGAGGATCGTCCTCTCCAGGAGCGGCATTCGGGTTCTTGGTGCACTCCAAATTGAGTTGCAACACGATCGTGTTGTAGTCACTAGCTTCAGGCTCAGCTTCAGGGTCAGCATTCTCCGCTGGCTTAGGAAACCAGTGCATCCAATTGATTCCCTCCACAGAGCCCTTCAGCGGAATCAGGCCCAATCGTTGTGCGAGCACCTCATCTTGGATGACGGATGTGTTGTTGTGAATGAAAACATATTCAATGGCCAGTGTGGGAATCTCGGCCATTAGGATGCGACGAAAGGCATTTGCGACAGCAGCGTCCAGTCCAATGAGTGAAAACGAGGCCTCGTACGGGTCGTTGCGGTGGTATTCGACCTTGAAATCCTGTAGGCACTAGTGGTGAGTAAAGACTCCGGGTAAACGTGATAGACAATATCATGCTTAGCACGTACATTCTTGAATTGGTCTAGCGCCCATCCATTAGACTCTCCAGGCCAATGGCCAGGAAAATCAGTCGAGGGAATATTAGTGACAGTTTCTGCGTTGATGCCGATGATCTGGGAATAATGTGAGCAACCAGCATATTCATGGGAGGGATCTGTGCCTACACGACGACGCTGCAGCTCCTCCTGTGAGGGAACAAGAGGGGCCATTGTGGGGAGAGTGGTGGAGGTAAAAGAGGTTGAAAGTAGAAATTCGACGATCGCGATAAGAAATATTTCTCGAAGTATTTTCTTGGTGCCTGAGGCATGAGCAGAATGTCCCGTCTATTCTGTACTCAATGATCATTGAAAAGTACGAGCTGACTAATAATTTATTATGCAGATATCCATATACATCATTAGCGTAGGTGCATTATAAGTAGTCTGACCGACCAACCAGCGTGCGCCTGATGACGGGAAAGCTCCTCACGTGACCCTACCAAATTGGATCGCGAGTCCATCTTCATCTTCAACGGCAGGCTTCCCTTACCGCAGAGCCCAATATCCACCTACCATTGAATGCGCCTGGACTGACGCCCAGTCGTCTTTCTTCCTCCCATTGGATCTTCCCTCTCATCTTCCCTCATGTCCGTCTCTTTTGCTCGCCTAGCGGGCAATGCGCCCAAAAGGCTCTGTCTACGCCCCTCCAACTTGTTCAACACATCTGTGCCTCGTTCCCGCTCCATAACTACCACTGCTCCTCGTCGCCATGCTGAGGCTACAGGCTACCAGGCCACACGACTCATTCCGACCGACCCGTTGTTCACCGCATTGGCTAACAAGGGGCTGGCTGATTCTGAGTATGCTGAGGCTGCTGCTCTTGAATCTGAGGTTGAGGAGGTGAACCGCAAGATTCGACACTATACCGTCAACTTCGGTCCTCAGCATCCGGCTGCTCACGGTGTGCTCCGATTGATTCTGGAACTCAATGGCGAGGAGATCGTCCGTTCCGATCCCCACGTCGGTCTACTCCACCGTGGTACTGAGAAGTTGATCGAGTATAAGACCTATATGCAGGCTCTGCCCTACTTCGACCGATTGGACTACGTTTCCATGATGACAAACGAGCAGTGCTTTGCCGTCGCCGTCGAGAAGCTGCTGAACGTTGAAATCCCAGACCGTGCTAAGTGGATTCGGACCATGTTTGGCGAGATCACCCGTATTCTGAACCACCTTATGTCCATCCTCTCCCACGCAATGGACGTTGGTGCCCTGACTCCTTTCCTGTGGGGTTTCGAGGAGCGTGAGAAGCTCATGGTGAGTATCTGATACCCTCTTATCAGCATGTGCAATGGCTGATCAATGATTACGTGAAAACAGGAGTTCTATGAACGAGTTTCCGGTGCCCGGCTCCACGCCGCTTATGTCCGCCCTGGTGGTGTTTCGCAGGACCTTCCCCTTGGTCTCTTGGACGACATCTATCAGTGGGCCACCCAGTTCGGTGACCGTATTGACGAGACCGAGGAACTGCTCACTGACAACCGTATCTGGAAGATGCGAACTCAAGGTGTCGGTGTTGTCAATGCCACGGATGCCCTGAACATGAGTCTTACTGGTGTTATGCTCCGTGGCTCCGGTGTCCCGTGGGATATCCGCAAGTCGCAGCCATATGACGCTTATGACCAGGTCGAGTTTGACGTGCCCGTCGGTGTCAACGGTGACTGCTACGACCGTTATCTGTGCCGTATGGAGGAGTTCCGCCAGTCTCTCCGCATCATTCATCAGTGCCTAAACAAGATGCCTGCTGGACCCGTCCGAGTGGAAGACTATAAGATTTCGCCCCCTCCCCGTGCTGCCATGAAGGAGAACATGGAGGCTCTGATCCACCACTTCCTCCTGTTCACTAAGGGTTACTCTGTACCCCCCGGAGAGACTTACTCTGCCATTGAGGCTCCCAAGGGTGAGATGGGTGTGTTCCTTGTCAGTGATGGCAGTGAGCGCCCTTACCGCTGCAAGATTCGTGCTCCTGGTTTCGCCCACTTAGGTGCCTTTGACCAGATCTCTCGTGGTCACCTTTTGGCTGATGCTGTCGCTATCATCGGTGCGTATCTTTCCATGACCTTTTTCATTTTTCGCAATGCTAATATTCACTAGGAACCATGGATCTGGTGTTCGGTGAAGTTGACCGGTAAAACACCTTCGCAACGCAAATAATTAAAAACGGAAAAAAGGAAGAAGCCTTTGAAATGATCCCCTTTCCTTAGACGTCTTCTGTGTCATTAGAGGAATTTATATCACAAGAAGAAATGCCCCGCGCATCCTCTCTATGACACCCTTGGACCTTGGACCCCTTGACTCTTGACTCTGCACCAAGTGTACCAATTCTCCATGTTTTCTTCTCATGGCGTTGTTCTATTATGTCCCGCTTTCTATTTTGTCTTTTTCTTCTCCTTTTCCTCTTTCTCTCATAAGCCCTGTGTATAGTGAACAACTGATTCTTGAGACATTCTTTCGGTTTATCCAGTTCTTCGTAGAGCGGTTCAAGCTCCCGGGGCACCAACTTAGGTATATTCTAACATACAAATCCACATATGGATATTGGATGCACCCGTCACCAACACCTAAAATATCAGACACTCGTCTAGTGAACCTCGACATCAGACCGCAAAGGTATTCGCTCCGTTTTCCACGGCAGAAATCTCATTTGAATAACTAGAATCTTTGGAAAGTGTCTCAAGCTTGCGTCCAGTCATGCACATATTTTGACCATCCAGGCCTAATCACGAATATTTCAAGACAGGTGCAGTTTATCAGGTACGCCTTCTGGTGGCTAGTGTTTTATTGCGGAAGTAGATATAGGTTAAATTCTACTGCCCAGCACTAAATCTTAATTCTCATAATTATTGTCTGAAGCTGAATCGAGATAAAATGATAGGAAAAAATTCACAAACGAAAAAAAATGATATGAGAATATGCAATGACGGGGAATCGAACCCCGGCCACTAGCTTGGAAGGCTAGTATTCTACCACTGAACTACCATAGCTGTTCTTGTTGTTGTTCAGGTTAAAAATAAATCTATATAGCAGAAATACTGAGATAAGCCATATACTCCTTCAAACATTTAGAAGGAAAATCTGAACAATGGCTTCCAATACAATATTCCGTGCAAACTGTATTCAGAGCTGCTTCAAGAACTACTCCATTGGCCAATCTCTCCCTGCTCCGGTCGTGGCCCGCTTTCCGTCGCTTCTTTGCGGCACCTGCAGAACAGCCTTGGTTGCGTCTTTACTCAACCGGTTCATTCGAGAGATTGACTATTATGACGCGATGCCAATAATGAGTAGCTCCCAACCTCAAGGCGCTCACAAAAAAGGATGAAATTGACTTCCACGACTTCATCGGCAACAGCTGGGCTATTCTCTTCTCGCACCTAGCGGAATTTACTCCCGTGTGTACGACCGAACTGGGCGCCTTTGCGAAACTGAAGAATGGATTGAAAAGCGCGGAATGAAGATGATTGGTCTCATTAGTAGCCAAACTCCAACCTTCAAAGTTCCAAACTAATATTTTCTATCAGAGCGCTTGCACAGTGAGTGGATCAAGGACGTCAACGAAGTTGGCTCGATTGATGTGCGGTTCCCCTTCATCGCCGATGCCTATTGCAAGGTCACTTTCCTGTATAATATGATTGACCAGCATGACTTAACAATTTGACAAGAAGTTTATCATCTTCACTATCCGCTCTCTTCACCATCTACCCGAGTAAGGAGATTCGTCTCGCCATGATGTTTCCTGCCTCGACTGGCCGCAACTCCGCTGAAGTTCTGCGTGTTATCGACTCTTTGCAAACTGTTGGTAAGCATAGATTTACTACTTCTATCGATTGGCCGACTGGGGATGATGTTATTGGGCCCCCCGTCTGTCTCTACCGCTGATGTGAAGAGGAAGTTCCGTGAGGTTCGTGAGGTCAACCCTTACATCCGCTTTACCGATATCTAAAAGATTGGAATTGCAATATTACGAATCGATTGGATTCATGTGTGTGAAATGTGAAGATTTGATTAGGATTCTAATTGATTCTAGGAGATCGTCGATCTATAGGTCTTAAACTTTAAAAGGTTAAATTGACGATCAGTGTTTTTTCTAAGCCCAAAGTTTTGCAGCTCAATCATTTTCCCGTGTCTTACTATCTTGTTACGGGCGGTGACAAACGATAATTTACCTGACATGCTAATTCCCTTACTGAGTTATATCTACTCGAAGCTACCTCTCTAGCATCCCATTACTATGATGTCACAACTCTTTCCAAGAGTTGCCAGGAGATACGACAAAATAATCATCTCATCAGCTTGCAAAAAATCTACTACAAAGGCTTTGTACCCGGCTTGACTATCACGAACCAACATAGGATCTCAAAATCTACCGTACAAACTTCACTCCACAAGCCAATGCCGAATTTACGATGATACTCTGCTTTTCACCATCATGCATCAAGGAGGCCCATTAGGAGTGAATTTTATCATTCACTACGAGCACCATAAGATAGCTCATAATTTTCCCAAGAATATTCCTACCTCCAGAATCCCGAATACTCTTGATCCTCATCTCACTCAGCGACTAACCGATGACGAGGCTTATAAAACCCTCTCTGGTTGACAATGAGATTCCCCTGAGATTTTTTTGAGCTTTATTCCAGTCGGATTGACTTTCCATGCCAGCTTCGATACTGAGTTGCTTCTGAGACCGACACCAGCTATCTTGAGAACTACACCTGGGCACTGTGTGCTGCGCCGGTTGTTATCTGGTTGATCCTGACAGCCCTGAAGTAGCCTTAGTGGCAGGGATGGGCTCATATATGTTGTTTGCACTTTCATCCACTGTTAGAAAATCCGGTTGTCTCATATTGAGAATTGTAGTCTACCTCCGGCCCATCGCAATATTTCTCAGTCAGCACAGTCGTTTACCATTGGGTCTCCGTTTCTTTTGGCTCGTCTCTGCATAGGCTGTATATTTGGCCACTCTCTCCACGGCGAAAACTAAGCCCTCCTTGGCGGCCACCCCAGAGACTCCCAGATCATGCCAACCATTATAGGGCTTGATAATCCACGGCGGATCTGGCAGAGTATGGCAGAGTTTCTATCCCCTCTTTGTCACATGCTAACTGTGATCGGAGGGTATCCAAACTAGAGACTAGAAGTTAGGAGTTTGGGCTATAGTTTAAGCGGGTCTGGTGTATATTGATGGACCGTTAGGCAGCTTTAGCGATTGGAATCGCAGGAATTCAATTACCGTAGTGACTTCGTCGATTTTAGCGAAGTAGCGTTGTATGGCAGTCAATATGCGGCCTGAAAATCTGGGATCTACTGTCAAGTCCACTTCCATGAAGGCTTCTCGTGTTTGGGTGTTATGGGATTCTTGATCCTGTAACCGATATCCAAGGGGCTCGAAAGCCACCGCATTAACTTCGAGGGCCTGGGCAGCCTGGAAGAATCGCGAGGAGAGGTGATCTGGGTGGACTTCGCTGACCACAGCGAGCCTACACGAGGGAATTAGCGTTAATGACAGCTAGGACAACGAGAGTTTTCATTTAAACGTAATTCTAATTGATCAGACGGAGATTGCTCATAACCATGATACTCCTTTGATTTCTAGTACTTTCCTAGTCTCTTTTCTTGACAATTCTTGAAAGATAACAAAGCCCTTAGCGTGACACTACATTCGGATGTTCTAGCTACCATTGTCGACTTATTGACTATGGGGTCGATATTGTCCTGTATTTCAACACGAAATAGATCAGGGGCTATGGAAAAACCCTGAGTGGAGTGATTGTCCATGACAGAACCTTTGGCTAAGTAGTACACTCGCGCCAGTAAAATCTCCCAATTGCATGACGATGGTGCCCAAAAGAGCAGTGGTAAGGTCAATTCCTAGATTTGTGGAAAACTTTCGACTTCACAGATTTGACCATGTATTTACTACCTAGATACGTAGTGTGGCTTAACTATCCATCTGCCACCCCCAACTACTACTCCAAAAGTGTGTGAGCCTGTGAGCATCTGGACAGTCACTCTAGCGTCGTCCGTGGATGGACTATAAAGATCAAGCATCACTCGCCCGAGGGTCGATGAGTGAAAATGAAAAAAACTAGCCAAGGACTACACAGGATATACGAGTCAGAACCTCTCAGCCGACGAGATGCTTCATGGGCTTCAACGTTCTCGTTTCATATTGTACATCGTCATGTACATGCGGTTAGAAAAACAGTGACGCTTAGTGTAAATCGTAATCTGATCTGGAAGACCATTGAGCCAAGTTCCTTAGTTTATACCACTAGCTAGGACTCATAGATTAGATAACCCGATCAAAAGATTTAGCTTTCATTTTGGTTTAAATAGCTCTCTTCCTGAGATTTAGTTCACCTTTCTGGTACCTAGTACCTTGGAAGTGTCGAATTCCTTCGCGAGGATACCTAGCTACTTGTGTAGGTTCAACACACACAGCATACGTACCTACCTAGGTAAACAATTCTTTTCCATCAAAAACAAACCTAAGCAACAACCCGCCTCTAACGACCTAAATTATAATCCAATACCTAACCGGAATCTCAACCAAGCCACCCGAATGCCAGCAACCGCCAGCAACCGCGGGTCCAGAACGCAGCAGTACATGTGTGGGCCGATAGAAAAGAACAGAACAGAACAGAACAGACATTCTCACGCAAAACCGGCTACCGACATGGCTACTTTACTCCTACCTTCCAGTACTAGTACATGTACCTCCGTGTGAAGAGAATATAGAGTATAAAGTATTAGTAACCAGGCTGGATCCGGTAACAGTGACAGGTAGTACAATAATACTGCGTACTTGAGTATCAACCCGTACTTGAAAGCATGGGAAGCCTCGGCAAATGTATGCAGGGGACCGGACAGGTTGAAGGTTACAGAACAGAACACTGAATGAAAGTGAACATGGCCAGGGGTGTTCGGGATCAGTCCAAGGGTTCATCTGCTCTAGTTTGCGGTGGGTACCCGACTTGGGATACATGTACTGTACGCGTGGATGGGTGGGATTCAAATCTCTTGTTTGGGATGGTTGGGTTAAGGATTTCTAGGCCTGGACGAAGAACTAGACTCTTGTTAGTTGATACTTGGGTATTGTTTAGTCGCTAGTGAGGATTCCTCTGGAGACTGCAGATTTGTAGTGGTTTTGTACTGGGCTGAATTGTTTACCGCGTTTTCAGAACTAGAATCTCAGGACCGGAATCATTGATCTTTGAATTCTAAGCGTGGTGCTTGAACGTGGGTTGGCTTAATACCTGTTATTAGACCAAGTCTAACAGGCACACTACCCCAATACCTAGCTAGGTAAACGAGTTGTGATGAAGATGTGCAATATCTTGGCGACTAGTACTTGAAAAAAACATATTGATAAAGTGCTGAATTGTGGATTAGACAATATCTGTATTATAGCGACTGTAGTGTGGAAAAAACACGAGTCCTTGCCCCTGATAATGAAAATCATAGACCAAACACCCCGTGTAGACTCCGCCAAAGATATTTGGAATTGGGATGAAAAGGAAAAACAATAAAAAAAGAAAACATATGCTTTCGAACCAATGCCACGGGTATCAATCAAATCAACACCAATTCCCAAATTACACATCCGGTGTAATTATTGAAACACAGCAGACGCGGTGGAAACAGAGGACTAGCTCCTCGACAGGACCAGACAAAAAAGAAAATGAGAGAGGGTTAAACAAAACCAACCGGAAAGAAGAGGATAAAAATCTAAACCATGCGGAGACTGTATGCAGAGGTGTAGGTGAGGAGAATATTAAGAAACAAATGTGAGGAAAAGAGAAAGCCCAAGACAAGAGGACAAAAGAGACAAAGATAGAACAAGCATCGAATCATCACAAACCCATTGGTATCGAGAGAAGAAAGAGGATAAAAAAACGAGACTCCCAGGTCTAGCGAAAGAAAAAGATGAACACAGGAACGCAAACCAGTCGGTACCTCTATAGTCATAAAGTGGGATTGAAAAAAAGAGAAGATGACGCATATGGCTCTCTCCGTTTTCCTCATTACTCTTGTAGAAATCGGAGCACAAGATAAAATGAGAATGGAGAGTCCAAACTGTTGTACAGAGAGGAAGCCGAACAGCAAAAAGAGTTATAGACAACGCAGTTGTCCGATCCGCTCGGCGGGAGAAAGGAGATATATAGGTGGGAGGAGATAGCTCGGGCGAGGATGTATCTTTTGGTGTGTAAGATCGCATGATGAAAAGGGTGAATATGATTCTCATCAGCGACGAGAACGTCGGAAGAAAATCTACTCGTCGTCATCGGGGGAGCCAACATCTTTCTCGCCCTTGTGAACCTTCTTGTGTCGACGCAAGTTTGAGACCACTGAGAAGTGTCGCCCACAGCCTTCAACGTCACACGCAAATGCTGCAAAAAAAGTTAGTATCTATGATGGTGATTGTAAGAATGATTGACTTACGCTTCTCTCCAGTGTGGCTGTACATATGAGTTTGCAATGAAGACGGACGAGTGAATCTCTTGTCGCAGACCTTGCACTTGTGTTTCTTCTGGGTGTTTGACGGCATCTTGGAGCTGAACTGGCTCATCATAGATTGAGGTCCAGGCGGTGCGCTACCGGCCAAAAGGCTTGTAGGTCGGGGGAGAGTGCGCGACTCGTACGACTCAGAGGTCGTTGAGCTGTAATCTGTCACTGAGGAATCGACTGAGCCCACGGAAGCACTGTAGTAAGGGTAATTGCTGCCCGATGAGATCGACGAGGCGGAAGAGTGAGTCGAGGGGAAACCGTATGAATCGGTAGAACCTCGTGTGCCTCTGGGACCGTAGATATTTCGGGGAGTCAAGTCCTGGCTTAGCGCGACCATTCCTCGGCTTGCGTCGAGGGCATCGCCAAAGGTGGGAGTGGGAACGGGAGCCGTAGACATGCGACCATCACTAGAAAAGGTTAGAATATTTCTAGTTGCCCGTTTTCTAGCTGTGTTAAGCTTACGAGTGCGAAATGCGACGGGTATCTTGAGATGGGTGAAGGGGAGCGTAGCTGACTGGCGCATAGGTGGCCGGGGCATAGCTGGTCATTGGTGGAGCAGTTGTGTACGCTGGGGTGTGGTCGAGGGCGGTGCGCGGCACCTCGTGCTGCATGCCCATAACTTCAGGGCCGTAGCCCGTGGTGTAGTTGTTGGCGGGGACAAGTGATGGAGCCGAAACTGGGATATTTGAGTAGGGCATGGACATGGCTGATCGGTTCATTTCCTCTTGCTTGACAGTGTTGATGGGGATGGTTGTGTTGCCCATGGCAGTCGCATAGACGGGAGGTGTTGAATGGGAAGTTGTGTGTGCGGTAGCCCAAGGATCTGTGAATTGTGGAGGGTTGTGTGGGTAGACAGTGTCGAAGCCCATGCCGCCATAAGGACGGTTCTGATTTTCAATGACCATCGTCATGGAGAAGGTGGTTGGCAGCGTGTTGCGAATGGATCGCGCGCCCTGAAGAAGTGGGAATAGAGATAGGGATGGAACTTCGAAGAGAAGTTCGAAAAGTGAATGAGTAGATTCGATGATCGACTCAAGGTGAAGAAGGTGAGTGAAGGTAAAGTGAAACAAATGATAAGCGGAAGATCTTTAATTTTTTTTGAAAGAGAAACAGTCTGGGGAAGGGGATCGGCGTAGCTTAAGAAGGGATATACGATGTGCACGATACTCTCAAAGTGCCACTGACGACGTGCCGTCTCAAAAGATCTGCGGAAATAATACAGTAATTTTACTTATTTTACTTATTTTACTTCATTCTGGAGCCTTATTTTTATCTTGCAGGATTTGGTATTTATTTCTTATTTCTTATTTTCCTAATTCCTTAAGGCTCCTTAACGGGAACCAGTTCCTCGGACCCTCCTGTTAATTTTAAATATACTTACTCCATACATGAGACTATTACTTGCTATTAAACAACTCTCCTTGCCTAGATAGGCTGAGGAATGGAGCATCTAGATACTACTCTATTATTTCTAGTCCAATATTATGAATTATGGATTTTAGAAATAGTAGGAAATAAAACATAGGAGAATGTCCCCGCACAGACTAAACATGACTGGTCCGTCTTCTGCCGTGTCTCCAAATCCACTAGACTAAAGTAGGGCAAATGTAACAGAAAAATAATGATTTTTTGAAAAAAAGATATTATTAAATTCCATAAAAGGTCAAGGGAAAACTAGAAAAAAGAGAGAGAAAAAAAAAAAGGGAACGATGCAACGACCTGGGTTCGGTCTGTGTTTCAAAGTAGCGGGGAAAGGGTATACCCGTTCTGGGGCTACATACAGTACAGAGTAGAGGTATACAGAGTATCTACAGGGGAAAACAAATATATCATAAATAATAAATAATAATCATAGTAAAAAGTACTCGAATACTTGACATGTCCAAAAGCCTCCATCTGTAAAGAAGAGGGGAATTGAAGCTTGAACCCCTTCCTGTATGGTTGGGCTACTTTGGACTTTGATGGCAAACCAGACCAAAATAGGACATGATTGGATGTTTGTGGGGGTTATGGACCCTCTCAAGCAAATAAGGAAAGTGTGACGATTCCACTTTTCCAATCTAATCACCCTAACCTAAGCACTTAAGCACAGGGCTTCGACACGGGCTGGAGATAGCTTAGCGCGGTAAAAACGAGTGCATCAAATTAAACCCATCAATAGTCTGAACATTCTCCCCTTTTTTTGATAAGAATGTGATGACGTTTGAAGAGTTTGAGCTTACCTCATCGGAGTACAGTGCACCTGATCTCCACTCCATTATTTAATATAATTGAATGAACATCATTTAGCCCCAATCCCACTAGTATGTCATATCATTCGCGAATTTTCTATTGCATTGTCATATAATAACTAACTTCTAAGTAATCTTTAGAAGTAATGACATATGTCATTAGGCTGGGGGATAGACACATCACAAAATGGACCGAGGTTATACAGATGCCTCTAACCCTTATTGAGTATTAATTTACTGGTGCATCACATCTCCACTCCCCCGTGGCAAGACAAACTTTCTGGTTGACTTGCCGAGGGAGGCTGAAGGCCTCCGCTATTTCTAAGGTTAATGTTCCAGGGTTCAGGTTCAATGTTCAATATTCAAAGTTCCCCGAATTATAGTTGACTTAACTTTGATACACTCTAATTCATTAACTTTGATACACTTCAATTCAGCGGGGGAGGCAATATATTGCCTCCCCTGGGGGATAAAATGTGACAGTGTCTGTATAGATAGTATAACTAATTGGCTATTGCAATAAATAATTAACCAGATGCCAAGCAAAGAAAAAAGAAAGGATCAGGGGAACTTGGAAGAAGTTTAGGCTTGGAAGTCCATGGTCACTAGAAACAAATCTGATACTCCCGAGTTTGAGGTACCTTAGTATACAAATACCATGGAGTTGGAGTACCCCTGTGCCAGTTCTCCGCACTCCCGTCCCAAGAACCAGGGAGCTCCAACCATCTCGATGAGTTTTCCAGAAAAAACCCAATCCATGCAGATCCATGGTTAGTGGGCCGTGTTTTTCGACAGAGAGCGTGGGTCATTGAGTCTTGGACACATGGAGAAGGAAGTTTAAAGTGAAGAAGAAATGATCAAGATCTAATGTTACTCTAACAACCCTTGGAACACAAACTACGGCACAGTATCAACGGAGTTGTTCTGACAGAGTTTAGGCTTCGATGTACTAGCATCGAACCGGGATTTGACTCGGCGATCAGTTTTTCTGCATGAATTTTAGGAGTTTGGGTCCAGACCCAAAGGAGAATCAAACTAACTGTCGGGTGGAAGCGCTACACTTACCAAACTAGTTCCACATCCACCTGGGCACGAGTGCCCAGGTGACTGTGTCATGTCTTTTGGTCCATGCGCGAACTAACAAAAGTCAAGAAGATAAAGAACGGAACAGGATGAAATCAAATCACGAAAGTGACAGAACAAGCATAGTCAGTCTCCATTGAAAACGCCCCTTTCAGCCATCCGTGTCCCCGAGGCCCACTCGAAAGCTACCGAGCTTCCATCCAACCTCAGTAGTCTATGCCAAGATTGAAGTTGGAAGTTCCAAGTTTGGTTTTCACTGTCACAAAGTACTTCATGACACTATACTTCAAACATGATCCAGGTAGAAACCGTTACAGACGGGCCTATCTGGCTTACAGGGTAAAACGTCGCAACCCTAGAACGTGAAACAAACCGTTATGAATGGAGAGAAATGGGAGATGGAGATGGAGAAATGGATGGATGGATAGTACGGCGAGGGGCGGATAACATGTCAATCCACCTTGAAAAGCTCCACCGAACCAGGCCCGAGCTTTGTGTCTACACACGGGAGAGTGTGGACCTTCTACTAAGTAGCTTCAACAGTTTGACCGCTTGTTGCTGCGCTTGACCAAGAAGGGAACAACACGGCTCGTTCTGTCATGACGTGTCTTTCAAACGCCCCTCTAGGGATGGTAATAATGCATGGTGTGTTCTCTTGAATTTTGAGACTTAAACCAGGAAGTGACCTGGAAAAAGGAAAAAAAAAAACTCTATGGATTGCCGACTAAAGCGCTGGAAAATGAAATGAAATAAGATGAATGAACGGTACAGAACAGCGGTCAGCATACTCCACATCCCTATCCCTTTCCATCGGAACACCCCGGCCCATTAGATTAAACTATTGAGGTCCAAACTGTTCCTATCAGTCGATCACTCAGCCCATATTTTAAGCTCGTGTAGACTATTGACGATCATACACGCCAAAGTCAAGGTACACTAAATGTCATCTGCACGGGGGCTCCGATCTTGGCAGTTTCCACCACGGCAGATCGTCCAAGGTAATCGGAAACTGTTCAAGAAGTTTTATAGAGATATGATACGTCTGAAATTTGAAATCTGAATCCCATGATTCGTATTCGTGTTTTCTTATTTTATGTTAAGTCCAAGCAGAACACAGTTCTGTAACATATTCCGTGCAACATCAAGACGCCACCAGATCCACAGGAAAAAGTGGAAGAATTACCTAAAAGGAAAGTATATCCACTTGGTATGATATTATTGGTGGATATTAGTCGATAGCCGACCTTAAGTGATTGACCAATCAGAAGAAACTTGCCTGAACCCCACGGCGTGATGACGTGTACACTCATTTTAATCCCCGCAGCACGTTTGGTCCAGTACTTGATCCCTGTGTACGATCCTGGGAACTAACATCATCTGAAACAAGTGCTTTATCCACATATACTCCACCGTTCACAGCTCCAGTTTATTCGACCCATACTCGGTGGAAACTTTTCTATTCTGCTTTTGCGCAGTTTCCTTTTCAGGAAGAAATCCTAGTCTGTACTTTCCTCTTCATCAGGTCTACGGAGTACTAACTGGGCCCTGCATACTATATACATTACATAAATTACACTTCATTGCAGGCCCTCGCTATATGAGGACCTGACAATCAAATGGACTAGTTCTCCAACTTCCAACCTCTCTTCTTGTGTCAACAACTCTACCAAAAATGCCTAAAATAATGGAGAATTCGAATATCGGATTATAAAATCCCTCAAATCCCTCTATTCTCAATCGAAACCTAATATCTCGAAAACTGCGAACTCGCGGTCCCTCGCGGCCGGCTTCTTCGGCGCTGGTCTGGTGGAAAATTGCGACAATCTAACCACTGTAAGCTTAATTCTGCATACGAATTAGCTCTTTGTGAATAAATCAACTATTTCCATAAGGCGGAATTATTAATCAATCGAGGACAAGTTACAATTATAACCAACTCGATTCGTAAAGAGGCCCATTTAGACCCAATAATAAACCACCATAAACTGGTGACCACTGGTTAAGAAGTGGTTTCAAGACTATAAGCGCGTTATGATAGAGTATATATAGTATTTGTCCTAAAGATATCTATAATTTTCGATGAAACTGCCTTCCAAGTTGTCGGACGAGATCAATGGATCGTCAAAAAAGACCCAAAGAAGAAAACATTCAATGGTTCTATCATAAATTGCGAATCTATCACCTCACTAAATAATTACAGCGGGTATTTGAGCAAACACAAGCTATTCGGACAGCACATAACGCCCTATATAATGCTTCTCGTCGATCAATAAACACGAGTCACGGGCATCATTACTTCCGATCAAGTCAAAAAAAATTGAAGCTCAAAGAGTACTAACTCGGTGAAAAGCCGATCAAGAGATGGCATGGCGGAAGGGTAAAGTTATTAATCGAGATCAGAAGGTAAAAAAATGTTGTAGGAATGGAGTTTCTGAAAATGTATCTCCATTTCAGTCACTAATTCATACTTTCTTAAATAAAAAGATACATTTACTGATTGTTGGCGGTTATATTCAGGGTGGTTATAGGAATTTGGAAATTAGTCCATTTGGGTGCCGGGCCCTACACAAGTGCCTGTAATAAAATGAAGTGTACAAAGTAATTTTATGTAATGTATGCAAGGCCCGGGTAGTCTCTTAGTCTCTGCCACTTTACTCATACTTATTACGTAGCTTACCTAGGTAGGGGAACTTAGCCGGCTCCATGTGCTCCATAACCGTACGTCGTACATTCATTGCTCCTGGTCCATTTTCCGGCTTCAGTGGCGGTCTCTCTGCATAGAAGGACGGTGCTTTAATGAAAAGTGACAGTGGGCTAGAAATTAGTTGCTTCCTGCACATACTACCAAGTATGCACTACGGACTATATTCCTACCCGCCTTGACCACACGGATCAAGCTTCCCTCAATCAACGCACGTGCAGAAGATCAGAAAGTGGATCGAGCCACACTAGCAGGGTTGGAGGCTAGCAGAGGACTAGACTAGCTCCATGAAAAGGGGAGGTTGAGGGAGGCGCTACTTTAACAATTGACATCCATGATCTAAACCAAAAATGGAAACGGGTGAAAGGGGTGTCAACTTGAAGTGGGAAGTGGAAGAGAAGTGGGAAATGAGATGAAATGACGACCCGCTGCATATGGGACAACACAACACTGACATTGAATCCACCAGTTTATCGTCATTGACGATGGCAGTGCCTGCAGGGTCCTCCTCCTTGCAGACTTTATCCGCGTAATCAATCATTGTCTTGAATAGGAGCCAGCAGAATATACACACAGTCAGAGCTAGGACTACAGTTCCCTGTTCCACCTGCAACCAATCATTCCACCCGTAACCCTTATCCCAGGTCTCTCATGTCCACTTGCGTAAGAGGTGGCTGTTTTCAAGTACGGAGGTATATCTATCACATATAGATCCTGCTAGGAATATGTACCTGGCCTGAAATAGTGATATTTGATTCTGATTCCTGCATTAATACCACGGAAGCTGGGCAACGTCCAAAAAAGCTCCATCCAAAGTGGATCAATCATCAAGCCCTCGGCATTCATTCCTTGCATATTCCCACGATCTGTTTGGGCAACATGGGAAGACCTCCTGAACTCTACTTGGTTACTGAATCGTGGAAATGGAGGAAAGGAAATAAATGATAGTCAGGGGAGGAGTGCCCACAACAGTTCACAGTCCCACTTATTCTTATTGGAGACAAAACAAACTGGTATAGTTTCGTTATGAATAATGACTAGAAAATGACTAAGGTCAAAACTCTAAACCTAGATCGTTTGAGTGGACCAGACCCTTAAATCCACCTCTGTATGGTACAGAGTAAAAAAGCAAAAAGGAGAACTTCTACTTGGTAATACATGTGGATGGACATTGAACTATTGCACGGAGAACGCGGCTCCCTTGTTTTTTTTTTTGTAAGCCCTGTCCATGGACGAGAGATTTCTTTATTTTTTTCAATTTTAATTTTTGAATTTTTGAATTTTTTGGTTCTCTGGAAAACGCTTCGTTATCTCTCATTCCCATTCCCCGTTCGGGGATGATCTTAACTAGCTATGGAGTAGGTAGTAACATAGGGGATAACTGCACTGTTCCAAGGATATATCCAATTCAGGGGGAGGCTGTGTTTTGATGCTAGAGTACCTGCCTACTTAACATAGTAAATACATTACATTTTACTACCTAATGTACATTCTGATACCGACAGACGGGAACCATTCAGCCATACTTCTCCTTTTAAGTTTGATTAGACAGATGACGCATAAATAATGATCCTGCAGTATGTACGGAGTGAATAGACTATAGGAATACAGGTAGCTTAGAGGGAGCTCTACTATGGAGTATGGAGTATATCCACTTAAATAAAAACACACTATCTACATATGAAACACTAAAATCTCAAACTAAAATAAAGGGTCCTGGAACTTATCATTCGATCCCGCTAGATAGTTTCCGACCTGACGTCTGATGGGGTCAATCAGAGTGAAGTCAAAATCAAGAATATTGAGTCCCTGGAGGAGACAGCTGACGCGTCCACTTCCTGCGCCAAGACAGTGGAGTATTTGGCTTCTTACTCTAACGTCTTGGCATACGATTGTGGCTTTTCATTATTTTTGTCTTCAGTGAATGAACTGTGCAATGTCACCCTATGGAGCTTGATTTGTGGAGATTTTTTGAGATTTTTTTTCCTTTTCCTTTTAGCTATTTTCATGGGAAAATTGGGTCTTCATTTTAACAATGACCCTAAGGCTCATCCCCTTGTGCCTGGGTGATTACGACGACTATCTTGCACATTGAGTGGTTTTTGAGTGGTTTTTTTAAAATCTCTCTTTCTATTCTTGCATCCTGGTGGCAAATATCGGGTTGTAATACTGGATGATGGGGGATGGAAAAGGGGTTGGACTTCTCTGCTTCTTCCTATTTGCCACTTCTACATAGGTATGATGTCGTTCTTTCAAAGTCCACGGTGTCTATATGGTGTGGAATACCTAGGTACCTCCCACATGCATGGTTGTGGCATTGTTGTCAAACTTGGAATCAGTGAGGTAGTATGAGATGGAGTATGGCCCTTCTGTTAAATTGTTACTTTCTAGCCCCACTGAGAGCGAATTTTCTGCCACTTTTTCAATATTGTTTATTGTATTTCAACGGCTTTTTTCAATTTATCTTACTCAGATGTAATAAAAAATTAGTAAAAAAGGCAAAAAAAGCCCCGAAACTTCATCAATTATAGGTAGAACCCGGGTGGAATTTGACGGATAGCCATTGGATAATATGCACTAATTTCAGGGCGGCCAAATGTCGCTTGAAACAGTGTCGTATTACGCTAATCTATATTAGGAGGCGGTGTTGGATCATAGCAAGGGTCAAAATAGCAATCTAACAAACCCACTCAGACTGTCACTCAGACTGTTGTAGATGTCTACCCGAGATGATCATGACTAACGATGATTGACAATGATTTTCAGCGATCACTGCCAATCGCTAGCTGTCAGTCAAGTTTGCTTGGCTGTTGATCTTAGATTTGGAGATCTGATCTACTCTATACAAGATGAGTCAGGTAGGGGCTGGTCAAGAAGTCTGATATATGTTGAATTTTAAGTTCAATGTTAGAAATCACTGGTAGTGTTTGTATGGGAGAGCAATTTTATGCTGAATCGAGTTGCTTTGATGACCGTTCCCATGGTGACGGAGATACAGAGGGCTCAACGTATAAAACCCTAGTGTTCAAGCTTCTTAGCTAGGTGCCTAGGTACTTTTCTAGAATCCATATTCATATTTAGAGTAACTCATGATTGATTGATCTAATCTCTTGACTTTTGAAATTTGGTATTACAGTCAACCACGCCGAACGTCCGAAAAGAAACCAAAGACACCGGCTGAAGAATCCAAAGGGAAGATAATTATGCAACAGAAGAAATAAACAGGCCGTACCAGATAGCCGCATCAAATGACGATAAACAACTCTGGTCGGTCCATACCATCAATTTCCAAATTGGGATAGTAAGGAACCATCGCATCGGCTCCCTGTACGTATGCATCATTGTAAAGTCGCCAGTATGGAGTGCGAACCTTGCGGGCTGGGTGGAATAGTCCGGCCCAAACGTAGTTCAGCACTGTACCGGTTCCGACAGCCATGCGGATGGCGTCGATGGCTTCAATGATACGGTCGATGACGTGGGGGCTGGTCTCGAATATGTTGGGGAAGATGAGGTTCAGGAGATGGACCATGGCGTCCTCGCAGCCGAGACCCACGACGCCGAGGGCGAGGTGCTTGACCACGCTGGCAGCAGTCTGTCGGTGGACCTGATCACGATCGATCAGGGCATCCTCGAGCAACGGTGTAACAGCGTAGACATAATCCTTGCTGAGTTCACCAATGTACTCGAACAAGAACGACATGGCCTTGAGGACACCATTCTGCACGTTGAGCTCGGGCACGCGGTACTCATTCATCAAGGCGGGAAGCACAGTAAAGGGAGCACAGGTTTCCGCCACGATACCGATCGCGACAGCCGTACAAACACGCGATTGACGTTCTTGTACACGAAGATTGTTCAGGAGAGTCGCAAGCACATCCTGGGGACCGATAGCCTTGGCAATGAAACCGAAGGTGTTGTTAGCAGCACGACGGATACCCTTCTTATGGGCCTTGAGCATATCCAGTAGCTCGAAGCAAATACGCATCCATTCACGAGCATTAACGGACTCGGGGCCACGGTCGGCAATACGACCGACAAGATCAATTGTGTTTTCCTGGACCTTTTCGTGACGGTTACGCAGGATGGGTGTTAGTCGGGGAAGAAGATCGCGGATCGGCGGTTGCATTTGGTTGATACCAATCACGGTGACGATGGATCGCAAGGCGCCCAGGATGGAGCCCAGAACCTCGGGATATTCCTCACCTAGGTATTCGTAGAGCACAACACCGAGTTTGCCCATCAAGGCTTCCTCACTGCATGAATTCATGACCATGGCGACGCGCGAAATGAGATCGGCCGCCTGCTGTCGCACGGTGGGAGATTTGTTGTTCAGGCGCCACAGAATGGTACTGACGATCTGGGGGATGTAGATCTTGCATCGTGTGCCAAGAGCATTGATCACAGTTCCAAATCCATTCAGGACCACAACGTCCTCAATGCTCTGTTCCTGGAAAACGAATAGGACACCGTCAATCAGTCTTTCTTCTAGACGCTCGGAGATGTCCGCAGCACCCAACGAGGCAATAAGCTTCTCGATGGTCTCCATAGCCATCTTACGGTACGGCTCGCTCTCGTCCTTCAGGTTAATGACGATACGATCAACGATCTCACCGACTCCGACTTTCTGACCTAGATCGACAGTGGTATCAACTACTTGACGATAGTTCCGGCGGTCAAGGGCCATGCGTCGCACCCAGAAACTCTTGAAGAACTCGTTCAAGACTTTCTCCTTGAGGTAACTGGCAGTGACACCTGCCGTGCTTGAACACTGTGATACTGTCTTCAAGACTACCTTCTTCATCTCTTCATCTGGAGAGGAGAACTCTCGAATAAGGATCTCCATAATCTCCTTGGTGTAGTAGTTGGCATACTCCACATCCATCAAGGGAATGATGTAGCCAACGGCTTTCAGGAAAGCGGCAAGGCCCTTACCGCGCTGCTTGCGAGCGCCAGTCCAGAGAGGATTAAGGATTTCATCGAAGCTTTCAAGACCGTATGGATTGGCGGCTTCAGCAAGAGCTGCAACGGCCAGAGCAGTGACTGTTCGGACCTTGGCCTGTTCATCACTGATGTTGTCCGAGATGCAGTCGACAAGGCCTTTCAGATGAGGAAGAATAGCACAGCCCATCAGAATAGGGATCTGTTGGACAATCTTGACACCAGTGTGCCGAGCCTGCCAGGACTTCTTACTGCGACAGACAGCGCGGAGGAACGGAAGGAGAGATGGAATTCCAAGAGCAGAAGCCACAACGGCAAATGCTCGAGCGGTGGTATTTCGCACATACTCGTCGGCATGGTCAATATCGGGTCGCATGGTACTGATCATGGTGGCGAGACCAGCAGCTTTGGCAAGGTTGGAGATAATCTCGCGACCTTCGACGCGAGCATAGTAGTCTTGATCAATGAGCAGTGGCTCAATGACGACTAGAATCTTATGGACATATGGTCGAACCAAGTCATCGAGCTTGTAGAGCACACGGTCAATGACCTTGACCAGCAAGTGACGTTCCTGGTCCTCCAATGACTTCTCCATGAGCAAAGGAAGGATTTGGTTGAAAAGAGGACCCGCTCCGAAGTTCCGCGCATTGTCTGTAAGCTGTCGCAGAGCAGTCTTTCGCATAGGCGGAGTACCGTTCTTGACTTTGAGAAGCAGTCTCATGATCTTTCTCTCCTTCATGTCCTCAACAGACATACCACTCTCATCTCCATCATCCATGAGCTTACCGAAATAGGCCATATCCTCCGGCTTGAAAAACTGCAGATCACCAACTCCAGGGATATCGGTGGGAAGTTCTTTGCCCATCGAATGAATGCTTTCCGACTCTTGCATCATGAAGCCTCCATATCCGGACGCGACAGAAGGGCCTGGTGTGGCCATCAATTTGCGTGATGGGTTGCGGATAGGCACATAGCCTGCAGGGGGGTCTAAAATTTGGTAGCCCTCGGTGGGGAGCATCATATCGAGGTCCTCGTCAGACCAGCCGGAGGGATCGGGGCCAAAGCCACTGGACGTTGAAAGTGCACTGCCTTGAGACGGGTGTATGGGAGTAGCAAGACCCTGGTGACCGACAGGTGTCGCAGCTGTGAGAGAAGGTGCCTGGTCCCATCTGGAGCGAGGCTTGGGGGCTTCCATCGCACCGGCGGCTGGTGTATCGGACCATCGCGATTTCTTAGTCTTCGCTTCATCAGATTGGTCGGTAGCTGTCTCCGCAGTAGAATCTGTGGCATTGTCCCAGCGCTTCTTTCGCTTTCTACCGGCAGTCGATTGGGCATCGCCATTCTCTTTGTCGTCTACGTCCATCTTCAGCTCAGCCTGATGCTCAGGGATATCTTCACCACGCTCTCTTCTCTCTGCAATGAGTTTCTGAACACGCGCTTCTTCCTTTTCCAGCTCCTGAAGGGCCATGACCTCACGATACGTCTGACCCTCTCCTTCCACATTTCCGTTATTGGCAGCGAAGGGATCGGCGCGTGTGGGCGAGATAGCACGCTCAAATCGGCGCTTTTGATAGTCAGTCTCCCGGTCGGCGATGCGTGCTGATTTCTCGCGACCAAGCAGGATGTCCTCTTCTTCGACTCCATTTCCATGTGCCATCTCATCAATCTGACTTCTGGTCGCAGTGTACTGGCCCACGAGGCTATGACCACCAATATCTTCCATTTCATCATCATTTTCATTCACAGCGATGGAGGTTTCATATCCAGCAAACCTATCCGCACCTTGTCGATCGTACAAGGTTGTATCAAAGGATTCGGTAAGGGAGGCCTTGGTCGAGTTGTCAGTGCGTTGATCAGCAGGATCAAAGGTCTTTGAACCTTTTTTAGAAGCGGCAGCAGCATTGCGTTCTGCTTGGAGCCGCCGGACGGCCTCAATATCAGCTGTCATTGAGATTAGCAAGGTGTCGTTAAGAGGAGTAGGGTAAAGCGTACCGTCAGACATAGTGTCAAAAAGTCAGGTTGGATTTGAAATTTTATTGAGCAGGTAGTAGCCAGCTACATTCGGAGTAAGCACCGTTAGAACGGCAGCATGAGTGATGAGGGGAGAAGCTGTGTCGTTGATGATCGGTATCTCCGCTGGTGAAAACCACGCTCGTGAAAGTCGCGCTAATGACTAAGAGATTAACTGGGGCACGTGATGGTGTCAAATTGGCGGCTCGGAAGATTGATTATCCGATTGAAGATAGGAAGTAGTGTAGGTGAACTCCGATCCACACGCTGGGGACGTGAAGTTGTAGAATCTTCGCTAAATCAGCATGAAAGGATTGAAAATAAATACGCCTCAGGCTGTGCATTTGTCCCTACATAATTTCAGTGGCGTTCAAAGGGCGCTTAGAAGCTATTTATGTCACACATGCACTGTATCAGCGGAGTATGGCCCCAGGAAATATTCATCTCGATTCTCATGCTGGCTCTAGACTCTTCTAGTAGGAAATGACTTGCCACTATTAGATATGTGGATATTTAGGGTAAAATTCTCAATTCTAGAGGCACTGCCAATATAGTATGCCTAGGGCATTTTCAAGGCTGCTTTACAAGTTATTTTATTCCAAGTAAGCCCTTTTGCTGGGCCTTTAGACGTTGCAACTTGCCGGCGGCTAGTATGACAATCAAAGTGGGGGTGTAACGCCTTCCAGCCCTGGATATGCGAGGTGGTTACATTAAGCTAGACTAGATTGGCCGTGAGAAATGAGCTAGGGGCTTTGGATCTTTGCAGATTTGGCCAAGTACCATGTCTCTTGCTCATCAAACTCTCATTCACAGGCAGAGGTGACTAACAAAGAGACTACCTTTAGTACCGAAAGCTCCCTTGACCTCAAACAGTCTTCTGAGTTTAAAATTCGTGGAATGTTGTAATTGGTGTTTGGATTTGAAGATTAAAAGTAGCCCTGGAGGAAGCCTTGAAGGGCAAAATTTAATAACCGAGGCACAGCTCCAAGATTGATTGTGCTCAAATTCTGTATGTTGCCTTTAAGAAAGTCTCGAGGTTCGTTAATTGAAAACGTTTCTTTTTCAAAATCTTTAAAAGCCTTTTCTTTGTTTGAAGACTAGAACCACGGGTCAGATCACTGGTTTAATAGCGTGCTTCTTGCTACTCCTACTTACACTTCTGCCTTGATATATTTCTATTTATTCAAATCGCCAACTACTCCCTTCTCAAGGTCACGCAGCCCCTTCAACAATCAAAAAATTGACCGGAAATGCGTATCATTCAATTTGTGTCAATCCTGACAATTGGGGTCATTGGCGTGGTCTCTGATGTCTCCAGACCCTTACAATTTGCCACGATGTTCGCTCGTATCTCTGACGAGCTTGATCATATGAGCCTAGGCAACTGCAATCTATCAGCTGCAGCTCTTCCGGTGAATAATACAAAAGTCAAACTCCCTACTCCATCGTCTAGTTTAAACCTCAAGTACGTCGCATTGGGTCGAGGAACCCAAAACTATTCTTGTTCAACCTCCAACTCCTCCGCAAAACCTGTAGCTGTCGGTGCTGCAGCTGCACTCTTTGATGCTTCCTGCCTTGCATCGGCCTCAATGACCCTGCTCCACGAAGTACCTGCTGTCATTAGACGTACTTCACTCGGATCTCTTGCTTTTATGGCGGAAATGCTGAGCCTTACTACGAATAAGACAGATCTTATAATAGGAGAACACTATTTTGATGCCAGCGGAGATCCCTACTTTGATTTGCGACTTGGTGGAGCCAACGCATGGATGGTGGCTACGAAGAAGGCATCTGTTGATGCCCCCATAAAAGACGCCAATTCATGTAGCAACGTGTCAAGTGAAGATGTTGCTTGGCTGGAGCTGGAGCGCAAGACAGGCAATGGTGTTGAGGTAAGCCCCAAGCCCTTCTAAGATTGTCATTAAGATCTTGCTCAGTCATAATTATGTGTTAACTTGTGATCTAGAGGGTCTACCGAGTGATGACATCTGGAGGATCCCCTCCACTGACCTGTGCTGGTCAGAACAAATCCGTCTTGATTAAATATGCGGCCGAATATTGGTTTTATGGATAACAGATATCCTGATATCTGGGGCTAGGAAGAGTCCTCGGAACCTTTAAGCCTTATATAACTCTTCATTTAGATATTTCCCTTGATACTCCTGCATGTTATTTTTCTTTCTACCTCAGTTGCATAACGGGCTGGTGTGGGGGTGAGCTCGCCTAGCGATGTAACCTGGTTCGACTGGTCGGGCATTATTCTTTATTCTTTTTGCTCAGCAGATGTTTCCCTTTTTATGCATGCTAATCCTTTTCCGTTTTTACGGATTCTTATTTACCTAGTTATGATCGTAGAATCTGAAGATATATACTCGCGAGGTCGTCTTAAGGTTTACCCTTACCCCCTATTCCGTCATTTATGACACAACAGCTTGAATACTCTAGATGCTCTTCATGTATATATACAGATTAATGGAGCCATATTTGTCTTGCTTCCACCTGGGTTATATTATGATCGGCTTCCTGTATGAATAACTTAACACTATGCCGGGCTAGTGTAGTGGTTAGCACGCCTCATTATAGTCTTACTTCGGTAGGAAACCCGAGGTAACGCCGGTTCGACTCCAGCGCCTAGCATTCTTATTCTTTTTTTGAAAAAAAAAATACTTTGAACTATCTCCTTCCGCCCTTAGAAGTCCACGAGTACTAAATGTAGGTAATGAACATGCAGCAGGGCCTAAACCTTGGATTTAGATGCATATGTCAAAAAGCTCTGGAGATCTGCTGATATCTTCGAAATTGGAAAATAGAACATGATATGACTGAGAGAAGTAAGCTTGCAGCTGTTTCCCAAGCTTTCAAATATATTTCTGACCCTCATGTTCACGGCTTCGCTGGTAGTGATGTCAAGACTCGGACATGGAACCTTGGAATAATAAACGGGCGTATTGAACACGTTAAGGAGCCTCATGTCTACGACATTTTATTTCTAATAATTCCAAAGTTCTTTTTGATTTTCTACCAAAATACCTTTTTATTTTTGCTCCCGAGGTCTTAAAAACGTCAAGTTTTCCTCCGCTTTTTTGTGGACCCTTCTCCACTTTTTACCTGATCTGGAGCCCGATGTTGATCAACATCATCTATACTCGCTCTTCCTCTATGCCGTAATTCATACGACACAACAGCTTGAATGATTCGAATTGCCTAATATGTTCTCATACGAATAGGTTTTAGATCTCTACGCTTATCTTTAGTTTTCTCTTTCCATCTAGGGTAGTTTATAGCTCAACTCCTGGACAATCTATACAATAACATGTCGGGCTAGTGTAGTGGTTAGCACGCCTCATTTTCTCATTGGGGACGTCCGAAGTGACTTCCGAGGTAACGTCGGTTCGACTCCGGCGCCTGGCACTATTATTCCATGGCTATTTCTTCAATTTTTACTAGAGGGCTGTATCTCGTTTCTTTTACCTACCTAGCTACTAGGTAGCTGCTGGAGTCCGTGAGAAGTTATCCATTGATTATACCTTTATCTGAATCTCTTCAAGTTATCTGCTGGCACTAAATCACCAAATCTGTATGCTGGGGCTTTAAAAAGCTCGAGGCCGAGGCTGGTAATATTCTGGTTGTCATCACCGCCTGGGTATCAATATTTAGTATGTCTCCTTTTCTCTTAGATATTTTTATCTTATATCTGCCTAGCTATTAGTTACAGTATCGAAAACCTCAGGATCAGGCTAGGACTAAATGTTACGATCACCTGAAAGTGGGTGCATATATCAAAAAGCTCTCAACCTTGGAAATCAGAGATGACATTATTAAGATGTTATTAATAGGTATTTTAAGTTGAATGGTGATACTACTTCTTCTAGGAAGGCTTATATCCTCTCTGGTGTTGTCGTTTGAAAATTAATATTCCAGGCATCTCGCGGGTCGTAGTAGTGGTAACAAAGGAAAACACTAAAAAATCCTTCGACTTGGCCTCGGCCTTACGGTGAAAGCTAAAGATAGGCGATGCCAGAATTCCAAAGAAAACGGAATTGCTGAGCTTGGAACGTCATAGATGCCATATAGTGGGCAAAGAAATGAAACAAAGAGCACCTATTGTCGGTACACCTGTATCAAGTGTGGAATAGCTATTCGATAAAGGTGATGAGGCTAACGCCCACTTCTGACACCTATCACAGGTAAAGCTTTACGCCCCTATGATATCTGTGTGTCCTTTGAAGTGGTTGTAAAGTCTGGTTTTCATTCTTAGTTTGCTATCTATTATATAGTAACAATTTGATCACATGACTGCTTTGTTCCATATTCCAACACCTATAAAGTTCATAATTATAATGTAAGCATACACGAAGTTGGAGAGACTGGCCTGGAGTGAACCGTTTAACTATATATACCGAGAAGAGTGACATCTTCTCAAATTCCTCCTGGCTTATGTGATTTCGGATTGCCAGTACAATATATGTTATCTCACGAAGAGCAATTCGTCTTCCTTCGCCTCTGCACCAGATCAAGTTATAAGTAGTACATGCGAACGAGTTGTCTGGTCTTCTAATAACTTGTGTTTTGCCCAGATATGGTAATAGGAATACCCGCCCCGCAAACTTACTAATTCAAGTGAGCGATCAAGGAGCTTTCGTCCCTAACATTAGGATTTTTCATTAGCGTTGTCTCCAATGACTCTTAATTTCTATCTCTCCCTTTTGTGTTAGACGCTGTAGAGCATATCTACTGTATTTGGTTTGCCCTCGCTGGGAAGATATTGGCAGTGGAAGTATATCTGACGGTCGTTCCTAGGGGAGAGTAATTCACCAATGAGGCATCTCACAGCTTGAATGTACGTGTCTCTTAAGCCAACACGCTCATTAGCCCGATCTTCAGAAACAGAATCCATACCAGCTAAGATAACTAGATGGAAGATAGGGATCAAGAAAGAAAAGGAGTGGGAGAGTGATAGCAGGTCAGAAACATCAGAAACAAGCTTGACAGCTTCATGATTGGTTGAATGATCAAACCCAGTCTCTTTTATCATATTTTTGCTTCTTTTCTGTGACTTGCCCATTTTCGACGATCTCACGGCCATGTCGTAGATATAGAAACTCTTGGCGCCTATTCTCTCCATGTTGAAGACGATTCATATAGTATGGTAGCATGGTCTTGAGCGGATAGCTGTTAAGAGTTCGCCTTGATAATATTTCTATTGAGACTCATATACGTGTATCAGGGTGTGTGATGAGGTCTTCCAAGGTTGAGAAGCCATAGAGGTGCATCAGGAGATGCGGAATATAGTGATAAGCCACAGTACTGAGTAAATACCTAGGTAGGCCCCTTATGATAGTAGAGGACCTCAGTAAAGAGAAATAGAAATATAAAGGCATGTGGATAGTGCTAATGTTCAAGAATGATCCTCTGTGGCCAGTTTCCTATTATTTCAAGAGCTATATCCTTCCCGGTACTAGTCTAGGTCTTTTAGTGGTTCATAAGTTTTGTCTCGCTGTTTAAATTTTTTCATCACTCACCACTTTTTAAAATTCAAAAATCCACCACTGCGTCAATTTGGCTATATTATCAGTGAAAATCGACGCACAAAAATACTCGCCTATCAGAGAATACCCGAGCAGTTGTGTAAGCATCGAATTCTGGAATTAAAAATGTCTAAACCACATGTGATTTTGGCTTCCATCCAAGAACTATTCGGAGAGTTATTTTAGGATATAAGCTTAAAAAGTGAAAATCTAAGTAGAGAATCCTTATAAATAACCTAGTTGCTAGACATTGTCGTGAATTTTGCCGAAAATATCGACATTTCCAAGCGTAGGATACAATTATGTTTCCGACGAATGTCTAACGACGTTCTAATAACAGCACTCAATATGGTTTTCGCTTCATTAGAGAGCCTATCGCTAAGATCTAGTCAATCAAGGGTTTCTAGAAAGTAGAAATATCTTCTAGATGGTATATGCGGCTATCTGGATTGATGGGCGAACTCTGAGCTCATAATTTTGGAGAGAAATGAATCTGCTCGCCACGCCGCTAACTCATACCTTGATAGTCTTGAAGAAGGCCTTCTATCTATCTATGAGCCTGGGAGGATGTTTTAGCAAGATGATTCTACTATGGATAAAGCTGCTATCTCATAAGAAATCAATGAAATTCATTGAATAGAAGTAATGGAATGGCCACTGTAGTCGATTTCAGCGCTATTGACTTTTTTAAAACGCCAGATATAAAAAATCAGACCAGATGTCCGGCAAGCCAGTTCATCAAAGGCTACATGGACTGAATTTCATGGTCTAATGAGACAGGCATGGAGAGAGATTGATCAAAATGTAGTCGATAGCCTGATTTGGAGCATGCCGCGTAGAATAGCTTCTGTGAAAGCAGCTAGGGATATTACAATAAATATTAGACTATTAGATAGCTAGCACACATCTAGTCATTATACTAGCAATTGAAGATATCTATGATGCATGGCGGATTTTATAATGATTTAATTAGACTGTTTGGTTAGAAATATCATATATATATATATGGGATGTGACAGAATTCATGAACTACTGGAGGTGCATGCATGTACACATAAGTGAAGTCGATATCTAGGTAGTTTCCGTTATAATTTCCTGGCTCCCAGTTTTCAGATTATCTTCAAATACTCTCTTCAATATATCAACCTATTTCCAAAATTTGGACGTTGAGGAAGCGTAGTATCTGCGCCGACATCATCGTTGATATGACATCGGATGTCGTTCCACGTGACGAGAGAACCCGCGCGCGATCTGGCAGGTCGCGTACAAACTACCTCATTAACCACAGCGTCCATATATTCTCTTATTTATTCTTAAAAATAATCGCCACAGAACGTCGCACGATTTTCAATTGATACCCCTCATTTTTTGACCACCAAACCTGCCTCTCGCTCCTTCCACGCTCGCTCTTTCCGCACCTGTCACCTCCAACTACTTTCTCCAGTCTCACCTTTCAACTTCAATACTTTCACAATGGCTACCGATTACAGCAAAAAGACCAACGCTGATTTGGTCGAGGTCCTAAAGGCTCGCTCACTGCCTCACACTGGCAAGAAAGCCGATTTGGTCGCCCGCCTCCAGCAAGACGATGACAAGAGCTCGGCCCCAGCTTCCGCTGAGGCCACTAAGCCCGCTGACAACACCGAAGATGTCATCGACTGGGACGACGATGAACCTGCTGAGACTGAGACAGTCACTGTGGCAGCACCTAGTGAGGGTACAAACTCTATCGCCGCTGACAAGTCTGTCGTGACCGAACCCGTTGCTGTGTCCGCCGAGAAACCCGCAGACGCTCCTGCCACAACTGCCGCCGCTGAGACCGAGGCTGCCCCCGCTGAAACTACCGAGACCGCTCCCATTGAAGCTGAGAAGAAGCCCGCAGTCGATTACACTCGTGGACTTCCTGCCACTGAGCTGGAGGAAGAGCTGCGCAAGCGCAAGGCCCGCGCCGAGAAATTTGGAACCGTTGAAGACTCCGCGACTGCTTTGAAGGAGGCCGAGAAGGCTGTTCTACGCGCCAAGCGCTTCTCTACTGGTGCGCCTGAGGTCAGTGATAGCACTAAGACCAGTGTCGGTGTCAAGGGTCTCGATGAAGCTCTCTCCAGCGAAACTCAGCGCAACAACAATGGCAAGCGCGTCCGTACCGACCGCCCGGGCCCTGGAGGCAAGCGTCCAAATCTGGGCCGCCGTCACCAGCGTGGTAATGGCAACCAAAACCAGAGCCAGAACCAGGGCCGCCATGGCAACGGCAGCGGCGGTCAGCGATCCAACGGTCCAAACCGCGGCAACCAGAACCAGAACCGTACCGCCGGAGCTGGTAACAAGGTCCAGGGCGGAGTACAGAAGCCAAACTGGAGTGAGAAGGATACTTCGGCGATGGAGGCTCGCAAGAAGCGCTTTGCTACTGCTACTTAGTTCACTGTTCTCGCTATCCGGAAACCTTTTCTTTTACACATGGCGTTTAATCAGGAATAACCCTTGAATTTGATTTAATTTTTCTACAACTTACGTAGTAGACAAGACTAGCAGAGGAATAAGTATTGTAATTATTTTGCATGATTACTGTATCGGTGCTATCAGAATTTTGAATATCGCGAGCAAGTTCTACAAAAGGCTGAGTAGGCGAGCTGAATATTGCATTAGCCTCTGGTTCCTGCAGCGTTGTTACTGACCAGTGCCGGGTCAGGACAGCCCTTTCACCTTGACCCTCCCCTCTAGATCGCCGTATTAGGGGATCGACAAACCCACTGCTTTACCGAAAAAGATGCTTTAGTCTCGGCATTGGACTCTTGAACTCTTGGAAGACCTCAGCAAACGCGCAATGATTCAAGCCTACAAACGCCATCCAGGCTCACGAACTCTAGGCATTGTTCCTTTTACCGCTGTCTCCACTTAGATCGACGAATCCGAAGCCAGAACACACTTATTTCTAAATAAGTAATGGCTCTCGAGACTGAAAGGAGGGCGGCTAACTAGGTCATTCACTCAGTCAGCACGGTCATTGCTGGGCCGTTTGGTGGATCATCACCAGCGCCACTTGGTCTCCACGACGGGGAAGGCGATTCCAAATTCCCGGGCTCTAGTCTAGGCTTTGCCTCGAGCTTCACTGGTTATTCAGATTCTAGTCTCTACTAGTCAACCGGATTTCAGTCAAGTATGCTGATTCCAGAAAGAGATCCGATGCATGGGACTATCCGAGCTACGAGCACTCATCTTTCTTGATCGTCAGACTTGTCAACACTTCAACGGTCTATGCTGTTCCAGACTCTGAAAAACGGCTATACAGCTCCTTAGATCATCCTCAACGAACTGGGGATTGACTGTCTGATCTATAGCGTGACAACGTGTCACGTTATCTTGAAGCACGAGTGGGCAGTTTTGGTATTTTTGTACCTGCACAGTCCTACTATTCCCTGCAACTCACCCCGGGGGAATGAGCACGTTGAGAAATTCTCCGGCTTCGAAGCAATGGCCCTGTCAGCTTTCAAAGTTTGAATGCAGAGCTACTGTGCACAAGAAAAAAAGCATGTTTCATTTCCTGGGGACAGATCGATGATGCCGTTAGATCGGATTCGGCCTCCCCGGTCGATGAGTTGTCAACGAGGCAACGCAAACGCAGATGCAGAAAGAGACCCTGACCAGGCCTAGTGAGCGCATATCCAAATAGTTTCAGCTTGTACCTCTAGTTGCATATCGGTTATATACCCGAAGGATTTGCCCACCAAGCAGGAAGACGCGGATGAGCCCATTCGACCAGGACCCTTGTCGACTCGTTTACTAGGTCTCACCAACACCTCTTGGTGGGAATTTGTCTTGAGTGGACCGGGTTTTAATCATCAAAGTTTTGAATGTTACAGCCATGCGATGCGGGCTTCCGTGCGCACCTTTTTCCCTTTTTTTTTCTACCATGCTACTGTTATTTGTGATAGTACGTACTTTGGCTCTAATGGCCGGCACAGCAGATTCTTCTTACAGGTCCCCCAGTAGCGCCGCCTCGACTAATCACAGATTAAGCCTCACATGCACCAATGATAAATCATACTTTTTACTCCCCTGATTTCGTACCGGCGCTGCCGTACATCGCACATATAATGCGTACCGACAGTATCCCTCTTTGCCCCCCACATTGAGGGGAAATTCCGCGTCAGCATACAAAAAGTCCGGTGACATTTATCCCTGATTTCATTTTTTTTTTTTGAATCTTGAGTCTTTTTTCTAACTGTTTGAATCTGAATCATCTTTTCTTAACCGTTATTTGAATCTTCACTTTACCAGATCTTCGAAGTTCGACGTGGCCGAGATTTAGTGGAATCTTTACTTAGACGGCGCCACATTGCTCCATACTGTGGCGAAGCACCTGCAGCTTCTGTCTATTTCAATCTGACATTTGTTTATAATTGCAGTGAAAATGTCCGATGATATTCTATTCTATACTGAAACTGAATGACTTAGTACTTATCTTTTAATAGCTACTTCACTTATACCTCATTTCTGCAATCTCGGGTGTTAGGGCTGTACATTTATACACCCTATATCTCCAGATCGGATATCCTTCGACTTAATTAATGTCTTAAAATTGTAAGTTTTCATGCTCTCTTTTTATTGATCTCCTATACTCGCTTCAATTGGATCGGGGAAATGTTAGGGTTTCCCCATCGCCCAGATTGAGGTATACAATATGGATCTGTATACTTCCAAGGCTCATTGCTAACATGGATCATTCTTTTCAGCACATGTACCCATCAATAAATTCCAGCGCCCAAGTGTGGAGCTGGAGGCTTAAGTCAGCGTCGCTCAATGTCGTCGTACAATCCAGGGCCTCGCATACCACCGAATGTTTCCTTTTCCCGGCAGTCAGATGCGTCGCATCCTGGGCTTACCAGCGACATTATATTTGCCCCTCGATTGCCCCGATTGCAACTTGCCAGGCCAATCAATAACAATTCAA
Organism: Penicillium taxi; assembly: GCF_028828555.1. Taxonomy (NCBI): domain Eukaryota; kingdom Fungi; phylum Ascomycota; class Eurotiomycetes; order Eurotiales; family Aspergillaceae; genus Penicillium; species Penicillium taxi. The sequence goes on from NW_026643205.1 coordinate 2,488,702, forward strand.
GAAGCAGTCGGGGCTCACCTCTATCGGCGGTTGAAGATAATAGTCAACCTGAAGCATCTTCTAGCCAATCAAGACGACAATCGTTGCTACCGCGTCCAAATACTACTGGTATAACGTCGCCATTATCTCGAACCCCAGGTGTCAAATACAAGACTCCAGTGCAGATCATACCGACGTCTTTATCAGCGTCTGATATTATTAATCCACCTGAATTAGCACCGAGACATCACGCTCTCCCTGCCAAGCAGACTCGCAATGTCCTTCGCAGAAAAGCCCCGACAATAGGCAAGCACTTGGACTCAGCACAGTCTCAAAAACTTAGCTTGGTGATTCCACAGCCTGCTTCAGTTCACGATATGAAGGAGTTTAGGATGCAAGCCACCCCAGAGTTATCACACTCAGCTGGGCCTTCGACGTCTGCATCTTCCAATAATTCAAGCAGCAGGACAGAACACAGTGCAGTGGAAACGCCAAAAACACACGAGCCAGCAGAGCTTGCCAGTCTTCGCACTGTGGTTGAAAATAGAATGAATCCATTATCTTTGTATCCGCTCGCTAGTAGTCCCTCAACGAGGTACTCCGAGTCTCCGGGGATGTGGAGCCGCGGCTCGACACCGACCTCATTGTCATCTTACTCCCCAAGTATCATGTTGCCATCTAAGATTGGGCGTCCAAGGCAGCCTAGCTCACCTCAGATGAAACTGCCGTTTATATCTCCCCAACAAGCTCTTTCCAGCCCCCAAAGTGCCCAAAGTGAGCGATCAGAACTGAGGACACAAAGAGCTGCATTTCCGCAAAGATCACTTGGATATGGATCAAGCACAACCACTTCTGTCCTGCGAAAACCAAGTGTGACAAAAGTCCCGGCCCATTATCATGGCCCAGCTCGCAGCCCACCTCCAAGGAAGTCATCAGTGAATTTCAGCCCTCCCAAAGGAGCTGGTCCATCAAATAACTCCGACATCGATGTTGAAAAGGCCAGAAAAGAAGTAGAGCAGGCCGAACGAGAAGTTTTCAATTCACAAAGGATAACAAACGAGTCTACTGTACCTATGACTCCACCACCACGGCCGAGCAGACAAGGCACCGATAACTTAGAGCTGGAGGCGTCCCCTGTTATCCAAAGCAATCTTCACTTTATCCGATCGACAGGCCACAAAAGGCGCGAGTCCACAGAGAGGGCCCGGATTGTTATCCAAGCAAATCCGATCCCAAGTCAATCTGCAAAAGCTTCAATGGACTCCTTACGCTCTAAGGATTTGTCTAGAATTCCTTCACGCGACACATCTCCGGTATTGGGTCGAAAAGGACCTCGGGTCGTGACTAGAGAGCTATCGAGAGAAAAAGTCGAGCCGAAGAAGACAGCGACTGCATCAAAGCGTTTTGGGATTTTTCCAAAGAGGTCCAAGGCAGACTTAGAAGACTACGCTGCAGAACAGAGTCGGTCAGCGCGAAAGGGGCCGACAGCAGGGACTGGTCATGAAGGATACGGGAAGTATGCCCAGCGTGGCAGGAAAGCGAGTGCAAGCAACGGCAATGCTGTTCGGACTAGCTCTACAAGCACAACAAGAAGCACATCGCGATCGATATCCAGCAGCAAGGAAAGCATGACTAGTCGGCCAGAGCTAAATCTGGACGACTTCCTAATGAGTCGCCTGGAACCTGTTGTGATCAACGGAGGGGGAATGGATGGTGTTTCGCTTTCAGGAACTCAAAGCGAGCAAAGCATAAGTAGTCAAAGTGTTGCCTCTTCGGGCGTACTTCATACAACTCCACTCAGTTCTTTTATGGGTCAATCAACCGATTCATTGGGAGGAAGCTCCACGGGGACTTTGAGCGAGGCTGATTCAACACCATTGGTATTGACGCAGAGTAGAAGCCCGGAAAGAAACCAAGTGGCTCAAGATGTTTCACAACCTTGGAAATCTCGCATGCCGGTGCCAAAGGACAGGAGAAATGGACTCATTGACAGTGCTGAGGCCACTGTGCCGAAGTCTTCAATGCCGAGTCAGAATCCGATCACTGTGCCACAAGAATCACCAAAGAAGGATATCCAGCATGCTAAGAAAGCGAAATCTTCTCGCTGGAATATATTCCAAAAGACTCGCACCGAAGAGCCTAAAGTGCCTGTTGCGAGCTCCCCCGATCCTGCACCAGAAACTTCCAAGCTTCATGCTGCAATTACACCTGTCCTGAAAAAACGCCATATTGCACACTACGCACTTGTGGATATCGACTCTGACGAGTTTGATGAGATTCTGGATACATTGGATGACTCACCGCTGACAGAAGAAGAAGAAGCCTTAAAAATTACAGACATTCCAAGTGGCCTGAATATCAGAAAAAAGCAACAGTCGATATTGTTACCATCACCACCAAAGATGTATGGCGACTTCGAGACCCATAATCGACGCTCTCCAAAAGTGAAATTGTATAATCACAATATGATGAGTGAGACTGAGTCTAGTGTTGAGGCACAGCGTCCAAGACGACTAGCCTCTGTGGGTCGCATACCTCAGGTTGTGTCGAGACGTGACAGACAGCACAAGCCGACTATGCAATCGTTTTCCCGGCCTTTTAATGCAGAATCCCCTGTTACTTTGGATACATGTAATTTCAAAGGACAGTCTACCGGTGAAGTATCCTTGCATCATCCTATTGCCAACCCATTCAGCAACGCACCAGACTGGAGCTATAATCCAAGTCAGACCTTTAGTGCCCCTGAACAAGTCAGTGCCTTGGATTTTCTGGCCGGACCATATTCTAGCCATGAGTTTCTCCATTTCTCACCGAGCTCTCTGTCATCGAGCAGTACAGTGGCTGTGGCAGCCGTGACTGCCGTCTTACCCAACAAAGGCACAGCACCGATGGAAGATGAGATATGGAAGGAATATGATGATCTGATTGATACTCTCTCTCCAGAAAATTCAAAAAACAAGCAAAACGGATCTGGAAAGGCAGATGATCAAGGTAAATTCGAGCTTGCAACAGCGGCAAGCAAGGCCTTACAGGACGGGTTGATATTCCAGGCAGGCCCTGGAGACAAGTCAAACCGCAATAGTGATGTTTCTGTTCACCTACGCCGCTCCGTGATAGCACCTGCACTGCATTCCTCTGTTTATGCGTCCATTCCGCCATTCTTCAGCAATAATATTGCCGACCACGAGTCGATTGACAAGGCACTGAGCGGCTCCTCATACATACCAAAGGCTTCTCCAACTACCGCTCGAGAGCAGTCGGAGCTCCTTAGCCCACCTGCCCCTGCTTCCATCACTAAAGAAAAAACATTGGATGATCGTAAATCTAGCTTTGCTTCCTCGGAGCGGGACTGGGACACTGTGACGAGCACTAATATGCGATCTGCATCCCTTATGACTAGTCGGTGGTTGTCTTTTGGACGAGTGCTCTTCAGTCCTGCACACAATCACGTCAAAGAAGGATCACGAAGAATCCTTGTCATTGACGGTCTCAAAAATGACGACTGGTCTTTCTACTGCTCTCTAACCTACCCAGACGCAGAAGTGTACAGTCTGAGTGGCCAGCCATCGACCAAAATCTCCAATCCAGCAGCATGGCAACCCCCAACAAATCACCACACTCTTTACCATGCCAGCCTGCAGAATCCACTCCCCTTCCCCAAGGACTTTTTCGCCGTCACAGTCCTGCGATTCCCGGCCGCCAGTCCAGAGTCAATCCAGAACAATCTCATCCAGGAATGCAAGCGCGTTCTCTGCACAGGAGGGTACATTGAACTCAGTCTGCTGGACAGAGACATGGTAAACATGGGCGTTCGCACAGGAAGAGCAGTCCGCCGCCTGAAAGAAATGACCTGCCTCGCTGACCCGGCCATTAGCCTCAAGCCAAGCAGTGACAGCATCCAGCGTCTCCTCGGGACGCAAGGCTTCGACAATCTGCGCAGATGCATGGTTTGCATCCCGGTAGTAGGAGTGGTACTCCGGTCATCATCCTCGACAACATCGTCATCTCTCTCCCCAACAGCAGCTGCTTCAACCACCACTTCCATAGCATCTACGCTTCCAACCATCTCCGTCACCGCAACGACAGGTTCCCAGACCAAACCATCCTCACCAGACGATCTAAACATCTTCAACGTCTCACTAGGAGACCTCCTCTCAGACCCCTCCCGCTCCGCAGCAAACGACGAGTCAATTGCCAAGATCGTCGCCCGCGTCGGTCGCTGGTGGTATACGAAATGCTACGAAGACCCCGTCCTCCCGGACGAAGACAACAGCAACAGAATGTGGAATGACCGGCGAATCCTCCGCGAATGCCAGAGGCAAGGAACTGGTTTCCGAATGCTTATCGCTTACGCTCAGAAGCCCAGTGAGCCCAAGCGGCGCACTGCGAGCGTGTAATGATCAATTTTAACTGCAACTTCTACGATGAACGAACCAATTCGATGTTATATGATTTTTACTTGATGAGCTACCATGACTTTATTAAATTTGCGGGTTGAATTGTTGCATAGCCTTATATGTCTTTTCTAATTCTATATTGCTATTTCTTTGGTTTTTATGTTCTCGATTGGGCGGTTTCGTGGCATTTTTGGCGAGCGTTATACTACATTGACCTCGCGGTCTACTTGGTTTCAATGCATGAGTCTTTAATATAGGAATAATCAAATTACATCATATGTTAAGTTTGTTAAGTGGGTTAAGGAAATAATCAGACTACAAAGTTCTACCTGTCTTGAATGTAGTAGGGATGTTTCGTATAGGCAACGATATTTGTAGAATAGAAATGCGATATTCAAAGATCAAGAACAAATGGAACATTGAAGTGACAAGAGGCAAAAAATATCAAAAATAGAATATTGCCCCAAATATGGCTGTATTGGTCAAATCATATATAGGACTGTGGTTAGTGATAGTGAATATTCCCTTGGCAACACTGAGGGGCTTGTACGAAGTACTTGAACATGATAAATACCTATCGAACGAGTATTTTTTATGATTCTCCACTTAAATCATCAAATAGCGTATAACTTGAAGTTATATAAGTTCTGTGAGAGGTTAGGGTTACTTGGGGTCTTAGTAAAAGTCAGGTAATTATCCTCGTATTCTACTTTGAATGAATTTATTTCCGTTTTTATGTAGAACTCAAGTCATTTTTTTTTTTTCATTTCTAGGGTAACTATGATCGCGATCCTACGTCAGTACAGATCCACAAGGCTGTGATCTCAACCCCACTATATTACTGCGCCACAATTTCTTGGGGCGAGGCTTACTTCTTCTTACTACTTCTCACTTTATTACTTAACCTCTCTTTCCCCAATTTTTACCTCCTACAGCTAAACATATAATGTCTTATCAACGTCCCCCACCCGGTCCCCCACCCGGTGCCCCTCGTAGGTCATCCATTAATCCCTATACAGACCACAGCTAACGATATCACAGAGCAATACGGCCCATACGGGCACCCTCAGCAGCCTCCATACCCACTCCAACAAGGCTACGGTGCTCCCCCCGGTCCTCCACAGGGCCACTACCAACCCCAACAAGGCCATTTCGGCCAACCTCCCCCGCAAAATGCCGGATACCATGGCGCGCCAGCCGGCTACCATGCGCCAGCTCACCAACAATCATACGGCGGCCCCCCACAACAGCCCCAATACGGCCAACCACCACCTCACCACGCCCCCTACGGCCAACCCCCCGGCCCACCAACCCACGGCTACGCGCCTCCAGGCCCACCCCTCGGCAACCCGGGCCTCCCACCACAGGGTCTCCCACCACAGGGCTTCCCACCGCAGGGCTTCCCACCACAGGGCCCAGGCTACGGCGCACCGCCAATAGGTACGCCCTCAATGCCATCCCTCGGCTATGCACCGAACCAAATAGCACCAGGAGACTTCCGTGCGGATGCAGAAGCCCTCCGGAAAGCAATGAAGGGCTTCGGCACAGACGAAAAGGTCCTGATATCCGTATTGTCCCGCCTTGACCCGCTCCAGGTCGCGGCCGTGCGCTCAGCATACATGCAGCACATCCGCCGCGATCTGTACAAAGATGTCAAGTCCGAAGCGGGCGGGTACCTGCGTGACGGTCTGCTGGCCGTGATCGACGGCCCACTCATGCATGACGTCAACTGCGCGAACGAGTCGATCAAAGGCCTCGGGACGAAAGAGTGGCTTATGAACGATGTGTTGCTCGGCAGGTCAAATGCAGATCTGTCTGCTATTCGAACTACATACGAGCGCACTTTCCACCACTCGCTTAGCAAGGATGTCGAGGACGATTTGTCGTTCAAGACTGCTACGCTGTTCAAGATGGTTCTGCGGGGCTCGCGTCATGAAGAGTCAACGCCTATTATCCCACAGACTATCGACGCTGATGTACATGCTATTCATCGCGCGAACGTTGATGAAGTCTGCAGTATCTTTGCACGGTCGTCGGATGGTGAACTTCGCGCGATTGACCAGGCTTTCCATGCTCGTCACCACACAGCTCTGGAAAAGCATATTGAGCGCCATTTCTCGGGCCACATGGAGGATGCGTTGTTGCATATGCTTCGTTCTGCTACGGATCCTGCTATGCGTGATGCTATCCTCCTTGAGGAATGCATGGCTGGAATGGGGACTAAGGATGATAAGCTCGTCATTCGTGTTGTGCGGACTCATTGGAACCGGGCGCATAAAGATCAGGTTAAGCGTGCTTATCGACATCGGTATGGCAAGGATCTTATTGATCGGGTGCGTGGGGAGACTTCTGGTGATTATGGCAAGTTGATGGTTGCGCTGTTGCAGTGATTTTGGCTTTTGACTTTTTTTTTTTTCTTTCTCGACGCTTCCTTATGGTTTTTGATATCCGGTTTAAAATTCAGTAGTTAGTTAATAGTGCTTCTCTTGCCTACAGAGATTACAATGATATACCCGTTTTTCTTCTTCTTTTTGGTTGAATCTCATACTATAACTCATATATTGTATTCGAGAATCTTTTGGTAAACAGAAAAGTACATTCATATGGTTTTCGTGAGCATCATAAATCATGCAAACATAATTCAAACTATCGATATTCACATCCCTTCACTCATGGCTCAGACACCACCAAGGATACATGCGCACCTGGGAATAGTCCAGTGCGACCAGCATAGCAACCCCAGAACCAATCGTTATTGATGTTCTCCACCTCGGTTATATCTGCTCCGCGCGGAAAAGCCAGTTCATCTTCGCGAGCGGCCTCTCCTTCCGGATACCAAGCCCACCGCGCATAAACGGTAAGACCTACGCCACCATCAGGTGGGAAGCGGCGAAGAGGAGTAGGTGCTGCATTCGCTTCCGAGAGCGCGTGCTCGGGGCCTCGGAGACGAGTAGTCTTTTTGCGACGCTCTTGACCTTCTGTCCAGCTCCACTCGCCAACGCCTAATTCCGGGCTTACAGCCGGAGAGGAATCTGGGAAGCGACTCAGATGCTCGTCTTTCAGGGCGCATCCGCCTACAAGCTTTCGGACTATGACGCGCCGCTGGCCATCGTCGTGGTCTTCAAACCCAACAACTATCATGCGATGGCCGGCTAGACAGCGGCGCCAACCGTGGTGTCCATTTTCTTTGCTGATCTTTGATGTGGCAACGAGTTTGAGATAGCAGTTTGTACATACATCGTAGTCGCCGTCGTTGCATTTCAGACAGTGGAAACGCGTTGTTGAGGCCGGGATTGGGTAGGTGCAGATATCGCAGTTTGTGGAGAATGAGAGGATCTTGTAGGATTCCGTATATGGGGCAGTCACTGTGCCAATGGCTGGCTCGACCGCGTTGGATGGTGTAAATGCCGAATTTTCTGAAATGCGTCGAATCGGTAAGAGGGCGTGTGTGCAGCATCGACCCTGATTGACACAGCGGTTACAGAAGCCCCAGTCACCCTCGTTGCATTGATTGCATTTCCAATAGCATTCGTTTGTCGAGGAAAGGCAAATGTCACAGAAGAGACCGGCTTCTAGACGCCGCGCTGGGTTGTCACTAGTAGTTTGCCTTTCGCCATTCACAGTCAGTTGGGCAGCTTCTGGTGGTCTCTGAAATTTGAAAGACTGGAGAATATGGCCATTCTCACGAACTGGTGCTGAATTGTGGGTTGAAGATTCTAGCATTCGCTTATAGCTTGCTTGTGCTGAAGGACCAAACCCTTTCCACTGGGGACAGCATTGCCCTTTACGGTAGCATCTCAGACAAATGTGGTAATTCCCATCCTTGCATTGGAAGCATTTCTTATGTAATTCGTATTGGATATTCCTTTCTCCGCAGCGGTCGCAAGATATGGAGGGTTCAATAAATTGAAGGCTTGAGGAAGGGGCGTTCGATCGCGAGGACGAGGGTCTGCTCCGTCTCTCAGATCTGGGCGGGATCAGTGGAGATGAGAGCGGTAGAGCCGAACTTTCTGGTGGGCTGGGAACCTGCAGTGTTGGTGAGTTGGTTGCAGATTGACCCGTTGTTCTCCCTCCAGCCAACCACGTCGCAGAGATGTTTTGTTCCGATTCCGTTGCTCGTCGCTGTCGATGCCCGGATGACTCTCGAGCCCGTGCTGCGCCAGAGCTGCGAGGACGCCCCGTTGTGATATCACTGGATGTTCGAACAGCAAGCCGCAAATCATCCTCCGAGTTTGACACCTGATTTACCCGAACAGGCGATGTTCGTCGTCGTTCAATGACTTGTTCCGAATTCCGTCGCTCGTGTCTACCACTCGCTGACTGATTCAGATCGAGTAGATGAGGTCTTGACGTAGGTGGTCGTCTCCCTGTGTTCTCACGGGCGGTTATAGTCGTCTCAGTCGGTCTTCGAGCTGATTGCGATCGTCTCTGACGGTCGCTGCCTTGTCCACGAGAGCTGGATTGCTGCATGTGTCTTCGGCGGTAAGCATCCGCAATGAATTCACTCAGTTCCTCCTCCTGAGCAGGTCCAAGCTCATCCAAGTTAATATCATCCAACAGGCCCTCCTCAATAATCTGTTTAAGGATCTGTTCCAAGATCTCATCCTGCATAGTTTCCGCCTCCGAAGACAAGCTGAGTATGGATCGCAAGCTCGACTGATGCTCGATTCGCCGAGAACGCTGCGCATTTTCGTCACGCTGTGCAGTGTCCCCTTCCCGTCTTCGTCGTCGGCTATCATCTGCAGGTCTCTCAGGTTGAGTACTTCTTCCTCGTATTCTCGAATCTCCAGCCCGACGAGTCTCCCGTCTCGCACTCGTTTGGCTTTCACGAAGACTCAGATCCCGAATCTCCTCCAGTAATCTTTGATCCTCTTCATCTCCGCTATCCTCCTCGGCCTGCGGCGGGGGAAATATTGGGTCCCCAGGCTTGTAGCGCACAGCAATTTCCTCCTTTTCCTCGGCTGATCTGGCTCGGTCTGGCTGTGCGGCCAGCACCATGTCAACCAATGTGGTAACGGTCGCATTTGGACGAGTATCGAGCACTTCAGCGCGGCAGGATGGACAGGTGAATCTAGATGACCCGGCGGGTACTTGGCGGGAACCTTGCGCCGAGAACCAGTCTTTCAAGCATGATCCGCAATATGTGTGCAGACAGTTAAGGAGAGTGAGGGGTTGATAAAGGAGCTCGGTGCATATCTTGATAAGGCAGATTGGGTTAGCTTAAGTCTCCACTACGCAAGGGGAAGGAATAAGGAATGGAAGGACAATCGAAGTGGAATTATGCACACTCACTGAACATGCGAGCTCCTTCTCGACGTCCATCAACCCAGGTCCTGACATGAGCGGTACTTAGTTGTGTTTTTGATGGTAGAAAGTCCTAGATCAGAACCAGGGAACGAGTGACAGTTAGACCCAAGGTCAGATGGTGGAATTAAGAGGAAGGTTCTCTGACTCCACTGGACTCTTATCGCCCGCGATATCCCGCCTTCTAAATTTGGCAGCCATTTTCCCCACGTACTTGAATAGAGTATAAATGAAGACTTTTAGAGGATGATTTTTTATCAGGCACTTTCATTTCACCTGTTATACAAAGGTGGTGAAATATAGAGAGCTTGTCATACTTGATACTATGTAATAGTCCATGAGTCTTAGTTAACATTTATGATGAACTTAACCCTAAAGTATACGGATGCAAACCCAGATGGCTTCAGGAACTGAGACCTGAATTATTGAGACAAGTCTAGGAAAAAAAAGCTCTAGAGCCTATTTGATATGAAAGTTGTTGCATCAAGCAGAAACAACAAAGTACTGTACAGAGTATAAACACCCTAGGAATTGACTTAATGAAGGACAACAATGGCCCGGGGCATTTTGTTTGTATCAGGTACTAACGAGCCTTGGATACATATGGGTAGTCTCACTAACTCAATGGCTGATATCCTGGTTGTAAAGCGAGAATCCAGCTCCTTGGTCAACTTGTTCTATACTCGAAAAGCCATATCTACTTATTGAAGTAGCACATCCAACTTCAACACTCTCTCAAACCGAGAGCTTATTGATCTGAATAAAATTGCTACCTGTCTTTATGGCAGATTCTCTGTGCGAGTCTGTACTGTACCTGCGCTTGTTAATCAGCCTAGGACGACATCAATTTGAATAACAATGGATATGATTCTAGAAGAAAAGCAAATACCATAAAGGTTCTCCGTTCAATACTAGTCAAAAACAAAATAACTCTTCAAAATAAAGTCTGAAGCAGCAGCAGCAGCAGTAGCAGCAGCAAATCCCCCGGGCCCGAGTAGACCAAGGACCGAGCGTGTGTATAACAATCTGGACCATCTTTCGTCAATTGTGTATCTATTCACTGATTCACTTGCCACTCCCGAGCAAGAGGTGGCGGTTATGCAAGACACGTCCCCTCTCCAAAAAGCCCGGGTGGCATGCAAACGATCCAGCCCTATTCTATTGGTAGTGGCCGTAATACCTGCTAGTAACAGACGAGATACATAACAGGCATCACCTTCTCAACCCGCCATCTTTAACCCCAAAAACTATAGAAAGAAGATCTCGCCACCGGAGAGGAGTACAGAAAAGAGGATACGAGGGCCGAGTTTCCCAAGATAGATGTTTGTCTAACGTCGGCGGTATTGTGGCGTTGTGGCCATGGCCAGCCAACTCATTTCCCCTCCCTAAAGGGATCTGACCATCGTTGAGTTTTGAAGTGTTTGGGAGGCAAAAAGTCGGAAAATTGACCCTTATGTTCAATATTGTTTTCTAATAGAGCTTAGAGCTCTGGTGAACTTTTCATGGCTGATGGAATCTGCGCTCGAGAGCCGGAATGCCGGAATAGGCTTTGTAACTTGAGTCTTCTGAGCATCGGATGAGCAGAATGGTGGGTACTTAGTTGTGTGACCAATACACTCGGCTATATAGACTGCAAGAGGTCATTTAGCACGGGATTTCTGGTACACGATGCAAGTATGGAACTGTAGTGAGCCGAAGGTATGAACTTTCGATGAGCTTTCGTAGATGTGAATGGAATATTGCGAATAGAGGGCAGATATCTGAGAGGAAGCTGATTGTGTTCTTGGCTTGAGAAGACTATGAGTTTCTAGAAAGCATGGAGAGCTCGGGAAGTGAGGGGTTGATAACGATCTTGAAAGGGGAAGGTCTAGCGAATAGATTCAAGGCTTAGGACGATTGAGCTCCCAATTCTCGCTCTAGGTAGTGTTCCAGATCGTCTCATTGTCTTGTGATCCACACTATTTATTAGCGCTGAGGGCTGTGCTTTATTCACGGGGTTCCTTTCTGGAGCCATCACGGGGGTTCTTACATTTGTTGGAGATATCATGATCTTCGCAGGACATAGTGAAATGGCAAGTGGCAGACGAGGGGTTGATGCACCCCGCAATTGGCAATCAAAAAGACTGGGGTCTTTAGTATGCTTCACATCGATGTGGCTTGTTACTGTACTCAAAAATACTAGATTGAAAGGGTTGAAACTCCCTCGGACCCCTTCCAAGGTTCTATCGCGGTATCAGCAGCCCAGAGACTTGCAAGTGGTCCAACACCGCTGTACCTGTGCGGGTGGTAGATCAGACGGTGAAGAGTGCAGGGATCTGGATATATACACTTTCCCCTCACCTGGGTACTTCCCAAAGTTGGTACACTGTTATCAGTTAGCATTTGGTAAGTAGTACAGAATATTTTGTAGAACGGTATGGTCTCATGGAATTGTATTCCCAGCAACCAATTCGGGCCACTCCAGGGTAGAGGAATAGTACGACCTGACTCATTACGAGTTCTTTATTGACTTATTTTAGCATCCTTGAAATATCTGTGTCTCTTTCATCGTTTCACCTACTATTTATGGAACAAAAAAGGTAATTGGACACCTGCTACCAGAAACAGAAACTAGAACGTTGGGGGCTGTGGCTTACTCTTTGCCCGGTGGCTTTTGATAGCTGGTTTATGGCTGGCGCCTCTCCCGTCAGAAAGTACTTTCGACTCGGAAGAAGCAGGAATAGGTATGGCATACATGCTGCATTCATAGTTCGGAGTAGGCTGAGCCTAGCGTGACTGTTTTCATGTGAATCCTGTTCGTAATTCTCGTAGTATTCAGAGCGAGCTCTATGCACTTGCCCAGGTGGCACATGGATTCCCTAGATAAGTCCTGAAATGTAGGCTGTTAAAACATATTGCTGATCTATTAGCAGCACTTGAAGAAGATTAATAATCACTTATTTTACTAAAATGATATCTAAAAGTGCTATGGTCGATCAAACAGGAAGAGAAGTAAATTGGTTCGGCCAAAAGGTCCGTGCATGTTATACGAGAATCAGAAATTAGAAATTAAGCTCCATTGAAGTTAATTGAGAATCCAACGTCTGTGTTACTGAGGTACAGGATAGGTAATACGAGTTCTATCCGTGCCCCACAAAGAAGAAGGAAGTGAACTACTGTGTAGATATCTAGTAAAGATCAAAACAATTCCTACGCACTGACCTCCAATGCTTATACACAAGTGTCAGCTCACCGTGCCAACTAATGCATGGAGTGCAGGACCAAGCAAGCCATCAACAACCTCAAGGTCCCCACCGTCCAAGCGTTGTCGAGTCAGATATTCGGGATCAACTGCACTGACTCTGCGAGGAAAGCGGGTGGGAAGTTCTAGATCATGGCCGATTGGATGGTTTTTTGCATTTCTTCTGCTATTGGCTCCATGGCTTGCATATGCCATGCAAACAAGTCACTAACATAATATAACATGGTTTTTAGACTGAGCGCTGAGCGCTTCGACAATGTTCAATTTCTTACTTTAGCGGGGCTGTGGTTTTTGTATCGCACGGACTGAAATGGGCGGATATTGCTATTGCCAAGCTCGCCTAGGTAGAAATGAGGCCATTGCTGATGTGGTAAGTACCTAGAAGCGATAAGGATAGGATAGGCATGTCAACGTGTCCGTACATCCTTGTTATTAAAACGGTCAGGTGTTTCATGCAATGCAGGGATTACATTGATTTGATCTAGCGTGATGGCATAATTAGTCAGGCCTTGTCCTTGAAACATTTGTGACTATGTAGGTTAGTAGCTTTTCGTAACATGTCCCAGAAAGACAATATAGATCTTTACTATACCTTAAAATGCCAATTGACAACACCTACAACACACCGCTATTCCCTGTGATCAGGATGAAAAGACAACAAGTTTTGTATAAATCTCTTCTTCGTAACAAAGGGCTCGTCGAGTCAATAGAAGCCACGAATAAGAACCGGAGCCTCTTGCTTGCACAACGCATGATCCTTCATGTGGGGACTGATCATCCGAACTTGGGTCTAGTGTAAGAGCTGGCGCCAACGCAATGATCTGCGCGGGGTAGTTAAACTATGATGAGATGAAATTTCAATACTCATATTTTCTCGTGTCCCTCTGGACTTTAAACTAGGTGGGGCGGAGGAGGCGAATGCTAGCATCTAGATTGCATGCATAAGGTAGTCAACTTGTAACTTGAGGCCGCGGTTATCCACAATTTCGAACAGAAGCCGAAAAGGGTACGTTGTAATTCTTCAATGTTGAGTAAATATATATATAGTCAAAGTTCGAAGTTCAGCCACCCAACGTTACCCCGTAAGTGATCCAAAGTTTTAAGGTCGCCGGTGAGCAAAGGAGGGCGATGCAATACGGTCCCAAGGTTCGCCTACTGGGGAAGTCAATTGTAAGCGGTGTAGTAAAAAAGGAGAAACAAAGTTAAATCTAATAATGATGACAGTAGTACAGACAGTAAACGACATGGCCAGAAACTAAGATCTCCGGCTGAACTCTCTATGCTAGACTAACAAATCACATGGGTGGCTTCTGGCCGGTTCTGGCGCTTCGAAATTATAAACATTGGCGATGAAATGTTCTAGATGAGGGAAAGGCTGTATAGATCTACACGACAGTACCAGAGTCGATTTGCCCCGTACCTTGGTAACGATGTGGACACAAAGTGACGGAATCTGCATCACGATAATGGATAATTTCTAAATAACCAGATGACGATCGCAGGCAATATTTTAAGGTAAAATAAAAGTAAAAATGAAAATGAAAATAAGGGGGGATGGTTTCAGCCAACGGGACTGAGAACTCCGGACTCGGGAGATATCGCTCGGGGGTTTATATTATGCGGCATCGTCGGAAGAGGTCAACCGTCACGTCGGGATTGTTATCTGGGATGAATCGGATGGTCGCATGAGTTTCCAAGATTCTGGAGATACTAATGAATTTTATGCCAGTGTCCATTTTGAGACGGAATAGGGGGTTAAGGGCAAAAACCTTGGAAGGCTGGAGGATCAGCACCGTGCCTTGTTTATCACGGTTTGCAGCCGCAGGGATAAAGCCATTAAGTTAGCTTAGGAATGTCAGATGAACCAGACCCTGGAGTCTCGGCCTTGAGATGATCTAGCCGAGTGTGGATCCCCGTTCAGGGTTTTGACATTGATAAAAGCATTGACTTGGAAATAATCGAATAATAAGTAATGAAATGTACTGTGATGCTGTAGCTTATTGGTTTATATTCAACTTTACTTCAATTCATTCCAATTCAATAGTATCCAATGACCTTGGCAGTAAGAATTGTATCTAAGTTGGAACCTTAGGATATTGAATTTTCGGTTATCGTGAAACAAGAAAGTAACTTAGCCGCAAGACGAACTAGGAAAGAGTTTTAATCTAGTCATTTTAGATCCATATTCTACCAGCACAAGAGATAGGTAGAATGTAAGTGATCAAGCCAACAGCGGCTGCTAGATAAAGTGCATGATGAGAGTTGAGAAGTTGAAAGCAGAGATATAGAAATTCTTGAAGGAGGCCAGAGCCCTAAATTGCCAAGTGAGGCAAACCAAGGAAGTTTGAAGAACCTTGGAACCCTCAAGCCTATCATGCAGTGTGACATCACTAGTTTATTTCATATACTTATGTAAATTATGAACTAGATGTGATTCACAAGACAGATCAAATCAATGTACATGTACCTGTACCTATACCTAGTAAGGTGAAAAGTACTATCTATAGATGTCTTCTATAAAATGTCCATGGGTGTAGTCCAAGGTCTTGAGTAGAGACCTTGTACGGATTATACTCTGTACAAAGTAGATTGCAGAGATCCACACTTCACACTTCTGGCGCTATGACCAAAAATCAATCCAGCTGCATGATGCATGTCACTGAGAGACTTGACTTAAAAAGAGGAAAAGATTGTGTCCCACAGAGTCTAATCTAGAGTCTGATCTAAGTTTCTAGTGTGACCGCCTTACATGGCCCTGGAATGGAAGAACCAAGGAAGATATAGGGGAGATAAAACACTGTATGGTAAATGGTATGGAAATGGTGATTTATGGTTGTTTGTTCCATGGTCGTGATGAGCACGTATACTATTGGGTTTGGGTGAGAATCTAATACTACTTGAAATTTTGGTTCTTTCGATATCAGGGTGACTCGGACCTTTGATAAGTGTTATAGTTACATGTACAGTATACAAGCATACTGTATAAATACTTGTATATTACTCTACTGCTCCACCCCCGTGATCCCCGTAATCTCCCGTCAAATACGTCAGTCTACTTAGTACGAGATAAACTGGATCTGATTCAAAGTCACAAAAAAGAGATCATTCAGATAATGAAAATAATGGAAATAATGGAAATAATGGAACCGAGATAGCCCCTTGAAACATCAGAGAATACTGCACAATCTTTTTTTTTTCTTTTTTTTTTTTTCCTTCTCTCTCTCTCTTGGTAGTATTCTCAGAGTCAATGCGTCGAGTATATGGCCCACTTATTATTCCACTTCTTTTTTTAATCGGCAAACCCACTAAATAACGCCTTCCCTGTCTGTGCTAAATAAATAAAAAATAAATAAAAAGAAAATACTTGGAAAGCTATAATACCTTGATTTTTTTTCTCCGATTTGATATTTCTCCAGGGCTTCTTAATTCAAGAGGCTTATCTTCGGATACTTGGATACAAAGTGATGTGATTATTGATCCAAATCATCCAATTTCTAATTTATCATCTTCATTTCTTCTTTTACTTTCCTTCTCTTCATCCTCTCAATTTTGATGGTTCTCGGATCCAAATTTACTATCAAGTGGAGATTCGTTTCGCCACCGTTCCTCTAAACCTCTTATGCCATCACTTTACGGTATGATAAGCTCTTTTTCCTCAACCTCCCACATTCCAACGTCCAGATTTCTGCATTCGCTTCTTGACCGTACTACTTCAACTGGTGATACCCTTTGATCTACGGCCGCTTTTCTTTTTTCTTTCCTTTCGTGCTACCTTTCTGCATTTATTCTACCAAAAGTCCTTTTAACCCCCGGTCAATCGTGCTTCCTGTCTAATGCATGGTTATGTCTGTTCCGCCCGTCTATTTTTTCGCCTCCCACTCTTCTCTTGGATTAAAAAGAGTCGACACTGACATCCTTCGTACCTCCCCAGACTTCGTTGTGCCTTCACTTCGTTGAGCAATAACGTGCTTGGCACAAATCCGGCCGGATGCCATACACCGCGCCGTGGAAGCCGACGCTCGCCGCGCAGCACATTGAGTATTCCAATTATCCTACCGACGGCTGTTCTGAACGAGCTGGTTTAGTTCGTTCGCAGTCGGAACTCCTGCAGAACTCCCGACCTTATTCTTCAACCTCATACGTTCGTCGGCATCGGAGGACCCCGTCGATCAGCAGCAAACCCACAGTGCGGTCATCGGAGGAATCCACCGCACCTCAATTCATTGGCTCTAATACCTCTGTTCTACGTCAGTCCCCACCACCATTGAACAATGCAGCTATTCCACCCGGGGCTATAATGTCTCCTCCCGAATCCGCTCTCAACTCCAGTGACGAGGAGTGCTCCTCACTGCAGCAGGGTATCAATATCGAAGAACTCACAGCTGCAGTCAAGGGTATAGAGCAACGGAAACCCACATCACCAGATATGGGACCCGCAGATGAGTTCGGAACCGAGGCTCCATCCTCATCAAGTCAATCACCTTCCAGATCAATTCCAACGTCTATTTCGACGTCAAGCTCAGCTAAAGACAACCTGAAACCCAGTTTGAAGTTAGGCTCGAATTCCAATAAGCGCTTGTCGAAAGAAGCTCGGAAGATCTCCCACTCCCGCTCCTCCACTGAAACAGATATCGACCGCAAACGGGATGAAGTTTTGATCAGCTCTCCAGATGACAGTGATGCCGAGTCTATCTGCTCATTGCAGAAGCCGTCTATGGTGCGGAAGAAGTCTGGTGAGCTCGTTCGCCCGGCTCTTCGGCCTACACAACGGAGACCGTCAAGCATGCCGGGCACACCAGTCTATGCCAAGGCGGTGCACTTTGACTCGCAATTAGAACATATTCGTCATTTCTTGCAGCTTGATAAGCCCTTGGCCGTGAGTGCCCAGACCTCCCCTGTCGAAACTCACGATGCCGACTTTGAGTTCCCGTTCCCTAATGTCGCACCTTCGTGGGAGTGGGAGCTTCGGCTTTGCAACTTCCCAAAAAACCTCCCGTCTCATCCAACCCACCCCGTCCGCTTGGAGAAGCTATCTCTGTCAAGTGATAAGAACGTACTGGTGGGTACTGTGGCGGTGGCAAACCTGTCATTCCACAAGAAGGTGGCTGCTCGGTTTACCTTTGACTTTTGGAGGACTACGTCGGAAATTGGCGCCGTCTACTGCCATGATATCCGCCGCAGGCATGCCCATGACGGGTATGATCGGTTTACCTTTGACATTAAGTTGAATGATCAAGTCGACCTCGAGAGCAAGACGATGTTTGTTTGCATTCGTTATAATGTCGATGGCAAGGAGTATTGGGACAACAACCACGGAATGAACTATCAGGTTGACTTTTTTAAGACGCTTAAGAAGCCCTCTAAGCCGTCTGAATCTCGACCTTCTCTTCCACACAGTCGAACATTTTCTGGGCACTCGTCCCCTGATCATCGTTCTTCCTCTTCATCCTTTAATGATTTCCCCAAGGCCGAGGCCAACGTTTCTTTCAGCAGTCCGTTCACTGGCTCCAAACCACTGAAGAGTAAAAAGTCAGTGGACGACATCGACACCATCAAGCCACCCAAGCGTCGAGAAAAACCACATCCTCAGGCATTTGGCCATCGCTATGACTTTGGGGCTTCATTGAGTGCTGCGATGCAAGCCAAGTCTCCCCTTGACCGTACCACCCTGACCGCACGAGCACGGTCTGAAAAGCCTGAAGTCAAGTCAAGTGGAGAGGTAACCGAACCCTCGGGTCAACGTTCTCCTACATTGAATGATAACACAAATGGAGCTCCGGTGGAGGATGAGAAACCTGCCTCTCTGTTGAATGGCAAACCATGCCTTGAGTCCTCGGTGTACAAGGAATTGGTGGATCGGTACTGCTTTGTAAGTGCATTTCTACTGACCACGTTATAACATCTGACTAACTCTCTTATAGTATGGCTCCCCAAAGTCTCAAAGCACAGCACAGACTGCTCCTGTGAATGTGCCTAGTCAAGACATTCCACGGCAGTCCACTCCAAAAACTCTCTCCCCCCTCTCTCCCCCCGATCCATCGCACCCATACTCTCCCCGACTCCTGGGTCACCTCGCCAATCCTGTTCTTCAGTGTCATCGGCGCCTATGAGCCCACAGACATCTCCGCGATCATCACCTCCGCGGCTATACCGTAATGCTTTCAAACCCATGCAGAATGTATTTCTTAACGACACTCAGTCGTCGCAAATAATTAGAGGGTGAGTTCTACAGAGTGGCTCAACAATCACTCCAGAGTCTCATCTACTTTTTTTTGTCCTCATCCACGACATTGTATCATCATATTGACAGTTCCACTGAAGTGGATTCGACACCTCTTCAGTAGAGACAGGACCCCTGGTTGATTTTTTTTCCATGCCTTCGATCACACGTTCCGCATTCTCACCTCCTGTTGGCGCTTGGTGATCCTTTTTGTTATTGGTGGACTTTGCCTTTTCCCATCGATCTTTTGATGGTATTATTTCCAATCATTCCTGGCCGCATCCGTTGAAGCAAATATCGTTCTTGCGATGTATCATAAACCGCGGAACCTATTTGCTTATCACCAGATCACTAGTCATGACAGATATCCAGCGTCGATAGAGATTATTGACGCGGTGTCACATTAATGCGGTTTTCATTGTTCCCGCTATAGTTTTTACTATCTGCTTCAGCTTCACCAACAATTCTGGTGTATCACGCATTTCATGACGATAATGACCTTTTCTCGCTTTATTGCCCATTTTGGCCGCTCATACAACACACGCCATCTCCACTTCGAGGCTTCTTCAATTCTTCTGTCTGACGGGCAGTTTATTATCTCTTTGCAAGAAAAAAAAAGTTTTCAATTCCACTCCTTGCTTGCTGTTCTCGATGCACTTGTGTTTGTTGGCCCTTGTCATTTTACTTGGTTTCCTTTTGCGTTGCATGGTGTGATGGTGTTTTCTATTTTTGAATAGTTTGTTTTTCTTATCTTTGTTTTTTATCATTTGCGTTTGATTTGAGTGATATGATTTCGAGAAGCGTTTGTCTACTCACTCGCGACATTTATTTGATACAAGAGAACACGAATGATATGTGGATCTGAGCCATACCCGAGGATTACGTTTTACTGTAGATTGATCGTTCTATGGTTCAAGGTAGTCGAGGTTTTGGTGAGTGGGTATTGTATCCTTCTACCTAGGCACCTTTGAACCTCATTGTGAGAAAGGAGCTGGGAATGGGATACACAACTTCCGTTGCAGACTACATATTCACATTACATATGGGTAAATGCAGTCCACTCCGGAACAAATTAAATAGAGATATCTATAAATGTAATATAGATCCGAATATCGCCTTGCGAGAATATCCGCACCCAGCCTTCAAATTCTCTTTAACAAACCTCCGCCGTCTGAAAAGAACCTTGGGCAGTCGTAGGAGTTGTGGATAACTAGTTTAGTTAAATATGAGTAAGATATCATTTACTCCTCGAGCACCTTTCTTCATAACAAGCAAGGTGGTGTATCGGTAGCTTGCCCTGGCGCAAAACCTTACTCCAGGCCAGAAAATCGAAGATGATTCGGGCTCAACCCCCCAGTCTCAAGCCTGGATATAATCTACTATATATATTTTTCTCTTTTTTTCTTTCTGCAAGGAAGTCCTCAAGAGTCGAAACGATGTCAGTGGGCTTTAGCTTGTTTCCCTTGATGAAGAATACGATAAAAACCCCTAAATGGTTTCCAAGGTTCCAAGGTTAGGCCTTATATACTGGCTGTTATCACCGAAAAACAAGCAATCCTCGTTCGTGAGAGGGAAGATCCCCTTCATGCAGAGAAGCGACAGCTAGTCACCGAAAACTGCTAAGGCTGGACGGTGATGGTAGCAAAGCTTGTCTCCATGGGAATTGGGCAGGTCGACAAATTTCAAATGGCATAATCGCCCATGGCTTTGAAAGAATTTTACGATGAGTCTAAGGTTAAAGACGAATGTAGAAAGTTCTGAAAATTTGGGCAGCTTATCATGAACATATGCTGATGATGAAGCCTATCTTAATATCAAAGATATCTCTAGATCAAAGATATGGGCGTTAGGCTTTTTTGGACTAGAAACAAAATCTTCCTGGCAGCATTGATTCCTGAGAGATCCCACCGCTCCGGTACCGTCTTCTCCAGATCGACCAGCCCCCCTGAAAGCCGGACGCATGACTTGCGCATACTCCCAGGTTACTCGGGATACCATCCCGCGAATTCCCAGTCCAGAATTCCGCTAACCTTGTTCTGCTCGCTAATTATGATATTACGTGGCGTGATGTCTCCATGCGTGAACGCAGAGCGATTCGACTGGGGCAGCATACTGGGAAATTCCTCCTGATACAAATGCCCCTCACAGTGTGTATAGATCCTCGCACGTACATTTGAGTCACTTAGAAGGGGTCGAGCGAAATATTGTAGATCCTCTAACATTGGGTCCAGAGCCATCCGCAGAACACTGATAGAGACCCTTAAGTTCTGATGGACGAGGGATAGTTCGGATTTTTTGATAGCATGTCCCATAGTTGAAGGCAGATTGACTATTTAGATTCATCCAGCTGATTCTGTTTCTGCTCTAGAACTGTGCCGGAAATAATAGTCATCCAGTAAGTGTGGCAGGGGGATTTGGAGCAGAGATGGGATTAGACAAGTCTCAGTTTCTTTTGCTTCTCCTCCGAGCGGAAACCAGTAAAATTACCTTAGGTACTAGAACGTCGATATGCTTAAAGACAAGCCGCATTGCTTCAGCTTCGGTAGATCACACTCTAAACCCGAAAATCTCCACCCTGGAGGAATCATATTCGATTACGAGACTTCCCATGTGGTTATAGAGCACAGTGACAATAGCTTGGTTGGCCTGGAGGTCGGGTTTATTCGGAGGGCATGGTATCATAGTGCGACCATCCTTGATGTACCAGTGCCCTTGATGAAGTTTCATGCGCTCAGAAGGAGCTTGAGTTGAAGATTGGGCTATTACGCGGATGATTCTTTGGAAATGGTGCAACCGCTGAAGGGAAGTTTTAAGATTCCAACACACGCTTATGTCATGTTTTACTTTTATGGGAGAATTGACACGCGGCAAAGCCTATGTAACGTATGAAATTTCAGAAGATCTAAATCCATATATTTATTAAGCACCGCTCAGATTTGAGGCGAAAATGGCCCAAACTAGGCGTGCGGTGATGGATAGATCTTCTGAAAATTTCAGCTAGATCGAGCCAGTATTTAGGGACTGGGAGTGGGAATACTGTACATTACATAGGGTTTGCAGAGTTAGCTCTTCTTTATCAAGATTTATTCTCCAAAATGGATGAATATTCCATAGTAGGACAGCTCTTTCAGTTTCAATATTTTTGGTGATATTACCTCGTCATGTTTAGCTTACTATACCCGGTTAGACCACCCGCTCTTATCGTCTATCAGCACATGACACGATAAACCCGCTCTTTGTCCGCAGCGGAAAATGCGGGTTTCCCAAGCCCAAAAAGACGCTCTCAAATCCTGCTCTTCATTACACCCTATTTACTCTCTCTCAGCCTGCCAATCACAACGGCAAAGCAGAATGTAAAAAATAACTGGCTTACCTAACCCATTTCTTTCCCCCTCCACTTTGTTCCCTCTAATTAACTAGTAGTTCAAGTATTTAAGTCAGCCATAACCCATTTTTACGATTTTTTGCTGCTCTCTTTTTTTCCCTTCTTCATCTACTCTCGTCATTCAACTCCGACGCTCTACCTGTCGGCTATCCACTTTTTCATAAGTCCACCTGTTAACTCATCAATACCTTCTTATCCATTAATATGTCTGGACGTAAGTTGTATCCTCCTTTACTTTTTTTATCCGTTTTTTCTTGTTATTATTGCTTGTTGGGCGCTTGAGCGGTCAATTTGAACTCATGAGGTTGACGATACCCCTGGGTTTACACGTGACTGAAGTGGCGTCACTCTTTTGATGCCTCAGGCCATCATATATAACCCTAACAACAATATATCTGCCCTCCCAGCCTCAACAAGACTTCACTGTTATTGTTATTGACCTCACTATCATCGATATTGTTGCCACTGTCATTAATGTCGCTGCCATCGTCATTCCTTTTGCATAATCATTGCTGTTAATACATCAACTAACATCATATATAGGTGGCAAGGGCGGAAAGGGTCTCGGCAAGGGTGGCGCCAAGCGTCACCGCAAGATCTTGCGTGACAACATCCAGGGAATCACCAAGCCCGCTATCCGCCGTCTCGCCCGTCGTGGTGGTGTCAAGCGTATCTCCGCCATGATTTACGAGGAGACCCGCGGTGTCCTCAAGTCTTTCTTGGAGTCTGTCATTCGTGACGCCGTCACCTACACTGAGCACGCCAAGCGCAAGACCGTCACCTCCCTCGACGTTGTCTACGCTCTCAAGCGCCAGGGCCGTACCCTGTACGGATTTGGTGGTTAGATTTCTTAAATCTTTCCTTTCGAGGTGCAGCATACAGATACAGTCTTGTATGCTCCCACTTGATTTCATGTGTTACGGTGTGATGAGTTGAAATTCTTTCATTATGACTGTGCTGGACTCTTGAGTCTAGTGCTAACTCATGGGGTTATGGGGTTGGTCGTTTTTGCTTGCTATCAGAAATCTGATTATAATAGGCTTTCTTGTTCTTGATATGTGTCTTTTGATGCT
Source organism: Penicillium taxi (assembly GCF_028828555.1). NCBI lineage: Eukaryota > Fungi > Ascomycota > Eurotiomycetes > Eurotiales > Aspergillaceae > Penicillium > Penicillium taxi. The sequence goes on from NW_026643205.1 coordinate 2,512,301, forward strand.
TTTAACGCACTTGAGGTATCAATCTAAGGATTCCTATTGATCTTTCCCCCTAGAATCAGTAACACGTAGTCCATGGTAGTAGTTGTTCCATTTCTTACATAACAGCCCTGAGCAAGTCAAAGCTCCCGCACGGCCCACATAATCGGCATGATGTAATCGATCTCCGCAACCTCGGTATTTTCTTATCCAACTATTCTGACATTTCTGATTTTCACGTTCATGTGCCCAGTTCTTTCGGCTACAAAGTTTTCACCGGCTGGACCATCATCCTTCACTTTGGAAGAATGTGCCTGTATCTTCTTTTGCTACCGCATAGCCGTTGACTCATCCAATGAACCAAGAAGCACATGAAAACATCGAGCATCTCACGGTCGGAGAGTGTCACTAATCTCACACTGCCTGTCCACCATGGCTGAATACAAGCTTTCATATGAATCTCAACTGGTACATTTCCATCCACATTTTGGCAATACGCTTTAACAAAATTCCATATTCCTGTCTGACTCTTGATGATACCTCCTAGGATGCCTTCCACCCTTCTTACCGCTGGGAAAGCCAGCGCGAAACCGAAGATTGGAAAACCGCAGCCCTCCGCGGTCCCGGATTGCCACTCCTAGGTAATGCGGTCGCCGGCGCAGTGGGATCTGCAATCTCAAACGTCGCCATCTACCCTCTCAGCGTTATAGTTGCTCGACTACAGACCCAAAAGACCGCCGAAGGATCCAAAGGTAAACCAGATGAAGAAGAATATACCGACCTTGTCGACGCCGCACGCAAAATCCACGCAGACGAAGGCTTCGCAGGCTTCTACCCGGGCCTTACGCAGGATACATGCAAAGCGATCGCAGATTCCTTCCTCTTCTTCTTAGCTTACTCAATTGTTCGCCAGCGGAGAATCGTCGCGCGCATAGGTGCCGCCCGTGCGGCGAAGAGCAAGAATATCATCCTCCCCATCCTGGATGAGCTTGTTATCGGTGTCGTCGCGGGCGCTTTCTCAAAACTATTCACTACCCCGCTGTCGAACATCGTCACTCGCAAACAAACCGGTGCGCGCAAAGACCCCACATATAAGAATCTCTCCACGAGGGAAATAGCTTCTCGTATCTGTGCTGAAAAGGGCCTTCGCGGTCTCTGGTCTGGATACTCCGCATCTTTAGTCTTAACCCTGAATCCATCCATCACATTCTTCCTAAATGAGGTGCTGAAACGTGCCTTTATCCCACGCTCAAAGGGTGGCAAAGCCTCTATCGCACTGACATTTCTCTTGGCGGCCATGAGCAAAGCCGCAGCATCGTCTATGACATATCCATTCTCGTTGGCGAAGACAAGAGCGCAGGCTATGTCGGGTTCAATGCCGCCAACCAACAAAGGAAAAGGTAGACCTTCTACTTTGAATACCATCAAAACTACCTTAACGCCCAAGATTCTCTCTGCCGTCCTGGCCATCCACCGTGAAGAAGGCACTGCAGGTCTCTACACCGGCTTATCAGGCGAAGTCCTCAAAAGCTTCTTCTCGCACGGCTTCACAATGTTAGCTAAGGATGCGGTATATGCCTCCATCGTCAAGATGTACTACCTTCTCCTCGTCATACTCCGTCGCTATCCATCCCCAGACGACCTGCTCGCCCGAGCTCGCGAACAAGTAGAAGAATACAGTGAGATCGCACGTGAAGGTGCCCGTGACCTAGCTGAACGAACGCGCGAGAGCGCTGAGAATGTCCTGGCTAGTCAGGCTGCTGATAAATCTACTTCTTTTGCAGTTGCGAGTGCCAAGGTTGGGATTGATGCGATGTCCAGTCTGAAGGGACGGCCTGATGAGGTTAATGAAACGGCTGAGTTGGTCGGTGATTATGTTGAGGATGAGGCTGCAGAGTGGAAGACTTTTTATCATTGGTTCTGGGAGAAGAATCGGGAAGATTGAGGATTGAGACATAAGGTTACTTTACGAGTTTATGAGTCTATGTTCTTGATTCAGCGCTTACCGCTATCGCTAGTTCCATGGTTCTGTCCTAGCATTATCTTCATTAAGTAGTACGTAGTACCAATTAATGCATGAAGCTTGTCGGGTTCTATGTATGCATATCATATCGGTCTCTTGACCTAGGGAAACAAGCTGAGAAATTCATCACCAAACGAAAACAAAAGATGATTGTCAGGCTGCATAATTGAACCGAGTGGCCCCGAGGGAGGGTTGCTCCAGGGCGTGTTACCGATACACCACCTGGCTTATCATGAATAATGGTTTCCAGGAAGTTGATGATGACCATGCGCACAGCAAAAACCGAAACTGACTGTAGAAGATAAAAGTTTGGGAGCTTGGAGTCTCTTTACATTTAGGAGCAAATCAGCTTGTAAAGCAATCCATTTTATATTTTTCTGAGCTAAAGAACGAAGCGAAAATGGTGAAGATGTGAGCAAGTGAGAAAGTGGAGGTTAAGGCCAAGCTTTGAGGCTCAAGTGGAGATTCGATCCGCAGTTCATCACGTGATATTCACTCATGTTATGCAACTCCTCAATCCAGGTCAGTGCTTTAGGTTTCCTTGGAGTAAATTGCGTTCTTAAAGATTATTAACTCAGTGAAATGTTTTGGCTTCGTCCGATAGCTTGATATCGGAGTGTAAGGTTCAGTCTTTTCAAGAGGCTCAAAAGCCCGGATTTCGGGAAGCATATCAGCTAGCTTTAGGTTTGCTTTAAGGAGTTGGGCAGCTTTTTCAGGTGGCGGTAGATGAGATGAGACAGTAGATGAAGCGACAGATAGGCTCAATGATATGGACTTACCTATCGGAGATAGGGCATTGGAATCATAGTTAAAAACCGCAACGCATACGTAAAAAATAGAGAGGGGAGATGCGACCGTCTGAATACCCTGAGGTGCGTAACTACCTAAATAGTATTTAGAATAGGTTTATTAGTAAGAGCCAATAGTCCAGTCATAATTTTCTATCTTGCCAAGGCGCTAAAATTGCAATATGCAGACAGATGAGGGGATGACTTGTATAAAATAAATTAGGTGGAAATAGACCTCTGGCAAGCCTTGAAATGCGGGAATATAGAACCTATCTAACATTAAGGATTACTCCGTAATTGAGATTAATGTGTACAAAATGTCTTTGTTGTGTTCATAATTCTGGTTGAGATCGATCCACAGTGCGCGATGTCTCCTTAATTTTCCCAGATTTCCGATACAGCTAGCCTCATTGGATATTGATGATCTATACTATTGGCAAATAACTATCCCGTCATCTGTTATTTACCCCATCATGGATGTCTATAAGAAACTAAGATTTCCTTAAATATTTTTCTTCATCGTCATAAATCTGTCTTCCAAGACCACAGTTCATCAACTGATTTGAAGTTTTTACAGGGATTTTGAGATATGGCGAGCAACTCTCTGATTCTCAGCCTGAGCCGTTAATCTACCTAATTGTGAAAATAGGCCCTTTATATAGGACTTGATTGTGCCAGCTAGTACGAGCTGTTCAAAAACGGGACCTAAAATTATATCATCTACGACTTGAATGTGGATCAAGTTTATCGTGGAGAAGACTTCCGCCAGTGAGTACTGACGATTTTCTCTCTGAATTACCTGATTCGGATTGCCGATATGCAGCCATAGACTTCAGGTACAATGAGGCAACAGGCGGCGAAAGGAACAAGGTCGTTCTTATTGCCTGGTGAGTTTTCTTCTCCCAATCTGCATTGTTTTTATCTACCTGCCTAGATATGTTTCTCTCAACTTAATAGTCATAATATTTATTTAGGCGCCCAGATGATAACCAGACGAGGCGCAAAATGATTTTCAGCTCCGCAGAGTAAGTTCTTAAGGACTCTTTAAAAGGAATTGCAGCCGAGATGATTGGAACACATTGTTCTTGAGATTACCGAAGAGAAGTGTATGTTTCCAAACATTGGACTTGCTTTCCGTTTACCAAATATACAGTCTACTAACGTTATTATAAAAGTTTTGCGGACAGTGAAAAGAAAGTGAAGAGTGCAAGCTATTGATGGCCTCTCGTCTTCCAAGGTTTTTGGTTTGACGCCTGATTGATTCGTCAGGGTAGTGCGCAGGTATTTCAGGGTAAACCGCATATATTTCTTTCGAGACGCTTGGAAGATAGATGTCCACTACAGCAAGAGGAAGGGAAATGGTTCGTAAAGCTACCTAGGTATTTTGATAACAAATGTACGGTCTCGCTTGCAAGTCGCTTGGGCAGGGACTTAAGATCAATAGAACGGATAACCCAGACCTAATATACGTATCATAGATAGAAATACCAAAGGCCATCAATTTTAAATCTTCTTTCGCTCAGAACTTAGCACCTCCTGCCCAATAAAAGCATCCTTCAACTCTTTGCCAGCCTCCCACAAGACCCAGATAGGAACAAATACCCAAAGGGTATTGAAAAAGAAAAGATAAAGCCACAGATAGACAGGATCCTCAGTGGCAAGCTGCGAACAGCCAGTCAACCATTCAGGCGCAAAGGTCATAAAACCACCATAGAGCTCAGCGGTCGCCAGCATAACAGAGCAGAACCAGAGAGTCGCCTTAGCTGAGCCACGTGCTTTGGCACTGATGCCCACATTCGAAGACTTAAAAAGTAGATAGCAGATGTAAATTGCTAGAGGGCCACCAATGAAAACAGTCAATAGTTCCAGAGATATGACGGTGATATCAGCACCTGCCCAGCGTCTATCGGCCTTGGCGTATTCTTGCCATAGACGTGCGCTGGGGCCGGTGCCGTAGGCTGCTCCATATAAACGATCTGGTCGGTTGAGGAACTGAGAGAAGTAGGGTGCTTTGTTGTGTATTTCTGCAATTGGCGCGAAGCTGAAGAAACACTCGTAGAGGAAAGATCCTTCGATGAAGATATGAGTTAGAGCGTCATATGCATGCCAGAAGAAAAGAAAGCGATTCCTTGGGTGACTGGCTGGGATCAGGAATTGGCCGAGTACGTAGGCGATTGGCATGAATGAAAGTGCGAAGGCGAGACAAAGTCCTGTTTGGACGTCAAGGTTAAAGGGCGCTTCGACTTCCATCTTGATGGTGGATGGAAAGATGATTATTCCTTAGGTAGGTATGCGAAACCTCTTGCCTTTGAAGTTGAGATGAAATATAATATTAGATGTAGTTAGTGGCTCCGGAGGTTAAAAATAGGGGCCTTGATTTCCTGCCTCAGGTGTCAGTGTGGGGCTTTCTTCAAAACCACAAAGAATCTTTGACTTCTTCTCTTGATTATTACTTTGAAGGTTGGAGCTTGGGGAAGAAAATGAGGAAATAAACTGTCCATAAACGTATATCAAAATGAGAATTGATCAGTATTCTTAGGCTTTACCCGAGGAATTGTCGTTGACTCATCTCATTATAGTGTGATTCGCTTTCCAAACGCTACCTAGATATATCGACTACGGAAAATGAAGTAGTACAGCCAGGTGGCGCTGACTAAAACGAACTTGATAAAGCAACCAACGGTCAACCTTCTATGGTTTGAAGCGATTTCTTCGATTAACAGTGAGACATTGTGTGCATATCATGTCAAGACAATCATTATCCTAATCACATAATTCCATTACTATTTAATTGTTGCGTGTTGGTTCTACATTTTGATGCGCAATGTTTACGCCAGGTATTAAAAATGGACGTGAAAGTTAGTTTTAGGGATGACAGCCTAAGTTTTAAGCTTAGGGTCCAGGTAAAATAGAGGTCATCCTTGAAATACAAATACAGAGCTATACCTATTTAGGCTATATTCCCAACAATCACTTCGAATTCCACCACTTTATCTCACCTTTTCCTGTATGCTTCCTCTATCAGATTAAAATAATTACCAGTCTGAAATGAAGCTCTTTTTATATATTCTAATTTTAGAAAGATCGACATTAAATTGTAGACGTGGTGGTCGTTTCAAATTCGAAAGTTGAATTATTTATTAAATAGTTAGTTAACTAGTTAGCATCAATTTCCATTATGTAAGGTGTGACAGTAATTTCGCGGTATCTATATAAAGCTTTTGCCATGGCTGAGCGGTCAATATTCCTAACTCCTCAACTTTGATTCACTGGAACACAATGTGCGTTGAATGTTGACCACTCAGCTTGATTTGGCAGGTAGCTCGGCAGGCTTCTCCCAAGCCTCCAGCTCACAAAGCTCTCTTCCGTCATGTTCCCACAATTGTGGAAGGTTTTCTTCGAGCTCCACGTCTACTCCCTTTTTTATAGGGGTAGCACCTAGCTTGTAAGAGTCATCATTTCCATTCGCCAGATGACCTGCCCTTGGATCGTTTGTACTGTCTATCCTCGTCATAGACCTTTGTTGTTGCCGACGCCAGAGAAAGAATATTCCAAGTGAAATGAGGATAACCCCTAGTGGCACAGCGACTCCGGCTGCTATTGCAGCTGTTTTGGATTTAGAAGATGAAGAACTCAAGGTGCCTTTCGTTGCGTCGCTGCCGGACGCCGCTGCAGCTGTAGTAGCTAAAATTGCTGTAGTACTCGTTGCGTCGCTGCTAGAAGCCACTGCAGCTGGAGTGGCTAAAGCCGCCGTTGTAGTCGTCGCTTGACTCGTCGCCGTACTCGTCGCGTTGGCTGATGCAGAAGTCGGCTCGGATGAGGCTAGTCTTAAGTCAGAATAGTTAAGGGTTGAGAAGAACTATAGCCATACAAACAGTAGCCGTCTTGAAGTATTCAGTGCCCAATGAGCAGTACTCGTCGAAAACATCGAGCGCAGTGGTGACTTGGCTGTCGGACTCGTTGCAGTTCAAGGCCACGGACTTGGAAATAACGCTTGCGAAGTGCGCCGAACTTTGGAAACAAAAGCAAGATAAAGATGTTGTCTTTCCACCATCGCCACAGCCATTTTCCATATCACGCACGATGGTGCTGACTGGTTGTGCAGCACATGGTGAGAGATTAGCATACTCAACGACTTGATTGATGAAGACACTAGTAGCCCCTGATGCATGAGCAGCTGAGCCAAAGAGAAGTGGCAGAATCAAAATGGAGAGATGATCTTGGGAGCGCATAGCTTTGACGTATCTGTGAGTTTGATGACGATGTAGCTCGAAAGAGTGTTATTATCTTGGGCAATTTAGACTAGAAGGCCTGGAAGAAGCTTTGGGCATCCATAGGCTTTGTATTGCAGCCGGACCTACCCCATACCGAATTTATCATAATAAATTAGAATACCGTAAGCTAATTTTAATAATATGCACATATCAGTCCACACCTGCCAAGACTTTAGAGCTAGCCTGTTCTAGAATATGGATCTTTGCAATACTTAGCGTAGCGTGTTTTATATCTCCATTTCGGGGCTGAAAATATGCACTACAGCACGCGGGAGCTTTTTTGCTTGGCCAATCTCCAGGCTTTTTTAAGCCTAATCTACTAAATCAGGGCTGAGCAAGGCGGACTCTTAACTTCTCTGACAGCTCTGGTCCCCATAATGACCCACCCTATGATTGAAGGTGGTTAGTACTCCGAATCCTGGGGCGCTAGTTTAACAACACGGGAACTCGCCCACTTTTTTGGCCTGATTGTACACAGTAGAATGGAATAGCTGGGCTACGTTAAAAACTGGGTCTGACATCAACATTCATTTCTGTGTGAGATAGTATCAGTAAAAGGAGAAGACAGGTATATAATGCATCAACTCTTCGTGATAGATATCTACATGATCATTAAATACTATGCTACTTTCAATTCTAACCAGCGTATTCGTTGCAGCTTTGTCGATTAGCTCGACATCGGCTTCTCCTACAACCAATCAGACTGCTGATTTGATTTCGAATTCGTTTGCCGGGAGCAATCTGTATTTTCTGCATGGACTCCCTGCTAACACACAGCGTGATTATGTTGGAACGCTCGCTGGGTGGGGTGTCAAGGTAGTCCGGCTCTGGGGTCAGTATATGTCACCCAGTAGACCCGTACAGCGGTCAATTACTTACATTTAGTATCTACTAGTTACGGGAATCTCAGGAAACTGCATAAAGGGAAGCACCAATACAGTGGCGATCAATCAATTGGAAGCACCAGGCTCTATTGGAACTTATAATACCTCTGTTCTTGCGGCCCTGGATGCTACGCTCGAGATCTTGAGTGACTACAGCATCAAAGCCATCATTTCTCCTCACGATGCGGGCGTCCTCAACGGCGCAAATGGCTGCGACGCTTATTGTAAAAAATACAAAGACTCTGACACTTTTTACTCATCCACATCCGCGAAAGCCGACTACGACAACCGCCTGGCTGCCATCTTCAACTACGAGTCTCCAGCATTTGGCAAGAAGTGGTCACAGCTGTCTGATGTCATTCTCGCTTTTGATATCCAGAACGAGCCTATGATCGGCTCAACCGGCAAACTAGACGACAACGATCCAAACGACTGGATCTGTGGCCGTGCAGGAGTGATGAAAGGTCTCCTAGGGGATTCTAGCGTCAAGGTGGCCACAGGTGGTATTGGAGGATCTCAGTACTGTTGCGACCACGAGTATAACGTACTTGAGAAGGCTCTCTACTGTGATGCGATCGACATCGTGAGCATTCATGGGTATATGAGTGAAGCCAGCGATTGGGCTTACTTTGTCACGGGAGATGCTTCGGTGCTGAAAAAGGCTAACAGTACGGGCAAGCACGTTATGATCGAGGAGTGGGGCGTCTCTACAAGCTATGAAGATAGTTTTGACACGCAGGTCAAAGTGTTCAATGATGCTGGAATGCCATGGGTAAGTTGTCTGCCATCATACTCTGAGAAAACACGATGCTAATGACGTTACTCCCTAGTTATACTGGCAGGTTATCCCCGGTAAAGACCAGACACAGGACGGGGCGCTCGATAGCTGTGGTTATGACGGGTATGAGATTGGTTTGAATAGCTCGAAGGGAGATGTTGCGAAGGCGATTGCAGATGCTAATACTGTGACGGCATTTCAAAGTTGGAATGGCTATGTGTATTGAGTTATGATGGAAGTTGTCCGAGATATCCATCATCAAATACCGCGAATTTTGTAGTACGCAGTTTGGAAAATGGCCACTGCGTGATGTCTACATCAGCGTACGCAACTCCTATATAGTCAATAAGCCTCTATACTCTGATCTCCCATCAAGACAAACTATTTTCATTGGGGCTCACTAGAAACATTCCTAAACTGACCGAAGCTTAGCATACAAGTGTCTATACTTTAAATACAGTTGTGTACGAAATAGAGAAAGTGCTTAACCGTTGTTCGGCGAGAGTTGATCATGGCGCATTTCCAAATGCATATCCTACACACGCGTTGGAATCCTTTGAAGTTTGAAGTAGAGGAGCGGAAAAGGAACAAATTTTGAATAGAAAGAGCTGGAGAGCACAATCTCAATTTGATCTGGAATAAAAAAAGGGAAGAGAGAGTTCCTGAAACTTTGGAACACTGTCACTTCTCGATTCAAAACAGCTTACGAGGAAACACAGGTAGACATGTGTTTCCTCGCTAGCCATATTTCTTCTCAGCACCTGTGCATCGATACTGGGTGCAAGTACAGGAATACACAAATACACTACCACTCAAATCATATTGAATCTTCTGCATGAAGTTGCCAGAGCGATATCGAGAAAATGAAAGTTATGGATACTGTGAGGTAGAAAGGATCTGCTTCTGTCTACGCTTTGGCCTACAGCTCCCCCAGGCTATTGCACGAACCCCCTCCGCTGGCAGCCCCGGCCGTGGGGTCTCTGGCCTTCAACCCACAATACCGTCCTACGCTGAATCGGGAATAGAACTTGAAAATTAGTATCCTAATTAGAGAAGTAGTATATGTACCTGTAGTAATTTCCATTGATAAATGTGACAGCTAGCCAAGAGCCCTCTTCTAAACTGCATAAAAGAATGCGTTTCGAGATCCAACAAGCACACATCTATTTCTCAAGAAAAAACCCAGCCAGATTAGATGTGCGTACTCCGTATAGCACGCACAAACTTAGGTATAATTCTGATTTCCAGGTATAAGAGTGAACGTGATTTGGAATCAGCATTGTTCGTCCATGGGTGTATCACCTTTCAGTTTCACTGTTCAAACTGAATAGCCAGGGTCTCGTCTTCTTTGTTCTGGCATTGTTATCCATCATTAGCAAGAACTACGATCAAAGGAGCCGACCGAGTCCAGGATTTTATGCCGCTTGTCGATTTAATTTACTTGATTCAAAAACCGTAATGATTCTTCTTTATCTTTCCACAGTCCTATCTTTGGGCCGAAGGCGAATTTCTTTTAAGTCGTCCCATCCTCTCACATTGCCAGAAAAAAAAATTGAAATTTCCCTCGTGTCTACTTTCTTGCTTTTAAATAATTCAGATCTGTTTACTCCATCCAGTTGAAACGGTATCAGAGATTTGATAGGGGCGGCGTAAGCTGGATTGTTCAACAAGGTTTCATGCTGGATTTTCACTCAAAGGGTAGTGCTCTATCTACTGACTTGCTTTTCTAGTCAATCATTCAAGCTACAGTCTCTGTATCTAGCCAGATTCCATATCATGTCGTCGAACCTCACTATACTTGATATCCCTACTCTTGTAGAAGTGACAAGGGAACTATACAGCCGATGCCAGCCCATCACAAAGGACGCCCCCGATGGATTCCAGAGTCTAGTTGAAGAGTTGGGCCTAATGCAACATATTGCTCAAACACTGGAGAATGACTTCAGCTCTAAAACTCCCTTTCTTGAGAAAATGGGCGAAGGTCGCAAAGTAGTTCTGGAACGATGTCTCAATGCATGTTTTCAAGCTCTGGAGCAATTCAAGGTTCTCTTGCAGCGGTATCAAGAGGCTGGTATCGGTGAGGGAAAGCAATTCTGGCAGAAAATCAAGTGGAGCACACAGCAGACACATGTTGAAGACCTGAGGTCTAAGATTTTGGTTCATTCATGTAATCTTAGTTTTTTTACAGGCTCTATCAGAAAGTGAGTCAAATATTCTACTTCCTCTATGATCGTTTTTCTCTAATGTGCCGTCAGTGTCCTCTTGCAACGAAGCATGAAAGAGTCAAATCAGATGGACAAGTCTCTGCACGACTCATTCTCGTTCTCTAGCGCAGATTTAGATATCGCAAATTTGCCACAGAGCGAAAAAGATGAGAGTTCCAGTGAGCATGAACAGCCGGTTCAAGTGCCTCGACGACTTAGGCCTCGAATATCTCCCAGGATTCTAAGAGATGGGCCGAATCTAGTACGGATATCCACCTCATCGAATTCGATCGCTTCGCTGAGGTCAAGAGGAACCAGTTATGCTAGAATAACACCTACTTTGCCGCTGTCCTTTAATTCCAACTATTCCCTTTCTGAGACGGTGAATGGGAGAATCGGCGGGGCTCAACATAGAAGTGATCAGATTATTTACGAAGATTCAGTGTACAGTCACGAAATTGAGGAGATCTACTGGGAAGCCGATTCTGATAAAAAAGGCTTACATGAGAAAAGTGAGGTATCAAGCCTAGATCTGGGATATGATGATGTTATGGAGGCAGTCGACCGAGTAATGCACGGGCTGAATCAAATACGATTAGAAGAAAAACTCACTCAGCCGATCCGGTATGTGCCACAAAGCAAACTACACAGGCCGGACTTTGAGACTATCAAGGCTTTTGAGGCTTCAATAATTGGGGGGCCTCAAGTTCGAACAATAATCATGAGAGACTGGCTTGTTGTTGCCATATGGTGGCTATTAAAAGCAAAGAATACACTCGCCAACTGCAGTAGACATAACTATGTCAATGCCAGAGGTAGTATGAGTCCAACTACAGACCTCAGGAGTGACTCCCAGCAAGCCTACGTAAATTTGTTGAAAGCCTCATACATTCTTTACAACATTGTCCTTCAGGATGAGAGCTCACCTGCTTTGCTATCAGATGAGAATCGAAAGTCCATTGCTGAAATTTCTGAGGTAGGCCCTACATGCTCCAAAAACCAATCTAGATATGCTGATGTGTTACAGGGTATTAATGAGGAGCTTTCTCAATTTACATCCATAGACATCCCTGATCCGTCGATGCTACTTTCGCAGAATCTTGAAATCTGGGAACCTCTTCAATATGAAGAGACTCCCAATATAACAGACCTTTCCTTCGGTACTGAAAATACACGTTGGATAGCTGTCAATCAGGATGATGCCGGCAATGAGGAAGAAAAATTCCTATACCGCACATTTGTAAATGCGGGAATAGGTAGCAAGAAGTTTCGCATGCGCACCAAGCGCGCGCCTTACATGCTCTTGCTCACTGCAAAGGAAGTTGAAAGTGAACCAAAGATTGTTCTGTGCAATCAGAGTGGGTCTTTGTGTCTTCAACGTGACTGTAAGATCTTTCCACATGAAATAGCCCAAGAATAATTGCTGATATTATCGTAGTTGTACCTGAAGACTTACCACAGATGGTTGAGATTTCCAATGCTGCTCTGGCTAGGTTTCCAGGAACTCAGATCTCGGAACCCTTATATTTCAAGTTTAACAATACCAGCGTCACTATATATTTCCAGTTTGAAGCGCACCTTACCAATTTCATCGCAATGCCAAATTCTTACTTCAATGCCGTAAAACTACGGCAACCACTTCACTCGAAAGAATTCACCGAGAGTGTCATCTTTAAGAATTATGTGGAAACGCTAGAGCAACCGAAGATGCCGAATTTGATTCCCATAAACTTACCAGCAGTATCAAAGTCATGTGAAGTTCGCATCCTGGAGAGATCCTTCAGTGAGGCCTGGCGCTGCATGAGAAGAATGGTTATCAGTCTATCTGTAGCAGAGAAGGCCTCACGCTGCATTGAGCTCTTCCTTCCACTTAGTCGAGTTCGGGTTTACCACGAAGACGAATCTAACCAGGTACTTCTCAAATGGTCGGACACCTGTCAGGAGCGATTTGACAAAACAGACGGTAACTATAACATGCTGCACTCCTATGTATACGACGACAGTATGCCAAATCTCGGCATAAGTCTGCGCTTTCGCACACCACAAGCAGCTGTGGAGTTGAAGAACGCCATTCTTGAGATGAACTTCAAGACATGCTTTGCATGGTCACAGCCTAGTAGTTCAGGTTGTATCTACGACGTGGTAGATACGAACATGGAGCAAAAACAGTGCAAAGCTTTAGTCTTGTTTCAAAATAACGATTCATGGCAATATTCCGACGTCTATTATCTCTATCGTGATGCAGACTTTGTCTACAATCAGCCACTCAAAATCCAGTTTCCTAGAGCCTCCTATACCGATTATATTTCAAACCATGTGGATCAGCTGTACGCGGCCGACTCTCCGATCGGCTTTTCGCATTGCCAACTTGAGATTGGGCCAGCCACAGTCGAATTCGACGATGAGGCTATTTCTCGCGCATTCCTCAGCGCGTTGTCACCTTTGTATGAACTTCTCTATTCACGTCGCATACATTCATTATCTACCAAAACCCGGCCTATTTTTGGCCAGAAGAAATCCGAGAAAGGAGCAGCTAGACTTCAACTCTGGCGGCGAGCGGGAGATTCGTTCCAGCTTGCGGCACGCTGGCAGGACGATGTGCGAAATAAGTGGCTGACGATGGCGGTCCCATCTGATCTTGCTGACAAGTCTAGAGATGGTACTCGCGTGAACTTTCCGCGATTGCCTTATTCTCGTGGAGTGACTCTTGATATGATGAATATTATGACTCGAGGTCCTAAGTCGACAATTGTGGAGAGTCACGAGGGATCTCTTGCATTTATTTTTGAAACTAGCGTAGGTAAGATAATCTTCCTTCCCGATTGTTGAGCAGATTTAATGTGCGGATAGACCGTGATGAATTTCTGGCAGTACTTCGAGGCAGACTTATATAAGGCCCAATACACCTGAATTACAGGATCCTTTGACAAGGTAGCTTCGGGAAAGTACATCCTTGGATAAGTTGATGTTTATGTCTGTGACATAATACTACGGGTTATATAAAATGTGGACCATTTGCACGTCTTCAGTTAGAGCAATGTAGTGTCTGAATAAATTGTTTAGTTACAAATGCAGTAATTCCAGTAGGTGTTCATTGTTGATGGAGAAAAAAAAAAAGAGTAAAAAGAAATCTCTCCCTCGGGGAATCGAACCCCGGTCTCCCGCGCTTATCAGTATTAATGACAAGCGGAAATCATGACCACTAGACCAAGGAAGATAAGATAGTCCAGTTCCACTAGACCACTTGGTGTTGGTTGATGTAAGCATAGCCATTTTTGCATATATTACCCAGAAAATGCTAGTCCGAACCTGCAATGATCGATGCACCAGGACAACTATTTATGCACACATCAAATGTAACTACAGAGAAAATATTACTAATCACATATATTTCTTCGGGAATTGCTACAGCCACCGCAAAACCAAGCTTATGTCAGCCACCCACCTCATCAGGAATTGCTAGGGCCAAACTTTTGGCTAGGGGCACCCCAAAACCAAGCTTATATCAGCCCATCAAAAAAAATAACAGACAACCACAACTTGAAATCATTTTAAATCTTGAATTAGATTATTTCTAGGTAAGGAAATATTTTTATGGAAAGAAAGATTAGGAAATCATTAAGTGAAGTGTAGTTAAAGCCAAAATAGATAAATTACACCGTAACTTATGGTACCGCTACAATTTATCTATCTAGTTTACTGAAAATAGATTGATTCTTTATGAGGAACATTATCGTTATATATCACCGGATATTTGAATCTTATCGGAGTCATGGTTTTTGAGATATGATATTCAATTTTTTTCGAGTTTACTATGGTGTTCTGGGTTGATCCGCTCGCTGTGTGATCTCGTATGGTATTTACTTTGAGAGCTGTTATTTTTTTGATGAGGTGGGTAGCTGATATAAGCTTGGTTTTGCGGTAGCTGTAGCAATTCCCTATTTCTTCTCTTGATAGCCCACTGAAATAGACAACTAGCGAGAAAAAAACATCCATCGATTAATTGCCTGTAAGCTGAAGTCACGTGCAGCCCCAGCCTTTTAACTTCGCCAATCCTTCTAACGTTTTGATTGGACTGCTGCTTTTAAAATTGAGAATTTTGAAATTAAAATTTGAAAGAAAACGGGATATCTGGACTTTTTTTCAATTTTGTAATTAAAATCAGGTTCTTCAGAGGCTGGAGATGGTTGGTCATGGGACTTAGGCATAACTATTGCCCCGCGATTGGGCCTCCGGACCAGATCAGCCCCCAATTTCATTTTCGATCTTACTCCAGATTTCGATGCAGTGCCAACGCCATGGTAACTAGCTTCGGTCAGGTCTTCTGAGATATATGCAAGTGATAACCCAGGAATGCACTCGGGTACCTTGGTAAAACTAAAACTAGGTACCAGGTACAGCCATGGATCGCATCTTCGATCTTCAAGTCCACCCGTAGACCACGGGAACTCGAATCCACCCACAGGGCTGGGAACCACATCTGCTGGACCCATATGCAGATCATTAGGTACTCAGTACCTAAATATACCCACAACCCTTCCTACGTTCCAAGGTTTCTTCCTCTAGTCAGGTCATTTCAGCAAGATTGAGGATGATAGCCAGTCACCCGGGCCATTTACAGGCCATTTGCCCTGGCACGTGTGGACTGGTTCGCCCGTCCATGGCTTTCGGCCAAGAGATTTAATTTATAACGAGGACAGCGCCCAAAAAAATCTTTCATGCTGAGAAGTTGACTCATTTCATCAAAGGAATATTGCGAAATCCAGTATCATGTCCACCATGAGAACGAAATAAAAGCTGCAATTATTCCCTATGCAAACTAAATACATATTTTCCTATTTATTTCCCTGCATTTCAGCATAGCATGGCTCCTCTACGCCGCCACCGAAGAAACCACTCCTGGCCGCACTGTAAATGCGGTTCCAACTCCAAACTATGCACGTGCGAGGCGCAAAGTCTTGACCTACGCACATTGATGTCTAAACACGCATCCTCATCCCTACGGGCACCATCCTTGACATTTGAACAAACGACTATAAGGGCACCTCTCTTTCTAGAGGATATGACCGACGACGTTGAGATGGCTGGTATTGACCGAACCCCGCCACTGAGTCCACGAATGCATCGTGTATGGTCACAAGAGGAACCAGAACCAGAGGATGAGATAATCATATCCACGATCATCCCCAACCCTCGAAAGAACGCTCGGCGGAACATTTTTTGTCGACTAATTCGTCGACCACTGTTCAAAAGGACTCGATCAGCTGTTACTTCGCCAACTAGAAAGACCGGTCGGCGCAGGATTTATCGCTGGATATTACCGCGGTTATCGGCAAAACAGACCGTGGTCGTTACTGATTTGACTTGGGCGGCTCTGCCAACTTTACATAAGGCTGATAGTACCCCGAACCTGGTTCCTGAATTAGAGAGGCCACATCGGAGGACGCACTCTGAGCGACCAAGATCATGGGCCGAGCCTGGTGCTGGTCTGTGGACGCTTGAAGAGGAGGAGTGAATATTGGAGCTGCCCAGATTGAACTTGTTGCCAAACTCTTGACATTCTCTTTCAATTTCTTTTGTTTTCTTCTGCGTTTTTTGTTTTCTAGAAGCCAAGCATGCATTCATGGGAGTTGTTGCTTTATCTTTACTTGAAGCGTTCACTCAGTATGAGAGACTTGGAAGTTTTGGTTGACATTCATCTGATCGGACTTTGTCTTCTGATCGTTTGGATTTATCATGTACATACATACATACTGCATTTTTTACTACTGGCCCTGAGGGCTATACGATCTTCTGATACCTACCTGCATGGAATCAATTCAGTATCTTCGAAGAAATTATTAACAATATTGCCACTGACGATGATATAGATAAACTAGCTTTCCCAAAAGAAAATGAGTGCAAAAGTACCAAAAGAGGGACGTTGATTAGCTTAGATAACAAGCAGGACAACTTGCGTCACCTTGGTTGCTTCGGCTCAGTAGCCTCTCAGCTGACAGACAAACAAAGTTGACCTTCAACCCTGGCCCTGTTGAGTGTTGCTTGATTCCGCTGTGGAAAGCTGAAGTGATACCGATCAGAACTAAATACTTGTTTTCTAGCAGACTTCAGGCGATGGATTGCATTAAAATTATCCCCACAGTGGTAGTACGAAGTACTAGCATATCGTATCGTATTCAGCGGTGAATCTGCGGGGTTCCACCGAGTCTTGGAGGCTCTTTCAAGGCAGAAACAATCTGTCATTGGTCTGCTGGGTCCATTTGGCGGTCATCGCTCTCTTTAGCTCTTAAAATCTCACCGACAAAAGCACTCACTAGCCACTAACAGTGGGGGCTACATGACACTACAATTGGCCAATTTTCGACTATGACGGCGGGAAAGATTGGCTACCTACCCGGGCGTTCCTTTGATGTGTCTGAGCGTACTTTTTGGAATATTCTTCTGCGTTCTGGTTGGTTGCCTTATAGGATGCTATGATTCAGAGACGGAACTTGTGCCCCACAAGAACCTTGGTAGAGGAGGATAAACAGGTAGATAAATAGAGAGAGACCGCTGTCTTTTAGTTTTCATCTTTGAAATATTCGTCCACTTTCTAAGTTACTTCAAACAATGCCTGAATCATACTATCCAAGCCACTCTTTGGCTCGAGTATCAACAAGAAGTTCCACTTCATCTCGAGACACTCAAAGCTCCGACGAAAGTCAACAAACTCACAGATCGATTAATCAAATCTCATCGAAACTGTCCTGGTCAAAGTCCAAATCTCCTTCCCATTTCGATATCCCTCTGAGCGATTTGCGACAATCCTCCGACACTTTTACATCTCGCGACATTCCAAGGAGTACTCCTTACTCGGAGAAGACTTCTTCAGATATGTCTCATACCTTTCACCCTCATTCACCTAAGCCAGAGCTCATCAAACGTGAGCCAAGCTCAATCCGCAAGAGTAACGATGACTATCGCCGTTACAGTGGGACTGTCAACCATTACGGTCGGCATTCAAATGACTGGCTATTTGGTGGCTTTAGTGTGCGTGAGGCTGTTCGCGATGGCTTTGAGAAGTTATATCGCCAGGATAAGGGAAGCTGAATGCTTGCTATAAGTTCAGTTTTGAATTTCACTCACCATTCATGGTACTCTCCGTCCATGTTCGTCGATAAGGACCTTCTACAACCTCGAGTGCATGAGCTATCACCTGGAAGAATTGAGAATTCTACATTGACAGCCTCCCGGGTACAGGTAGCTGCAGATAGCAACTGCCTGTTTGTGCCTGCACTTGGGAAAAGTAAAGCTTTGAGCATGTATCGCCCACGTCTCTTTTCCTGTCGCTTTCCTTTGGTAATGCGTTGATCGGGTTTTGAGTCTTCGTGTTTCTGGTATTTTTTCCAAAGTTTATCTTGATTACCTCCGAAGTCTTAGCTGAGGCTTCGTGCTGGCCGTTTAGCGCCATAAGAAATAAATTATTTGACGGCTCTATTGCGTTACCCTAAATTCGTCGTTCCAGAGGTCGCTTTTATCTCAAACCTTTAGGCTCGTTGGATTTCTATTAGCTAGATATGGAATCTTGAATAGTACATGATCAACATCCGAATTGAACATCACAAAAACTCCTCAGTATCTAGCTCATCCTCGTCATACGCTAGTCGGCATTTCTCCCGCGAGCCTGATCGGACTTTTCTCCGAAAACTGGAACTCCGATCCTCGCCACTTCATCGACTCCAATATAGTTACGAAATAAATATCTTAAACTGTATTGATATGGAGTCTGTTCATCACAGCAGACATTAACAATAATTCATATTGATCTTGGGATATCTAACCCCGCCCCCACTTTTGCTTTGGATTCAGATATTGTGCCGCATCTAAACCTTCAAACAGAGTGCCTTAAAAACAAACTCATTCGCACAGATGACCTCCAAAAGGCCAGTTGTTGCTGTGCTGTTTCAGGCGCTTGCCCCGCCAGTGTATGATGGGGTGAGCAAGCCTCCAAAGCCAGGTGGTATGTACGCAACATGGCAAACAGAAGTCATATAATATGTGGCCCGCCAATGACATTGATTGACTAGGATATCGAGACTCTGGCGCAGATGTTGCGTATGCTCTGTACCAGTCTGGGATGAAAGTAGTCACACCCGATGACTTGACAGATCCTTCAAATCAGGATCATTGGTGTTTCCCTGATACAGAAGCGGGAATTTTAGCCGCGGTGCAGAAGGATGCCACGCATTTATGGGCAAATACGGTGCTATTCAAGGATCATCCGTTGCAGACATCATCTCTGTTGACTCCGTACGAAAATAGTATCAAAGTTGTTGGTCAGCCGCCTCTATGTGCTGATATCTTTGACGATAAGTCGTTTGTCAATGATAAGTTGTGTCGATATGGGGGATTTACATTGCCCCGATCGTGGACTGTCAATGATCTACAGTCTTCAGAACAGAGTGGTACTGTGCCCACACAGACCTGTGATGATATCCTCAGTTCAATTCGTGAGGAAGACTACCCTATTGTCGCTAAGCCAGTTCGTGGCCGTGGCAGCCACGGAGTGAAGATCTGCAAGAATGCAGCTGATCTTGCAGATCATATTGCCTTCCTCTTCAAAGAATCTCCTCGTGTCTTGCTTGAGGAGTACTTGGCCGGAGAAGAGGGTACAATTACAGTGATGCCACCATCCCAACATTTAGCGTCATTCTCAGGAACAGACTCACAGGAGCGATATGCTCATCACTGGGCTTTGCCACCTGTCATACGTTTCAACCATGTTGATGGTATTGCGCCTTATAGCGGAAAGGTGGCTGTGACTGTGAACTCACGGGCCATTTCCTCGGCAGAAATGGAAACAGATGCTGCTTATGCAGCGATCATGAAAGAATGTGAGACTGTTGCAACCCTTCTTCAAACGACTGCTCCGATTCGGATTGATATTCGCCGTTTTGGCCCCAAGTCAAAGTTTGCTCTTTTTGATATTAATATGAAGCCGGTATGTTCAAGCTTTGGAGGCAATCGTTGTTGTATATGGGAGTTTTTACTTACACTGCAGATTCATAGAATATCACTGGGCCTGGTCGCCCTGGTCGGGATGATCAACTCTGTTTGATGGGAATTGCAGCGGAGAGTATTGGTTGGGACTACTTGAAATTTCTGGAGTACGTGTTGTATTCGACGGGTGACCTGGTAGACCTTCGCAAATACTCTTCTCCTCTTCTAGTGTGATTGATACTTGCCTATCTAGGTAATACATAGCAATTTTATATCTATCTATATCTTTTAAAAACGATAAAAATCCTAGGGTATATACACTAGCCTTAAATCTATGGGTTCACGACGCACATATCTCATATTGTGGTCCTGGATTTCAAATGAAGCAAAAATCAAAGATTTATAGTATCAGACAATAAGTAGTCTATGTGATTTGATTTCAAAGTGACCTCGGAAATAAGACTAGAAGTAGGAGACAAAAATAAAGGAAGAAAGTGAGAGTAAAGTGAATGGTCTTAGAAAACATTACCACAAAGGTCAGTAAAGATATTAACTCTATTAACGGCGTTCAAGGTAGCTTGCGTCCCATACATCTAAGGTATAAATAGGGGCATCCGGGCTGTCCTAAACCATCTTCCCTTCTACATGTTCCCTTCTATCTACACCGCACCAGATTTCCATCTCAACCGCAGAATGTCTGTATCAAACAGCCGAATTACTGTCGTTCAATCACTAATTATATGGGTCCAATCTCAAAGCACATGTTCAATCAACTTGGTAAATCATATCTCCACGAAACACCTATTTACGGCCAAAAATCAAAGTCACGTCATCTGGAATATCTGTCGACTTAAGTTTACTGCATCTTTCAGAAACAAAACAAGGGACAAAATGACAGGAGAATGGGAATCTACCTTAGGCTGATAATATTAGCACTTGTGAAGAAAGGACGACCTCTCAAGCATGAAAGATGGCAGATAAAATCACTATTTGTCATATAACACTCATTCACGGCAAAAAGTTGAAGTCACCTGGCTATGGATATCAGCACTCAAAGAAAATATGGCCCTTAACGGAGGGTTGAACCTCAAAGAAGCTCAAGCGACAGGTTTACTCCGTGTTGGAGTCTTCAGAATAATTGAGGGCATGTCTCGACTTGCACTGAACTGGGAGGAATGCCACGAGCATGTTGCAGCATGTAGCCTCGATCGATAATCTAGATATCATGGACCAGCGCAACAGATATTTCGATGGTCGCTTTCGGTCACTAGTGACTTCTCTATCAATCACCACTGTCGACCTCTGGTCGATGGTCCAACCTGGAGACATGGGAAGGTGACCAGAGGTTTTGTTACTCTCTCAAACCAGAAACTTGAGCATTTTTACCAATGGGCAGGTTATACCAAGGTTATACCAAGGTGAAAACCTTGGTGTAGTCTCGCGACACCGCGTACCTCATTAACAGGCCTTCTATGTCGTTCCTGAGCACAAAGAGTATTAATAACTGGAGTTGGACAGTCAAATTCCGCATAATGGACCACCAAAACGAGAGCTAATTGACCTCTCTGCCCTTACCAGGAATCATGCAGCGCCACCATCCTGACTATATTAGGTAACATCGTACTCAATTCAATTCTGGCATCACAACGGACCTTTTTCCTACCTCCCTTCCCAATATCCATCCTCGTGGATACTATTGTTATAAAAACTATGTCATGGTGGATACACATTGTCAGCTTCAGGCTATGGAGAAATGCCTACCTAATTCCTCTCTTCCATCATGATGCAAGGTATCATTCCGCATTCAAATCTCCTACTTCCAACCCTCATCGGCTTTTTAGTATTTTCCGGATAGTATCATCCAAACAATTGGGTTATCGAGTGAAGGCTTGGCCAAACAGTCACCAAGTCTTTGACTTGCGAAGTTGGCGCTGATTTTGAAGAGAAGTCTTCGCTTTCCACTGGGCAAATGATACAATGGGGGTTGCTTCTTTAGAAAAGCAGCTACTTGAAGCATTTGAAAAATACTACGGGTTTGAGACTACAAGCTATGTTATCCCTATTCGAAATTCCTACATGAATACACTGCAGAAAATGATAAGCTGGTTACATAAGAATAGCGGAGACAATAATTTACGGATCTATGTGTACTCTGGACATGCAAACGATGCACAGACTATCCAGGATAAGTGGTATTTTGGGTATGTTACACTCCTTGACTTCATATTTCATGAATGTTTTTTTACTAATAACCTAAAATAACAGTGGAGAAGCAAACCCTAACACTGGTCAACTCACTGGACCCACTATAGAGTGTACCCAATAAGCAGTGTAAGCAGTGTAATCGAGGCGATCCCTGGAAAAGCATGCTATATCCTCGACTGCTGCTCAACAGGAGCAGGAGCAACAAACCCTACTGGTGCTAATAAGGGTGGCGAGCTCATAGCGGTTGCTAACTGGGGTCAAGCGGCGGGAGCATCCTGTATGAGACTGCTCTGATATGGGCAGGTCTGTTGGAAGAAATGTACCCGTGTGAAGTGGCATTGTTGGCCTGCACAGAAATCATGGCTACTTCTTTCAGTTTTGAGAGAAGAGCCTGGTGATATTGTGGAGGTTGAAGAACCATGCTGACATGCTCAAGGCGCCCAAGACGCGATCATCGCGCGATTCAACCAAGTTGAAACAGAATATACTGGTCAATTCACACTTCTTGACAACAACATTAAAACAAAGGAAAGGAGCTCAAACGTGCTTATCTAAGGCGCAGTAAATTAACATCCAACGGCTGTATCTTTCTTTCACCACAAAACAAGTGATTCAATAGCCGGGTCTTTTGGCAGACTAGAAAGAGGAGAATATTGGACCTAACACGTATTCGAATATATCTCTGGAGTCTGGCAACCAGCCTACAACCATAGCAAGAGCGACGATGAAAATGCCCAGATTTCACATATTGCGCAGACCTTGGTTTTGCTGAAGAGGAGAGAAAACAGTATCAGATTGCGCCAGCAAGTCTAGCATGGGAACTGCTCGAGAAGGTCAACATGGACCATGAATCCTCCTGCGCCGGTTCTGAGGTGGATATCACACTCGAAGTTCTTCCTCAAAAGGCAGTTGACAATCCAATAAACGTCCGATATAGATGAAGAGTCTGATGGCTCACCGTTACTATGACCGAAAACCCTATTAAAACCACTAAGGCCACTGTCCTACCTGGGCAGTAGGCCACAACTAAGACTATGTGTCATTGTGTCCGGCGGGACATGTGCACTATTGGGACTTTTCCAATATTCTCTTGATGCTTGCCCATACACACGTCGCCGCTCTGCGAACTCCCGACAGCCAGCTTCGTCCACAGTCTACACAATACTGCACCGGCTCTGCCAGGCATAATAATCAGAAGGGCTGGCTCATGTCAAGCCAAATTACCACCTCTGGTATAATCAAGAGACGGATATGGAGGCAGGTAATGTTTTTGTCGTAGTGGCCGAAGCCATAGAGGCATAAGCAGGGGCACTGGGCTCACTATACATTCAAGCAAGCCCAGCGGTCATAGTGGAGAGTCAAACTAAGGGCAATCAGTGCTCCGGCAGAGGCTTTATTTTGGACAGAGCGGATTTAAATGCTTTGAACTAAGGTTCTTGGTCTTAAAGCAATATATAGACGCCACGACATAGAGTAATATAGCATAACAGGCGAATCATTTCAATAACCAATGTATACAAGTATCGCCTGCTGAGTACTCAGCCGCCAATGGGTATAGCTCCTGCCACTATCTAAGAAAAAATTAGAGTCAGTGTCCCTTCCTGAAATGGAAGCGGCACCTTAGAGTAAACCAGAAATGTAAATTCAGCAATCATTCAAGTCTTTCATGGAATGCCAACCAAAGTTTCTATCATTAAGACTTTCTTTGGAGATCTAGAATCAAACAGATGGCACCTCTGGGAATTCGACAGACTCATTCGCTCTCTCCTGCACCACCTCGCGCCCCCAAAGGACCCTCTTCATCTCCGGTCATAGTGACAAAATCCATTGACCCCGTAGTTTTTGGTGAGCTTTTTGCGGGCACGGTTGGTATATTTGTTCTTGCAATTCTTTTCTGGAAGATTGGCAAATTCATGCGCTCATTGACTCGACACAGGGTGTTGAATGGAGGGAAACCAACAACAGCTCGTTATGCTAGGACGTGGTACGGCTGGGTTTCGATAGAAATTCACGAACGAAACAAAGCGTTTTTCTCCAAGCCATTTAAGAAAATCCGAAGTTGGATGGCTTGGATATCAACTCGGACGGACTACCGGTGGATATGGTGGGATCCCAAACAGGAGGCACTGACAGCTCGTCAACGAGACAAGCAACCCTTGCGATGGCTGCCAGAGGGTCTCACAAGCTATGAGTTTACTACCGCAAATGCGATTTGGAATCCAGGCTCGCCCATCGAGTGCCATGGGGCATTGCTCAGTAAACCGGTATCCAAAGTCTCCCAACAGATGGGAAACCACAGAGTACCCGAAAAGTTCAATGCTATCGCCCCCCTTCGTCCCATCATAAGGGTCAGGAGCGACAGCATGCCTCGTTCGATGGCAGGCGAAATCGGCAGTGTCAATCATTTGAGATTCAATATTGAAAGCTCAGATGAGCGCTCGGAGGACATTGTTTGGTCAGATGCAAGGGTGGTGAGATGGCCATCGACCCAATCTCACGAAGAACAATCATCACCGATCACCAACGAGATCATTGGCCCAAAGCAAGAGTCAAGCTATTGGCTACACCTAGGACTCGATGGAAGTATTCCACAAATATCACCATTCCTTGATGTACCTAGCAGCCATCCTCACATGCAATCAACTGTCCACAAAACTGCTTGGGACCAAAGCTTTCATACGGTAACACAGCTTAAGACCAACCGACAGCCCATACATCGTATGTGGTCAGCTCAGATGCAGATAAAGAGGAGCCAAACAGTATTGGGTGAGCGGGATTCATCGGGTCCACCAGGAACACCTCTGATGGAAATGATGGCCAGTTTGGCCTCAAATCAAAGTGTGTCTGAAATTTCTCTGGCCTCTCCAATCAAGAACAGGATTTCACGCCCAAAGACTTCAGATTTGAAGCTTTCTCAGATCCCCCGACAAGGCATCAATAGAGATCATGGCTCATTCATGAATGGCCAGCAAAGAGCAAAGCATAACACTGCTCCAATAAGAGTTCGGCGGGCACAAGTCTCATCAAAGAACCCTTGGCTTTCTTTAACTAATATACCAAGCAGAGCCCCCAGGGACGTTCGTGAAATTTGGGGCTCCAGGATTACAAGACCGAACCTGCAGATTTATTCTCCGTCATCGGTACAAATATCAAGAAGGAAAAAGATTCCCTTTGACGCGTTGAACGACTGTGAGATTCGATTAATGGAAGGGCTGGAACGGAAGCTAGTTTGGAATGTCGATGAGACCACTCCAGGAATCAAGTCATATCAATTTTCTCTGCTGCCTAATCACTGGCTCAACCGAGCTACCTGGCTCGTTACCGATCCCGTTTCAAGAGTTTCCCAACATGACCGAAGAATGCGAGGAGATCCTCGATGGAATGTCCCCTATCCAGAACCGATTCTGGGTCCTACTCCAAAGTATCAAGTTGCCGAACGGAAACGAGCACATACTCCTCGTATATCCTCATGGCGTGCGGCTGTCAATCGACAGCGGAGGGTGTCCGGTATTCGGTGTGTTCTCCGCACTGTGGAGCTGTATGAGGATTCGGCCGAAGAGCCCCCAGACGGAAAAACCGACCCATCTTCTTGGATCTTGCGGAAACCTCCCCAGGGCTTTGAAATGTCGACAAAGCAAAAGAATGCTTGGTATGAAGGAGGCGCGGGATGGCAAGAGACGCTTGATGACTGGCAGCAAGTGCGTCGAGGCTATCGTCTGAATAAATTTCTTCATGAAGGGCATGTGAATCGAAATCGAGTGAAGGAAGTCGTAGCAAATATCAATAGATATTGCCGTACTCCCTCGTTTAAGTCCGGGCCTAGGGAGGCCGGCCAAGCATCCCATTCACCTTTGCCATCTGTTGATATACATTCGCCTATGATTTGACATTCATTTTGGAACCCTGCGTTTTGTTCATCCACTCCTTTTGATGAGATATTCATATGTTTGGCAATCACTTGCCTTTATCTTTATTATTGCTCCCACTCCTTGTCCACTCCCTCCTATATCATTAGTCTCTTGGAACCTACAGATGCCGAATAGAAATGTTCTTATAAGTATTGAATTGCAAAGGCTCTAATCGCTGGGTAGTGAACATTGTAGGCCCCTGTGGCTCTTCCCAGAGCTGGCCTAGATTTTTTTCGCAATTGCCATAAAACTCCGGAAATCCTTCGGATGCTGTTTCAGCTTGAACTAAACCCCTCAATGGAGGCGTGAGAGTCGAGCTTTGGGCGTATAGTACAGAAAAGAACTCGGATTTTCGGAATGCCGAGTGGTATATGGTATGGTCGAGGGGAGTATGGAGTTTGTATCTTAGAAACCAGGAGGGTTCACGCGCTGACTGACGCGAGTCCACTTGGGTAGCTCTGTAGGAAAAGAATGAGTCAATGATCACGCCAAAAAAGCCCGCGAATGGACATTGGAGCAAACTAATTAATTCAATGGGATCGACATACTGTGAATACCCTTCCGGTAAGTCTTCTCTTTCTTGTCGAAGAGAGTGTACTTGTCCTTGGGCAGCATCTCCTCCTCTCGTGGCATCTCCGCATACCACCGGGCAACAGCCTTTGAAGTCTGACCAGTGCGCTCTAGGGCAGCACTAACGGTATCGACGACATTGTCCACAGCGCGCAGACGCTTGCGCTGCCGGGCCTTTTGCGGCGCAGAGAGACGCCAAGGGGTCTTCCTATGAGCCCGGAAGGGCATTGTTAGTTCTGAAAGCCTCAGTCATATAAGGGCAAAGACGACTCATACCAGAGGAGACCTCCAAATAGGCTTTGCGTAGGCTTAAACATGCTGGATTAATGTGGTATAGTGAGTAGTGGCCGCGGCGAAAATCGTGCCACAAATCGGAGGTACGATTGGTCCGTGCGTTGGTATCTATCAATCAGTGAGGTCATGTGACTTCAAAATATTGGAAAGTGTCTCCGCGACGTTTTTTAGTTCAGTCTCTTACTGCGCAATCACTGGTTCTGCCGGGAAAACGGCTAATTGACAGGCCATTAACCTCTTGATAAGCTAACCAAAAACTTTTTATGGATTTTTTGTAGAGCTTCTGTCCCAAAATTCAGCAGAATGGACTCCGGCGCAACGGGGGATGCCCCGTCTCTTCCATGGCGGTCATTTTCAAACATGACCATGTGGGGAGTCGGTGGACTTTGTCGCGCATTCTTGTCGCTATTGAGCCATGCAGAGGTTCATGGGGGTGAAGAGTTCATTGCTCTGCTGGAATCGCGCAGGGATCCATCGCAGAGGACGAAAGGACTGATTACTGGTACTTTGTCACATTCGGAGTATAGATTGATACAAAACATATTGCTAACAATGATTTCCTGAGTTTAGTCTCGAACCATACCAGCGTGTAGGTCTGCAAGAAACCTTGAATCGCATTGTGTGTTGGCATTAGGGCTTGGACACTGCTGACCTTCTATGAACAATAGTATGGACGATCCTTTGATCTGGGGACTGCTTCCATTCCGATTTTGGAACAAGCGTTGGTCTTTTGGTAGTCATGATATCTGCTATCAGACAAGGTAGATCTACAATCCGAACCACATGCAGAAGGTTGGCGCGATTCTGACAGAGGATGCTCTACAGGTCCCTTTCGTTCTTCTTCTCATTGGGACAAGTTCTACCCACACATCGCCTCGCCCATTCTCCATTCGGTGGACTTGGTCAACCAGCAATTACAGAGGCTATTAGATTGCTCTCCAATGGCCCCTTCCCCGTCGACCACCACCGCGCTGCCCCGGAACTCCAAAAGTTCAGTCTCGAAAACGTCTGCGTTGATCCCTTCTCCGAGCTTTCCGTCGCATATACAACAAATGGTAACGATGCACACCTAGCACCGTCGGCATTTTCCTGCCATGCATACTCTTGGGTACACATCTTTCCCGAGGGTAAGATCCACCAAGCACCGCGTAAAACCATGCGATACTTCAAGTGGGGCATCGCGCGACTTATCCTTGAAGCAAGCGAGTGCCCCGATGTGGTCCCTATGTGGATTGAAGGGTTTGATGATATTATGCATGAGAGCCGAGAGTACCCAAGATTCCTTCCCCGTCCCGGCAAGAAGGTCAGTGTGACTTTCGGCCCAAAGGTTGACTCCCAGGAAGTATTTGACAATGTACGGACACGCTGGCAAAATCTCAAGGCCAAGGTTGTTGCGGCCGATCCTCAATCTCAAGACCTGCCATTTGGTGTCTTGAGCGAGGAACTCTTGCACAACAAAGAAGCTGTTGAGCTACGCAAGGAAGTCACACTAAAGATTCGAAACCTCGTATTAGATGTGCGAAGATCTCGTGGTCTTCCGGATGAGGATCCGAAAGAAGGTCTTGTCGAGACCTGGCTTGAGGAGGGATCAAAGCGTGAGGGGCACATGAAAGATGGTTCTTGGGTCCGAGATATCTAATTCCCTCCTATGTGTTTTCCCTCGGCTTGTACTATAAATATTTGTAAATTTAGATATTGATGTTTTACTCTCAAAATCATTCTATTCTAGTCCAGATTTGTTCAAGATGCCACTCTGATATCTGGAAGATCTGCAAATGATTTCTGTGCGGCAAGTCTTGACTTATTGAAGATGCCGAGGTCGGACTAAAGCAGTTTAGGTACATAGATATACTGACGAGTATGCTAACACATACATATACATATTATACAGTGAACTCCCTCCTACTCCTTAGAGTATAAATGGGGACCTGGGGACTATTCTATCAGTCGGGGACTTGGCCATTCCTACGATGTTCCTCAGTGTCGCTTGAAAATATAAAGTTCGATTGAGTATTAAAGGAGGATGGGATGATTTCCTATATCTTTAATTGGCTGAAAAGACTACCATTCACTGGGACTTACTAGATCACGAGGTACTTTAAAGTTGCTCTACCTTTGAATTTAATTCCTGTAGAGTGAAATAGCCACCCATACTGATACCTATAATACCAACACGGTGAGAGTCAATGAGTCGCACGGTTCCTGCAAGGTGTCAGCTTGCAACTACGTCCACGTCAGTCTCGCCCTAACCCCCTATTAGTGCCTGCCTGTGGGCTTGCTGTAGCCAGTTAAACCTTAGTGGTTTTAAAGAACTATGGTAATGCTCTGCAATGTGAGAAACTGCCATTCCCATTTCATGGAAGGATGATGATGGCGTGTCATCCTCGTGGGCTATAAAAACACAAGGTAGCTGCTGCTTGGCCTGACAGTTGAAACTTTGGAACCTAGAGATTATGGGTGCCAGTATTGAGAAGCCATGACCTAATTGGATCCAACACACCCGGTCCCCGAGAAGACTGGATATGGATGATTGTAAAAGTCTGCGCCGATGAAAAGTGTGACATCGCGTCTAATATATGTGTCAAGTAAAGCTACGACGGTTCTGACTTCCTTCAAGTTGTGTGAGGTCTCCTTAATTGCAAAAAAGAGGTTCTCAGTTTGTGGGTGCTGGTAAAAGTCAGCGAAATTACTCTGATCACCATCCTTAGTATGGTTAGGGTCAATGATGTGTCTAGGCGACGCAAGTTCGGATTCAAGAGATGAACCTCATCTTTCAGACTACCCCAGAAGAGCAAATTCCCCCGGCAAGTGATAGCGGTGGCCTCGCCACCATAGCCATGAGCTTTACTTCTAACAGTCACATCTCAGCTCGTCAGGCTCCTTATTTACTTCCTTCAGATCTAATCTTCACTAGCACACCACGGTATTTTTACTACCAGTGATAATGTACTTATCCTCACTTCCACCAGAGCTTTAGCTTATCTCGTGTTCTTTCTACCTATCCCGGCCCTTGGGACGCTGACAGCTGTTAGTTCAATATTATATTTGGCCCAATACTCTACACCCAGGACCCTAATAGTGGAGTAAACTAGACTGCCCACTATAGTCTTATGTGTTAACTTTACTTTACCCTCATCTCATTACTTTGAAGTTTCGATTAAATCTTAGAGTTTTTCATCTATAGGTAGGAAACACTTTGCTCAACGGGACGAGATCTACAAACGCGGTGCCCACCATATTCCAAGATTACATACAATATAATGGCATGACTTTTAAATTTTTGGGGATTCAGACTGTCTCTTATCCCTACCTAGATACCTGCTTTACGTGGCGCTGAAAGAATAGGATTTTGCCACTCAGTCACCACTGATCGATTTATATAACCGATTGACGAAGTCCTTGCACTTGTTTACGAACGACTCAGGCGGTCCTGACTCGTTCAATTTTGCCGCCAAATCTATTCCAAGGGTCATAATTGTGGCCTGTGTTATATCGGGGTTGACAGGGCCGAGAAAAGTGCAATCAGTATCCTTTCGCATCCCCCAATGAGAGGACGAAAGTTTACTAAAGCTGAACGTGAAATATGTCTCTGTGTCTCCTGCCGATATATCGTATCCAAGTCCCTGATAAGAAACGTGGACTCTTCGAGTAATTTGTAAATTACAATCATCGTCCATGAACGATTCGGCATCATCATACTGGTGTGTGATTTTACCAACAGCCAGCTGATAACGCTTTGGAATTGATACGCCCAGAACTTTCCTGTTGATATCTATTATTTTGAATCATTAGCTCCAGAATAATCCTTTTTCGAAGCATTTTTTTCGAAGCATTGGGAAATGTATCTACTTACTGACTCTGACAGCATAGGAACCGCCATCCTTCCAATCCCATTCTTTCAGCTTAGGATTGGAGCTTCTGTATTTGTTATAAGCCTTCTCTAGCTTTTGGTACCTAAGGTCTTTAACAACATCGTATTTGACCTCTGGGTTTGGCAGTTCTCTTTTGACTTCTGTAGCCAAATCGTGTGTTTCTGAAGAAGGCGTATAAGTTGGATCTCCATTTGCTGACACTGTGATAACAGGGATAGGATCTATAAAATTGGTAGGAATGGTCGGTTGGAATTTTCCTGGGCCATTAATGCCTAGTAGGGCCCATCCTCCTATGGTATTACCACTCTCATTGTCTGGGCAAAACTAGAACGGACTGTGTTAGGTGATTTCTTCCATATTTGAAAATTATAGACACTAACCCAGCATTCGGAACCACCTAGAACGGGTACTGGGGTAGCCTCGCCATTCCGTCCAATCGTCGAGGTATGAGTGTTTTCTGGAAAGTTGGCGAGGAACAAAGGTGTAACGGAGACGGATGTCACTGTCAGACTAGATTCATCTGAGAGGGTGTTTATTGGGGACCCTAAAGTCCATATTGGGAAAAAAATCAACAGAAAGCAATTCTGGATTAAAAGTGTCAAAATATACCACATGGTTTAGAGTCCAATGTAGAACCTAGATCTTAGATAAAGATAATAGTGAAACAATGATGAATAGAAAAAGCAGATTCAACTTCAGCTATCTCAAAGGAAACAAGATTAAACTTATACATCTATGAGTGATTTGAGTGAATTGTTTGACAAATAAACATAAGGTATTATTTGAGATGGCCCTGAAGGCTCTGGGAATCCTGCAGGACTGATCCACTATAGCAATATGTAGGACAATACTTAGGTATAGAGTGAAATATGATTTTTAAACCTTGGCTGAAGCCACTAATTATAGTAATATCAACAATCCTCCAGAAGCCAGAGTTTGATAAATGAATTGAATACTCTAATTCTCGAACAAATATGGCTTTTTGAGCAGAAATATATTAATTTATGCGTATATTAAACATTCATAAATAGGAGATTCGGCTTTCTGACAGTCTTCTTGATTTACCTAGCGGTTAGGTAACAATTTCCCAAGATGAATTCGGAAGGTATCTAGGCTAATATATGATCTATCATTGAAAGGGCTATTCCAAGGCTACAAATAAGTAGGATCAAGGATTCTAGTCTTCAAGTCCAACACCAAGAGGGAATACTCAAAAGATTATTCGTCAGATAGATCCTAAGATTGGCCCGATCGAGGATGAGTTTGGTTGAGATGAAGAGGTCGGTCTGGACGAAAATTCAGCCAAGATGGACTTCTTCATCACCCTTTGCATATGTTAGACCCTCATCCACTCTAATGATGAAAACCGTTGGTCTCGATACGAAGAGATCCAGGGCCCACTTGGATTCTATTATATTT
This sequence comes from Penicillium taxi, assembly GCF_028828555.1. Lineage (NCBI taxonomy): Eukaryota > Fungi > Ascomycota > Eurotiomycetes > Eurotiales > Aspergillaceae > Penicillium > Penicillium taxi. The sequence continues at coordinate 2,544,475 of NW_026643205.1, forward strand.
TTTCAATATAGGTGTGTATGAAGAGATAAAGAAAGATGAAATACAAAGGCAGCTTCATAAGTTGACACAAAAATCTCGGAAAATTTTAAGGAATATAATAAGATGACACCTAAATTTCTCTCACTCTCACTTCATTTACTCTAATTCTGACCCTTCTCTTCTATCATTAACTATATATTAATTTCATTCTCTGTCTAAGGGTTGGAGTAATAGTATATTATGATCAAATAAAAACATCTAATATCGAGTCAATAAATTCTTGTCCTTTCAATACCAGTAATCCGTAGATTTACCGTGGCTTGTTGGAGAGCTATTACCGTAAGGGACTTAAGTCTGAGCTTGCTGTTATAACTCTTTACTGATGTACCTATTTCCACAGCGGAATTTTCTCTGCTGACCGAGAAATTCTACAATTATTTTCGGCTATAAAGGATGGCAGTAAACAGATGACAAGGATTTGTCCCAAGGAATTCTGAGGCCTTTACTATTTTTGAATTATTGTGGGTGTGGATTCTCTCTTAAGTAGAGAGATTAATGGTAATGAGGGATTTCTTCTTGCCAATCACCTATCTTTCAACCCACAAAATTGAAAAGCCAGAGATATTTTGAAACGAGTCTAAATTGATATTACTTTGCAACTTATGCGTTAATATAATAACTGTACTAACATATTTCCTAAGCGGGCCACCCGCTTAGACCAGCATTTTTTTTCCAAGATCCCAAAAATCTGTACTAGACGACTGAAAAGAGCTATCAATGGCGACCTAGACAGATCTATCTTCTATGACTAGGCTTTCTGCAAGCCTCACACTCACATTGTTGGAGTTGAGGGGCCTATGAAGTTGGCAGACTCTGATATTCAGAATTGGCCTTTCGATCTATTGGGGCATCTCTTAGAATATGCATAAAGGTCTGACCACATCACCTTTATTAGATATTTGGCGATTCGGAAGCGCTCTTTTCAGCTCTTTTCTATTATTTGCAGTGCGAAGAGCCTTATTTTCATGCACTAGTATAACCGCAGCTTACATAGCCGGTGACCTTTCAACATTTGATCTACCAGAATTTGCTCAGTAAATAAATCGGACTACTCTCTGAGTGTAACATGATACTCTGTCGGAACGATGGTTTGATTCGTCTTACTGTTGCATATGCATCTACTATGTAAATGTATCGTTGCGAGTTGTAAGAGGTGTGTCTCTTCAATCTTGTCCTCGCTGTAACTAAATAGATAAAACTCACTAGATTCACTCCACGTCGCTGGACCAACAGCATCGTAACCATTCTCATTGGTCCTGTGCCCCACTTTGGTCTGGTGGTATCGACATACTCAGTGAGCAGATCAATCAGCTTATATAATACTCAGAGCCTAGAGGTATGCCCACTACTCAGTGAGCAATAGCAGCGAGGGGATGAGCACTAAAATGCTGGAAACAATATAACGGTGGTTTATACTAGCCTGATTATACTAAAACCACAATGAACCAATATCATGTGACCAAAAGCCCTGATAATCACATGCTTCGGTCTTAGCTAAGTATGCTCCCATTTTATCGGAATAATAGTAGTCCGAGAGCATCATTTATCCGATATTCCGTCATGCCTCGGCCCAGCATGAGCTTAAACGATCTGATCGAGATCTTGAAGCAGTGGAGTCCCCATCTTTGATTTCTCTATCTTTGTTCTTAACCGCGACATTCAGTGGAGTAATCGTCTCCTTGATATTTTCCATTGCAGTTAAAATCTCGTTATGAATACATGTGCGTATGCTCCATCTAAGCTATCCATCAACACCACTTCTTTCCAGTGCTTGAAATTAACTATGATTCTCTCTGTAGTTTCATCTATCGTCCCGCGTCTCGCGAAAGTTGAGTCTCATCTCAACTTCAATACGCAGAATCCCAACACTAGTATTGGAGCCGGCAATGATATCACCTTTAAACACCCCGATGACATTGTTGTCACCTGTGCTCTGCGCTCAGCTCTGACTAAAGGTGGCAAGGGAGGTTTCAAGGATACCCAGGCTGCCGATCTGCTTGCTGGTGTCCTCAAAGCCGTGATAGAAAAGAGTGGTATTGATCCCAAGGCTATCGAGGATATTGCTGTTGGCTCCGTCCTTCCCCCGGTGGCGGTGCCACAGAGTTCCGTGCGGCTGCCCTTCTTGCTGGTTTTCCGGACTCGGCTGCGGTCAAGAGCTTGAACCGTCAGTGCTCCAGTGGTTTGCAGGCCATTATCGACATCGCAAATGCCATCAAGTCTGATATGATTGACGTGGGTATCGGTGCGGGTGTCGAGAGCATGAGCTTGCAGTATGGGTAAGTTTTTATTACATCATTTCTTTATATCCTAAATCGCTAATAAAATTCCTTGTCTAGCCCCGGTGCAGTTACCGAATTCTCCGAGCTTCTAGAGAGCCACCCTGCGTCTGCCAACTGTAAGGTGCCAATGCTCATCCTTTCCGAGGACATGGCTAAAGACCGTAATGTCTCACGTGCCACTCAGGATGCGTTCGCAGCCTCTTCTTACCAGAAGGCCGAGAAGGCCCAGAAGGAAGGTCTCTTCAAGGAGGAGATTACTCCCCTAAAAGTCAATTGGGTCGACCCCAAGTCTGGTGAGACCAAGACTATCAACGTCGAGGCCGACGACGGTATTCGCCCCGGTATGACCGAAGAGTCGCTGTCAAAGATTCGCGCTGTTGTCAAGGGCGGTTCCATCCATGCAGGTAATGCTTCCCAGATTTCCGACGGTGCCGCCGCCGTCCTGCTCATGAAACGCTCCACTGCACTGCGCCTGGGCCAGACAATCATCGGAAAGTACGTCTCTGCCAGCGTCATTGGCGTTGATCCCCTTCTCATGGGACTCGGCCCGTGGAAGGCCATTCCCATTGCTCTTGAAAAAGCTGGCATCACCAAGGATCAGGTTGATATTTACGAGATCAACGAGGCTTTTGCTTCGCAGTGCGTATACTGTGTGGACCAGCTGGGCTTGCCAATAGAGAAGGTCAACCCTAAGGGTGGTGCCATTGCCTTTGGCCATCCTCTCGGATGCACCGGTGCTCGTCAGGTCAGCACCTTGTTGACTGAACTCAAGCGTACTAACAAGAAGGTTGGCGTTACCAGCATGTGCGTTGGCACTGGAATGGGCGTTGCAGCTGTCTGGGTTGCTGAGTAAAGCACCCATTCAGTCAGCACAATAGTTTTACAGACCGCGAAGGTATTAACGCAGCGATATTGGTATTGTTTTAATGAGGGTGAGCTGGAAGGGACCGGACCCTATACATTTGTTTCGAGAATGACTTCAATTTTCCAAATTTCCTATATCGGGTACTTCTACCTTCAGTAATTGAATAAGAAATCATATTGTCTTCCTGTTTACAACCTATGGCGAAACAAGAAATATTTGCGCATAACGACACTTGCTCTTCAGGGCTTCAATTTTTTTTTTGTACTTTATCTTACCATGTGGCCTAAATCAGCAATTGGGCTCTAAATAGAGGTGGAGGCCGATGGTAAACCACGATTCGGCGGAGATTCTCGGTTGAGTAGATATCCTCGGGTGAAAGATGACGTACGGACATGTTTCGTTCAGTGAGATTATTAATATCATAATTATTTCCATATTCTATTCATCTCTGTGGCTTTCATAGTGCATTTCTACATACCCCGCACACCACCACAATGTCTGCCACCCTTGACGAGCAAATCACCACTCTAGAGAAATACACTGCTTGCGATGTAAGTCATTTCTAGCAAATAGTTGTCATACTACGAAACTGCCATTTTCACCCGAAGCTCGTCTGTTCTAACGTCCTATCAACGGTTAGGTGTCTGATGCGCTCTTGAAGCTACAACCGGTCCCGGAAGGAAGTGTGCCGCGAGCAGGCTACTTGGTCGATTTAGGTAGGACACTTGTCATATTAACCATAGATATAGCTGGATCCATTGAGCCAAATCCCATCCATAACGAATCTACAAGAGCTAAACGCATCACTAGTCCCATTCTCACCGATTTTTGGAAGAAACGACACAGCAAAGAAAGTTGCTGCCCCAGCGACAACATTCAAATTCTTATCTAAAAATGACAGCATACCGTCAATCGCAATTGAAAACCCCGAGAAACACGGATTTCCCCCAGGTAAAAACTGGGTAGACTACACCGGCGATTTTGCAGCAGTAGATCCGTCTAAAGTGGGTTCTATCGTCGTTATTGAGCAGCCAAATGGACAATATTGCGCCGTGACCGGTGGCAACATGGCAACCCGTATGAAAGTTCTGGGCATCAAAGCGACTGTTGTTAGTGGTCGAGTGCGTGATTTGCGGGAGTTACAAGCAGCAGGACTTCCGGTAAGCAAGCCCTTCTGCTGTGATTTGTTATTTTCAATCAAATTTGAGGAACTCATTCAGATACCTAGATCTGGGCCCGGGCTACTTCGACTGTCGGTACAGGTGCTGAAGCAAAGCCAGCTGTGCGGAATGTACCTATTAACGTTGGCGGTGTGACGGTGTCTCCTGTGAGTTTTATACATTAATTACTAGAGGAAAGAATGTCCTAAGACTTTTATAGGGGGATATTATCTTCTGCGATCCCGTGGAAGGTGTTGTGGCTATTCCACGCGACTTGCTTGGCCCTGTTTTGGAATTGATGCCCAAACTGGCTAGTATTGAAGCGAAAGTTAAGGAGGCATTGGAACAAGGAATGAGCGTCACTGAGGCTTTCAAAAAGTTCCGTGGAGCAAAGTGAGAGCTTGTTTATCGATCAGGTTTGCACATACAGAATCGAAGACAGGATTAAGCTTTCACATATCAAGGTAGAATTTAGATCGTTCATGTAGCTTTATCTTTTATGTAGCAACTTCAACAATGAAACATTTAACTGTTAAGTCATAATGAACTGGAATTTGAAATCAAATTCTCATTTTCAGATGATGTTCCAGCCAGAATAGAAACTCACCTTTGTGTTTCAAAAGCACGTGACGATAACAGTAATCTGCCGCAGATACGACCCACCGCCTTGATAAAAATATCACCGCCCGCGGAAATTTCCAAGACCAAGAAACTTTCACTCTCAAAATTTCATACAACAAAGCAAAGATGAAGCGCAAGTTGGATTCCAATGATGTTCCATCCCCTAAGCCTGAGGAAACAGAGGAGCAGGAACTTGATTTTGAAGCTCTTGGTCTCGATCCCAGACTTCGTCAGGCCTTAATTAAAGAAAAGTTCTCCAAGCCTACTTTGGTGCAGGCAAAGGCGATACCGTTGGCGCTTGAAGGAAAGGATATCTTGGGTAAGGCATTCCTTCAGCTATTACCCCATAGAAGGATAACTAACATTCCATAGCTCGTGCAAAGACTGGCTCCGGAAAAACTGCTGCTTATGTCCTTCCCATCCTCCAAGCCATCCTGCAACAAAAATCTGTATGTACTATGAAATATTTTCCCCCTATATAACGAGTACTAATGGGCCTCTCTAAATCAGAATGATCCCTCATTGAAAGCCACTGTCGGTCTTATCCTTGTTCCGACTCGTGAGCTTGCAGAGCAAGTCCAAAAAGTCATTGCCTCATTCAGCCAATTCTGTGGAAAGGATGTACGCTCTGTCAATTTGACCCAGAAAGTGTCCGATGCCGTCCAGCGCAGCCTGCTCGCTGATTTCCCCGATATTGTGATCTCTACGCCGACTCGGGTCCTAGCTAATGTTAACAACTCGGCCCTCTCTCTTGAGAAGCTTACACACCTCGTGATTGACGAGGCCGACTTGGTTCTGTCATATGGATATGACGACGACATCAATACTCTTTCAAAGGCTATTCCTCGTGGTGTGCAGACATTCCTCATGAGTGCTACTCTCACATCTGAGGTGGATACCCTGAAGAGCCTGTTCTGCCGCAGTCCAGTGATTCTAAAGTTGGAGGAGAAGGAAGACAATGGTGCCGAAGTCAGCCAGTTTGTTGTCAGGTAATTATCAATACCCAGTCTATCATGTCTTGTGATGCTAATTAATATGCTACAGATGCGCTGAGGACGAAAAGTTCCTTCTTACATACGTCATTTTCAAACTTCAGCTGGTCAAGGGAAAGGTTATCATTTTCGTTGGCGATATTGATCGATGCTACCGCGTGAAGCTTTTCCTGGAACAATTCGGTATCAAGTGCTGTGTGCTCAACTCAGAATTGCCCATTAACTCGCGTCTGCACGTTGTCGAAGAATTCAACAAGGGCGTTTACGACATCATTATTGCGGCCGACGACCAAGAGATTATGGGAGTGCCCAAGGCAAGCAAAAAGATTACTGAAGCTGCAACTGTCGATGAGGATGAGGCAGATGAGCAAGAAGAGAAGGATGATAAGGATGATGAGGAGGAGGAGAAGGATGACAAAGATGAAATGGGCTCGAGTGACGACGAAAATCAGGAGGAATCCAAGAAGCAGAAGTCTCGACCAGAGAAGCGACGCAAGATGACTGCCAAACAAAAGGATTATGGAATTGCGCGCGGTATTGATTTCCGCGACGTTGCCTGTGTCCTGAACTTCGATCTGCCCACTACTTCCAAGTCCTATACACACCGCATCGGACGTACTGGCCGCGCTGGAAAGGCAGGCATGGCACTCTCATTTGTTATTCCCAAAGAACAGTTTGGTAAGCACCGGCCTACAGCAGTGGCCAGCGCCAAGAACGACGAGACCGTCCTTGCCAAGATCATTAAGCGACAGGCCAAGCTGGGCCACGAGGTCAAGCCCTACCACTTCGAAATGCAGCAGGTCGATGCCTTCCGCTACCGTATGACCGATGCCCTTCGCGTTATCACCCGCTTGGCTGTGCAGGAAGCACGTGGTCGAGAAATCCGCCAGGAACTAATCAAGAGCGAGAAGCTCAAGCGCCATTTCGAGGAGAATCCCGATGAACTACGCCAGCTTCGCCACGATGGAGAGCTACGTGCTGCCCGTGTGCAGCCGCATCTCAAGCACATTCCTGAATACTTGATGCCCGCCAAGGGACGCAAGGGTATTTCAAAGGACAATGTTGGGTACGTTGGGTTCAAGAAAACTACCGAGAACCGTATTCGCAAGGCTAGAGATCACAACCGTAAGGGTGGCAAGGGCAAGAGGAGTGGAAGGGTTGATCCGTTGAAAACTTTCAATCGTGGCCGGAAGCCAACGTAATTAGACCTCGAGAGGAAACTAAGAGAGAAGAGCGAGGCGTGACCAGAGTCTATGCCATGATACCATTGTCTAGTTTAAGGAATAGAAAAAAATGAGGAGTTTATTACTTTTAATCTTCATGGCCTTTAAAGTGATCAGAGATTTGGTGTCCATGACATTTTAAAGCTGATATAACTATTCCTACGAAGTGAGACACCTTACCCAGTCGACAAGTCCCCATATAAGCTTTCACTGTCACTAAAGTTTTCCCATTCTTCTGGGCAACCGCCTAGGTGGGGATTTTTCATGATGTCTTGAAGACCTCAATATTGTTTACGTCTTCACAGGAAGAGTTGGTGTCCATACACCTGTTCCTGACGCCACACCGGGGTTAAACACATCAAAGCTAAATAAAAATGATGCGTGAGGTCTTCCATTTTCGTACTTCTGGATCCTGTTCTAGACCGCTGCAAGTTAGTTTAGAATGGGTTCCTAAGGTTTGTATGATTGTATCAGAGACATCGATAGGCTACCTACTTAGATATGTAGGAGTTTTGGTGAAGTATTAGAGCTGAAAATGAAAGTGAAAGCGAGTCTCATTCCTATTCAGTGGGCAATCTTACTGCACATTTTATTTGATTAGTCTAGAAATTCTTATCTCTTGATGTAAGCTCCTAGAAAGCACTTTATTTAATCTAGGCATTAGACGAGAGGGAGTGTAACGGGTCGATACCCGACAATATGCCCAGTCTCTGAAAGGCTGCGCTCCTGGTTCCTGTGCGGAGCCGAACGAGCTATCCGGCTGTGGTATTGTGCAGTTTTAGCGTATACCAAAGTGGAGTATAATATATAGATTTGAGTGGCTAATAGATCTGACCGCTCCTAAGAAACAGTAATTCCTACCTACTATTAATAAATAGCTCTGATTGGCTGTAAAAAAGTACTATTATTATTTCGTGTACGCGCTCAGTCGCATTCGTGTCTCTATTCTGCTAAACTATACCATGGAATTCGAAGATGACCAAGGTTATCCCTTTATTAACTCATATGTAGCTCCTTCTTCTCTAATCCGATCATCTCCACTGTCGATTGACCCAGGCGACCTTAGTCTGGATGAAATGAAGCCAGATAGCAAGCTCAATATAGGTGCTAAGAGGTGCCCTTAGGTCGGGATGATAGTAAGCGGGGTTATTGGAAAAGCTATCATGGGTTTTAATTGGTTATATTAGGTATTGATCTATTAATTTTTTGGGTGTAATCGTGGAGACTGTATGGCAGAAAAAACGCGCTAAAACGACACAATACGACAGCCCAGGGGATAAGAACAGGTCTTCTCTCTTCCTTAATTAATTCTTCTTGTTTAATAATCAGATCTTTACAGCATACAAATTCCTGCATTCATCCCGTAACACGCTGTTATACTGACTGACCAATTCTCTAGCAGCTAAGCGATGAGAATGTTTAAAATCATGCTCTATAAGAAGGGAAAGCAGTAAACATCCGATGAATGCTTAAGCTTTAGAATGTTGCAATGGAAAGAAGATTAGGGCATTATTTCGAGAATGGTTAGGGATGTTGAGATTTCACTTAGAAAGCAGCTCGGCGGGCAAACCTATGTCAACAAATCAATGAGTCGCAGCAAAAGAAAATTAAAGCACAAAAATATCAGCTACAACGAGATCAGCCGAACGCGTACAGCGCAACCAGAATGAACACGTGATGAGGCGGGAAAAAGAAGAATTGAACGAGCAAAAAGTAGTCAGCATGAAAGAGACAAGGCCGAGCAGAAATTAATCGAACGAGCACAACGCAGTGAGTAGGAACACCTAACTTACGCTTGTATGTACAAAATCCAGGCCAATTTTCTTCTCGTGTTAGGGGATTGTGGGGTCAGATCGATTTCTAACATCACTCATCAAACAATTTTGGTACCGGATTTCCTACCAGTTCCTCAGCCCCCATTGCTCTTTGAGTAGAACTTGAGTACACCTCTAATCACTATATGCTCACTGATCTGCACGAAAATTACTTTCTAGGTAGTTCTGGGGGTGATGACTGATGAGTGATTCATTGACTAGTTAACTCTGGGCTCTTGTTTTGTCAATTATGAATAATCAATTAATATAAGATATTGTTGGAACGAATATCAGCTGATATACCAAGATCATGTGATCTTGGCATGGCAGCTACTATATCTTCTTTCATCTGAGCATTTTAGAATGACACTTCATTTTTACCCAATATGCATACACCTATTATATACGTACAGAAACGATATCAATAGCTGTCTGCTTCGGTAATAACCTAGTCAACCGACAGATATTCTATCTTCAAATATGTGCTAGTAACTACCTGATGAGTGATTATTTAACTCCAATTTGGTAATTGAATTAGTAATCAGGAATCCATCGATAATGCCAATGAATCGCGTAGTGCTATTCGGTTTTACTGTGGCAACTTAGCCTCTAGGGCTACCTGGCGGTGGTATCCAAGGCTACCCACATGTATGTGTATAAATATCAAGTGACTTGGTTACTGGTTTGAATACTGTATTCATCCACATATTTCAAGTATCTAGGTAAGTTCCTATCTCGAAACCACGGTATGTTGGCATCGCTGATACTTTCTCTCAAAAGTTGAGCATCCTGTCACGCTTCCTAGTATATAATGGCACTCGAAGAATATTCTACCGAATTTACTAGGAGCCTGATTCATCAGACAATCGAGCTTCCAGTCCCATGGTCAGCATTCGTACAATGCCTCGAAAGTCGACTCGGAAGATACAATGACGATACATTGAAAGCTGCAAAAACACTAAAACAACTGGAAGCTGCTGTTAATGCTATGCGTGGGGATGAGCCGTTCAGTATCTATGCAATCCATGACCATGGCGAGCTTTCTAGGCTGGCTGGAAGAAATCAAAATGCCAGACAATACACCATGGGAAATTCTCGTATTGCGACAAAGATGACGGTACATGATATTCGAGCAGCGCAACATGCACCTATCGTAAGTCTTATTCACGAGGCCAAGCCCGGCTTTACGACTATCGAATTTGACTTAGCGGAATCTGTGTTTGGTGGATTGACTGAGGAGAACAAGGAGTGTCTTAAGGTTGCCAGATTCATTGATGAGATGAGAGTCCAAGTTTTCAAGAAGGTCTATGAAGATGTTTTGGCTGCTTCATGGAACTAAGAGAGAGCCAGCAAGTGTGACGGGTAGAAATCCGATAGTATGCCCAGTCTCCATAGGAGACTGTGCTCTTGGCTCCTATGCGGGGCTAGACGAAGCATAAAAGCTTCCTGATCCTCTTTCCCCTCTTCAGTTAATTCTTCTTGATCAACATCGGATTAATACAGCTTACAATTCCTCTATCCATCTCGTAACAGCAAGATATTTAGTTCGGCTAAAATCTAGGTATTATCAGCCAACCTTGGAATCGACCAGTCCCATTGAGATGATTTTGGAGCTTCCCCAAATTTCCCAAATTTCATAGACTAAAAGCTGGTGGCTGGAATTGTTGTTGGACAATTCAAAAGAAGACGAGGACTCTAGCTAGTGTCGAGCTTTGACCATACAGCTCCGGGCCCTAAAGTAACAAAACAACCATTTACATGCGTATATGGCTACTAGCTCGGCCATTAAATTAGATTAATTTCGACTCGCGAGGTTTCTCTATACGGATTAGTTCTTAGGTAATTGAAAATCCAGGTGGTAGTTAGTTAACTAACAATATTAATGATCACAAATCAACTGAGGATTAGTCAATAATACGGACGGTTACGTGGCCAAAGCCCGCAGTAATTGGAAGTTGATGATGCAGCTATCAATTTAATTAATTTCATCATATACATATGTCTCCAAGACTTCATCGAGAGTCCTCTATTTGAGTGTACCAAATACTTATCTTTCGTAGAAGCTTAAGTACTGGAGCAACACCGTATGGATTCAAGTCAATATGAACAGAATCTAAAATCACTACTAAATAGCCTTGGAAAGGTAACACTTCAAAGTTAGAATGATTCCAGATGAATATATACGAATAGGTACATGTAATAGTAAGCTATGAAATTCCAAGTTCCTACCATCCTTCATCTGTAAACCGACAAATGGTCTCTTCCAAGGTTCTTGCATGAAGTTCGAAGCCTCCCTCATTGCAGACTAAGAGTAAAAATTCAAGTACCATATTGGTCGAACAGAATCTTACGATTTTCTTCGGCTTGCTTCTGCTCATCCGGCCCAAAGGCCTCCGGTGGATCAATTCCATTGATTCGCCACAACTCCGCTGGACCTTCCAGAACAGCAAATTCGAGATGCAGGCCCTTATCAGTCGTGAAAGGGCCTAGGATAGCATCGACACCATTCTTAACAGCTACAGCGGCTTGTTTGTTTGTTGGATCCCAATGTCTCGCAATGTGGATGATTTCAACGCCTACAGTCTGAGATTTCGGCAAGCCCCCATTATAGAAGTTGTCAGGGCTCAACTCAAAGAAAAGTACATTCACATACCACGAAGGGAAGCCACGTTGAGCATAAAATGCAGTGGCTCCCTTAGCGATAGTGGTCTTCGCTTCCCTCGTAAGAGTGCTGGGGCCGTGGTAGATTTTCCAAAGAGGCATTTTGGTGGATTAAATTGTAAGGAAATAGTGGTAAAGCAGTAGTAAGTAAATGCTTTTGCTGTTGTCAAGGAAGTGTGAACTTGAGGCAAGACAGTGTTCGAAGAAACACCCGTCATTTATATGTCTCTCTAGGTCAACTGAAAAGTCAATCTCAATGTTACAATACTGGAGATGCATAGCTTGAATTCCCGTGTATTCTTAACGGGACTAGTTAATTCAGCCGAATTCCGGTTCAAATGATGTCAAAACGTTATCATGAGCGTGTAGTCACCGCCTCATCTCGTAATTGATGGATCGGATGAGTAAACAAGACGAAAAGATGAGATAATTTCTTTTGCTCACTCATCAAATGCAAGACAAGCTGGCTGGCTTGAGTTTCAACTCTACTCCCCTTCACATAAATTACATATTGGCGAAAAAAGGAACCAAGAATTAAATCAGTCAAAATATTTTGCAATTCATTCTTCAAATATCGCTATTTCTCCACATATCAATAATATAGCGACCCACCAACAACTAAAATACGCTTAGATTTAATTCAAAAATGACACTGAAATTCGAAGTTTACGTGGCTCCTCAAATTGATGTCAACTACAACATCACTCTACCAATCACAGGAGCGGTAAAATGGTCTCCAATATCATCCACTCTAATTTACGGTGAAAATGAAGCGATTCTGGTCGACACTCCTATCACCTTTGAGCAAAATGAAGAGCTCATTGAGTGGGTGCTATCGAAGCTTGGCAATCGTCAACTTACAAGAATTTATATCACCCACGGCCATGCAGACCACTTCCTGGGCATCTCGCTTTTCAAAAAGCGTTTCCCTGGCATTCAAGCTGTTGCAACTCTTGGCACAGTCGAACATATGAAGCAACAGCTTGAGCCGGCTATATGGGATGCACGATGGGCCGTATACTTCCCTGGAAAGGTACCCGAAAAAGCCGATGTTGAGATGGCCGAGCCTCTTACGGGGAGTATAATATACGTGGATGGGTACGAGGTCAAGGTCATTGAGCTTGGACAGACCGACACACACTCCAGCACGGCCCTTTGGGCTCCGGACCTTGAGCTCGCCGTATGCGGAGACTGCGTGTACGGTGAAGTCCACCAGATGCTAGGAGAGGTAGCAACCCCTGAGAAGCGAAAACAGTGGATCAAAGCTATTGAGACTATCAAGACACTGAACCCGAAGTGGGTTGTAGCCGGACACAAGCGGCCCGATGGAGAGGACTCACCCCGGTTCTTGAACACAACAATTCAATATCTCCTGGACTTTGAGGAAATTGTTAGAGGAAAACCTGAATCAAGTTATATTTTGTTTGAAAAGATGATGGAAAAGCATGGTGAAAGATTGAACCCGGCTGCCTTAGAAGTTGGTTGCCATGCAGTAATTGCCCAGGTTAACGAAAAAGAGGCATAGTTCGAAATAAAAAATTCCGAGCTGAATTTAATCGCAAATTTGGCAATTGGATAACTTTGAATTCTTCTCGCCGTTATGTTTCAATTGCCGCCTATGATTGGTAGTTCGGTCATTAATTATAGATTATTCATCAAGAATTGGCAATGTCTGGCACTGTAACCACTGTAACAATGGAAATCCGAATTTAAGGTGCTAAGCCTCTCTTAGGCTCTCTATAGTCTACTGTCCAACTTCTATACAGATGAAGGATATTTAAAGGTCTTGGAAAGGTGAAATTCAATTATTTTCCACAAGAGGAGAGTCGTAGAAGGAATATGTAGTTGAAATACTGCCAAGCCTCTAGTCGGAGTTGAATAATAATCATTATTTCTAAGCGCTCAACGTTCTTGCTTTGAAGTAATCATTATGCAACCAGCTATCCTTAGCTCACTAGTTATTATTCCTCTAGAATCAGATGAAGTCTTCTATACTACCCACATCAACAATGGACGTTTCCAGTATTTTAATCCCTATGGATGAACAAGCTCACAAAATCAACTGGGATGACTTTCTTATTAACAATCACAGTACAAATTCATTTTGGGATTCTAATATTTCAACATCAACTCCTAATACCAAGCAGCAACCGAATCTCCAGCAACTGGGTTTCCATGATAGCACAAATGGGACCAGAAACGCCACCGAGAACAATGGATTTTCTAGTTCTCACACAGGAGTGATGGTCAGCAGAAACTCCTCGGAAGTTCCTCGGACTACAGCCAGAAAAAATCTCAAAGCAAAGAAACGTCCTCTCAAGCATAACTACCATGATTTTATTGACGAAGAAGAGCCATCCTCCGAAGTAAGTGGGTTGCGAAGCGAGAACACAAACCTCACTTCTCCCTTGATGAAGACAGTCAAGGATAATAGCGGCTGACGTTCTTTAAGCGGCGAAAAGTACAGGTCAGACTAGCACAAAGAGCTTATCGTCAGCGAAAGGAGAATGCATTAGCAGATTTGAGGAATGAATGCAATGATCTCCGGACCACTATCCACAATTTATACGAAATTTTCAATAATTTCTATACGGTCAGCTATGAATCCAATATTGCCCAGCAAAATCCAGTACATATGGCTCATCTCGAGCGTACTATGAGGTTAATGGCTGATCTCACCAAAGATATTCGTGTAGAAGAAGTCAGTAAATCACAATGGCTTTTACAATTCGTACGTATGCTGATAATGGACAGGGTGATACACTAATAGCGGCGGCGACTATTCGCAACAAGACTGTCCTAGAAAAGTCACCCAACGCGGTATCATATTCTGAATTGGATTTCTCCCAAACTGAACCGCCGTCCGACAAAAACTCATCAAATGAAGTGGAAAATTTGACCTTGGAAACAAGCTGGATGATATCCTCTCCCAATACGTCATCACAGAGCCGCAATCCGATTACTATGCCAATCATGTCTGGGGATCAAAATGGAATGAACTTTTGTCCTAAACCTTCTTTCCTTTTTCCTCGTTCATTCAGCACGACAGAAACACCTCCATTTTCCAGACGGCTGCAACATTCTGCCTTGGAAAGAGGCTATGAGTTGATTACGAACGCTGAAACACCGTCCTCCATTCTCTGCTACGCTTTCAAATACTGCATTCAGGCTAGTACTAGAGAAGAGATTACCAGCCGCATGATATTTTTATTGCAACAATCGCTCCAAGGGGCTTTTTTAGGACCCACTACAGACATGCTTCAAGGTCCTATATCAACCCAGCAGAGCCCTTTGAGCAAATTACTTGAGCTGAAGGATCTCTCACCTCTACCAGCTCCTCATTTCCTTCCGACATCTGACCTCGAAGCGCAGCCTTCTTTCCTTCCAGGCAATGAATTCCTCAATGCAAAGGATGTGGATGTCTATCTGCAATCAAGAGGAATTGTGGTCACTTCGAAGTCACAGTTAATACAACTCAAGATACCAGAAGATTTACCTGCATGGCAGCCGAAGCGTTATCGTACAGTAATTCTCAGTGCGAGCAGACTTTTGGATAGTGAGTGTTTTCTATTTGTTTACTGGAGATTTTCAAATTAATTTAGCAACTTTGATTAACCAGCACTACCAGATATCCTTGATCGAGCGGTTTGTCTTTCCACTGGACCGGGCTTTAGAAAACATGATGTCGAAAGCGCTTTGGAAACTAGCCTTTGTGTGTCTATTTAGGTCTCTGTGGGTAGCGATATGGGCACGGAATTACGCATCAGTTTCTGTTGCCTGATTCGGTCTTTTGATTCGGTCTTTTCTTCGAACTAAATAGCACTTGCGGACTAGTAGAAGGAAAAAAGGGTTTCAACTTGCATAATTATAACCATTCAGCAAAGTGACTGTCAGTGACTGAAATCTATCTATTTTTAGGCTGCGGTGTCATCGACGGCTATGTAGTTCCTATTTAACGCACTTTTATCAATTAATAGTCTCAAATAACAGAACTTGGAAGGTTCTTAGGCTCAACTTTGAAAGTTTTATTATTAAGAGTTAGTAGGACCTCTCAGGGTTTAATCTGTTCGTTTCGCATAAGACTTCATACACAGGTTAAATTCAAAACCTTGGGTTCAATCTGACCACAAGGCATATCAAAAAACATATGTAGCTAAAGGATTAGAGTAGATTGATTGCTAGCTGATATGACCTATTAATAGATATCAAGATGAATATTTTGGTAAGAGCCATTCATTCATTCATTCATGAACAACCTCAAAAGTATTTGTATATCGGTGCAACACAAATCGTACGTTTCAAGCACCAATGGGCGAAACAGCTCCAACACCTCCATCAATGGCAAAGTCGGCTCCTACCACGTATGTACTCTCATCGCTCACAAGATAAACAGCAAGCTTGGCAATCTCCTCTGACGTCGCAATTCTTCGACTGGGATTTCTTTCTCGATGCAAATCCTTTGTAGCCTCTCCGCACTCTTCACCTGGAATACGGCCAAACATGGCCGTATCGGTAGGTCCAGGACTGAGGCAATTGACTCTAATGCCTTTTTCTTCAATAAGCTCGGAGCTCAGTGTCTTTGCAAAACTATTCAGCCCTGCTTTCATTGCAGAGACAACGGAGCAATTTGGCCAGCCCTTTCGGGCAACAACCGAGGAATTTAGAACCACCGAACTGCCTCGGCGAAGGAAGGGCAGAGCCTTCTGAACAGTGAAGAAGACACCTTTCAGATTAACTCCAACCATTTTATCAAAAGTTTCCTCGGTCACAGCAGTGAACGGTTCGAACTGACTTTGTCCAGCATTGACGAAGATTGCATCCAGATGAGTGAAGCCGTGGGTTTGCAGTTCAGCAAAGAAAACATCGAGGCTAGAAAGGTTGCTGATATCAGCTTGAATGGCGACAGTATTGGGGCCGATGGAGTTGATCGCTGTGTCCAGTCTTTCTTTGCTGAGGCCGCAGATTGCAACCGAAGCACCCTCATCATGAAAGGCACAGGCAGACGCCAGTCCAATCCCACTGCTTCCACCAGTGACCAATATTTTCTTGCCCTCTAAACGACCCATTTTGATTTTTTAGATGTTGGAAATGCTTTCAATCGATGTGAAGAATATATTTTTTCAAATAATGGAAGGTTGAGCTAAGTTTTTATAACTATGCAGTCAACGGGGACAACTGTAAAATGAAATGCTATAAAAAGTGACGTGTCCACCTCTGTGAGCCACTCACTTTGATGTCTTCATTACATCTTGAGTCTATATTTTTAAAAATGATGAGTTAACTATAGGATGAGTGAACTATAAGATGAGTGATACAAGGCTAGGTGTGAATTAATTCCCAAAACAGTAAACCTTCCAAAGGTGGAAGCTACCCTGAAACGATATTTTTTCCAGGGGTTTGCCAGCTTTCTCAGCTGGTAAATAGTTATGATTCTTTTTTATTTTGGGTGAAGGCAGTCGATTGATAATCACTTTAACCATAAGAATACAACGCTTAGGTGTTTAGGAAATCCGTACTATCAGCTGGCAGCTGGCATCTTGTACGGAATCCGATAGAGGCAACCGCGACAAAATGAATGGTATTGTAATCCAAAAGTGCCATCTCACCGCTCGTAACAGAATTACCAATTAGTAATCAGGCTCGACCAATCAGGGAGCTGCAAAAATACTGTTTATACAGTGCTCCTCTCATCTTCCACTTCCTCTTAAACCACTATGCCGCGCCCACCAGCTCCTCTTGAGGCTCATGAAAAGGCCATTATCGATCTCTTCATAAAGCTGGTGACTCAGTTGAGGAGATTCGCCTTTTCCTTCTCTATAACCATGATCTTATACTTACTACCCGTACTATTCAACGTCGCCTACGAGAATGAAATGTTAACAAGCCTATCTCAACCCCTATCCTACGTCATAATGCCGATCAGCTTATTTCACGCCTTATTCGATATCTTGATACTAAAGATATACTCTAAATACTTGAAGAACAAGGTATGCCATGTTCAAAACGTACACTTACTAGTATACGGCAGCGACTTGGTATCAAGCTTCTTGTCAATAACCCTGATAAACGCGAGTAATAGAAGCAGCAGATTGAAGCTATACTTCAAGCTGAGAGAGATGTTGGAGATATTTACACATATGGTTATCGATACCAATATGTGTTTCTGAAGAGCCAAGGTCAATTCTTTGCTCGTGATAGAATTGCTGAAATATATAAAACAATGTTTCCAGATAATATTCAAAATCGTGGTTTCCAGCGTCGTAAAGGTATTTACAAAAACCCTGGACCAAACTGGATACACCATCTTGATGGTTATATGAAGCTTGCACAGTTTGGATTTGAGATATATGTAGATATTGATGGTTACACTCGATTTGTGACCTGGATATATATTGGAATCAGTATAAAAACTGTAGTTAGTGTATTATCTCAATATCTACACTATATCTCTGAAAGTGGTGTTCTACCATGTTGTTTATAGTCTGATCTTGGCTTTAAAACCATGATACTAGCCGATGCGCATTCTCTTCTACGCCAGTCAGGAGAACCAGACATTCTAGTCGAGCCAATTCTGCTTCAAAAACCAGTGCCTCAAGCTAATCTAGTTTCCCAGGTTCCAAATCTTCTGCCACAACAACACCCAAGAGTAGCTATAGCTATAGCTGAGGCTCTAAATACACCAAGTTCAAGACCTTAGAAACTACAGGATTGCCATTTCTTTGGTAAAAGCACTGAAAACCAACGAATCGAGTTATAGTGGGGACAGTTATCGACATCATGCACATATATTGTAACGGCGTGGGTTGCAAGAAGGCTGAGAGAGGCAATGGACTCTCTACATAAGCTGGCTGAACCAGCTGTCAGGGAAGCAGGGGTTCCCCGGATAAGCTAGTTAGAGATTTGCCACTTCCTGATGTATTTAACTCTCTGAGGTCTTTGGACTCTTGAAGGAGTTCAAGAGTTGTTCTTGTCCCCAATTTACCTTAGTGGAGTTGAGCCCTATGGGATACCACACCCACACCTCCGTCCTCTGGTAGCCTTCTCATAATAGTTCTTCTCTTGTTTATGGTAGCCCAACCGCATTGGACTCAAACCCTTACAAATTCGAAGAAGAATCGAGTGATATTGGTTTTCATGCGTTTTTTTAAGTATTTGCTTTAAAAGTGCTCTCATCAATGCAGTTGAATATTTTATTTTACCTTATTACTTCAATGGTGTAAATTGTAGTAGAGTTAGAGTTGTAGATTGTATTAAGTTGGAGTATTGAAGTTGGACTTAGTCAATTTCAATTGACATTTGCGATGATAGAGCGATACAGGTAATTGTCGTAAGATATGGGTGACTTCCTTTACACGTGTATTCGTAAGAACTGCAGTTGTAGAGATGATGTGAAGTGTAGATTCTATTACTGCTAACTGAAACTAAAGAAGACCTCTGCCCCACTTATTTGGGAGGCTACGTCCAATGGGAGTCGCTGGTGGAATCATCCAATCAGAAAGGATGATTCCGACTTCCCATATTCGGACAGTAATAAAACATTCTGCCGGGTGTAAAATACGTATTCTGTTTACTGTTTTAGGGGTTTTGTCGCGGTTGCCTCCATCGGATTCCGTACATCTTGGCATTTTGGAAGATAAATCATCATAAAAATGCATCTACAGTACTGGGTATGCGAAATTACTAGATACGCAAGTGAGATCAAGTTGTTATCGGTTGGACCCCTTGTATTTTCAAACCATTCTCAGCTTTCAAGATTCCTTCTCAATCCATCGAATTATGTATCTCGATTTAGAATAGTTAGAGAGAAATGTATTAAAGTGTCCAGATTCCTATTCTTTCTTTATTAACATTCAACTGCTATCAGTCTTTTCTTCCAGACTTCACTTCAAATCCTCAATTACTGAGTTTCTCATCATTATACTCTTTTAATGTTTCTCTTGGCCTCGTTCTGATCACTGGCGGCACTGGCCATGTTGGCTTCAAGACCCCTGTCGTGGCTCTATAAGCTGGCTACCGCGTTCGAGCAGCCGTTCGATCCGAGTCAAAAAAAAAAAACAATGAATTCTTCTTGCACCCCCTAGCAGAGCTCTTAAGATTCATGGCTATCTTTCTTTCGTTATGGTTCCAACCCTTTTGGTGGATGGGGCTTTTAATGAAGCAGTCAAGGGAGCCGCTTACAATCTTCACATTGCTTCTCCCATCGTCCTGAAAGGAAATGTTAAACCAACTGATAATAACATAGCACTCATCGAGCCTGCTGTTGCTGGTTCAGTCAAAATTTGCAGGTTGCAATGGGTTCTCCTACCATCAAACATGTTGTTATCACCTCTTCTATTGTCACAATGGTTCCTTAGAAGCATTTTTCGATGAGGAGGTTCCCATTGATGTGGTTTTTGGCCATATACCTAGGGCTCCACCAAAATCTGGCTCATATTTATCTGTATCTCATGCGTAAAACGCTAGTAAAGCCGCTGCTCTCCATGCAAGTGAGTCCTTTGTCCGAGATTAGAACCCCCATTTTAATATAACCAACACCCACCTTCTTTCGTGATTGGCAAAAACGAGCTCGTAAAAGACTTGAAGGATATCACTGTGGGTAAGAGTGCAGTCACTACTGGGTCCGTCTTTGGAGGTAAGTCTCCAGATTAGCTTCCAGGTGCTAGCGTCTATGTGGATGATGTGGCACTCATGCATGTCAAAGCACTCAATTGTAGAGTCCCTGTTGGAAGCTAGCTTAGTAATTCAGGTTACGAAGCCGGCACTGTGTGGCAGGACGCGACGACTATTGTGGCTGAATCTTTCCCTAAGGCAGTCGCCAAAGGACTCCTACCTAATGATGGACTTCAGCCAACTAAAGAGTTCAGGATCGACGCAAAGACGACTGAGGAAGTGATGTGATGCATTTTTTGAGCTACAAAAATCAGGTTAAACGGGGTTTGACTTACGTCTTCAAGCTGAAAGGAGAAGAGGCTGAGTAGATCCGCCATGGAAATAGCTTTCGAGGTTGATCATAGGAAGGTAAGGGTTGAGAAGGCAAAAGGGATGAGTTAGCGGACGCAAACCTCAGCAGTATTTTCAGGATTGCTTTCTATATTCAAACAGAGTAGACTTTATTTAGGTGCCACGGCCAGACCTAACCCATTTGTAAGGAGTACGGCATAACACAGAGATTACCAAAAGTCTTTTCCATCAGATTCTAGACGATTCTAAGTCTATGGGGAAGGAATTCAGGATAATCTTGGAAAGAAATGAAAATCTGAAAAAAGAGAGCCTAGAATGCCTTGACAGTATCCATAGTTTTGGAAATCTATTCTATAGCCATATTGGCCGAGAAAAAATGAGTGTCTACCAGAGGACGAATCTTCATTAGATGTGGCTGTAATGAATGTATTTGGTGATCCACGATAGTCAAAATTCTGCTGTATTATCGGTCTGGTTCAGTTTTGTTTGAAGCCGAGTGGATATTCCTAGTCCTGTATATATCGATGCCCTTTCAACAGCGGTCTAACGTCCCCATTATACTTGGTCTCCTTGATCCACATTTCCAAGCTTCTTAGACCAGGATGAATCTTTTTCAACTCTTCCATATTTCTCTCCGAAATAAGTAGATCATCCTCATATGCTCGCCACCACATAAGCCAGTTATCCCTGTTAGTGGGGCCGTTTGGATCAGTCGATGCAACAGGTTTAGATGCCCAAGGAATCCGAGACACCCACTCCTCTCCAGTACAAGCTACATATTTAGCTGGTATGCCCGTTACCTTAGTCAAGGTTTTGGCAATCTCGTCACCTGTGACAAACTGGGAGGTAACACCAAGAATTTGACCTGACCATTTCTCGCGGTCTTCAAAGATTATACGAGCGAAAACACCCAAATCCATAAGTGATATCAGAGGAAGACTTCCTTTACCCAGAGGTAGAGAAAAGACACGAGAACCATCAGGTTGGATTTGAGGGATAAAGCTCCCACCTGTAGCACAGAAGACCGTGATTTAGTCTTTTGCTTCAAATGATCTTTGAGATTTTTCAACTGACCGTATAGCATCTCCATATAAGGTCCAGTGTTCAAGATAGTCCATGCAAGACTATGATCCTCGTGAGAAGATTCTTGGCTTTTCAGCCAGTCATTCACTCTAGCTTTAGCACTGATTAGTGATATGAAGTTAGTTTATCAGTAAATTAGCATATAGCAGTCTTTTTGAATAGGCTGGACGAACTTCACATGAAAACAAGCGTATTTGGGATCATAGCCTCCCATCTGACAAAGCGTTAGATAACATTGATAAAGTGAAAAGATATTTGATAATACCTTCAAGTAGTAGTCTAAACCACTCCAAACGAAATGTCTCAAATTGGAAACAGTTTTAGCGGTCTCGAAAATACGAATCGCAGCCCACATCTCATCTCCCTCCTTCACAGTGAAGCCTATTTCAAAGCTTTTAATTAGGCACGGCTCCATGTACCATCGAAGCTGAGGACAGTTTTTGAGGTAGATCATCATAAGAAAGCACCTACTATCTGTATTCACGTAAACACCGTAGCAGCCCTGTAATGCAGACTTGACCGTAGCTATTTCCATGAAAGAGCCTAGTCATGATTTGAGCTGAATGTTCATCACAAAAAAAATCATTTCTTTACCTTCAACAAACTCCACACCATCATATGCAGCAAATATCTCAGTAGAAACATGATCATTCGGCCTTCTCGTCAATATTTTGACCCTGAACGGCTCTTTTGCTTCCAGAAGTGCCTTAGTGACTGCAGTTCCCTGGGCACCAGTCCCACCAATGACAAGAATTGTTTTTTTCATTGCTGCATATAACTTGATAGTATTGAAAGAGAATAAAAGTTAGTAGAATAAAGACTGGATTTATTCTCGGCAACTCTGTCATATTATATTCGTGGCTTGGGCGATTTCACTTGAGCGCTGCATACTGAGGTGACTGGTAAGATCAGTATCACTCATCAAAATTCTAGACTTAGTCACTAGTACTACATAACAGTTAAATATCATACAGTTAATCTTTATATCCGTTATCAAACATCTAATTTTAGGGTCTATGAGTCATGACGGTTCTTATGGGAAGATTTCTGAAATTATGATTTATCAACGTTCACGGGCAGTGATGACGGACCGATTGATCTGACAAGTAAAACGCAAATGATTACTGATCATATAGACGTCAAGGCGCCTTGTTCTAATTTTATTTTCGGGCCATGAAATCCAAGATTTCATCATTACTGTTGGTCTTGTAGTCTCAACTCTCATAAAGAACAATACCAGGAGAAATACTCTTATTTCTAAACTTGGTATTCAAAACATTAGCAGTTTTATTCCCAATGTTCAGCTGATCTATTCTCACATTTCTTGCCATTTTTGTGGCTTTATTGTTTCCCACTGTTGTTCATATTTCAACAACTTTAGGTGCTTTTTATACCCCAATTCCAACAATTTTAGCTGAAGGTCGAGGTCCATTCCGTGTGGAAGATACTGTTCAATGCGAAGATTTACACTATTTCCGTCCTGCAAATTTACTATTCACTGCATGCGAGGTACCAATGATACTCGCTTAGGGTGGTTTCCAGCAATAGGACGCCTGAAGCCGCAGGCCCCAACTCGTGGATAGATTCATATCATTGATCCGGAGGTATTATGTCATACTGGATATCATGATTAATATAAAAATTACGATCATTCAACTCATGCAATCTCCATATACCCTGAAATCCACTCGGCTGACATTCGAGAACTTTGAAGGTTCATTTGTGACACATGGTATCAACGTTATCCAGGACCCCGTTCAGGAAGACTATGTCTATATATTTGCCATTAACCACTTGCCCAACCCTGAATACTTTGAGGTTGCCGAACATCCAAGTTCAGAGAAGATTGCAAGGGGTCGCTCTCAGATGAAGCAATTCAACTACGTCCTCCATTCGAAATATATAAATCATGTCCGGTCAATTCTGCATCCACTTATAAATACACCAAATGAAATCCATGTTGTGAGCCTACATTCGTTCTATGTTACGAACGATAATTTTTATGGTGATGGAGCCATGCGTTTTGTTGAAGGTATGTGGCCTTTTGCTAGATGGTCCAACATTGTCCACATCGAGATCACAGATCTGGAATCAGCGGATGCAGCAGCCAGTCTAGAGGCTCCTGTTGCGCTGACTGGACTTTGGAACAATAACGGTCTCAGTCAAGGTCGCAAACCGAAAGAACTTGTGATTTCGAGTGCTATGGGTGGTCAGCTGCACATTTCTCAAAGGCAGGGCAATACCACTATTTATATTGAGGACACGATCAACTTCTATACCGTCACTAACAATCCAAGCTATTATATAGACCCGTACTCAACTGAGGAAGATGATGCTAGTGGATTTGTCGTTGCTGGTGTTACAAGGGCTTTTTATGCAAAAAGTGAGAGGCACAGTAATAAACTTGGCTCAAGCCAGGTGTGGTATACTCGTCCAAAGAAACAGAAATGGACCGGTTGTGATAAGAAATTGCTTTTTGAGGATGATGGATCAAGGATTCACATTGCTAGTGCTACTATTTTGGTCCTAATTAAGCCTACAGATGGCCAGAAGCGGGCTTTGTGTTTTATTACAGGGTTCATGTCAGAGAGTATCATTGCAGTCTTAGTTGGTCTGTAATTATATTGGATTTGAACTACGATTCTGCATATGAAATACTGCTGGTTGAGACATTACTCAATAGAGTAGATAAATCTCAACTATTTAGTTCTCTTTTTTCTTCTTTATCTCTCAACTATCTTTAAAAAATATCATTTCCCTATTCTATCCAGTTCCAGAGTTGCATCATCATTCTACATTTGTCAAACGTTGATGAAGAAACTGACCGGAGATATTGGATTTTTAACCCAATTTGGGTTATTTAGACATCAAGAATTTGAAATTCTACCCTCAACACACAATTTTCGGTCTGCTTGAAGAACAGAAGTTGTGGCCATTTTCGTAAGTGACATGCGTCGAAAAAGGGCAACCTTTTAATTACAACCTTTTAGGATTATAACTCACTAGTTAAGTTCAAATTTAATAAGCTAATTAAAAAGCAGCTATCTGATTAGCGTAGTACTTGCTCTGATTATTATGAGTTTATCACGTGCAGGTTGATGAGTGAGCTAAAGCCCCCTTGATGAGTGATACCTAAATTGTCTCACAGGACCAGGTGATAACGTGGGATCTCTGGGGCTGCCTAGAGCGGAATTAGTTTAATTAGTTATTATGTTGGATCCTTGAGGCCTTTGGTTGTCCTTACGGAGAAATAAAATCAATCTGCAGCACTGCAATTCTATCGCAATGTCAGTTATGAATCAGCCTCTCTTCGTCTTCGTGCCTGGTGCATGGCATACTCCTGATGTCTTTGATGCCGTTCGCGATCTTCTTGCAAAGCGCGGCTTTGAATCAGTGCCCATTGCAACTCCATCTGTTGGTTCTCCTGACAATCAGACTGGTCTCTACGCTGATGTTGGATATACCCGAGGCATCGTCTATGATTTAGTGAATAAGGGTCGCCAAGTCATCATTGTTGGGCATTCTTATGGAGGAGCTGTCAGCCCATGTGCCGTTGAAGGCCTCGGTTGGGCGATGAGAGCGCAGTCTGGTTTATCCGGCGGTGTCATAATGGTGGTCTGGTTGGCTGCTTTTGTATTTAAGAAGGGCCAGTCTGGCCTGGATCTAATTGGAAACTGGCTCCCTTGGATGGTACACAATGTCAGTACACTATTTTTGTCTGATAACCAGGAGATATATCACTCATTCAATATAAATATAGGATGATGGTTATGTCGACTCTGCCTACCAAGAGGATATTTTCTACAACGACATGACCCCCGAGGCACAGAAAACCGCCATCTTGAAGCTACAACCCCAACCCTTAAGATGTTTTATTGAACCCATAACCTACGAGTCATGGCACGACATACCATCCTTTTACATATTTTGCGATAAAGACAACGCGCTTCCTCTGTTATTGCAAGAGAGTTGTGCAGCAATCCTTGGTGAACCGGGTAAGTTTCATATTGATGCATCGCATTCAGCGTTTTTAAGTGCCCCAGACAAGGTGGTGGAGGCGCTTGAGCAGGCGGCGAAGGAAGGGCAGGAGAAGATGTAGAAGTAGTTTGCGGGAGCATACATAGGTACAATGTGCAATCCTGGATCTTTGGAACTTTGAAGTACATTACTTGCAATTTAAAATCCATTCCTTGATGTTGTATATGTCGGTCTTGATCCCAGTCTTTATCAACACAATCTGTATAACATCTGAACTATTAACTGTATCGCACACCACACAGCTAGATATTTATGTCAGAACTGTGGGCATGTGTACCCTGTTATGCCTATCTAGATAATTTTCTCCTTGAAGGCTGAAGTAATCGAAAATAATGCTGATGCACTTCTTGTGACTAAAAAGGCCTTTTAATCGGATTGGATTTAATAGGGGTCGCTACATGAAGTGGGCTAGATGTTTGTTGAAACTCGGTGCTAGTGCCTTGAGCTAGTAAGTTTTCAAAAAATGCTATAGCAGCTTTACTCAAGGAAAGAAAGCCACAGTGCTACAATTTTGTGTAGTTCCGCAGGACAATCATTATTGTTTCCTAGAGAGTCACACTAATATAAAAGAGTTGTCTCTAATATAGCTTCGGAGCAATCAAACCTTTTACACGCATTCCCATCCATATAGATGTTACTATCTAGGCACAGGTGTTTATATACTAATAAATCAGAACATCCATTCAATTAGCGTGTATTGGAAAATCCTGTCTATTTCCAAGGTTGTCTCGTGACAAGATATCAAGATCAAGAAAACGGCCAACCTTCAATAGCCACAGTAAACAGGCTGCTACTAGCAATTTCCTCTGCTCTTGCCTTCAACTCGTCCACATCCCAATTTGCCCACACTACCTTACCCTTCAAAAACTTGGCTTCTGGGCTAGCTGCCCAGACCGAAAAGTCTGCCGGTAGATCCACTAATAAGGGTTAGTCTTCCTCACTCCTTCTCATAACCTTGGTTAAAATTTACATACCGGTATCAATTGAGATTTCTCTGCCCAGCTTCTTCGACATGGAAGTCATGACCTGCCCTGGATGAATGTGAACGACATGCAAGTCAGGGTTTTCGCTTTGCGCATAGTCGAAGATCCTCAAGCTGGCTATCTTTGTAGAAGCATATGCCGAAAATCCAGGGAAGAAAGCCGAAGGCATATGTGCAATGGCGCTTGTGATATTGATAATAGTTGGAGATGAGCTTGCGACACTCATAAAGGCCCTGAGCACGAAGAATGACCCCTTGATATTGATATCTACAGCAGAAACAAACTGTTCCATTGACTCTTCAAGCATCGGTGATGCACCAGCAAAGTATGCGGCATTGCTGACAAGAACATCGGGGCTTCCAACTGTCGTCTTGATAGTCTTGAATGCTCTACTGACATCATCCTCGCTGCTAATATCAGCCACGAGAGTCAAAACTTTAATTTTGCTGGAAATTGCAAGAATTTGGGTCTTGTTTTCCTCCAAGAGTTGACTCCTCCGTCCTATCAGGACGATACTATATGCACCCGCCTTGGCAAATGAGCGTGCAATGGATGCGCCGATACCTTCCCCTCCACCTGTGACAACAATTGTTCGTCCCACCATAGATGCCTCAGGTCTCCGTGGGCCAATGGCAGGATATGTGTCCGTGTGCCATGTCGTGGTGGGCGACGGGAATGGAGGCATTATGAAGCTCCCGATGAGGCGATTTACTACAACAAAACCTTGAAAATGGCTTCAAGCTTTCAGGAGAGATGGTAGGTGGTATTTTCGGGCTTGTTCTCAAACTTATATTATTAGTCTAGTGAGCTAAATCTCAACTGTTGGGAACAACTTCTATGGTACATGGTGATGATTGGATGCGATGAGCGATTTTCTGATTGCTAATATGAGTTGTGATCACTCATACATCGAAGTTCGTACATGAGGTGGGGTCTATTCAGTTTAATAATCACACCTGAACCTGTGGATCGATGGAGCGTTAAGAAGCATTTAAGGCTCGGGGTGATGAATAATCGAATTTCGGAGTGTCTCTTAGTTGTCTCACTCCAATAGGAAATACAGAGTGAAAAATCGACGAGGCGGAGAAAAGAAGAACTGAATGGACACAACGTTTTCAACAGGAACGCGACGAGGCAACAAAAGAAGGATTGAGTGGACACAATTTAGTCAGCATGACAGTGACAAGGCC
Organism: Penicillium taxi; assembly: GCF_028828555.1. Taxonomy (NCBI): domain Eukaryota; kingdom Fungi; phylum Ascomycota; class Eurotiomycetes; order Eurotiales; family Aspergillaceae; genus Penicillium; species Penicillium taxi. Next base: position 2,572,384 of record NW_026643205.1, read on the forward strand.
GAGCAGAAAGCAACCGAACGTGCGCAGCGCAGTCGGTAGGAACGCGACGAGAATGACCAAACAAATAAAATGCTGCAGCGCAGAATTTTCATAAAGATGCAAATATCTTTATGAGAGAGTCCTATTAGCCCAGGTCTATTCCTCTCGACTATTGGACTGCTTGTGACAGTATAGTGCATATTGCACAATAAATCATTCAAACTTGCAGAGAATCTCTACGTATCTTCAACCTTTCTTTCGTCAATAATACACTCCTTTTACTTACGGATCAATTGAAATTTGCCAAGCTATCAGAATGAGGAAATAGATCATTCATGTTTTCGATACATATAAGCTTGAACGAAAGCTGTTTTTATCCTATTACAGTGGGGGGTATCTGGGCAGCGATGGACAGGTTCACGGTTATATAATGGATCCTGGGCACCACTAGAAATGGTTGATCATACTGGGGTACCTCCACTGTCATGCTATATCCGGCACTGAGATAATACGTAGGCAATTTGGTAAAGAATGAAGAACAGTGGAAGTTCATAAAAGCAGCGGCTCCTATATACAATTTTATGCTTATGCGCCCATCCAATGCAGCATTCCGGTCATAAAAAAAATTAAAATCAACGCTCTAATTCAAAACAAGCCGCATCCACTTCCCTTTATCTTCCTTTCGAATCTGATTGATTTCTCGAGCCACAGACTCTGCGCGATTATGCACCTCACGCAAGCTTGCTATCTCCATTTCAGCCCTTTGACGATCATCGTCATCCTTCAAGCCCGCCCGATCCAGCGCACGAGAAAGTGTGCTGGGATTGCGAGTTAAGATATCACCATCAGTACCAGACATAATATCCGTAAAGCTCCATGGTTCCCAGCCAGGAGAGAGATTTATAGTATCAATATCTCTCCACGACCCGTTCCACTCCGGGCCACAAGATCCGCGAGGGTAACTAGCGCCATTCGAACCAGATCCCGACCAAGTAAGAGCGGAAAACCAGGACGAACAGCCTTCAAGGTCGAGCCATTTCAGGCAGTAAGTGACACGAGAGAGCAGGCGGAGAGTACTTGCTGCTTCGGCCCATTCGTTCTCAGTCTGAGGCTTTCTAGTAGAGCCATGGCGATTTGGAGTGGGCCACCAGGCAAGAGATAGATGGGTAATTGTTGATAAGTGGGGCATTATATGGAGGAGAGATTTCCAGTTTGCGTTAAGCGAATTGGGATGCGCCAGGGAGAGGTAGCGGATGTTTTTGAAGCGGAGTCGTGGACGGATGGACTTGGGAATCCTTTCCTCATAGAGACTTTCATCCCAAGAGCTTGGGGGTTCATCTTCTAAATTCTCTGTTTTGTTCGAGATCAAAAGCTCGTTGGTAAGCTGCTTGATAGATATCCAGTATCCAATTGCATGACCCAAATCTAACCGCATGATAGAATCGTCGGGCTTGTTCTTTTTGAAGCTTTTGACAGCAGCCTCGTCGGGCTCATCAACTTCATCTTCATCTTCCGCGTTCATTGCATTCATTTCAGCCTCACTGAGGAATAGTGGTTTTAATCCGACCATGCGGTCTTTCAGGTTCTGCTCGATGCCATAAGCGGCGATATAGCTGAGCAGTAAAACCTTTATATGGACTGGAATCTGAGACAAGAAATTTCCATCATATTCCAGATGGAACGCCCAGTTCTTGGACATGGACTTGAGAATTTGATGTAAGATACTTTGTTCCCCCGGGAATGCGCATCCGGGAAGACGATCAAGCCGATAAATGACTTTCCCTTCTTCCAACTCTGGTTGCGTTAATACATTTTCAGAGGCCCTTACACCCCAGCTATCTGGAGGTGGTGGGCCCGGGGGTGGACGCCTCGGCCGCCCGCCGATTTGTGTGCGCCGCGCATCGCGTGGCCGAGGTGGGAGTGTCTCTGGAAGCTCTAGAACATTGCGCAACGCTGGCGGAAGAGACCGAGTAGCGTTGAAACTACTAGAATGGGAATTCTGATGTTCAGGTGAACTGGTTATTTGAGTGCGGCGTAGATGGGTGATTAGATCGTTGACCGAGCGAGTTTCAGAGGTGTAGCTGGACTCCCCATGGTTCGACGTGAGTGAGTGGTGGGCTGAACCACTCGGTCTTGTTAAAAAGGGGTTTCTGTGCTTTTTGGGCATAACCTTTGAAGGAATCCAAGGGCTCAGAATGTTTAGATGTTTGGATATTCCAAGGTTCTTAAATGGACAAAATAATAATGATGACTGTACTAGTTTTGGCTCCTTATCGATAAGGCCCCACTGCTTATTCTGAGTCACATTGAAGTTGAAGCCCTAATTAGTTATGAGGCTTAGCTTAGTGATGATGACTCTTTGAAACTTGATGAAGCATGATGAAGCATGATTCATCCGGTCAGATTTGTTACTAGATTCACCCGTTAACATGTATAGTTGGAATAGTCTTCATCAGTCCAATCAACCTTCTAAAATTACTTTGACTCTCACTTTTACTTTCAAAGTTGTATAGTTATGCTATATTTGTCCAGTGTCTATGACATCGACATCCATAAATTGGAACGTTGGAAGTGACTCCTATAAGTAGTCCTTCAAAGCTGATAATCCCATCATCAGGGGCTATTTAAGTTCCTCTACCCAATACTTTTCCATCTTGAAAGGTGTGGGTTACCGGTTTCTCCACTTTGAGAATGGTATTGACTTTATGGAGCTGGATCCTTTTTCTGCAAGCTGACCGAGATTCAGCTAATTGCTCTCGGGTACACCGAGTCCTGCCCAGTGCACCCTGACATCCACTCCCAGATTTAGCGGGAGTATTTGACGTGCAAAAACAAGAGATTGAGGGAGAAGGCAGAGCAAGAGCGCAAGCGATTAGAGCGTGATGAACAGGAGCCAAGAGGGAACCCAGGACCTCAAGCTCTTAGCGAAGGCTGGAAATACATCGATAATCTCATTTCCTTACTGCGGGAGTCAAATGCCATCACCAGTTACGACAGATGAATATCTATGCCTGATTTCTAACTTTCCATTACCGAATATGGGAATGGGTTTGAAGAACTTGAGCCAGTGACAGAATTTCTCGAGCCTTTTCCAACTCTTGAACCCAAACTTCTTCTTTTCCTCGGTCATATCCTCATCCCTCGTCGTTGATTCCTGAATGGAATTTATTATCAGCCGGATCTCAAGAGACAAGAATCTTCTATCGGCTAACTCTACTATCTTAATAGCGAGCGATACAATGTCCATTCTCTATGTGACTAAATTTGATGCGTTCGCCGCATCCAAGATCTAGTGGATGTGTTTAAGGATTTGGAACAGTTGATCTTGCCGACTTCTAACAGTCGTACCCGAACAACTGTTGCAGCCACTTACGAAGATCTGAATCTCTTTAGCTACCTAACCGGCATGAGAGATGACATCCGAAAGCAGGCCCTTCTCAAATATTAGCTGCTCCACATCTACAAGTGCATCATCCTAGAGTGCATCATCCTAGTCCGCAAGCAAGCTCGACAGATTTGCACTTCGAAAGGTCCACCTCTCAAACCATTCCACCATCCAATCTTCGTCATTGACGGCAACGGGCTCCCACTTTAGACTGACTGAATAGCGACGTCTGCTAGACCCCAGTCAGATCGAAGACCCGCCGAGAGAATTTTTATAGGAGAACTGCGGCCGGAGCCGTGAAAGCAGCCAAGACGATCATGGTCGAAGCAAAGATTAGGTAGGTACTTTGATGTACCCACCTGCGAATGGGTGCGAAATAGAAGATAGCGCATTGATAAAACAGTATGAGAAAGAAATCCGTAAACAAAGAGGGTTCAAGTTACGATAGCAGTGGGAATGAGGGAGATTCCGTCGGTAGAAGAATGGAATATCTCTAGATGTTGTAATCGCAGTTTTATCTTGGAAAGTTTTGAAGCTCCTCATTCTTTGAGATCATATGACAGGATCAACGGCACGGCTTTTCATGTCCTGGATTCCAAGCCCTGTGTTTCTGGTCCTATTCCATCGCTTTCTGGGCAATCTCTTTCCAGAAAGAGTTCAATCTTCTGGGCAGCCTCACCATCACCAGCATGCTACTTAGCATGTGGTGGCGGGGATGAGGATATTGGTTTGTTGGTGTGCACCTGGCCGTTGGTTTGTCTATTACCTTGTTTGCAAACTTGATCGCGTGCGGAATGCAATGTTGTCATCTACGAGCTGAAGCTTGAGCGAGACCTCTTCTATCTTGGATTCGGGGTGTTGTGTAGTTGAAAGACTGGCTTATTATGCGCCAACAGTATCGTTTAGCTAGTATAAGACCGTGTGAAACACTGTCTTGAAGACATGAAATGCATCAATTTGCTACCGACTGTACATGAAAGGAAAGAACCTAGACGCGACAGAAAAGGGATAGGAACAAGAGATATAGGAAAATATAGAGACAACCCCCCTATGACATCTGGGGCGGAGAGAGAGACCAAAACATTACTGGTCAGCTCAAGAGAAATCTAGAGACTTGAAATCTAGTTTGTAGAGCGATCTGTATCCTGCGCCCGCTTTGGAGTGTCGAGGGGTTATGAAGGGGGTTGGAAGGTGTAAAAAAAAGAAATAGATGAGGGTTTATAGCAAGGGATTTTTTACATGGCAGGGGAGATCATCTTGCCCTCGGCACGGCTGTCTGGCTTCCAGCCACCAGCAAATACTTCGCCGCCGATCTCCTTCTGGTACTCTGCGATACGTGCCTCCATCTCAGGACGGAAGTGACGGATCAGACCCTGGATAGGCCAGGCGAAGGCCTCGCCCAGAGCGCAAATAGTGTGTCCCTCAACCTGCTTGGTCAACTCCTGGAGCATGTCGATCTCACGCTCGCGAGCGTTACCGGTCGACATACGCTGCATCATCTGCAAAGTCCACTTGCTTCCCTCACGGCAGGGGGTGCACTGACCACAAGACTCGTGTCTGTAGAAGGCCGACAGGCGGGTGATAGCGCGAATAATGTCAGTGGACTTGTCCATAACAATAACGGCCGCGGTACCCAGACCAGTCTGGGAATCCTTAAGAGCATCATAGTCCATAAGCTGGTTGTCGGCAACATGTTTGGGAATAACTGGAGTGGATGAACCACCGGGGATAACTCCCAGGAGGTTGTCCCAGCCGCCACGGACACCACCGCAGTGCTTGTCGATCAATTCGCGTAGGGGAATGGACATCTCCTCCTCGACAGTGCAGGGGTTGTTGACGTGGCCGGAGATACAGTACAGCTTAGTACCGGCGTTACGCTCGCGGCCGAAAGACGAGAACCAGCTGGCGCCACGGCGCATGATGGTTGGGACAACGGCGACGGTCTCGACGTTGGTGACAGTACTGGGGCAACCGAACAGACCGACGGCAGCGGGGAAGGGGGGCTTGAGACGGGGCTTGCCAGCCTTACCCTCAATAGACTCGATCAGCGAGGTCTCCTCTCCACAAACGTAAGCACCCATTCCGCGGTGGATGAAGATATCGAAATCGTAACCGGTGCCGGCGGCGTTCTTTCCAATGAGGCCGGCGGCGTAGGCCTCATCGATGGCCTTCTGGAGGACGGTGGCCTCTTCGTAAAACTCTCCACGGATGTAGATGTAGGCGGCGTTGGCGTTCATCGCACGACCGACGACCAAGCAACCCTCAACAAGCTTCTGGGGGTCCTTGCGCATAATTTCACGGTCTTTACAGGTACCGGGCTCACCCTCATCAGCGTTAATAACGAGATAGCGAGGACGGGGGTCCTTTTGCCAGTCCTTGGTGTTCATGAACGACTAAATGAAGAAGCAATTGGTCAGAAGGAGCTTGCAGGGCCCATCATCAATTGCCATTGAGAACTTACATATTTCAATCCGGAGGGGAAACCGGCACCACCACGACCACGTAGGCCAGAGGCCTTAAGTTCGGAAATGAGCTGTTGTTTAAGAAAGCGTCAGTAAAGAAGTTGTCCCCACGGTTCCGCCGAGTCCGGAGCAATTGAACACCCACCCAGTCATCACCCTTCAACACAATATCCTTTGTCCGGTACCAATCACCATACTTCATTGCTGACTTAAGGTCTGTGCCATGGTGGGCGTAAAGGTTGGTGAAGATGCGGTCCTGGTCCTTGAGCCCGCCATAGTGTCGGACGGGAGGAGCCTCTTGCACCGTCGCGAAGGAGCGGGCGGTCGTCCCCTGGGTGCGCAGGGCGCGGGTTGTGAAGTGGGAGAGGGATGAGGTGGAGGGAGCCGCCGCTCTGGATATCATGATGGCGGATGGCAATGCGTGTTGCAGTCAAACGGTCATGAAAGGAAGGGAAGGGGGAGCTTCGCGGGCACTTGTCAATTGGCAATTCCTGCGCTTTGCTGAACGATCCGCCTTTACATGCGATGTGGTTGGCTGGAGGTCATGTGACCTTGATGACATAAGTAGCTCTTTAGATCTGACCAATGATGCAGTCGTTGTATATTTCTTCTTTTATATTTGTATATTTGAAAATTACGATGAACTATGGGCTTGAGGGAATTCAAATGATGAGATTTCCTTCCAGTTACTCTTGCGGTACATACAAGACTGCCTGTTTCACCATTGCCGGTTCATCGTTCACCAGCACTTGGAGTGGGTCGAAGGGAATCAGCACCCGCTCTCCCTCTGCCACTGAACATGCCCATTGCAGCCATTGTACATCAAGCCATTCGCTGTTGAAAGTGAGCCAGGTAACTCCATCATCGGCACCAGCTGCAATAATTTCCTGTCTGCCATTGGACAGCTGTCTCAAAGCTTGCCTCGCCGGGGATTCCGGTACATTTCCAACCTCGAGCGAGTATTCCTCAACTAAAAAGTCCATCCATCGTGTTAGACGCGATGGAAGTTTCGACCGCAGTTCGGTTGTATGAGCAGTAGCAACAAAGAAACAGATCACAAGAGCAAACAGGAAATCAGGGCCGAGTTCTAGCGGCGTCAACAAGCGAGCCAAGTATTTTTGGGCCGGACCTCTAAGCTCTGTCGGTAGCAACGTAAAAAGTTCCTGCAGTCTGAACAGTTCACCATTCTTTGGAATAATGGACTGTCTTTCTAATACATGCGTGCGGATCTGGGCCAGAGTCTCATCAGAGAAATAGCCAGCCGGGATCTTGGTCAAGTACTCATTCAGTAAAGCCTCCGTATCATCCCGACTTTCGCTGCGCTCCTGTTCTCGAGCCCGTGTCATAGCCCAAGTCGCGATAATCAAAGCAGTCTTGTCTATTGTGGACAGACTGTTCCGGTATATCTGTGCAAAGCTTTGCTTCAAGTTTCCTGGTTGCGACTGTAGATCCCTGCCCGTGACCTGGAGCTGATTAATGTGAGACATGAGTTCCAGACAGACTTGGGCCAATGCTGCGAGAGTACTACGGTTATTGCCATAGCCTTTCTGGATAGAGATACTTGAGTCAGTGATTTCAATCTTCTTGCGCTCACGTTCATTTGCCTCCATCACTGTCAAAGCATTGAACAAAGCTGGCGAAATAATCGAGTGTTCCATGGGGCCATTTGGATCCAGCAGTGGATAAAACAAGTTAAAGATGTAGTAGTGATCATCAGTGTTTTTGGCTGCCTCTGGAAACAGCTCAATTTGACGAGCTTTAGCCTGGCCGAGTGGGCTGTCAGACTTGACTCCTAGCTTAACAACGCGATAGTCGGTGGGGTTGTTGGGGATGCAAAATCCATAGTTCATAAGCACTAGATAATGTTAGTGCTGGGTATAAATAGTTGGAACGCGATACCACAGACATTGCTCATTGTTACGAGGTCCATAGTTGTTGGAGAGCTCTTGGCCGGGTGCAACTTCCTCTAGCACAATCATCCCGACATCTTTCTCGCCTGCCCGCCATTCGACCTTTGCCAGTGGGCGGTGGTTAGGAAGATCGATGACTGGCAACAAAACAGACACTCCATCTAGAGAATCAGACTCATCAATGACACTACCTAAAACCTTTGATGAGAAAGCTCTCGAGGTAATAATAGTCGAAGCCCAAAGATACAAGTCCCTAATAAAGCCAACAGATTAGTATGGACCGAGAAACGCAGTCAAGCCTCAACTTACCATGTAAACGGTTCCAGATTTCCAAAGCCCAATTCCTCCAATTTAGTCATGGAAGACTCATACTTTTCATCCCAGACCTGAAATCTAAACACAGACGCATCAGGGATCCCTGTACCCTGAATCCAGTCCACATCCTCTTCCCCAAAGAACAAAGGCGTCGTCAATTGCCCCGGCTGCGGCAAAGTTCGCAAATACGGAAACCAAAATCCCTGCTCCCCAAGCAGAAATTGGCCCATAAGGAAGAACGCCGCCGTCTCTTCGGGCCCAACAGCGTCAATGAACGCGCGAGGAAGATCTACACCACGGTTTGGAAATGATCCCTTGGCGGACCTGTGGTTGATTGCATTATAGTAGGACATTGTCACAGTAATTGGTGTATTTATCACTCGTGTCTCTTTGGAGACAGGTGTTGGCCAATCGGCTTTCACTTGGATATGCACTCCTCGTGAGGCATCCTGGGCTACGCGGACGCTTTCGTCGATTGAGCCTCCATGGCTGATGACCCAGTCTACTAGAGCTTTGTGGGCTTCTAGAGAGTGGCTATCCGTTTTTCTGTGTTGCCGTTAGACCTCTGGAAGTGATAAAAGGATAATGTTGTCGATATATTAAAACGTTGGAATGCTTGCGGGGCATTCGGTACCACAATCCATGGATGTTGACCTACTCTGTAACAGAAGACATAGCTTATCTTTTTTAGTGAACTGATGACTTCAATATCTTCTCGGATTGGAGATACCTAGGCGATCTCAAAGTTCTGACCCAGAATCCCGAGGTTGGTGGAAAATATCAATTAATAAAGGCCGTTGATCCGCTGAAGATTCGGCGGGATGGCCCACTTTTATTCTGACATCGAGAGTTTATTGGCGACACAGAGTAAGTATATGGAGATATAAACCTCGATATGTTTGCAAAAATACCGGTAGATATACAGGATAAAAGGTTGCAGTTAGATCGTAAGTTGGAGGTCATTCTCTAGACGTCTCGTATATATCGTACAAAATCATACCAATAAGGAGAATCAACCGAATCCATAGACTAGCTATACTCTCCACGCATGCGATAGCTTAAACAGAAATATCCATGCAAACAAACTCGGTCAACAGACTCCCGCCCCCAGAGAATTGACTAACGATGGAAAGGTATTTACAATGAGGGAAAAAGAAAAAGAAAAAAACGGACAACAACGAAAGGAGAAGACACCCACGAACATAAAACCATAACGTGTTTTTTCCTCTGCAATGCACAATACGGATATAGCATCGTATACAGGATGTATTGAGAAAGATACAATGTGAATGCGGACAGGGAGAATCTTAGTTAGTCAATTCGGGTATTTAACTAATTTGAGGTTGAGGATTTGCGTCCCGGGACTAGAATCTCCACTAGCCCATCATCCTCACCATCACTGCTATCATTCTGATCGTCATCAAAATGTGAACCTTCGGACTGGGAACGACGGAAGCCAGAGTATCGACTAGGGCCTGGGAAGTTGGAGTATCCCAGGGATTCGTTGATGATGGCTTCGTCCTCTTCATCCGAATCAATCATGCCAGCAGCAGTAGGGCCAACCATCTCACCCATTTCATCATCGTCATCTTCCTCAACTTCGAGAGGAACACGGACACTTCGCCTCATGGATTCAGCATGTCCATTGCCATCTTCGTCAAAGGAATTGGATAAGCAGTCGTCCGGTGGGCTAAACCCAGCGGTTTCAGGGAAAGTGGGAGAGAAATCGGCATCTGCAGGTGTTCCGAAATCGCTATCAGGGAAGGCAGAGTTGCCTTCAGCATCATCATCGATGCCAGCAATGATAAATGGATTGCTGCTCCAATCCGCCTTGTCCTCGTCATCTTCAGGTCCGACATCCTCATTCGCTTGCTTCTGGGCAGCAAGGCGTGCTGCCAACTGACGGCGAGCTCGGGAGGGGCCTGTGCTCAGAGGAGCCGGGGGTGGCGGCAATATGGGAATAGGCTGACTCCCAGAAATCGAGGATGTCTAGAAAAAATCGAGTCAGCCAATGTGCGCAAGTGATGGGGAAATTGAGAGAGAAAAAGAGGAACGAGATGATGCAAAAGCAGAAAAAGAAAGAAACATGAATATAAACTTCAAGATTCGGTTTCCTGAAGATTGAAATGCCTAAACGTTTGAATGGGATGCGGGTGTTCAAATGAGAGGGCCAAGGCTGGAGGAGATAAAGCATGCGTGAGACGATCAACGGTAGTAAACCATAGACAGAAGCCTACCAATTTCTAGAGAATCAATGACCTTTCAGCCACTGCTAGACTCTCCACAGCTCAACTCAAACCAGCCTTGTCCCAAGCCACATAACTCACCCCCACATCAAAGCCAAAGACAAAAGTGGGGTATAATGTAGGTAGTTCACTTAACACATGTCACCCACATTCTCAGAATCCCCGCTGTCGGCAATACCGGCGTTTTTTTCGTCATGCTCCTCCATATCCTCGTCTTCGTCGTCACTCGAGCTGGCAAAGTCACTTAAGAGTGACATGCCACCGCCTCCACCAAATGCACCTCCAGATACGCTCCCTTGGTTTAGATCAAATCCTTGAAAAGCCGAGCCACCGATGCCACCATTCAAGCCTGCCTCTGCAAGGGCGTTGGAACTGCCAAATCCTTGGCCAGAGGCGACAGAATTGAGAGCTACCTGGCGAGAAGCGCCTGCCATCTCAGGCCGTACGCCACCCAGGATGGCGTTATCTCGTTCCCGAGTCTCGGAAAGTGTTTGCTCGACATAGTCAATCCACTCCGGATCCAACACTGCCTCCATGACGGACCGGGAAAGCAGCTCCGGTGGGTGTCGTTCGCTGAACTTGACAACTTCCTCGGCGACAAGTGTGAGATGACCCATATAGCCAAGTCGGATGCGTTGGGTTCGCTGGGTCTCATCACTGCGCTTCTGGCCGGTAACAATGGCGGTAGTGATGTTACCAACTTCAAAAACATTGATCGCTAGGGCGCGGTTGTAGCCGCGTTCCATAGGCCCATTAAAAACCTGTTGAACCACATCATAAACAACATTGTGAAGGAAGTTGTTCCAAGGGAAGCGGAAGAAAAACCCCTAGGGATGTTAGTTGAGATGATATCATTAAATATTCAATGAGTCAACTTACAAGAATTGTAGGAACCACTTTGTTCTCAACGAACTGGATCTTGAGATAGTCTCCAACCACAGGACGACCGTCTGTGTCATATTGAATGTACTGATCGGCAGGATCCTCGGCACCTCCGTCATTGACACCCTCGGATTCCTGTACAGGTTCAGTGACAGCGGAGGGAGCTTCTGGTTTCTCAGCAGGCGAGTCCACGATTATTTCTGTGGCGGTAAAAAGTGGAGTAGGCATGTCTTCAGAATGAGGAGAAAGCAAAGTCTCTTCCTGCGCCTTTTCTGGAGACGCCTCGGGTTCAGTTTCAAGTTTAATGTCACCGATCTTCTCTGTAAGGTCGGTAGCAGCCGACGCGTCTTCGCTCTTAGTTGCAGTCTCTTCGGCTGGAGTTTCGGCTGAAGTTTCGGCTGGGGTTTTGACGAGAGTTTCGGGATTGATCTCCTCTGGCACTGGTTGTTGGGGCTCTGAAGGAGTAGTATCTTCAACGGCTTCCTTATCTTGCTCCTTCTCACTGCTAAGCACGCCTGAAGCACTGACATTCTCAAATCCCTCTTCCTCACCAGCACTAGGTGCACTCTTTGCATTCTCCGGCGATTCCTCAAAAGCTGATCCGTTTGTGAAGTCCACAGTGGTCTCATTGTAATCCATTCCAGATTGTTCATCCCGATGGGGATTGAAAAATCCTTCGCTGATCAATCGCTCACGCTCTTCATTACGATGCCGGACATAATCGTCGCTGCCAGGGTCGTTCAAGAGGCCCATATTACTGCAATGTAGCAGCTCTGCCATCAACTCACAAGTTTTGAAGCGATCGAAGCCAAGTGGCTCGATCTTGTCTCCCCATGCGCAATTCAAACGACCCCGGTCCACGTTCTTTAACTGAGTTCCATCATGAACCGCATGCTGTGAACTTTGAATCAGGGCCATGAAGTCGGGGATATGCTTGGCAAACAGACGAAGGAGGCTTCCTAGATAAATTGGGTCGTAGGGTGTGGGCATGGAATCAGGGCCACCCATATGCTCGGGGTCGTAGTCTGAATTGTTCTTACGAATGACCTCAATGACGATTCCTACACCCACAGTCAGCGGGTTACCGCCATTGAGCATGGCATCAATGAGTTGCTGCACGCATTGAGTTGAAACAAGCTGACGAGTCAGGCTATTAGGGCCAATACACGACTGGTCATTGGGAGTCGCATTGGCAGAGATGGTAATGATAGCTTTGAGGAAGTCACCGGCGGATGTTTGCACGGATCCAGGGTAATTTGAAGCCAAGAAGCTCAGAAGAGTGGGAATCAGGCCCTGAGACTGCAGCCAATCTACGGTACCTTGACCGCCCTCGGCCTTTTCCAGGCTGATAATCTTCAACAGAAGATCCATCACCATGGGATTGTCGACGTGCTGCAACAGAGCAGCAACAATGCCATCCAATGACTTGAGAAATTCTAGCATTTCCTCAGTCTTTTTATCGAGCAGAGTTTCATTGACTTTGGTGAAGTAGCTTGCCTGCAGAGAATCCAGAGGCGGAGATCGTCGAAGGAAGCCCCAGAAGTCGCGCAAATAAGAAGTGTTCTCCATCATGGTCTCCAGGATAGTCCAATTCTCCGATGAAAGGATCTCGCACGCAATGTAGGCATGTTTCAATCGATTCTTCTCGATTTTGTCCAGATACTCCTGACCCAGAACATCCTTCAGAGGATCGTCCTTGGCTTCGCCGTCAGTTTTCTCCGCGGTAGAAGTCATGTTCGCGTGCTGGGAGGCATCTTTCTGATTGGAATTGTCGTCATCATTGTCATCATCATCATTAACTAAGCTCGGTGCAATCACGTAGTCCATAAGCCGTTTCAAGACATTGTCCTCGCGTAGATATTCTATGAGTTTTGTATTATGCTGTTTCAGTTCCTGGATTATTTCCGGCTCATCCAGCAAGTCTTCGAGAGTGACCTCGGGCTTGTCGAGAAGGGTATCAATGGTGGAGATACTCGCATATCCCCCAAAACGCCAGAACATGATGGAGTATATGGGCGATAAGTACGTTTCATGGGACGTTTCAAGTCGTAAGTCTCTGCGATCTCAAATCCTAAATCTGAGAGCACTTTGGAATTCCGGGGTGGGGGATTTTGAGCAGGTGGGATGGGATGGAAGTTTTCGCCCGCAAGGCGCAACGTCGCGCGTGCACACACACGCAGACCGATAGGATCGCGAAAAGCCGGAGCCGGGGGTGTCAAACCTCGACCACTGCGCCGAGTGCAAGATGATTGTAAATAGAGGAGAACAGATGGATCTCCAAGCGAATCTAACGCTTGGGGTGTTAGCGATCGCGGCCTTGATTGCATCAATTACGGAGCAGATGGTGTGGATCCAAGAAGCGGCTGGACCTAACAGGACCAGTTCTCACTAGATCGGCGCAGAAGCAAGTGAGGGAGAATTTGAAAGGATGAGAGGAGGTTGGGTAGATCAGATTGGCAGTGGTACGTACCTCCGCAAAGAGTATGACGAGTGGAAGAGGAGGGGAGCTCGGGACGGAATTCCACTTTCCGGTGTGGGTTTGAAGAAAGGCAGAAATGGGGGGCTTGAGTTTCACAGATTAAGAAAGGTAATAACTCTCAACTACCATCCATCCAGGGATTAAGAAGTAGGAGTGGTGGGAAAAGGGTAGAAAGATGAGAGCTTGAAACCTGAGGGTAGTGTGGTTAGTTACCTAGGTAGTGGACACTCATTAATTGCACGGGGATCGCACGGCAGATAAGAGTCGCTTCGGCGATTACAAAGGCATTATGCAATTTTGGTCTTGACTTGATTCTACTTATTTAACAATCTAACACAATGTTTCTAGTATCGGAGAATCTAGGTTCTAACGTTGATTTCTTATTCTTCCTCTTTAAACGAGTTGTTGATATCAGCCTTGTTGGGAAGGGACCACAGTGTGCTCCCTGCGTAATGCAGGCTGGACAACCTCGTGCTTGTTGGGTCTGATCAAGTCACGCCGGCAATGACATGACATGATTATATAATTGTGTATTTTATGTTCTAACTATTTGTGTTGAATTTTACGATCATCTGTCATTTGCATTTTTGTTTCAATGCTGTCATCGAAGACTTGAAGAGTCATACAAGTGAAATGTACCAGGTACAAGTATCACCAGCTTAAGTGGGATGAGGGGGAAGGTACTATGTACTCGCTACACCAATTATGCCCAATCTACTTCGTACTCCCCTAAACCTTGGACTTTCCGGCTATTTCTCTCATTCTTTTCCCTAGTTTTATATTCCTGTATAATTGCTATCTTGTTTATATCTGTGAGAGTGATATCTCGTAGTTCAATCTCCAATTTCTCTCTTCTCGATTTGTTGTAGAATATATCTTCAATCACGTGGGGCCCCACTGACGTCGCCGCATTGTCGATGCCTGCGAAGTACTTTGTGTAAAGGCCGATCTTCAGAAGATCACTCACTTTGAACTTGGACTATTCTCTCACGTCTTCCGAGGCTCTTTGCTACCACCCATCTACAAGGAAAAAAATAATTAACCACCTCTATTCCTCACATCCTCAGCTCCACACCGTCACTATGAATCGTCTCTTCGGCACGAAGAACACGGCGCCTAAGCCAACTCTGGATGGTGCAATCAGCAAGGTAAACACACTCAGGCAATCCCATACTTGACACCAACGCCTGAAAAGCCTGCCCGGATACTAATCCCATCCTCAGTTAGACGACCGCGTCTCAAGCATCGACGTCAAACTTACCGCCCTTAATTCAGAGCTCACAGCCTACCAAACCAAGCTTTCCAAAATGCGCGACGGGCCTGGCAAGCAAGCCCTCCGCCAGAAGGCCCTGAAAGTCCTACAACGCCGAAAACAATACGAGGCCCAGCGCGACCAGCTCTCCCAGCAATCATGGAACATGGAACAGGCCGGCATGATGCAGGACAATCTGAAGAACGTTATGACGACCGTGGACACGATGAAAACAACCACCAAAGAGCTAAAGAGGCAATATGGCAAGATTGACATTGACAAGATCGAGCGCATGCAGGACGAGATGGCTGATTTGATGGAGGTTGGCAATGAGATTCAGGAGAGCATCTCGAGCGCTTATTATGTGCCTGAAGAGGTTGATGAGGCGGACTTGGACGCTGAGCTTGAGGCTTTAGGTGAGGAGTCTATGTTTGATACGGGTATTGGTGAGGATGCTATGCCCAGTTTCTTGCAGGATGAGGTGGCGCCGCCGCAGTTTATTGATGAGCCTCCGGAGCAGACCATGGTCAAAGAGGCGGCTGGCGGCTTGGGTTAATCGTTTTAGTCCTTTGAGAAGTGTTTCTAGTATAGCCTATGGAGTTGAACCGGTTTATTGTTCTATGCTAGGTTTCTTAATAGCCCTTTATGAGCCAAAAACATCTTTCATATCCCACAAATATGCACTTACTTGACTATTACGAGATGGAAAGAGAGAGATTAAGAAGTAACTAGTAGCAAAACTTTGAGATTAAATGAAAACAAGATTGACCCCAGAGCTCAGATGGGTCTTTATATTTTGTTTCGCTCGAGGAAGCAATGCAATGCATGTTTATGTTTTGCCCATTCCGAGCAAAACGAGAAGAGCCACATTCATCACAACGATGATGAGCCACACGATAACAGTGACAACGGAAGTCACGATATGATTCCGCATCGAGATCTGCTGCACCTCAACCTCGCCATCAGCTTCGTCAGTCCGTTCAGCAGGGACAGTCAGGTAGTTGTTAAAACAAGTAAACCAGACCAGCGGGGCAGAAACGAAAGGTAGGATAACACTGAGCACAACCTGGCTAGCATTAAGAGTTTTATCCAGCCCCTCCTTACCGACAGCTGCCGCAATAATGATACTGGGTATGATACTGATTGTACGGGTGATAAGTCTCCGTACCCAGGGTTTGGTTCTCCAGTTCAGCATGCCTTCGCTCACCATCTGCCCTGCCATTGTGCACACCAGACCGGCGGATAGACCCGAAAGAAGGAGGGCCAGGGCGAATATTAGACCGGCAGCTGGAGCGACGGAGGCTGAAAGTAGATTGTGGATACCGAAGAGATCGGCAGATGAGCCGCCAGGAACGTCGTACAGAGAGGCACCGGCCACAATGAGAATGGCGCTATTGACAAAGAGGGCGAAGGTGAAAAGGGATAGTGCCAGCTCAATGACAGAGTACTTGAGGCAGGCACGTATTGCATGGATGGAGGGTCGATACTCTACTTCACCACCATTACTGCCCAGAGGCACGGTAGATTGGACATAGCCTGTAGTGACATCAAAGTCTTTCAGGCGAGATTGGACTATTCCACTGCCAAGGAAGAGAGAGTGTGGCATGACTGTAGCACCGAGAATACCACAACTTTGGTAGATGCTATAAACGTCCCAATAAGTAATCTTGGTCAGTAGGTACAGATAAGAAGTGGCTATACATACCCTTCCGATTTTACAATAGCAGATGAGGGTAGATAGCCTCGGAAGACCTCTCCCACAGACTGATTTTCTATCAGGGAGAGTTGAATGCAAAAGCAGACAACGACAGCCATTACAAGCGCCATGACGAAGAACTCGAATAAACGCAGACCGAGCATAGACCCATTCGGCTGCCAGAAGAGAAGAAGGAAAAAGACATCCGCTAAGGTGATAGCGCATCCAGCTACTAGAGGAATCTTTGGTGTGAGGAGATTCAGCGCAATCGCAGAACCAACGACCTTTTAAAGCGTTAGTGATAGATCTCGTTATATCCATCGATAGTACCCATACCTCTGCAATGTCGGTAGCAATAATTGCTGCTTCTGCAAGGACATAAAGGATCCATACCATCCATCGCGGTAGATGCTTGCGACAGTTCTCGGCGAGGTTGAGACCAGTCACGGAACCCAGCTTGATGCAGAGAGTTTGGAGAAGAATTGCGAATAGGTTAGAAAGGAGAACAATGAACAATAGTGCATATTTGTATTCTGCACCGGCCGCAATATCCGTAGAGTAATTACCAGGATCTATATAAGCGACAGCGACAAGGAAGCCCGGGCCGATAAAGCGGCCGAACTTAATCAGACTATGTGCCCAGTGCACAGCTGATGAAGTAACATGATTTTTGAAAGAGCGGAGAAATGACCGACTGATTTTCGAGAGTGGTTGAACTCTGGAAGTATCAGCGATCACTTCTCCGTCTAGGGTCTTCTCATTGCCGGGTCCTTGATCTTCGCAAATATGCGGTCGGTGGTCAATAGATAACGTGTCATTACTAGTGCTACGCCCTGCATTAGCGGCGATTGAACGATGAGCTCTGGTATTGACAATGCCGTTGAAATCATTGCGAGAGGTTGTGTCCGAGCTAAATAGTGGCGGACTCTGATTCCAGTCTGGGTGATCCCAAGTCTCGTCATTTCGCGAGGGGCAGTTCATTGTGGGATGAGTGAGCACCCCTGTCAGTGTTCTAGATCTTGCTTGACTAGGAGGTCCTTGCAGATTTGTGATCATTTTTCGGTGATCATTTTCTGGTAGTCAGCCGAGGACCTTGTGGGGCAATCCGAATCTGCCCGAATAAAGACGATGAAAAGAAAACGTTGATCATGATTCTGTGACGGATTTTGCCAAGTATGGAACACCGCAACATTAATACGTAAGGAATATGAATAGTAGTTTATTGGGATATGTATGTCTCAGTATATTCTAAGTTCTTTGGAATAAGGCCTGGAGCTCTCTGGAGTACATGATCGTCATGCGGGGAAATGCAAAACTTTTTCCCTCAACCCTTGACCATCAATATCAACATCCATGGATCAACAACATAATAAACAAGTATTGAATGTGTCTAATTTCAATGGATTCAACCTTGGGATATATTGGATCCCGTCTAGACAAGGAGTAAGATTACTCTGTGGAAATATGGAGCTGAATAGGATAATGTTTGAGACGAAACTTGAACAGGCCTATCCTGGCAGGGCTTGCCAAGGACGTCAAGTAAAAGGCGAAGTTGGGCACCTTCGGCCGATATTTTGTTGTAATATTCCTCTGACTAAACTTATGAGCGTACAATATCAAGCCATGGGGCTTCGGATGAATGGATATACGACGTAGAAGAAAGTGATGTTGTTGCCCGGACCCACAGAATGAAGTATAAAAATTGAAACGACCAGGATCATAGCCTATCGAACATAAACAAAGCCGTTAGAACAATATTGGAATGATCTGTAGTTCGTACTAATTAACTTACATATGGTGAACTGGAACAATTTGAACAATTTGAAATCTACTATTCTCTCCTCGTGTGAGGGTTGTTTACATCGAGTTACTATGTACTTCTATATCGAACCGATGTCTATCACAATATCACATCTATATTCACAGAGATTAATCCACCCAGAGTCGGATCCTAGGTCTTTAGTAAGACTCAATAATCGTAATGCATATTAATGCGAGATGACATGTCTTGATTAAATGCACGTTTGACCGCCAGCTGCTCCTGTTGCCCCTGGCAACCGCATCATCCGCACGTTGTTTACTCCCCACTCGCAACTTAACCAACCCCAACCCTGGAAGGATCAACTCACTACGCTAGTTGGCCTAGCTACTTGGTCCAAACTCAAAGCGGAGATCATATCCTCGATGTTGCCGACAAAAGCAAGACACTCAAAAATACCCGACTGCCCGGTTTCTTGACTTTCTTCTTCAGTTGATTCCTCAGTTCACCTTTTGTTCTTGCTGTTGTTCCTTTCCAAGGTTCTCCTTGGGCTATACCTTGGGACTGCCCGAGATTTCCTTGCTTATTTTTTCTTTCTTTTCTAGCTTGTTTCTGTTACGACCTGTCCGTGAGTGCAACCTGTCCCTACCCGTTCGAGTCTGGGCGCTGATATTTTAGACCTAGTTGCTGGTCAAAGGTGATAGCTATGGCTTCCAAGACTTCTGGCCCTCAGATCTTTGATGATGCGAGTCGTGGACCCGCCCGGTCGTCGGTATTTCGCTCCATAATGTCCAAGCAGCACAAAAGACAACAGTCTGCCGATGTTGCGAGGAATCCACAACAGTCTCCACGACTACCTCCACAACAGTCTCCGCGACTGCCTCAACAACTCCCGCATCAACTGCCTCCACAACAGTCCAGCATCAATCAAAATGAACATGCACCATTCCCATGGACACAGCAGCCTGCGCCTGAGCCCGGCCACCTCCCATTGTCCGAAATAGTTCCTAACCGCGATTTTTGGGGAAACGACGGTCTAGCCTCTGAACCCGGACCAAAGCCAGGTAAGGGTGCGCTGCACAAAAAGACAAAGAGTTCTGTCTCTCTGAAATCACTGAAGAGCTACATGGAGCGGAAGGATCCTCGGTCTGAGGACGTCCCACGTCGGGGGTCAGATGAGATAAAGCCAAAGAAGACCAAATCTACAGCCAGTCTCTCGGCCATCCTGAAGCGATCACAGCGTGGACACAAAGGTGATGGCCAGAAGGATGGCCAGAAGCTCAGTCGTGACAAAGAGAACAGAAGCCCCATAGATCTTGTCGACGGCATGCCATCCCCAATTTGGCCCCAAGGCACGAACCCACTATATGTTCCGCCTATGCATCAACCTCATCAAAGCTCGACAGCAAGCACAGCGGGCCACCGGAGAAGTGTGGCAGAAGAGCTTGAGCTCTACACACCCAAGGGCTACAGTCCAGCTCAGCAACGCAACTTTTGTGATTACCAGCAGCCATCTCTTTCGAAAACGGGTGAAGGAAAGCACCGACCAAAGTCGGAATACGTTCAAAGTAGCCGAAATCTGAACGCAATGACGCTCAATATCCCTCGAAACTCATTTGACGATAGAGTAGCGGTTGATCGAGTCAGTGTTGCTTCCCCCAGAGAGTCCATGTTTGAGAGAGCCAAGAACATGCCTCTTCCACCTTCTCCTACAAAATCAGCTGGCCCACCTTCACCCACCAAATCTGTCGGCTCGCCTTCTCCAATGAAGGAAAACCAACACAGCCCGAAGAAAATATCTCGAGTGCAGGCTGCAATATCTGTCTTCAATGCAAAGGAGAAGGACTTGGATGTAAAGAAACACCTTGACTCGAAAGATCTCGAAAATGAATTTGAGAAGTTGCTGGTATGTGCTCACAAATGTATTTACCTATGGCTATGAGACTAACTTCGTTGCAGGATGCTAGAAATATTCCTCACAACATGCGTGACAAGATGCGATCTCTTGATACCAACATCAAGGCTGACTTCATCCAGAAGGATCGAATTGAAAATGGCACTCCTCACAGTGCGAATGGCAGCGACAGCAGTCGTCGTGGACGTGGAAATGAATCAAAAGATGACCGCCCTCAAGATCGTAAAATCTCTCGATCTCACTCTAGAAATCATGGTTTTACCTTGCGAGGCTCTGCATCTCCCGGCAAAAAGCCACGCCCAGAGAGCGGAGGTAGCTTTCATCGTCCGCGGTCGGTGGATTTGTCTCAGCCTGTAGGTGTGTACACGACTCTTCATCCTGGTGGTTCTGTTGCATCCTTCTCAGATGTAGCCGCCGTGGATACAGCTGCGGATCCTTCCGACTTTGTGCACTACCTACGAGAAATTCAGAAACCAGAAATGGTTGAAGTTGGAAAGTTGCACAAGCTACGTCTCCTTCTTCGCAACGAAACAGTCAGTTGGGTCAACGGCTTCATCACCGAAGGAGGCATGGATGAAATTGTTCAGCTTATCTATCGTATTATGAAAATGGAGTGGCGGTATGTATCCTCGATTCCATTATTTTCAGGCACTTACTAATAAATTTCGCAGAGAGGATCACGAGGACACACTACTCCATGAGGCGTTGCTATGTCTGAAGGGCCTATGCACCACTTCCATCGCTCTGGCACAGCTTGCCAGCATTGAGGGAGAGATATTCCCTGCGCTGCTTAAAATGCTGTTTGACGAGGAGAAGAAGGGCCCGAGTGAATTCACCACTCGTGGCATCATCATCAACCTTCTTTTCACTCAGCTTGCTGATGGGTCTCCGAGTGAGATGCCTGCTCAACGAGCCAAGCGAATCCTTTCCTACCTTCGAGATCCTTCTCCAACAGAAGGCAAGCAGCCTGTGGCTTTTATTGCTGACATATATCAGTCTCGTCCCTATCGGGTCTGGTGCAAAGAAGTAACTAACGTGACAAAAGAAGTGTTTTGGATCTTCTTACACCACCTTAACGTCATTCCACTACCCAAAAAGAATTATCAATCGGATGACACCTTTGTTGAAATACGAGGAGGTTCATATGCACAGCGACATTTCCCTCTACCTCGTCCGCCTGTGCCTGCAGCCCCATACGTAGGCGGCGTTGAGTGGGATGCAACCAACTATCTGGCTGCTCATCTTGATCTGATGAGTGGCTTGATTTCCTTGCTACCTACTGTTGAGGAGCGCAACCAGCTTCGTGCGGATCTGCGTGCTTCCGGCTTTGAGAAGGTTATGGGGGCCACCCTTCGCACCTGTAAGGAGAAATTTTACTCCTCTGTTCATGAGTGCCTTCGAACTTGGGTCGCTGCAGCAGCCGAGGATGGTTGGACTTACGTTTACGTGCGCGAGGGCCCTTCTCGTTCTAGTGAACCAGGATCACCAACTAAGTCTCCCAAAAAGGCACCAGGAAGTCCAAAAAAGGGTCTTGTCGATGAGAAGCCACCACAACTGAATCTAGGATTCGGATTTGATTTCTCCGAAAATTACAACCCAACTGGCCCCGAAACCCCATCGAGTGACCTTCGCAGCTGGCTTTGATATTTACCGTTCCTTCACTGATGATTTCTTGTTCTTTTCTTTCTACCTCATGTTTTCTTTCCTCCTTTGAACTTTTTTTTTTACGTTTCATGATTAGGCGTTGTGGTTTAACTTATGAAAGGCTAGTATCATCTCCAGTTTCTGAGCTGTCTTGTGGAGTCTTATTTTGGGATTTTGATGTTGGACTTTCTGGCATTCGTGGTGTTGATTGGTGTTACAAATTAAGTACAGACATGATGTTATGAAGACAAGTCATGGTGCAGGTTGGGAATTCAGAGAAAGATTGATGCCAGAACTGATGCTCTGTCTTTATATTCATCTCATCTCTGTTCGCTACGAAAACTGGAGGGCACCTGTGTCTTTGGGAGTCCATGACCGATGACATAAATGAGAATAAAATCAATTAAATTGCTACAAATATCTTTTTAAAGACCTTCTTCTGCTCTTATTACTGCATATACTTCCAAGGTTAGGTACTTCTAAGCCTTTGACGGGTATAAGAAAGCCGTTCGGTATCATCGTATTTGGTATCTGCGATATCGATACTCGAGATATCAATGTTCTCCTCCGGATCAGCATCTCATGAAACTTTGCTCGAATATCTTATAGTTTATGCTTCCAGGAGAACTCGACGAACCAGGATGAGGGGCAAGCTACTTGTTGTTCGAACAAAGCAAAATACCTAGGTAAAGATGATCGTATTGTCTGTGTGAATAGTATAATGATAAAGACCTAGCGGGTCATATGTCCCTAATGGGACAAGATGCGAAGATGCACCATTTCCCCAAGGGGCGTTGAGCCATCCTCTTCGATGCCGACTTCATCGACATCATCAATATCGCGAATGATACCTGTAATATAATCCCCTGCGTCGCTGAGTTTAAGAATCTTTGCAATAGCTCGGTGAACACTTAAAAGCTTTGGGGATGGTGGATCGAGTATACAGGCGGCGGGGTGGCAGGGTCGACCCCGCCACCCTACCACCCGACGAACTTTTCGTCTTATCGGCCAATAAAAACTCTGTATTTCATTTTTTGTGGGTAATATGATACATCATAATAAGTTTGTCGGGGAGCTAAAAAAAAAAGGTCGTCGGGTAGTGGTAAATAGCCATCTTATGTGGTAATATGCAAGATTTGACTTATGGTGCTTCAACCCTACCACCCCGCCACCTAGCTTCAATTTTCGATAATTTACCAGGAATTTGTAAAATGTTTCTTCCTTCATTCAACAATAAAACAGTCAACTCAATTCAGATTTTGATAATATAGATATAATTATTAAAGGAATTCCCAAGAATAATACTTTGGAACTGGTTTTAGGAACTTATTATCATTTTTTGGAGTTTTCATCTAAAATTATAAAATTTCATAACAATATATCTATATCTGTATATATATCTGTAGACTGTATCTATTTACATCTCAGTCCTTGCAAATCGATTCCTATCTTTTACCATCTTTTACTGATCCTTACCATTATTTACTAGACTGAAGATTTAGGTATTTGCTTTTTTTATCTATTTATACTTCTCTATATATATCGCTTAATTTCTAAGAATATGATCTCTCATAATTCAATTTATGAACCCACAAATTCTCTTCTATTTATACAGATTTCTCTTTTTTTCATTTCTGTTTGCCTTCACTTTCTTAAGAATCTTTATAATTATGGCTGTGAAGGGCTAAAGCTAATCTTGAATTCAGAACTAGCTAGGCACATGCTGTTTACAAAATCCTTGAAGAACGTAAACAATTCGGGGTGGAATCGTGAGGTATGCGGTTGGTGGGTCACGTGGTACAACCACGTGATAGTTCACCAGGATTCAACCTGTTACAATAGTAGTATAATGGTGCTTAGTGATTAGTGCTTAGTGCTTAATATTTTAATTTTAAGGTTTTTGATATCAAGTGATTTAAGAAAAGACTATTTAAGATGTTTATTTTTATACAGATATCCTTAAAATTAAGATTTATAAAGATATTATATTTAATTTGGAAAGATAATAGTTGATATGTTTCAAGAAATCATAAAATCTAGTAAATAATGGTAAGGATCAGTAAAAGATGGTAAAAGATAGGAATCGATTTGCAAGGACTGAGATGTAAATAGATACAGTCTACAGATATATATACAGATATAGATATATTGTTATGAAATTTTATAATTTTAGATGAAAACTCCAAAAAATGATAATAAGTTCCTAAAACCAGTTCCAAAGTATTATTCTTGGGAATTCCTTTAATAATTATATCTATATTATCAAAATCTGAATTGAGTTGACTGTTTTATTGTTGAATGAAGGAAGAAACATTTTACAAATTCCTGGTAAATTATCGAAAATTGAAGCTAGGTGGCGGGGTGGTAGGGTTGAAGCACCATAAGTCAAATCTTGCATATTACCACATAAGATGGCTATTTACCACTACCCGACGACCTTTTTTTTTTAGCTCCCCGACAAACTTATTATGATGTATCATATTACCCACAAAAAATGAAATACAGAGTTTTTATTGGCCGATAAGACGAAAAGTTCGTCGGGTGGTAGGGTGGCGGGGTCGACCCTGCCACCCCGCCGCCTGTATACTCTGGTGGATCAACGGATTTATCAGGGTGAAGAAAAAGGTCACGATCAACAGGAAACAAATCAGTGGCAAATATAGTACCTTCGTTCACATGACGAATCCTATACCCGTTTGGGGGGTTCGCTGCTTCAAAGTAAATTTCATATTCTCCAAACGACAAATGACAGGAGTGGGTGAGAGTAAGGGCATTTTGAGGACTGTCGATGCCTGAGCCCTCAAGAAGATGAATGGCATCAATATCGAACATCTTCCAAATCTTGCATGCGTTTTGCCGGATTTCAGACTAAATAACGGATAAGTATGATTAGTGTAATATTTCATAAGTCGATTGGTATAATATTTCATAAGTCGAACATACCAGATTGTCATCCGTAGAGGCTCTTGACATCAGCGAGTGTGGAATTATATGAGCAATCTCTAGATTATCCATCTCAATGAATTTCTGGATTTGAATACCATCATCATCAAAAACGACGCCATCGTTCTGTTTTGCTCGGACTCGGGCTTCTGTTCTATCGAATAGACGTGAAATGACACAACGGTGGTGATCACGGTATAGACACTTTTTTCGAAGACTGCTCAACCGACTGGTTGTTCCGACGTTACTTTCGCTCTGATCAGCTTGTAGTAATATTGGTGTAGGCTGCTCAGTTTTTCCTCCACGAGCTCTGACTGTTGTTTTTACATTAATAAAACAAAATAGAATGGTAAAAGGAATAACATACTAGGCAGGAAAAAATTATGGATCATGAAGGCAGAAAAGGATTCAAGTGCGCGGCAGAGGTCATCCTTATTGCCTAAAGACGCATTTAAATATATAAGAGTGTGATCAAAGCTCGGCCGGGGATTCGGGCTAGGATCTTCGGTTTCGGTGAGCTGTTCGTGGAGAAAGGGTAGTAGAGTCTTAAAGATTTCATCCTGTGATTGAGTACTAGGATTATATTGTAATAAAGCAGTAACAAGAGCTGCAGGCTTGTAGCTCTTGAATGGTTCATTTCCCACAAGCTGCGACATACCATACATATTACAGAGTTCATTCATAAAGTAAGTGGCTTGATCTCGTTGCGATTGGCTTAGCTGTTGCTTTGGAACAAAATCAATCACTGTCTGAAGTGATCTCTGGTGGCGATATAAGGGTGCCGAAGGGTCAGGTGCGACTGATAATATGTTGAGATGAGGCTCATGGTCCGAGCGCGTCTGGTCGTGTTCGCGAAGTCTTGCAATCAACTGACTTTTGAGACCGCTGACTGGGAGTTTGCGATCCCTAAGTTCCTGCCTAAGTTGAATGACTGTCTTGGAGCCATAAGTATCCGCCATGACTCGGCGCACAGAGGATAGTGACAGGAAAGCGGCTTCAAGGGAAAAGGAAGAGGAAATGGCCTCTTCTAACTCCAGCGACTTGGCAAATCCGAAAGAGATGGTGCTTATAGCGCTGCGAGAGGATTCCAATAGACTTCAGAGCTCATGGATCTGCCAAGGTTGAAAGCAGCAGGCGAGCAGCGGGAAGCAGTAAGAAAGCGGCACGAAGTAAAGCAAAAAGCTGGGTGAAGGTTTGGAAAGTAGAAAACGACACGAAGTGGAGGGCGTTTATAGTAAAAGTGGGTCGCGGTTATACTATGTAATCTGCGGTTTTTGCGATCAGCTTAAGGGTCTTCTTATTCTTAAAGTTTTAAGGCACCAACGACATTATTCATTCTGCCATATATTCTGCCAGAATTAAATTTATGTATTTGTCAGCCTCAACTTACATTTCCGGCCATATTTACTGCAAATTCCCTTAACAAAAATTTCATGTTGAACTAGTATTCCTGTATTTGCTTCGTTTTATATTCTGGTTTGCACACTAAAGATTATATTTTACGGTATCGCATTACATGTTTATTTTGAAGCATTTGAAGCACGTTTATTGAGTTATCTACAGATGATATTCCTTATCAGTCTCCTAAATTTTCCTTTTATTCCGAACAGGTCTTTGAGAAGCACTCTGAGTGCTGTCACCACTCTGAGCGCTTTTAAAGCCCTGTATGATAAAAGGCGGTGGAGCGGTAAGTAAAGCGGAAGGGAGTGCGGATTTGATGCCCAATCAATAAGGCAGGGAGTCGTGGGAATATCAATTCCCTATAAAAAGTCTAGAACCCTATGTAACGAAGGCGGCGTGAAAAGTACAATATTCTGCCTAATGTCAAAAGTCTGAGTCCCCATGCCCCCACCGCCACGCTTGCAGCCAGGTTCAGACTTATAGTTTAACCACACCACGCCTCAACCTCAACAACAACAACGCCATGGTAACTAGTCCTCCTGCCACACGCCGAAAACGCGAACTTGACCCATTCATGCGAACCCGGATCTGTGAACTCAAAAACACAGCTAAATGGTCATACAGCCAAATTCACGAGCAATACCCCGACATTCCAATTTCGACCATCAAATCAACAGTCAGGCGCGAGAAATTCCGCGTCAATAATCAAACTGCCCCTCGCAGTGGACGGCCGCGCAAGAACAGGAGCGAAAAAACTATCAAGTTGACCGCTGCTGCTGGTACTAAGACGAAAGACAATAATGATAACCCGACGTACGTATAGTTCTATTTTCATGAATTCGTTGGCTATGCATCTGATTTGGCATAGATCTGTCACGATTACAGAGAATCAGCAACACATTTCTGCCCACGAAAGTCTAGAGAAGGAACTTGAGGATAGTCTTCCGAGAAGTACCTGGGAAAATTGTATAATGCCTCCCCAAGATCAGCCCAATCTTGAAAAAAGATCTAATATCGTCACGTAAACTCGGGGTATGGAGTTTGTCGGAGACTCTTTATACTTGTATATACGATACTATTACAAATTAAATGCCTGATGTGGCATTTGGAGATATAAAAGTGCTTCTTCCAACTACTTCTCTTGGGAAACCGGACCATCTTTATTGGCGCTTTTCAGGGGACCTGGAGGCGGAGGCGTTGAGAATATCGAACGCAATCCAGCGAAGAACTTTTCTCGGAGCTAGAAGAGGCTGTTAGATCAATATATCCAAGGATTGTAGGAAAAATGTACTTACCCCGTCAAACGGTGTATCCTTGGTGTCCCATTCCATGAGAAGGACTGCATAAACAACGACAACTATAATTGGACTCAATTAGTCATGAATTCCATATATCGAGGATCCGCGCGCTAGAACGAGATCTCTTTCTGTATGACTGACATCCAATAACACCCCACTGAGCAATTGTGAGGAACTTCATAAACTTGGGCCGCGCATACTTCAGCGCCGCGCGCCGACGGTACTTGCGCTCTAGGCGAAATTGGTGTTTCGGCGAAAGCTTCTTCATGTCTGGGGGCCAATGTCGCTTTGGCGGGTAGGCGCTATACGGATCATCCTCCGGGTACTCTATTTCGTCATGTTTGTCGGAGGAGAAGCGGAAAGGTGAGGAGCTCTTGATTGAGGAGCCTGTGAACGAGACAGGGGATGTGCTAGAGAAAGGGCGGGTGGCTCGGAGGGAAGCTGGCGTTGCATTCTGGTGGATTTTGTGTTAGTTATATCATTATTCTGGCTGTGGTATAGTTGGAAGTCTAGCGTACAGCGTATTGCCATATTGGTTGGGTGAATTGGTTCTTGAAGATTGCGATTGGCGCCGAGGTCGGGCGGGCGACATGCGCCGGTAGACCAGTGAAAATTGATCGAATCATAGAATTCAAAACTTTCTCCTTATCGATTTTGGTTTGGAAGAGGCAGTTTGTGGATAACTCTAGGAAAGGCTGGGCAGACGTGACTTGTGGTCGAGAATTTGTTCTTGCCGCGTAAAAAGCCTTCTCCACTTTTACACGCTTCGAGTTTAGCGTTCTCCATATTGACCCACTTAGAACTATATCAAGACTTCTTCTTCATTTTCCTGGGTATTGCTGACTATGAACAAACACTGTATTTGGAAGTGTGGTTTCTAACCTGGCTACTTTATGTACGCTTCACTCCTCGTTTCTTGCAAATTTCTTGCAATAACGCACTCAAGAACCACACCCAGCAGGGGTGGGTGAGACTGTGTCCTCTACAAGACGAGAGACAGAGGTAGAGATAGGGTTCCAGGCGAGTCTTTGCTGTGGTGCTGATACTTCTCCATCTCCTCTATCCACTCATAATTGGGGGCCCCAATCACTTTGCAACCAGATCAGATATGACCAATTTCGGATGGCTCGTGGAACAGCCCGGCCTCATCCCAGTCGATGATCCAAAGTCTGGGTGTTTCAGGACAAGTGGCTTACCTCCATCATAAGGCTGAGAAAGAAAAATGAAAGAAAAAATTGAATGTGAGAAATCAGATGTTTGGTTTTGGCGACGGACAGTGGGAGAATAAATGAGATAATGGAAATGGAAGTTGTTGGGTAGTTCAGCCTGCGGGTACCGGAAATTGGAGGTTTTTGGTTGTGAGGCACCAGATTTCGGGTACTGCCTTAGGTTAAAAGGGCCGAATTTAAGGCACCAAACGTCGGATGCGTTGGGGACTTGGTCAAGCAACTGAGTTCAGCCTGTTCAACTCCTTTCTTGATTTAGAGGTAACAGCTTTTTTGAAATTTAAGCTTTGGATCTAGGGGTCTACTTCGTTTAGCAAATGAGACTTAGAAAACTTTCGAGGTCTAGTCTTAGCTCTAAGGCACTGGAGGTCGGGTACTTCGCTACTATATATAACTGGATATAGTCCAGATTTCGGGGGTTTGGCAAATGTGCTTGATTCTAAGCACCAAGTGAGCAAACTACATTTAAATCTACATGCACAAGTGTTTAAGAGATCGATGTTGAAACAATCAATAGAATACATTTTCACATCGAACACAGCTGGTAAGGGAAAGAAGTTCTGAGCTAAAAAAAAAAAATAGATGACGCTCAAAAAGGGGATGCCATACATCTCTAAGAGATACTTTAAAAACTAAACTCCCACCAGTAATGGTCGTACTCATAGAATAGTAACGACAACTGGAAATGACATCAAGACTAAACTCCTCCAGCCATGATAGTTCCATAGTAACGACGGCTCAACTCTACTGTCTGCGCGATACGGGAGCTAACTGTCAAAGGCAGGTTGAGAACTGCGGCGGAATCGATATCCTAGAAAAAGAGGAATGTTAGCTCAATTCGAAATTCAGTTATAAAGTGGGAAAGGGGGAAAACGGACTTGAACTCCCTCTTGCGTGATCCAGCCTGCTACGGCTCGGCTCATCTCTTTGAAAGCTACGCGTTCTTCAAGGCCATCTAGACCTGAGACGCCCTTTACGCGATCTTTCACCGACACAAGGGCGTACACGAGACGGCCTATGCGAGATACGTCGCGTCGGCCGCGGGGCGCGGTTGCCAGGCGCAAGAAGTCTTCGTAGATGCCGCCGCCGGATGACCAGCCGCGGATTTTGCGCTCAGGATTATCGCCGAAACCAGTGATCAGACTTTCGAGGGTCTGATAATCACGGGAGATGACGGCGGTAGGCCCCACGACGCGGCAGAAGGTGGCGTGGGCGTCGTTCCAGTGCTTGCCGTGGATGAGGAAATCGACCTCACGGGTGGCATCGCCGCTGTAGCGAGCGAACAGAGCCTTGGCAACCCAGAGCCATGCCTCTGGGAGTTGCAGCTCATGAGTTAGATAGACCCAAGTTGGGTCGGGTTCCGAGCTATCGCCAGCATTAGGTCCTGGGAGGTGAGCAGCGAAGCGAGCAAGAGTTTCTTGCACAGCACGCTGTCGGTCCTCGGGCTGCGAGAGGTGCAGGAGGATAAATAAAGCCGAGTCGAGGTCTCCGGATGCTGTAATCTCAGAAGCATAGTCGCGCACAAGGCGATCGGTTTGGAGTTGATTAATTTTAATAGCATCGATCTGTCCCAGGACGGTGGACAGAACGTGGTGAAGTTGGAAAGAGAGCCGGTTGGTCAGGATATCACCTGACAACGATTCTGGCAGAAGGGCTGCGGGGAGCTCAACAGTCGGCACCTTGGTGCTTCCATTGGCTGCCGAGTAGGCCTTAAGGAGGACCCAGAGCGGGGACTCACGACCAAGAGTATCTGAATCAGGTTGTGGCGATGGACGAGAACCAGCACTGAGGGGGTGGGGGAATGCCGGTTCAATACCAGTGGCGAGATCATCGAGGAATTTAGCGACAGCAGCCTCAATTGGCTCATCCTCGGTGACGCTGTACCAAAGACGCAGACCGAAAGCCTGCAGCCAGTCCAGGTGGAACTGTTCAGAGAAGACGAAAGTAGAAACTCGGTCTTCGATAGCGCCGGTTGACTTTCCTTCACTGCGAAGGCTGTTGCCTGCAACCAGCTCATAGAGGGCACGGACAGGGTCAGTCATCTCGGACAATATATTGTTCTGGCGCCAGACTTCGATTTGGTTAGCCACATCAGCCTGCGAGGTGGCATCCCGGCCAATGTGGGCAACCAGAGAGGCCAAGTGCAAGTTCCTGTTATCCATCAACACTTTGCACGCATCCTCCACACGGTTAGCGCAGAGAAGGTGAATCGCGCGCTCCTCTGGCGAGGAAATGTGCTCCAGATGATGGTCGTGTTGTTCGCGAATGATGCCACTCCACAGACGGGTCAACCGATCCTTCTTAATGCGATGCGCGAACTTGTGCCGCAGCTGCGGTGGCACACCCGCAGAGATGTCGTCCTCGATATCATCGTTAAACAGAACATTGGCCAGCTGCCAAACCAAGTGCTCCTCGTCCTTGGCGGGTGCAGATGCGAACTGGCGCAGATTAATCTTGTCCAAGCGGACAAGAGGAATGCCATCGACGTGACGAATTTTCGACTGTTGCTTCTGTACGTCAAGAATCTCCTTAGACTCGGGGAACTGGTTGTAGCCAAGAACACTGAGGTCTCCTCCTTCACTGAAGATAGTGTGACGCTGTGACCAGCGTTTATTAGCACCTACGAGGGGCCCTCCTTTCATGTCAGTGTTAACTAAGACAATGCTGTCCATTGGACCCCATCGCGGCTTGAAAGATTCGTGAAATTCGACGAAATGCGCGTCGGCTGCAGTCATTTTATGGTTGTCACCAGCGAAGGTCTTGGGTTGCTTGTTGTAAGGCCACTGTACAGACAAGAAAAAGTATTAATTGTGGGTTCATAACATTTCAATTTTGTTAACTATGTGTGAGGGAAGTGGCGGGGGATTGGGGAGTGATTGCGAGGAGTTAGATACATGTTGAGTAAAAGATAGGACAGGTCAGGAGAAAGAAGATAATGATTGGGAATGGGAAGGGGAAAAGGGCAGGTTGGGCTTAGGAAAGATAGAGCAAGTGGAAAATCAAGTGTAAAGCAAGGAAGGGATGCGAACCTCAAAGCCTTTAGGCTGCGCTTTAGGGGCCTTCATCGAAGGCGCATTCTGCTTGCGTGGCGACTGAAACAAGGAATTCATCAAGTCGATGCTGTTGGTGAATCCTTTCTTTGGGGAGGTCGTATTCCCAGCTTTGGCATCGGCGAAGAGAGGTCGATCGGTAAAGGCATTGGCTTGGATTTCACGCAGTGCGTCGCGGTTTTGCTTCCGGGGACTGATAGTTCGCTGAAGCTGGTCGGCCCAGTCGCCGCTAAGGTTCAGACGAGGTTTTGGGGGTGTGCCGAATGGGCGGAAATGAGACTGGGTAAGGTCCTCATCCATGTCACGACGCTCGGTGATCCGAGAGTCATCTCGCTCCACGGGGGGATGAAGGTTTGGAAAGGAGCCCGCCATGTCCATATCCTCGTCTTCATCAGATCCAACTACGGAGGTGCCAGATTGCTGGCTCTCTGTGACATCGTAGTCATTCTCGGTAGTTGAACCCGTGGAGCTTTCAGCTAAAAAAGACTCGTCATCCTCATCGCTCATGTCGTGATCGCCAACCTCCATGGCCTGGTTACCAAACGAGCCAGGAACGAGCTTTCGCTTCTTGAAATCAAAAGTGTCATCCTCGACACCGATCATGGAACCGACGAACGATTCATCAATGGAAAAAGTTGCAGATTGCTCAAAGCTCATAGGGTGATCGCGCTGAGGCTGAGCCTTAGGGGTGGAGTTGTCAGGGCCAGCACTGAGAGTGGCTGGGTCGAGGTTCTCACCTTCTTCATCGTCATAGTCAAGCCCATACGTGGTGAAGTGAGGGACCTTGAAAACCCATGTTCCAGTGTCGAGGTCGTAGTCAATGAACTCGGTGTCAGTAACCTTCTGCAGACGGTCAATGTGCTTGTCCAAAAGTGGACCATTGATAGCAGACGGTCGCTTCTTATCTCTGCTGCGTGGCCAGGAATTCTCAATGTGCAGAGTAGAGGGAACGTTCAATCCCTTACCCATGGGCGGTTTGACATTTTCGTCGGGATAGACTGTAATCTTCCGAACACCAATGTCCACGATACCACCAAAGAGGTTGTCGAGGTCGACAGTAGTGAGATCGATGGTGCCGTTGAATGTGACCTGTCCACAGTGCTGACGACCAACAGTGAAGTCCTCGACATTCTTCAGCTGATCGCGGCTCATTTTGTTAAGCTCAGCCATCGAGGGCTTCATCCAATACTCACCAGGACTGGGGTCACTGGTAGGGACGGCAGGGACGGCAGGTACAAGGGTCAACTGTGTCGAGGTAGGAACAGGCTCCGTAAGCTCTTCGTTTTCAGGAACGACGGCAAGATCATGGAACACAGACTCCATCTCGGGACGGTGGGTAGTTTCTACGCCGTTCAAACTGCTGCTGCTTCGTTGAGTAGAGCGGAGGAAGCCAAGGTCCTCGGAGGTTGGGTCTGGGCTGCTTGATTCAACCCGTACAAGCTCACCACCCGACACGCCACCCGTCATGTTGGGAGATGTCGAGCCAAAGCTAACCCGTTTTTTAGCAGCGGAATCATCACCATTGGTGATCGCTGCAGGAGCTGCAGGCGAAAGGCTCGTTGGCCGCGTAAAGAGGTCATTTCTCAAGCTACGGTCGATAGTCAGCCGCTTGAGGCCACTGGTGCTGCGGCCACTACCAATCTGTAGGGCGCCAGGGGCTAAAACGCTTTCAGAATCGGGGTCGAACGTCTTGCGCAGATTGCTTGTGGAATAGCTCTTGCTAAAGCTTCTACCAAAGCTGCCACCCACAGGAGCTCGGAGACTGCCACTAAGGCTACCGCGAAGGCTGTTACTTCCAGGACCAGAAGACAACAAACTGCTACTGAAACCAGTAGGGGTACTGGCAGAGCTACTGGAAGTGGAGTAAGAGAATCCATATCCGCGTTTTGGGGGAGTAATGAGGCGGTTAGCAGCATTGGGAGTCATCTGGTATACAGGCAGAGGAGTTCGCTGCTTCTGTTTCATACTAGACGCAAGCGGAGTGGCCAGTGGGCCAGGAGATGGGGCGTTAGGTGCTGGTAATCCCGAGAAGATAGATTGGTTGCCATATGGGTTGCCATCAAGCAGTGAAGCACTCATGCTTCCAGGAACCGGCTGCTGAGATTGCTGCGACTGCGAGGCACCCCAGAGGCTACCACTAGGCTGTTGCTGTTGTTGGTTTTGGGAGCTAAAGAGCGAGTTACCGGGAGCAGATGCCTGTTGACCGAACCCAGAGCCAGTTCCACCAAGGGAACTGCCGAACACGCCACCGGGCTTTTGCTGCTGCTGGTTTTGGGAAAAGAGCGAGTTGCCTGTAGCAGCTGCTTGCTGACCGAACCCAGTTCCAGTTCCACCAAGGGAACCACCAAACACACCACCAGGCTTTTGCTGTTGTTGGTTTTGAGAAAAGAGCGAGCTGCCTGTAGCGGCGGGTTGGGTCTGGCCACCGCCAAATATGTTGCTAGTGGCGCCTTGCTGCTGTTGACCTGAGAAAAGACCAGTGCCTCCTGTGGTTCCAGCCGTGGTACCACCACTAAACAAGGTCGAGCCAGTCGACGGCTGCTGAGGAGCTCCGAAGCTAGCACCAAATGGCTTGCTTTGAGTTTGAGTATTGGTGTTGAAGCCGCCACCACCGCCAAATGCATTTCCTGTTGTCTGCTGTTGTGGGGCACCGAAAGTCGAAGTGGTCGACGTATTGGCTCCGAAGGGAGCTGCCGTTGTCGCGGGTGTACCGAATCCTCCTCCTGCACCAAATCCACCGGCACTAGCTCCACCAAAACCAGTGGGCTTGTTTTGCTGTTGATTATTTCCAAACAGACTGTTGCCCGCAGAAGCGCCTCCAAACCCAGTACCTATTGCTGGTGTGCCTCCAAAACCGGTTGCTCCAGTTGTTGCAGTGGTACCTCCGCTGAAGAGCGATGAGGGCTGCGAGGTTGGCGTGGCCCCAAATCCAGTCGTAGGCTTTGGAGCGCCGAAAAGGGGATTGGTGTTGCTAGCTCCAAAAGTATTATTAGTAGTTGCGGATCCACCAAAACCAGTAGCGGTGTTTGTAGCACCGCCGAAGCCTGTATTGGCTGCGCCGCCACCAAAGGTAGGAGTTGCGGTTGCTGCAGGGGCACCGCCAAACGCAGAGGTGAAATTTGAATTGCCGAAACCACCCGGCTGAGCACTTCCGTTTCCGTAACGACGTCCTTGCTGATAATCTGCCAGTCTCAGTTCTTCAAAAGACCATTTGCTGTGCGCTGGCATAAAGTTGACGCTTTGGTAGTGGTTGGTAACAGAAGAATTGGTGTCCTTCTCAGTGAATGGGGCAAATGGGGTACTACCGGTTCCTTCACAAGGAGGCAAGCTACCTTGGAGAGCAGTACCTGCCCCTCCAAAGGCCGGGGTAGTTGTGGCAGCGGCTCCACCAAAACCTCCACCTGCACCGAAGCCACCAGTGCCGGTGTTAGATCCGCCAAAGGCACTTGTTGTCTTATTGCCACTGAAGAGACCTCCGGTGTTGGCAGGGGCGCCAAAGGCGTTTGTGCCTGTAGCATTGGCTCCGAATGTACCAGCGCCCGTGCCGAAGGTAGGGGCTGCAGAGGCCGTGGCACCACCGAAAAGGCTTCCAGTAGCTGGAGCGGCAGTGCCGCCAAATCCTCCAGTTCGAGGCTGGCTGCCAAGAAAGCCGCCAGAATTATTTTGTGTGTTTGCGCCGAAACCTGTGGAGAAAGATGTTAGTCAATGCATGAACACTTTTAAGTTTTAGCGATAAAAAGCAGGCGTAAATCGGATATCGTGAGAGGGGTCCTTGAAATCCATGGATAAGTTTGTAGATCTACACTGATGCGTGTCACGTTCTTTAATGCCAAAGACAGTTGAGAAAATTGAACACGCACGACTAGTGTTCTCTATCCCAACCGGAGGGATGTTACATAGTCGTGGAAGGATGTATCGAATGAGCGCAATGGAGGAAAAGCCCAGGATTATCGCGAGGGCAACGTCGCAAGGCTCTGTTGTCATGAGAACGTACCTCCGCCAGTGCTGCCGAAGCCGCTAGGGGTTGTCGTGGAATTGTTGGCGCTACCGAACAGACTGCCACCAGTGTTTCCAGCTCCAAAAGTATTGTTGGATCCAAAGCCTAGATTATGGGTTGGGATCGCGGTCAGAGAGACTGGGTTGAAAAACAGGCCCTTGCGCTCTTCCTCCTAGTCGCGGTGTCGCTGAGCATCGAAAGGATGGGAGCAAGAAGGTCTTGTCTGGCACGGCGAAGGTTGTCGATTTTGAATATGAATCATTTGCCTTGCGCGTGTCGTGCCATCGTGGGTCGACGTCAGGAGCACCGGATTGTTGTTGAAGGTAGAGAGCCACAGGGTAACACAAGCGAATAAAGAAACAAACGATGAAAGGAATGGGGAATGCGCAGGGAATACAATGCCAGAATGTGAGACCTACCTGAAGCGTTGGGGGTTCCGAAGGCAGAGGAACCGAAGGTGCTCTGGTTGTTCTGACCGAACCCACCTCCCGACCCAAAGCCGCCGGTGCCGAAAGACATATTGTCACTTGCGAGCTGGAGATCTTATAGGATCATAGGGTGCGCGCAGTCTGATAGGCGAAAGTCGTCAAGAAAAGGGGGAATGAATGAGTGCGCGTTGACGAAGAGAGGAGTGTACGCGACAGAAAAGTAGTAAGGTTCAAGTTTGCTAAGACAGCTCTT
The DNA here is from genome assembly GCF_028828555.1 of Penicillium taxi. NCBI lineage: Eukaryota > Fungi > Ascomycota > Eurotiomycetes > Eurotiales > Aspergillaceae > Penicillium > Penicillium taxi. The sequence goes on from NW_026643205.1 coordinate 2,608,904, forward strand.
ATGTCAGCACGGGAAACAGAGCTCCGTCACGTGTTGCTTACTTGGACTCGCCCAACCTAACTCGGGGTGGCCCACAACCAGAAACGGTATCTTGTGGTAAAGAAGATGTTTGCAGTTGTTTTTGGTTTTGTCAATGTGTTTTTAAAGCTTGAACGAAACGATAGCAGTGAGAAATAATCAAGAAGAAGGATGGTGATTGAAAAGTGGAAAAAAGAGTGGGAGTTGGAGAGGGAAAGGTGGAAGAGAGATGGGAGAAGAAGAGAGAGGAGGTTTATTTACTCTACCCTTGTCCTCAGCTTTTTAAGGCACTCATTGACTACTTCGGAATAAGCCGAATTTTTTAAATATGGCCGAACATGGTAGAACTTAAGAATCCAGAACTAATTAATATTCCCAATGGAGAATCTCAAATAAAAACCGGGGAAGTTCCCAAAGTGTAAAACAGCTCGATATTGCACACCCATATAAGTTAAGCGTACCATACAAAGGAGAGCATGGTATCCATATAATATAACCCATCGAAATGAAACACGATGGATGAAAAGAAGCACACTCTTCTCAAAAATCATTTATCATCAATTCATGCAACCTTTTACTTCTGACGAGCAGCGTGGACAGTCGCAATGATATTTTCGACCACACTGGGGTCAGACAGCTGTTGAGTTATTTAGTATGGGTGTCGTAAGGTGATGAGATGGAAAACAACTTACTGTTGAGATGTCACCCAAGCTGTCCTCCTCACCACTGAGAATCTTGCGCAAAATACGGCGCATAATCTTGCCACTTCGAGTCTTGGGGAGATCCTCGACAACGAAAACAGCCTTAGGAGCGGCAAATGGACCGATTGACTTGCGGACCTGCATCATGAGATCCTTGCGAACTTGGTCGTTGGTCTCATTGCCCTCCTTGAGGGCGACAAAGGCGTTGACTGCCTGGCCAGTGAGCTCATCGGCAATACCGACAACGGCAGCTTCGGCAACCATAGCTGATAGAAGGTTAGCTTGTATTATTGATGAGATGTTAAAAATCTGCTTACGGTGCTCAATCAGGGCGGCCTCAATTTCAGCAGTGGAAAGACGGTGGCCAGATACATTGACAACGTCATCCACACGGCCACGGATCCAGTAGTAGCCATCGTGATCGCGACCAGCGCCATCTCCAGTGAACTATGGAATAGTCAGTTTAACAATCCCTCAAAAATAGGAGGTAGGAATACTTACGTAGTAGCCCTTGTAAACGTTCAGGTAGGTATCCATGTAACGCTTGTGCGCACCCCAAACGGTGCGTGCCATGCTAGGCCAAGGTTGTTTGAATGCCAATACACCCTCGACATCGTTGCCAATAATCTCCTCGCCGGAAATTGGGTCAATAATAACAGGCTCAATACCAAAGAAGGGAAGAGAAGCACTGCCGGGTTTTGTGGGAGTCACACCACCCAGAGGAGTAATGACATTGGAGCCAGTCTCAGTCTGCCAGTATGTATCGCAAATGTGAGCCTCCTCCTTTCCAACCGCCTCAAAGTACCACTTCCAAATATCTGCAGCAATGGGTTCTCCAACGGAACCCAGAATACGCAGAGACTTCATTTTATGGTGTATGTGCTCATCGCCAGCCCGCTTCAACAAGCGAAGGGCAGTGGGCGCAACGTAGAACTGTGTGACATCGTACTTATCGATAACGTCCCAGTAGCGGGAGAAGTTGGGGTAGGCGGGGGTGCTCTCAAAAACAACGGTGGCACAACCCAACAGGAGCGGGGCGTAAACGACGTATGTGTGGCCAGTAATCCAGCCCACATCGCCACCGCAGAAGTATCGGTCATCTTCGTGGATGTCAAAGACATATTTTCCAGTCATGGCGGCTCCGAGCAGATAGCCGGCAGTAGTGTGCAAAACACCTTTGGGCTTTCCAGTGGAACCGGAGGTGTAGAGAAGGAAAAGCGGGTCTTCTGAGCTCATTGACTCGGGGGCAATATAGTTGGGGTACTTCTCGACCTCCTCGTGCCACCAAAGATCACGGCCTTCGGTCCAGGGTACCTCGGCACCGGTGCGCTTGTACACAAGCACGGTGGAAACATCGGGGCACTGCTTCAGAGCCTCGTCGACAATGCGCTTAGTACCGATGACCTTGCCACCACGCTTACCCTCGTCAGAGGTGATGACCACCTTAGACTGGGCATCAATTACACGGTCCCGCAGCGAGTCGGAGGAGAAACCGGCGAAAACGACAGAGTGAACGGCACCAATACGGGAGCAAGCCAGGAAGGCAACAACAGCCTCAGGAATCATGGGTAGGTAGATGGCAACTGTGTCACCTTTCTTCACACCACGCCGCTTCAGAGCCCAGGCGACTCGTGATACCTCACGTAGAAGCTCTCCGTATGTAATTTTGCGGCCCTCGTTGGGCTCATCGGCCTCGTAAATGATGGCAACCTTGTTAGGGTCCTTGAAAGCATGTCGATCGACGCAGTTGAAAGAGGCATTCAGGCGACCCTCCACGAACCATGAGGTGTCACCGTTCTCTAATGAACCGGCGCGAGTAGTCTGGAAATCACGCTCAAAAGTGAGAAGATCCCGAGCCATGCGAGCCCAGAAGGTGTCGGGGCTGCGAATGGACTCTTCGTATAGTGTCTTGTACTCATCGAGATCCTTCAAATGTGTTCCGGTGGGATGCTTGTCGTGGAAAGCTTGAGGGACATGGAAAGTGTCGACCTCATGGGCCTCGTGAACCTTAGATAGGCGTTAGTCTGTGGTGCCTGCGTTTAGAGCGAGGACAGAAAGAGTCGAACTTACCACTGAGGGTTTCGTGGCGGACATAGTTACAAGCTCTCGAAAGCAATGAAATGAAGAAGAAAAGAAAGGAGTAAATGGCTTGAAGACTACAGTTAGTGAAGAACGCACAAAATCAATTGAAAGCCGATCATTAAGCTTCTTAAAAAGAGCCGTGAGAAGGCAGGTGAGGAAAACAAATAGATCAAAGAATCACATAATCACATACTAGATTTCAAGGTTGGGGGGGGAGTAGCAGTTTCAAGGTAGGTATGTAAATAAAAGTAAATGTAGAATATGAGTTGAGCCCGGGAACCACTCTTATTTATCTCCATACTTTATACACTCCTTTTTCCTTTTTTTCCTATTCAGTGGGGATTCCATTCCCGTTACGGATGTCACTATTTCGGGTAAGCGTCGAACAACTCCGGATGCGGGCTTATGGACCGTGCACTCCCTTATGTACTTGAAGCTACATTGTATTTTGTATACTATCAACAATGCTGTTACATTTAGTAGATCAAGAGTTAACACCACTACAACAACTTGTAATCACCATAAATATACCCAAGTAACTTATTTTACTGTACCTGCGCTGACATCGGTTATGCGGGGAACTGCTCTTTATCCTTTCCGTTGCTCCGGGGAAAGCTCATCTATTGGACCATATCCCGTGCTGCTTCCAAAGCCTTCCTTCTACCGTTAGGAACCATTTGTCCGACCCGATCTGTACCCCGCGTGTGCTCTCTTGGCTTAGATGCGGAACTGGGGAACATTCAAGTGGGACCTCTTGCCTCGTGGTAAAGATGACGTCCTTGTATACGGAACTCTTTTGATATGATGATAAGAACTACTTCAAAATAGACTCATTCACACTTAGATGAGTACATACGTAGTCTCTACCTATAGATTACCTGAACAGTACACCACCAAACTTGAAATTTACTACTTATCATCGTCCATCTAGTATTATATGTAGATCTCTAACATCGAGATTGGACGCGGGGTGCTGACTAACTAGGCAATTAGACACGTTCCCCTCCCAAAAAAAAAAATTTAATTAATTAGATCTATAAAATTAAATATTAAATATAACAATGACATGACATGACATGGCAAATGTGGTTGAACTATGTAATCACAGTGGCATGTCAATCGAATGATAATAAGAATATTTTATCGAGTACAACAAGGCACGGAGGTCTGGTAGAGTACAATAAAGCACGGAGTGTGGGGGTGAGACTAAGTGGTAGTAACCAAGGCTTAGTTTTAACTAAGGGGCCGATTCATCCATTCAAATGTTAATGTATTACCTAGGTACGAACTACCGAGTCCCTTCTTAGTTAGACCCTTCCCCTAGCCCGAATTGCCGAGATTCATTTTAAGGTAAGTTTTAGGTTTTGAACTATATCTATTTTCTTTATAGTAATGTTGTCTTACATCTGAATCTACCCACGTGTAATTCGTGTGATTGTGAAAACTCATACTACTTCGTACTACCAGCTGCGGAGGTATACTAGGTACTCCGTAATCCAGTGGACTAGGAGGTTACCAGGCAGGTTCTTGTTAAGAATAAGACTCCACTCAATCCACTTGTCCCAACGCGAAAAAAAAAAAAAAAAATAAAAAAAGATAAACAACCCAGGGGTTTCGTGCTCAATGGATCTGGAGTCATTACAGTAAGCTAGCCGGATTGGTCAACCGGTGGCCCAATAATACGCTGCACTTTTCCAATATCTCCACCATAAGGTTCTGTCCCGATGGATTACCGAGAGAATGCCGTATTATTTCCATCCTATTAATACGTAACTGTTGAGATTCAACCATATTGATTTTATCCGTCTATTATTTGATTGGCCATTCCAACGCATAATTCAACCATCACTCACTCTCTTTTTTATCCGCTACAATCCGTCGATTCCGGTCCAGCTTATGTCCACAGTCGCTATTACCTGACGTTTCTTAACCTTGTTCACTGAAGACCCTTCCCACCTCCGAAGACGCTACTGTTTAGCTGCATTCTCTATGTATATCTTAATCACCATTACTTCAAGAGTATCAACGTGTATCTAGGCTTGGACATTATAATCTAATTATGCACGACAACTGGCAATTACGCCTACGTATGTAGTACATTTTACACCCAGGGGATACCTAGGTAATGCCCTGTTAATGGAAAAATCTCGTTTTGTCTCGCTGCAAGTTGAATACTACCTACTTCTTTTTGATTAGATGTACTTCAAGTCGAGCCTTAATGTCGGTATGACCTTAGGATGATTGGACGCCAAGGTTAACTATGCACTACGTGCTAAATATTAGGATTGTTGCCCTATTAATATGTTGTCGAGACCTAATTATATCATAAGATCTCGAAAAATGACACTTTCAAGGTTGAATCATGACGACAGTCTTTAGTAGGTGAACGGTCAAGGACGGTTTGAGTAGTACGTACTTTTGTCACCCAGGCAATTGTGACTCAACTTCCTCGATAGAGCAGTCAGCAACAAGATCAAGATGTCAGTAACTCGGTGATGGAGAACAGTTAGTCCATATTACAGACCAGCCTGCTATTCCAACATTGAAAGGTGATGGCGGCTCCAAGATCACGTCACTGTTCAAAATATGAGGACGGGATATCCAGCTTCCGAGGTCCTACATCTGGATATCAGGTGAGTTCAAGCTCTCTTCTGGACATGTTCGGGATTTTTGATAGTATACTTAGTTCGTATTCAGGCAGCCTCTCACTCTTCCCGAGGTCTGCATTACTAGCCTAATTACCGGTGAGCACCTTGGCAAGCCTTGGCAATCGCTATCATTGAAGATCCAGAGTTAAATTCGGCCAATATTCGCTAACAATGCATAGTATCTTCTTCTACCTCGTATGGCTTAATGAGTATATGATTTTCCTTTCAGCTAACTTTTCACATACGTATCTGTGTAATGATCATCGGAGCTATGTGGTCCATTCGGCCTCGATCCAGAAAGCCAAATTTCAGCCGACCCAGTTTTGATCTTTCTTCTCTTCAGACATGAAGGACTCTTGAAACTGCCTTTGCCGAAGGGTTTCAGAAGAACAAAAAAAATGATCCTGGATCTGAGCATAACCTGTGTCGGTGTAGATCTCCATAACTTAGATTGAAACTTGGAATATGGCAATACTATCTACAGCCTTTGGAGCAAAGCCTACGCAAGAATATTCGGAGTTTATATGGCAGTATTCCCGCAGACCTCTTGGATGAATCACTCCCATTGAGGCTTTTCAGATTTCTTAAACAGGCTGAAAATGAAAAAATTATATAATGAAGAAAGAAATCAAGCTGGCAGAATTCATGTAATGAGCGATTGAGTATTCCATGACACTGTCTACTTACAAACATAATTTCATATCTTGAAAACGGACGTACTTTGTATTGATTAGCGTGGAAAGTGGGGAACTTTTATCCATTTAGGAGTATTGTTTTTCCGGTGTTTTCCGGTGAAGCCGTACAAAGTATGATTTAGAGAGAAACCTGGCATTTAAGCAAATTTGACTTGATTTGAGTTCTAAATTTCTTGTTCCGATGTCAAATCAACGATTATCCTTATTCATGGTGTGGGTTGCTGGGGGTGATGGGTTCAGATAATGTTATCAGAAGGCGTTTTTAACGTCAACGGGAATCTCCAGATGTCCGCGGAAGGCTCCATTGGGTGGACTACAAGAACTACACGGTGCCCTGACAGTAGGGGAGATACTACTAACCCCCCGGTCTTTAACTTTGGATTTAACCTCGAGAGGATGTCATCAACGGATTCAATATATTTTAACGCCGCTGCTTCAAGAGAGCACTGTAAATATGCTCCCGCATCGGGTGTTGTGGAATTCCACAAATCCCTCCCTAACTATGCCCCAACGCCGCTCGTATCTCTGCCAAGATTTGCAGCCGAATTATGCGTTCAAGCAGTCTTCGTTAAAGATGAAAGCAACCGATTTGGTTTACCGTCGTTCAAAGTCCTCGGTGCTTCATGGGGTTGCTTCCGAGCAGTTGCGCGGCATCTTGGATTCTCGTCAGATGAAAATTCCCTAGAAAAGCTCGCATCACAAGCGAAAGCGAACTCGATCTCACTCGTCACGGCTACAGAAGGTAATCATGGTCGAGCAGTTGCTTATATGGCCAGGCTACTTGAAATTAGGGCCCAGATATTTGTGCCTCGATCGATGAATGAGTCTACACGTGATTTGATTGCTTCAGAGGGGGCGCTTGTGTCGGTTTTTCAAGGCACATATGACGATGCAGTTCAAGAAGCGTGGGAGTATGCAAAGGACAAGGGCGTACTTTTGATCCAGGATACCGCTTTTGATGGATACGAGGATGTCCCTGCATGGATTGTGGAAGGGTATTCGACCATGATGAAAGAAGTTGAGGAACAGCTCTCCCAGCTTGACTTGGCTGCTAGTATGGTGGTAACACCGGTTGGTGTTGGTAGTCTTGCACTTGCTGTCACAAGGCATTGCAAGTCTCGAGGTGTGTCAGTTGTTGCCGTTGAACCCGATTCTGCGCCTTGTCTTTTATCCAGTCTCCGAGCTGGGAAGCCCACACCAGTCCAGACTTCAACTACCATCATGGATGGCATGAACTGTGGTACTGTCTCATCTATGGCATGGCCTGATCTTCAGCGGCTTATCGATGCTTGTGTGATGGTATCTTCTAATGAAAGTCATAACGCTGTACAGTATCTGGCATCAAACTCTGTGGCTTCTGGTCCTTGTGGTGGTGCGTCGTTGGCTGCACTCCGTCGCATAGCTATGGCTACAGAGAGATCACAAGTCATCAATGAGAACTCAGTGATTGTTCTCCTGAGCACAGAAGGGCCGCGAGAGTATCAGGTACCCTGTCAATCATCTATGGATGCTTCCAGTCGCAATGGAATTATTGGAGGCAAGCCACAAGAATACATATTAAAAAACCTAGTCAGAATTTAAGACGGCAAATCAACATGAATAAAAGAGGCTCAAAGAGTGGCTAATTATCTCATTTATTATATATAGTGAATTGTAAATGAAACAAGTTGGTTTTGATTTTATAAGTATCTAGCTCGTTGCAGCAGCCCTGGAGTGGTCATATCAATTCTTCTCAGATTAGGCCCTCTAGGATGAAGCTGACCAAATTGCTGGTACGTTGGGCATGACTTTCCTATATCCATAATCATACGAGTTATCTAGGTTAATTAGGACGTAACATTGCTGGAAGTTCTGATAGCTGTTTTCATGCCGCCCCAAACTAGAGCGGCGATCTGAGGGTTGGAGTTGATGAAGGTATCCACGACGTCCGTGAATAGCTTTGTCACCTCTAGAACATTCCCTCATTAGTTTGCTGTTGCTGTCATCAATCTCTGACAGGCGCAATCGCCATCCGACCTTTGGGCTTCTTTGTATCATCAAGCTGATATTTTTGTTTCTTATGACTCAAATCTTTTTGACGCTTCTAGTGATGTTGCAGCATTTGTAGTAGGCCTTTCCTCATAAATTGAGCCATGTGAGTTCCGCGGATAGACCTAAGAATTCCAGAAGATATTTTGCTCAAATTTGCTAAGAATGAATAATTACAGGTGCCAGGACAGTTTGACTAGTTCCAGATAGCTGGCTGCACATAAGCCCCGGGACACCTGGTCAGCCATCATTAGCTAGACTACTTGATGACGTCAGATTTTCCACGACTGCAGGGAATGTGGTGAATGATTCCTTTTAAGTATTCAGAACAATGCTTATCTTGACTTCCTCATGGGTGAAATTTGATGAGGCTCAATTTAATTAAATTTGCGAGATGTCTTTATACACTGGCCTCGTGGCCTAATGGTTAAGGCGCAGGTTTCCTAAACCTGAGATTGCAGGTTCGAGTCCTGCCGGGGTCGACAGTCATGTCTTTTTTTTTTTCACATGCCTAGTCACGATGACTAATCATGTATATGGAAGGCGTCACATCGAGCTCTTGTTTCTAGATATTTGATTCAGGAGGTTGCATAAACTTAAATTTTAATGTAATAATTCCGTGAATTGTGATTGAGAGAGTCAGTCTTTGGAATCCAGCATGAGCTCACATCAACCATTCAGCTCCGATGCCCCGCCATCAGAATCACAGCAGAATATGCTTGAAGATAATGTATGCGATGACTGGCTGCAAGATGAACATGCCCTCACCTTCAGTGCCTTGGATGACTTCTACTTTTGCACATCAGAGCTTCCAACCCCAGAAAACCCTCAAGGGACGGGATTTGATTCCCAGTCCTTCGTTCCTTCTGAGATATCTACTCACTCAGCCCTCCATACTGCTGAATTCCCGATAGAATCAGTTGAAATTAATACAGGAGATACTTTCCCTAATGTGCCTCACCAATCTTCACCGAGTATTGCCAAAATCTCCCAGTGGCTAGACGGTGCCTACTTTCCATCTGTGCCCTGCAGTCATTGCCGCAGATATCGCCTTCAGTGTCTGGTTTTGCGCACTACATCGGCAAATCCAAATCCAGTGACCTCTTGCGCGAGCTGTGTGGCACTTTTTCGGGAATGCAGTTTGGCAAAAGGAGAAAAACGCCTTCCTAGTGGTTTTGAAACGTTTACTCCAGTTCTAGGCCATTTGCATGGCCTACTAGAACATGCCGAAGATTCCGTACGTTCCTGATATCGATATTTCCCATGACCACAAACTGAATCTGTATTAGCATGAACCTATGATCCCTGTTCAATTGGAAGAGAGGAAAGAATCTACGCAGTTTATCAGAAAAGGAGCTAGGATTTTGCGTGAGTGGTTCCACCAAAATCAAGAGCATCCATATCCAACCGAGGATCAAAAATTTCAGCTTTCAGAGGAAACCGGCTTCTCTCAAAAGCGTATTTCAATATGGTTTGCGAATGCTCGCCGACGACAGAAGCAGAAACTTCACATGTCGAACTTGCCTTCCAGATCTCGCCATCGCGCTGGATCACCTCTTGTCAGGAGTACGCTAGACACGATGTCACCAATTGAGAGGTGGCAGGTGTCACCACCGGATGATGAGCCTGTCCTTGAATCTACGATCCAAGACGCCATAGATACAGCCATGGATCTTTTCCCCTTCGACGAGTCCACCATAGATCTGTTCAATTTCGACGAAACCTCTCCACATCTAACCTCCTCCGTATCCAGCTTTGGGAGTCAAGCATCAGAGACCTCTGATAGCATATGCTCAGCATGGAGTCATCAGTCTGGAGAAATGGCATTACCGTTTCCACTCTCATCCGAGACACCCCGACATCGACGGCAACGAAAGCAGAAATACTCTGGAGAAGACAACCTATATCAATGCACTTTCTGCACAAAATCGTTCAGGAAACGACATGACTGGTCACGACATGAAAAGAGTGTCCACCTTCCATTTGACACTTGGATCTGCACTCCAAACCCAAGCGAACTGCGAGAATCGTGGGGTTCTCACATGGCAGATTGCAGTTTCTGTGGCATTTCGTTCCCGAATTCAGCACACTGGGATGAACATGAATTCCAGTTTTGCTCTACAAAGCCCCTGGCAGAGCGATCGTTTAGCCGGAAAGATCACTTGTGGCAGCATCTGCGCAAGTTTCACGGCTGCGTCCAGAGCCCTGTTGCTGATCTTGATGCATGGAGAGGCTCTGGTGCTAATATTCAGAGTCGGTGTGGGTTCTGTGATATTTCATTGTTTACTTGGACTGTTCGAGCGAATCATCTTTCGGAACATTTCAAAAATGGTGCGCGTATGAGCCAGTGGGTAGGGGATTGGGGCCTGGATGCTTCGGCGATGAATGTCCTCAAATGCGCCATTCTGCCATTCCAGCGATATCTAGAAGCATCCACTCAATGATTTTATGAAGCCAATCTGGATGGTATGAATAAATAATACAATAATATTTCTAGCCTTAGCCAACTCAGATCTTCCATGATATTTATTTTGCTAATTTTAAGATATGCAAGTCCACTCTAGTAGCCCTGCCACTCGCCATTGTACCAGCTCCCAAGCCCCAATACAAAGATAACAAGACTGCCATCTTGGACAATATCTTTAAAGACCTTAACTGCTATCCCCAGTCCACTCTGCTTAGCACCAAGAAGTACTCTGCCTCCAGTAAGTAGTAACTCGCCCGTGACAAAGATCATGAAAGGATTCTGGACCGTGGAAGGCTTAGGAGGCGGATTTCCGAACAGTGCAACTGAAGCCCCGATGATAAACACCAGATAGAATGCTACTCCGAGTGCAAAGATGATGTGTAGACCCTTCCAGATACGCAGGGATCTTTGCTCCGCCTCAGTCGGTTGGGCTCCTCCACCCAGCATATTTGCAAGGAATGGAGGCACGCCGAGAGCTGAGGCGATAGCTGCCGGGTTGAGGGCCGGAGCGGGCATGTCGCCTGCGGCGCCGGGCGGGGGTGGAGGCGCATTGGGGTCGCCGGGCATAGCGCCCAAGAGAGAATTCAGGAGTTTGAGAGTTGGGTCCTCCATCTCGGGGGATTGTTCATCTTGGTCTGGGCCAGGCATGCCCTGTCGAAGCAGAGCGCGGATAGCATCCTGCTGTGCCTGGAAGTCTGCTGGGAAGTCTGCTGGCTGTTGAGGTTGGAATGGCGATGGTAGGTTCTCTGGCAGTGGGGATGGAGATGGAGAGATTGCTACCGGTTGAGGGGATGGGGAGGGTGCATCTTCGCGAGCTGGTACGAGGTTCAAGTTAGCTTAGGTTGATCCTGGTAGATCATAGGAGGGGTGTCGATTCATACCGGCCAGTGGAGTACGACCGTTAAGACTGCTGATCTTGTCCAGGCGTGCTAAACCTCCTTCTCTGATCTTGGCCTCGCGACGCTCACGGCGCTGGCGGGCGGCTCGCTGAGCCGGTGATTCTTCGGCGGTTGACATTTTAGAATGAAGCTGTTGGGAGGGAAATGGGAGAGATTAAGGCTGTAAAACTGTGGGGGGTTCAAGGAAAGCTATCTTGCGATGTAGATGAGGTTCGGTTCGTGGGAAACAAATGGCGATAAGAATATCAATATCCGCTGTCGTTGACTACAACCATCGAACTGTACAAGCTACCTTTACCATTTCTTGGCTTTCCCTTTCTGATTTAGTAATCATCCCCGCCGCTTTTACCCGAAATCGACTCGGACTCTGCTCTCTTAAAAGCGGCGGGAAATACGTGAAGCTACTTATGGCATTTAATGCTAACTTCCTTTCAATTCAATGTTGATCATTTTCAGAAGTCAAATGTTCTGGACTTCATTTTGCACGTATTGGAGCTATGTGGATGGTTAAATACACTCCCATGTCCAAGAGGAATATTGACTGGAAAGCAGTACACTACACCAACCTTGGAGATTTGATGTACTCAAGTACCGTCTACCTAGGTATCAAGTTTATCATTTATGAACCTTGGAAGGTCAGCGGAAGACCAAGACCTACTATGAACCCGATCTACGTACTATAATGTACGTCTTCCTACCGTGTAGACAGGTAGATAGATCTGCTGAGGTCGAGATAATTGGTCGTGCAGGTTAGGTAGAGTGTTCATTTTCGGTCCAGAGATGAACGATGTTCATATATCAGATACCAAACTGCTAAAATCAGTCCTAGAGTGGTGACATCATGTCGAAGCCAGACGTGACGACGTCCATTAAACTAAGCAAGATATTCAGTAAGTTCTTATTTACAGTAAGTTTGATTACCGAAAGAGCCTGGATGTGCTGTTATAGAGCTGGGCAAAACCTAGGATTTCAATTCGTTGTCACGAAACCAGGGTCTGTAAGGAGCGAGCGCTAGGCAAAGGACGATCATTTACCGATTCATACGAGATCTGTGGCATAGATTGACATTGGCGTCATCAGATTTACCAGGTTGTACCGATGACGTAGTTCCGGAGCTGCTTTAACATTACAACTCTTGTCTTTACACTTCTCGTTTATTTCCACTTTTCAATTGATTCATTTCCTATATTCAATCATAAAGGGCTTCTGTGAATGTGCCCATTTTGTCGGTACTTCTTCTTTACTCCATAGTCCGTAGTCCCGATCTACTACTGCATCGCAGCTTTCGACTTGAACATACTACTCAGTCAGGATGAGTTCATCCACCAGGCCGGTCGGGAATGCGTCTCCCAGGCAGCAGCATATGGGAGGTCACTGGAGTGGTGCTAATCCCATTCCGACGGTCCAGAAGTTTATTGACAATCTCGACAAGGAGAAGAAAGAGCGAGACCTCTTGATTGACGAGGAAGAGCAAAATAGAATTCTACAAGCGACAAAGGAAAAGGGCGTGACCTCTCATAAATCTCACAAAGTCCCCAAGGATAAGATCCATAACGTTACCGATCCTGTCACTGGCAAGGAAATAGGCGTGCAGGATCTAGATCAGTCGGCGATGGAAGCTGCCAAAAACCCAAAGGTACGTGGATTCACCAAGAACACAGAATCAAGCTCTGAACTGACATTAGTACAGCTGAGCGTCCCTAATGCAAATCTTGGAAGATCAACCGTAAGTTTATCCATACAAATGGTATTGCGCAAGGCTAAAAAAATCAAGGACATTAAAACAAGCCACGATCAACCTCTACCTGAGTATAAGGAGAAACAGGACATCACAGCACCCCCAGATCCTATTGCGGATGGCACAACGTCAGATGTCCCTATTCGTGGAGAGAAGACAAATATTCTCTTCCATCCTACACCAACGGTCACATTTCAACCTATGTACGATCATCTGGAAAAGCAAGCCATAGGAGTATGTATTGGTATACCAATTGCCATCATAGTATTCGGAAAGTTTTTTGGCAGCCCTCTATGGGGGCTCATTCCCCTTGCTGCATGCATTACGAGTGGTGTGTGGCTCTGGATGCACGAGATTATACGAAGTGGGAAGGATATGGAATGGAGTAGTGAGGAACTTCGTGGGAAAACAGTGCGTTCTAGAGTCAAAAGTTACATACTTACAACTATTAACTATATTCCAGGCTACTGCAAACCTCCTACCAGAGTCAGTGGAGTGGATGAACTCTTTTCTCAGCGTTGTATGGGGCCTTATGAACCCAGAGATGCTGGCGCCCATTGCCGATACAATTGAAGACATTATGCAAGCATCAGCACCCACGGTTGTCGAGAATGTCCGAATTGCAGAAATTGACCAGGGTAACAATGCCCTCCGTATTCTGAGCATGCGTTCTCTCCCAGATGATCATGTCCAGAACCTCAAGGACAACATTCACGAGGAGAACATGCGTAACAAAGACCCCCAGGAAGCTGCTGCTGCCGAAGAGGGAGGCAGTTATTACAATATGGAGGCCGCTTTTGCTTACCACGCCAAACCATCCGGTCAGAGTGCTTCTTCCAAGGCACGAAACATGCATATGCAGATGGTGTTTTATCTAGGCATCCGGGGCTTGTTCGGTGTGCCCTTTCCCATATTTGTTGAACTGACTGAGCTCGTTGGTACAGTCCGTCTTCGTTTCCAAATGACACCCGAGCCACCGTTCATGAAGGAAGTCACATTTACCTTGGTGGGCATTCCACATGTGCGAGCTGGCTGCATGCCCATGTTCAAGACGGGGATCAACGTTCTTAACCTTCCTTTGATCTCAAACTTTGTCAACTATGCCATTAGCACTGCCTGCTCTATGTTTGCCGCGCCGAAGTCCATGACAATGGATCTCGGCATGATGCTGTCGGGCGATGATATTGACAAGGATACTTCTGCTCTAGGAGTCATGTGGATTCGAATTCATCGTGCCATCGGTCTGAGCAAGCAAGATCGCCGCGGCAGCGACGGTGGTGGTAGTGACCCATATATCAACCTCTCCTTCTCAAAATATGGAAAGCCCATGTATTGTACTCGAGTCATCTGTGATGACCTGAATCCAATCTGGGAGGAGACTGCAGCACTTCTGGTAACGCCCGAGCTGATCAAAGCGAATGAGAACTTGAGCGTCGAGCTCTGGGACTCGGACCGCAACACTGCGGACGACATTGTCGGGAAGGTGGAACTCCCTATTCGGGAGATGCTCCAGCACCCGGGGCGTATGTATCCGCAGATCTCGAAACTGCAAGGGCTGGACGAAGGCAGTGAAATGCCAGGTCAATTGCACTGGGAAGTCGGATACTTTGGAAAGCCAAAGCTGCGACCCGAGCTGCGCACAGATGGCAAGCAGCATGATCTCCCTGAGAATCTAAAGGGTAACCCCACATTTGAGGATGATAAGGGCGTTATCAATAACGACGAAGAGGACGCTGTTGCACACACCCCGCCTGACCCTCTCTGGCCCAGTGGAATTCTTCATGTCGTCGTGCACCAGATCGTGAACCTCCAGCTTGAAAATATCAAGGGAAGCGATGGAAACCGCAAGGGCAAGGAATATGAGCCGGCGAAACCATTCGGAGAGAACACAGAGGAAGAAGGTGGTAACTTGCCTACCAGTTATTGCAAGATCATGATTAATGATCAATTGGTATGTACCGGTTGCCAATACGATAACAGCTATTTCAAGGCCGTTAACTAATCGTGATTTCTTAGGTC
Organism: Penicillium taxi; assembly: GCF_028828555.1. NCBI lineage: Eukaryota > Fungi > Ascomycota > Eurotiomycetes > Eurotiales > Aspergillaceae > Penicillium > Penicillium taxi. The sequence continues at coordinate 2,624,199 of NW_026643205.1, forward strand.
TACCGCACAAGAGCGAAAGCCGTTAGCTCTAAGCCAATCTTCAATGCTGGGACTGAACGCTTTGTCCGTGACTGGAGGTCCGCCGTTGTAACAGTCACTGTACGTGATCAACGTTACCGCGAGCACGACCCCATCCTGGGCGTTGTCCCAATCAAGATATCGGATCTCTTCCAGACAAGCTCCCAAGTCACTCGATGGTATCCGCTTGACGGAGGTATTGGCTTTGGTCGAGTCCGTATCTCCGTTTTGCTCCGACACGTCGAGACCAAGCTGCCTCCCAACATGCTTGGCTGGGATGTTGGAACATTCGAGTTCCAAGGGGAGAAGGTTGTTGCAAAGAACTATGGTCGAGTGGCAAAGATCAAGCTGCGCACTGGTGGCAGCACAAACAAACTCTCTCGCCGCTCGTGCCAGCTAGAAGGCAACGATTTAGTCTACGATACATCAGATGAGAGCTTCCGCGATGCCCTCCGCATGCCAGTGAAGCATCGGTATCGCTCACCGGTTATCTTCGAGTTCCACATCAAGGGCAAGCGGGGCGCAGCCGCGTACGCAATCGTGTGGCTGCAGCATCTGGTTGACAACGAAGAAACCGAAATCGACATCCCGATCTGGACTACCAAGGCCGGAGCCCGCCTGACGCAAAACTACATCACAGAAGAAAACTGGCGTGCAAAGGAAGTTCCAGGCCTCCAGGACCTAGAGGAGGTTGGCCGACTTCAGTTCCGATGTAAGTTCTCGCCGGGCATTGACGAGTCGCACGAGCAGTTTGTCGTGGACAACGACTCGCGTGAGACCTTCGAGACATGGGAAGCCTGCATGGCAGAAGGCGTGCGAACTCGCACTGTCTCAATCGATATTCCAGAAGAGGTGCAAGCCAAGCACGAACAGTCTCTCATCGACGGCCGCGACGTGCTCAAGCAAGCCGATCCCTCTGAACGCCGCCGCTGGATCGATCGCGAAGGCACAGATTGGAGCGGTGCATTCGGACAAGATCCGCGCGCCTACACGGATGGAAAAGGTCGAAAGATCGCAGAACCTGGCAAAGACAAACCGGCCCATGATCCTATCACACCACCGCCATTACATGGCTTGTCTACCAGCGCGGCGAACTCGCCAGCTGGACATTATGAGGGCGAATATGACGACACTGACGACTCCACTGAGGAGTCGGAACTGTCATCCCCCCGACTGTCGACCTTTAGTGGAGGCAGTGCAGGTGCATCCTCGTCGATGGCTAGCGGCAGCATGTCAAGCAAAGCGAACAAACGTACTGAGCAGCGACAGGAGCGGGGGATGATGCAGTGGCGTCCTGCACGCAATGCACTTTTTGCAAAGAATGAAGCCAAGTTCGCGCTTAGAAAGCTTAAGAAGAAGATTGGGGCTGGGGATTTGACGGGTCGTGAGCCCGATATTGAGACGGAGACTTGATAAATTGTTTAGTTAAGAGTTATGGGGCATGTATTATGATGTTATTTTAGCAATCCACCGGATAAAATTTCCGAAGCCTTTCGTGCTTACTAGGTAAATAGCAAGCAAGTAAATAAATACATAAGATATTATTAGATTAAAAAAAAAGCCTTGGACGTGGATATTGTTCTAGACTATCCACTAGCCTACACCTTTCAAAAGTTGGTGATGACCATATGCAACTCTCATCACCTGCCAAGATGACACGAGACAATGATTATACTCCGTATGGAATATCCACCGTACATCAGAAAGAAACGAGGGGCAAATGCAATGTAAAACATGTGAGAAATTGATAGGGAAAAGTAAAGCCCGCCACAGTAAGCGGGATGGAAAAAAAGAAGAAAACCGCTAATGTAAAAAAAGTCCCCACCATCGCCCTCTATGGGACAAAAGCATAATTCGTCAAAAAGTAAAAATAGCTATGCAGTAGACGAAAAAAAAAAAAAAAAAAAGACAAGTCATGGAATATCTCGTAATCTCTAGGCTCCCAGCCCCAGAAGCTAGGGTCAGGGCAAGTGCAAGTCATTGATCAGTGACATGAGGCTCGTCCACGGTAGGGATACCTTGTATGGGCGTATCAGAATAACCACTGTCAGGACAATTCTCAACAACCTTCTCAGTCTCGATAGGACCAAGAGTCCACTTCCACTCTCTCCGCCGCTTAACACGAGGTGTTTGAGGGAAAGAAGTTTGGTTATTGTAAGAAGGATCAGCGGCGCCGAAACCATCTAACAGAGCAACGGCCCGCACCTGACGCTGAATACCCACAGTCCGCCGCTTCTTCCTTTCATGTTTTGAAAGAGTCGAGCCCGAAACATCTTCGTCAGCGCTAGCGTCATCGCCAGACGAAGTAGACTGTGCGTCGGAATCGTTCTCGAAATCAGCGGGATCGGCCGGTGGATCTCCCGCACGTGCATCTGCCTTGGTCTGCTGCACAGCCTCGGCCTCTTGTTCGTTTTCGTGCACCAGATCGAGATGGTGGGCCGTATAGCGCTCTGTGCGGATCTCCTCTTCCAGTGGCAGTCTGTAGCTAACTTGTTTCTTGGCTGGGAAGAACACTCGGCGTGTTCCTGGCACGCTAGCTCCTGCGGAGATGGAGCCGGAGCGTCGCCGGGGTCCGATTTCCAGCGGGGAGTTGCGCAGGATACTCCGTACTCCTAGAGGCAGTTGGTATGGACTGCTGCGGTGTGTATTGTTTGTGTTGGAGAGGGAATTATGCTTTGGTTGCCCCGGGTGAGGAATGTAGGGGGAGATAAGCCTTGTATTGTTGTTATTATTGTTGCTATTATTGAAGTGGACGCTAGTGCCCTTGGGAGAGGCTGTTGCGGATGAAGGAGATGCGACATCGTAGGCGTTTTTAAATGTGTTGCGGACTGTGGGCGAGGCACCTGGTGCCGCTGTGAAGGATAGAGATAGGCTTGTTGTGGAGGTGCCAAAGGTGCGTGGGAGAGAGGAGGTTTGCAGGGTGAGTTTTGGTCGTGATACTCGTGGATCTGGTGTTGAGAGACAGGACATTGTAGAGAAGGACTGTTTGACATCCGAAGGATGGAAGGGTGTCATCGCATCGAGCATGGCGTGGAAGAGGGAAATATAATATCAGTGGCGGGGTCGACACTAATAATAGTTCCAGTCGGCGCTTGCATGCAACGTGACTGAGTTTGGTGTTCAACCTTGATATAACCTGTACCTTTTTAACTAGGTACAGAGTGATATGGCATGGATGGAAAGAGGGAAACTGAGAAATAAGAGCATTATCATTTATTTGGATCTTCAGGATTTAAAAGAAAAAAAAACATTTTGTCCAAAGGTTTAAGCAACTATTGACGCCACATCCCGCCCGGTGGGGGAAAGAGATCGGCCTGGATTCATTCTATGTCTAATTTAATATGGAAAATATGTAATAAAAATGGGAAAAATGGGGCAAATTCGTAGTGATACAGTAATATTGGAATTCACGTGGGAATTGTAGGAAAACTAGAAATTAGAAAATAAAAAATAGAAAATAGAAAATAATAAAGGACATGTTCGAACAGGAGGTTGTTCTATAAAAAGATCGGGATGTGACCCCACTAGGGCACAGATGCCAATTTCCACTTTAATTTCAAGTATCCGACCCATATGCAGGTCCTACTTATCACGAGCCAGTTTCATCCGATATTATAGCACATCCTTCCGGTTTAGTATGCCGCTTTAGTTCAGGTCAGCATTACATAAGTTCAATCTTCCAACATTTATCTATGATTCGCTGCTTCCAATTCTGAGTAAATATAGCCTAAGGCTCCGCATTACGCGTATCAATCGAAAAATTTAAAGTTTTCATGAAAACGCCAATTCGTCCATGCTCGCGTGGGCCGCGCTTCATGATCTACAACGATCAACGGATTCAATATTCGAGATTATCTTGACCGCCCCTTCTACAACCTCATCTGACTCGAGCCCGACTTGCCACCTCTTGCGCACTCTTTCGCCTTTATAAATAGCCGTTGAAAAATTGCCGTGGTCTCTTTTTAGGAGAATTTATGGATGAATCCACAACACTTAACGTCAGGAAGCGGTTTAGCATCGGAAACAATTTGATATCAAAAGTTTCAAGTAATGCAAGACGTTGAAGAAGTACTTGATACCTATGTATTCTATTTCAGGGTTAACTACTCCGTAGGTATTAGCAGACTGTATTACTGTGCTGGTCTCATAAATAGAGGTTGGCTTCGTGTCGAGCAGTAGCCTAGTGTAATCTACGGAGTAAGTTAGTAGTTACCTTGCAGTAATACGTAGGGCCACGTGGAGCACAGCCCCTGGCTACTTGCAATAACGTAAATCACGTATAATACATCAACACGAGATTAGTTCACTTTCCCTCCAGGCTACAGTACCAGCATTCATATATATATGCTCTGTCAATCAAAAACGTAATTCCGAGTAATGGCAATTTTCAATGATAATTTATATTGCTCAGATTGTGAATCATTCCTTGTAGATTTTAAAACTAGATTGATAATATATTTTCCTGGCGATGGAAAATCTTTATAGAGCAGAGCGTCTATCCTAATCATCATGTCACCCCCCAGGTCCATATGGCTCGGAAGATGGGGGCTTTATGCTGACTGTCTAGCAATCTGTTGCACAAAAAGCATCAAGATATGCACCATCTACAGTGCATTCCTTGACAGGTTCTCGCATTCCCCTTTCCCAATCGAATCCATGCCGGAGATACAAGCCAGCCATCTTTGCAGTCCGGATTGTCTTTCTGTCGTCATCTGAAATTTCTCTAACAGCGTTGTTGAATGTGTGCCGGAATTCAAGTCGGAGCGCATCGTGATCGGGTCGATATTGCCACCCTTATGGTTTATAGATACTAGGATATTTTCGAGACCCTATAGAGAAATCCCAAATAGACAGATACTGTCAGCCCAGTCGATTACACCAGTAATGTGGCCGGTGCCGGGATCCAAAAGAATGTTCATTTCAGAAAGATCCCCATGAAGTACCATCGGATATGTCGACGTAAATAGCGTTCCAAGGCCTCCGCAGACTAGGTCCAGATCCACTTTGTGGCGTGAAGGTAAAACGCGAGAAAGATGCTTGAATATCGTGTGCGACTTCTGGTGCAATCTTCTGTCGTGCCTTTCAAGATGCCGCGGAGAACTTAGAACTAATTAATCCAGAAAAGCTCAAATGACAGAAGATCCCACATATAAGACGAAGTCCACTATAGCATTGGAGGGCCAATCATGTAATTTAAAGACAAACGAATAAAACATGTGCATTATTTTTTATTATCATATACAACTCTTTTTCTGAAGAACTCTACTTTTGAGCCATGTGGTCCGGCGTGTATGATCGTGATCAACTTACTTTAGTAGCCAAACAGTTCCTAGCCCTTTTTAAACACTGCGTAATTGGTAGACGAATGGATGGTTAGGATAGTAGCCCGGCAGGCTTGTTTTGGCGCAATGCGAAGTACGCCCCACTAAATACCTGTATGGAATGTTCATCTTGAATTAATCAAGCGCGAATATGAAAGTTTTAAAGGCGTAAAGTAGCCTATACATACATGGACTTAATTTAATTATGGTCTTGCAGATGAACGGTGGTAGAAGCGGTATAATCTATTCCAAGTTGCTCTGTTTAGTTACCGGGGACTTGCGGAGTAGTAGCGAGAGCTGAGTGGCTGATGGTTAGTGTCGGTGCTTGGATCGCCCTTTCAGCTTCAAAGAAATATGAAAAGAACAAGGATTGCGTAACGCATCATAACATTGGTTCAAGCCCCGGACTCAATTGACTTCTTCCATACGCTAGTGGGACGGAAAAGCCTTGGGATATGGATCGCTAGTTGTGGAGGTGATTGGCCACTATATTAATAGTTCATATTTAATTTGACAGTTGATCTCCACTTACCCATCAGCGATGGTCTGATTGGATGAAATTCATAACTCGTCTTATGTTTAAACAACTTTGACAATCCTTCGGGACCATATCATGACTAACAATAGGATAACAGCGGTGAACAGTAAGTATATAGTGCAATGTGGGGTTTCTATACTTGAACGGTGAACTCGTGTGGGTATAACGGTGTAGCCAAGAGGGTCCGTATACTGCGCCATGACCTGTCTCATGATATGGGCGTACGCATGTCTCCAACAACTCCACCATGTGCTCATTTTTCAGTTCCAAGGCACACCTGGCAGAGCCGCAAGGCGGTTTCTTCACAATTTGTGACAGAAACCTATCTATTGCAGTGTCGCATCTTATGCCCCTACTAATTTATCTGAAATTTATGCAGAAACACGGATAACGTCAATTATTCTGAGCATGACGTTGCGAGTCATGTGTTTGGGACACAACACGCTGGCTGTTTGATGTATTGTTCAGCCTTGTGTTTGTAAAATGTTTAATAAACTGGTTACTGCTGATGCCTAGGTTATTCGTAACAGCCTAATTAAACGCTAATAGGGCTGGGCACTCGGGGATTGAATCCTTGTGTCGTAGAATTTGGGGCGGAGTCATTCATCAGCCTTCTGTCGTTGTCAACTATAAGCAGGACGGGCGTGAAACCTTGGACTAAGTCAATATATGGATCATATTTGCATAGATTTCAAGTTTGAGTAATCAGCCCTCGTGAATACGCTGAATAATTTTTAATTTTGATTAAAGCAGATTTTGGTTAATTCAAATGATATACCCCGTACTCTGTAAATAGTCTAGTTAACTAACTAGGCCATGATCTGTGCTGACTCAGCCAATGACACCGCCACATTGATCAGCCATAATCTGAGTCAAGATCCTTGATTTGCGCCACTTTATCATAAACACAGATTCAATCATTATCCAAGATCTAAGATCTAAGATCTATGGAGACTTCTTAGATAGATCTCAGATCTATCATCTTCGGATCAGGGCTCATGACTCCGCGCAATGACCGTCGAATCATCCTTCACCTCGTACGGCATTCCACCCAGTCCCACGTGATACCACACTGACGCTATGTCACTATCAGGACTATGACTGCTTCTATGCCTCTGTCTTTGAATTGGAAAACCCAGCCCTCAAATCAGTGCCACTAGCTGTGCAGCAGAAGCAGATAGTAGTGACCTGTAACTATGAGGCCCGTCGGCGCGGCCTGCACAAGCTGCAGCTAATTAAAGACGCGAAGCTTATATGTCCCGACGTGGTGATAGTCCTCGGCGAGGATCTGACCAAGTTCCGGGATGCATCTAAAGAGCTTTACCTGTTCATCCGCGGTTTCATCTGGGGTGGACGCGTCGAGAGACTGGGCTTTGATGAGCTTTCTCTCGATGCCACTGATATGGTTGAGTTCAACGCTGAACTCTTGAACCAGAATGACCTTGTTCATTCGTATTTCTACTTGGATCGAAACGATTTAACTGCTGGCTTTGCCTACGACGCTACCCGGTTTTGTGGCTCTACGTACCTAGATGTGGAGGAATTTGTACCACGGGATTCTTTTTCACTCGATATGAAACTGCTTATTGGCTCACATTTGATAGGCCATTTGCGGAGCCGGTTAGAGAGTGAGAAGGGGTTTACGGCGACTGGCGGAGTATCTACGTCTAAGTTGTTAGCTAAATTGGTGGGAAGCGTCCATAAACCTAATAACCAGACCACTCTTCTCCCGCCTTATGTTGCCCACGACGGCACTGAGAGCAGCAATGTTACCAAGTTTCTGGATAGCTATGAGATCCGTCAAATACCAGGGATTGGATCACGGCTTGCGCAGAAGCTGAGGCTCCGGGTAACAGGGCATAACTCGGAGGACAGGAAGGTTACAGTGCGTGATGTCCGCCTATTTCCCGGTATGGGTCCGGCATTGATGGAGAAAACTCTCGGTGGGCCTGGTTCACCACGAGGGATCGGCATGCGAGTGTGGAACATTCTACATGGAGTGGACAATTCGGAGGTGCTTGAAGGGCGAGACTTGCCCACGCAGATCAGCATCGAGGACTCGTATAAACGTGGACATTTCACCAATGTCGAGATTGTACGTCGCGAACTGGTAGTTCTAGCCAGAAGTTTGATCCGGCGAATGCGAACCGATCTACTGGAAAAGAGCGAGGACTCATCTCCAACATCTACATCTACATCACGCTGGCTGGCTCATCCACGCACCTTACGACTCTCGACCCGGCCTCGAAACCCACCCGAAACAGATGGACTACGAACATACAACGCTAATAGAATTTCACGGTCTGAGTCATTGCCCACGTTCATTTTCAACGATGAGAACATAGATGCCCTGGCCGAACGGCTTGTGCAGGACCACCTCCTCGGCATGTTCCGAAAGCTTCACCCTGATAAGGGCTGGGATCTCGGACTGATGAATGTGGCTGTTACAAATTTAATGGAGACGGCGGGCGACCACAAGCAAAGTAGCGGGCGAGACATTGGCAAGATGTTTCGACAGCAGGAAACGGTACGGAACTGGAGGGTCCAGGTGGCGCAGCTCCAAGCTCCCCAGCCAAATGCCGACTTGGCAGAGACAGCAGATCCTGTACAGATATCTGACGTTGAAGAGTGGGATGATGGAGAGGAAGACGATGAAGATGTGTTGAGTATTGAATGTAGGATCTGTGGAGTAGCGGTCCCTCACTATGCTAGATTAGTCCATGAGCAATATCATACGTCACGATAAGAAACCACAAGATTAGTTTCAATTAGTTAGACAAGAATCATTTGAGTAACAAACCACTGACCACCAAGGCTAGGCATACGCGTTCGCCATCTGGGCAGAATCGTACAACAAGTCAAATAGATGTTTCAGTTGTCGCCAAGACTCTCTCTCCTTGGCGTTGAAGAGCTGGATCGATCATGATTCATCCTTTTTCTTACTTCTCCATATTTGACTCCAGAGGAAGAGAGAAAAAGGGGCTGTGCTCCATAGTGGATAATTTACTTACCACAGTGGGCCTTCGTTCTTTGGTCTTGGATATTTCCTCTTTCACCCAAGACCCTGAGATACTTTTTTCAGTCTTTGGTTCCTCAATCTTAGACAAGATTTAGTCTTGACTCTTGAGATATGAGGTTCTCAAAGAGTTTGATACCCTTGTTGACTGCGGTATCGGGACTTTTTATTCAATCTCAAGGTATTAATACTCTCTATGCGGCTTATTGGACGTGAACCCTGACTGGTTCGCAGCGCGATCTCAAGCATCCGAAGCTATTCGCCAAATCACACCGATCGATAATGCAAATATTCGCACTCCATCACACCAAATAGACTACCTCTCCCATTTCGACCTTACTTTCAATCTACACAGAGACGACACTCGCATCAAGCTAGAACTAGAGCCGAATCACGATATCTTGGCCGACGATGCTTACGTGCAGTACATTGACGCCGACGGAGCTGTCACTCACGGCGAACCTTTTCTCCGACATGAACACAAAGTCTTCCGGGGTCGCGCGCTGGTCGGCTCTGGCCAGGGGAGATGGACGCCCGCCGGCTGGGCAAGAGTCAGCGTGAGAAGGGATGGGGCAGACCCGCTATTTGAAGGCGCGTTTAGCCTGGGCAACGAAAAACACCACATCGAGCTGCAGTCTACGTATTTGGCTAAGAAGCGCCCGATCGATATCGGTATTGAACGTCGGGATGACGATTATATGCTGGTCTACCGTGACTCCGACATGATTCGCATGCATCCCGATTTGAAGAAGCGGTCGCTGACCAAAGCGTCTGGTTGCGTCGCGGACACTCTCGACTACAATTCCAACTTGACAAACTCGATCTTCCCCTTTGGAGTGGAGGTTGAATCGGCAGACAGTCAATGGGGCATCACCCCGTTGAACTCGCTGTTTGGGCTGAGCAAGCGGCAATCCGATGTTGGCAGTGTCTCGGGCAATACGGGCGGAGTGAATCTGAAAGCCACGATTGGAGACAGCACAGGATGTCCCAAGACGAAAAAGGTAGCGTTGATTGGAGTGGCCACAGATTGTGAAATGACCAATTATTTCAAATCCACCAACTCGACTCCCAAGGCTGCGGCAAAGGACTGGGTCATCAACCTGGTCAACACCGCGTCCAATCTCTACGAGGAGTCTTTCAATGTCTCGATTGGCCTGCGCAATCTCACCGTCAACGAACCATCTTGTCCCTCCACTGCCAGCGCAGCTCTCCCATGGAACATCGGCTGCAGCGAAGGAAACATTACATGGCGTTTGAATGAGTTCTCGAAATGGCGTGCCGATAACAAGGATAGTAACGCATACTGGACTCTCATGACGGGCTGCCCTACCGATTCTGAGGTTGGTGTTTCCTGGATGGGACAGCTATGTACCAACAGCGTCACCAGTGACGGGGATAGCTCTGTCTCGGGAGCAAATGTGGTGGTTGGCAACCAGGGAACTGCTTGGCAAATCTTTGCCCACGAGTCAGGACACACCTTTGGAGCAGTCCATGATTGCGATACCGACACCTGTAACGAGGGGCTCGATGCCTCGTCCCAGTGCTGCCCTCTAACATCATCGACGTGCGATGCAAACGCCAAATACATCATGAATCCCTACTCAGAGTCATCCATGACCACCTTCTCCGCGTGCACCATCGGCAACATCTGCTCCGCCATCGGTCGCAACAGCATCAAATCCACCTGTCTCTCGGACAACCGCGGCGTCGTAACAATCACAGGCAGCACCTGCGGCAACGGCATCGTCGAGTCCGGCGAAGACTGCGACTGCGGCGGCGAAGAAGGCTGCGGCGACAACAGCTGTTGCGACGCAACGACGTGCAAGTTCAAGAACAACGCTGTGTGCGACGACTCCAACGACAGCTGCTGTAGTGAATGCCAATACTCGTCATCCACCACCGTATGTCGTGCCAGTACGGGCGACTGCGATATCGCAGAGACATGCACCGGTACATCCAGCGCCTGTCCGGATGACAAGTACAAGGACGACGGAAACTCCTGCGGCTCATCGTCAGGACTAACCTGCGCCAGCGGCCAGTGCACCAGCCGAGACTATCAATGCCGAACCGTGATGGGCTCATTACTAAACAGCAACGACACCTGGGCCTGTGACAACACCAACGCGCCCTCATGCAGTCTAGTGTGCGGCTCCCCGCAAGTAGCGCAGCAGTACGGCACAACAACCTGCATCGAGCTGAACCAAAACTACCTCGACGGAACCCCCTGTGAATCAGGAGGCAAATGCAATAATGGACAATGCGAGGGCTCCTCCGTCGGCGGCTGGGTAAATCAACACAAGAAGCTCGTCATCGGCATCTGCGTCGGTGTAGGAAGTCTCATCGTGCTTGCCTTGCTCTTCTGTATCTTCAATCGGTGTAGATCAGGTCGCAAGGTGTCTATGCCAGCTCCTGTTATGGGTCGTTACGCTCCTGGTCCCGTTTATACCCAGGGTCCTCATCCCCCGCCTGGACCTCCGAATCAGTGGCATGGCTATAATAATGAATATCCACGGCAGCCACCACCACCGTGGTCACCACCCCCGCGGTATACTTAGTATATTTCTGTTCTTTTCTTTTCTTTTCATGGGACGTTTCTTGGGGTTTATAAATGGTGATATTTAGGCTTCTTCAGCATTGCCATCAAATGTTGGCGACTACTACGTTTCTCGCGCTTTACGAAATAGCACGTGGTACCTTTTTGACAATACGTTATTTAATCTACACCCTCCAGCCAGGCTTCGTAGATGTACAGAATCCAGTTGTAAATATAGGACCGTAAGTCGAGCTCACAGAACAGCTATTCTTTTCAATGGTTGCAAACTGATGTAAACTCATCCCAAACAAACACCCGACAGAAATCAACAAAAGCCAAAAAAGAAACACCAACATGACTCGGGCGGACAAAAATCAACAAAAGCCTGCCTCCCAATGCTGAATTAGATATCTTACTGGAAGGTATAGATAGCGATAGGCTATAGGCTATCACTGCCAGCAGATTCCCACGAACGCCTCACGCGTAACACCGCCAACTCCCTCAAGGTCAAACTCCTCAATCATAGCCCTCAACTCCTCCTCCTCAAGTCCCGTCTCTCCAAGCTCGCGAGCAACACGTCTCAGATCATCAAGTCCGATAAATCCCTTGCCGCCTTCGTCGAATAGCTCGAAGGCACGCAGGATCTCGTCCCGCGGATCCCGCTCTAGAATCTTCAGCGCTGTCACGGCTTGGAAGGAGGATAGAGGCATGAGGAGGTTAGATGGGTGTTGCGGGTTTGGGCCTGTGTTCGCCTTGCTGGGTGCTTGGCTTGGTTGCTGTTGTTGTTGCTGTTGCACTTGTGGGCGCGGTACTCCGTATGTTGTTAGGAGGGAGATTAGTTCTTGTTTTGAGAGAGTGAAGCCGAGAGCGCGGAAGGCGACGCGTAGTTCGTGGTAGTCTAGGTGGCGGTCGCGGTCGAGGTCGAAGAGGGTGAACTGTGAAGAGAGGGGATGAGCATCGATTATAGTTTTTTTTCCGCGTTCTTTTCTTGAGGTGATTTACGCCCGTTTCTTTCGCCAAACATCTCGAAAACGCAAGATTGAAATGTGCAATGGTATGGAAGGAGTTGAGTTTCTTACAGCTTCATTAATCTCCTCCCTCTGTTCCTCCGTCAATCGATTCAACGGGTTCGTATCCTGCGCCGGCCCATGAGACTGCGTCGCGGTAGGTACAGCATTCTGCTGGCCCTGATGACCTTCGCCAGCGAACTCATTAGGTGCACTAGCTCCTAGAGCCCGGTGGCGGGAGAAAGCTGAGGTGCTGAATGGCATGGCGTTGGGGTTGGTTGAACGGTCAGGCAGCTTGGTGCCGGCGTAGGAGCGCGACCCAAATGGCTGGCCCGAGGCCATGGCTGCAAAGGTTGTAGGGGTCTTGATCTGAGGTTTGATGTATAGCGTATACTTGGAATTATTCTGGTGGGTTTGGGATGTGGGATGTAGATGTGCAATTCGAAACGTGAAACTTGTTGTTGGGGAGTGAGATTCCTGACGCGACGGAACGCGGGACTTGGCCTTAAGACTGGGAGGATTTTTTTCCCTTTACAGTAATTCCAAGGTTTTTTGACAACTTCATTTATTTGGACTCGCGAGAAGGAGGTATTTAGTGTCATCGTATTTTTCTTGCCATAAAATGCCAATATTTTAACTTGAATTTGCAAACTTGACAGGGACATTTAATCATTGGGCTCGAAGGCTTCCAGGTTTACCTACTAAGTATTCTAGCATACACAGGTATTACTTCTCAGGCTTTCTGAACTTCAGATTCTAGGTAACAAACCGATACATCACTACGTATGCATACACTAGACGACGATGCGCTAGGCTACCCATCATGTCGTGATAATTTCAAAAGTATCACACCTGCAAACCTCTCTTCTCTACCTGCAGCCAACAAGGGCTACCAAGCAATGAAAAGATTAGACACAGGTCAAGAGTGATAGGATCACAATTTTGGTTAAAAAATTGCCTGGCCACCGTGAAGACAGCCAGGTAGATATAACTGATAAATTTCAGTCAGCAATAGTAGCCTCAGATTTCTCCTCACTGGTGTACTAAAGACCCATGCATATATAGATGATGAAGAAAGAAAAAGAAAAGTGGGAAAATCTATGCACTTGAAGGTGGGCGGGGTAGGTCGTAGAGACTAACACGGCGATGACCTCGCTGTGAATTTGCTGGCTTGGTCTCCACCTATGACCCTGTTGGTGACACCATGCGTTCAAATTCGAAGTTCATGTTATAGTAAAAGGTGTTGGATGAATACTGACGGACATGGCAGAATAATCTAGCTTTTGGCGGTGAATCCATTACACCCACCGCCCCAAATGTGCCATAACATTTCAAACAAGCCATTTGAGCCCAAAACCATTGAACCACTCAATATTTGAAGAATTCAAGCTCTTTTGAGTCTTCAGGGAGAACGTGAACATGTCTCTATCAGAAATATCAGCCCAACTATCTGAATCACCAAAAAGATTCCCAGATTGCTGCTTTGGTATATCCACAACATTCATCAAAATCCTATGCTCGATACTTCCCCAATGCCCTGGATTCACTCTATCAGTGGGCAGTGGGTCCGGCCTATTGGAAGGGTTGATCGCATTTAGTGACAAGAATATCTCTGTACAGGGTGTCGAGGTAGACTCGAGCATCAATCGATATATCGACGAGGAGGCTATGCATGTTGTTGGCGGGGGTTGGGGGTTATCCTCCTATGCTAAACAGGCTAAAGCGTGGATGTTTGTGTACCCGCGTGATCCGAAGTTAATCTCGAAGTATATTGATTTATATGGGGGTCATGTTGAGCTGATCGTTTGGCTTGGTCCTAAGGTCGATTGGCCTGATTATGAGCCTTGTTTTTTGAACTCTTCTTTTTGGGTTGAGGTTTTGGATGCTGGGTTGACGCCGTATGAAACTGCGGTTGTTGTGCGACGATCATGAGCCTAATAGTGTCTAATAAAGGATAAAAAAATTACGGACTGGAGGGAGTTGGGATAGGGAATGCATTAATACTAAAGATGACATCCATTGAAATGATAAAGCAAGCAAACGTATAAGAACGGAAAACTGGACAGAAGCAAAGACTATCTACCGTACCATAAAACAAAACTTCAATTTCCAGGGCTGTATCCCGTCCATGGTAAATATATCTGTACAACCTCGGAAAGGTACAAACGATCGCAGAAAGAGTCGAGTATGTTCACAAGGGTAGCAAGGAGTAGGAACTACAGAGAAGAAACAACAGACAAGAAACAGGGACAGTAGTGACAGTTTGTCAAAGTGGTACTTGGAAGGCACTCCGGATGATCTTGAACAACTTCAGCCCAGTCCCACCAAGTCAATGTGGCATTATATTTCAAACACAGTGAAAACATTGGTTGACAGCGGTTCAAGGACAAGATCATACATGTCATGCTCTTCTACTGGCCTAGGGAGCCGGTGTAGGCGGAATTTTCGGCGCTAAGAAAGGGATTGACGTTGGTTTTAGCGCTGAGACTTCGGGAGGTGCACTATGAACTAGTGTACGAACAGATTGCGCAACCTCTGGCCGGACATGAAGCTCTGTAAATCCATGCAGGAAGGTGTTCAGATCGTATTGGTCTTCGGCGAATGGGTCTGGTATGAGATTGGCGGATGCAATAGTATCCTCAGAGTCAGTGGGCACAAGTGATAAAGCCAAGTCGAAAATATGATGATTAGTTGGAAGCTCAGGAATCTGGGTCTTGAGAATGTGCCTGGCCATGGACTTGAGACTGGCATTTTTATGGATGTTGACAACTTTGACAGTGTTCAACAGAGTACTGCGAAGATTCATCAAGGGCTCTTCCAGTTGGCCAAATAGACCTGCTATCACTTGAGTCCTTTGTAAGTCCAAGCAGCCACTGACGACGCGGAAGTAAATAGCAATGGCCACCCAGACAGGGTTTAGATCCTTGTGGCTGCTTGTTCGATGTATATTAAATCTGCACATATCTTGTGACTGCTTTTTGCGTAGTACCGAGCAAAGGTCATTGGCAAACTGGTTGGACATATACGTCAAGTCGAGAAAGCAGACATGAAAAATCAAAAACACCACCACTTGTCCTTGATCAAGGTCGGATACGCGTGCATGAACTTGAGATTTCGCCAGACCACCAATAGTCATCACGAGTCTCGCCATTTTCAATGCAGCATTAACAAGAGGATGGTATGCATATTTATTTTCAAGTTGTGCAAGCCCCGAGCAGTGGAAATGAGGTTTGGTTTTCTTGGCCAACTGAAAAAGAGCAGTGCTGATTTGGACCTTAGATAGCTGCGATAAATCCAAGTCATCGTGGGCTAGTTCAATATTCCACTTGTCGAGCAATGAAGCATTTCGCTGACCGAAGTGGATCACAGCATTGAAGAACTCCCTTCTATGAAAAGCTCGGTCTCCCATTTCCTGAAATCTATCAAGTGCCGCTTGTAGAGGAAGACCAAAGGCTGCCCATGAAGAGTCCTTTGTAGGTTCAACCAAAAGCGATGCTAGGGACAGTTCGCCCGAGTTCCGAATGCACTTGCGGTTGTGGTGGACACATGATGGACAAGGGTAGACAGCACCGCATTTCTTCTTGCTTCGGTGACACCACAGACACGCACCGCCAAACTCTTTTAAGTGTCGAATGTCGTTTTTTCGTTGCTCAATATCCAACTGTGACCGCAATTTCCTTTCTCGATAGCGGGTTTTATTCGTTGGGTCTTCCGAAATAAAAGGGTCAACACCAAAGAAATGTTCCATGGAAGCCACTCTCTCGTCGCGAGGCTGCTGCCCTGTGAGTATTCCATTAATGAGGGTTGACGTATGTTCATTGTTGGCGGATGAAGGAAAATCATGGGGACCGGCGTGTCGTTTACATGGAGGATGTTCAGGTATGTTATCCGGAGGAGATACCGAATCTGAACGTCGACGGCGCCCAAGAAGCCGACCAAGTGAGGAGGTTGATGCATCGCTGGAGCTCCAGATATCCTGGGTTACTTGACTCTGCATATGTCTTTCCCATTCAACGAAGTCTGGTGCAGGAAAATGGAGCTGGCAAAAGGGCGGAAGGATTTCGAAAATATCTGTTTGTTCGCTCTCGATTGAAGGTTGAGGCAAATCAACGGACAAGGCCTCATAATCCAGGAAGGATGCGACTTCGGGGTGTCTGGGCCGGGGCTGGAGAAGAAGTGTTAGCTCTCTTTGGAAGAGTAGGATTGGGACCCTGAGGTCAAGTATACCGAATACATGGGCCTATCAGCCAGGGAATGCTTAAGATCAAAGAGAAAGGGATCGACGTCGGACGGTCGATGCTCAGTATACTGAGTGAATAGACCACCTTGGCCGTCCATGGTGGCTGAAAGAGAGATATCGAAGGGTGGCAGGTAATGTTATTCAGTCAACAAAGGAAGAGATAAGCTCAGTCAAGATTCGGACGTGAGCGCGAGTATCTGGTCACCACCCGGGGTAGAATGTGGACCAAAGCGAATGTATGCTCAGATAGGAAAGAGAGCAATTAGTGCAATAAGGTTTACTTTGGCAGGGACGATTACCAACTCTGGATGAAGCGGGATGGGCCGAGGCTTAATTTAGACTTAGTCCAGTCTAAGAGGGATATTATAAGCGTCATAATTGCAAAGCCAGTTTCAATCCGAACCCAGCTGAGAGCAGTTTAGAAAGGTGGCTAAGGATCTAAAAATAAATGCGATTGAGATACACAACAGGACAAGAGGATGGATAGAGATTTATTTGACAAACATTCCATTTGAAGCCCTAGGTTGATAGTCTCAGTAACAAATAACAGTGTATACCAAAGAATCTATACGCGACACACGAAGTAATAATCACTTTCACTGAGTGATATACTTCTTCAGACCCCTCAATCTCGTCTTCGCGTCCTCCAGGACATCATCATTCTTGCACACAGCAAAACGGAGATAGTGCTCAGCAATGTGAGCGTTTTCTTCAGTGTAGAACTCAGTCGGAGGAATGGCGGCCACACCGACCTCCTGGATAAGGAACCAGGCAAGCTTAAAGTCGCGAGGACGACTGGCAACATGGGGCGGGAAGGGATAGTCCGCTGGGAGTTGAACGGAGGTCATATTGGCCAACACGAAGTATCCACCTTCGGGGTCGGAATACTGATAAGCCAGTTAGCACTGACGAAAAAAAAGATCAAAATTTTTGACTTACCGGAATGCCAAGCTCCTCAAAGACTGCACAGAATCGCTTCATCTTCTGCTGCATTTCGTTTCGACTTTCGTCCCAGAATCCAACCTTGTCTGCCTTATCGAATGCAACAGCGGCAGCCTCCTGGAGGGGAGAGACACTGCTGTAGCAGATTCGAGTGTGTGCACCTGCGACATACTTGATCAAGTGCTCGGGTCCGATCAGGTAACCGACACGCCATCCGGTAGCGTAGAAGGCCTTGCCAGCAGAGCCGACTGTGAGGGTGCGCTCGTACAGCTCTGGAGACAGAGTGGCAATTCGGGTGAAAGGAACGTAGTAAAGACGGTCATAAACTTCATCAGATAGGATAATCAGATTGTGCTTCACGGCCAGAGCTCCGATCTTTTCAAGTTCATCGCGTGAGAAAACCTTGCCAACGGGGTTGTGACTACAACAGATAAATCAGTGGTGATTTCTTCGAATTTGAAGTGTTTTCTTACGGTGTGTTCAAGACCTATCAAACAGTTAGAAACCGGCTTCTGAATATGCATTCTGAATGTGCTTACAATCATCTTAGTCTTGGAGTTGATGGTGTTCTCTAGCTCCTGGAAATCAATAACCCACTCAGAAGCAGGAGAGGTCCTCGTAGCACCATCCTTGGGAGGGTGAAGAGGGACATATCGAATGACACCGCCAGGCATCTCGATATTGCTGATATATCTACTCCAAATATTAGCCCCACTCGCAATGTGACAATCACCAAGATGGAAAACTGACTGGTCAAAGAACGGCTCGAAGATGATAACCTCATCACCAGGCTCAATAAAGCCCATGAATGCACTCAGCATTCCTAATTCAATGCTTCATATTTAGCCCACATCATAATATTCAAGCTTCCTTTTGAATCTCACCCTCATTCGCTCCGGTGGTAATCGAGATCTCGGTATCGGGGTTCAATGTTCGGCCAAAGTGGGGCGAATATGCGTCCGCAAGAGCCTTCTTGAGAGTAGGCCGGCCCTGCATAGTGTGAGCTAGGGATTCATCAAGGGAATCTGTCCAAATGGTACCTTCGTCGGCGAGTACTGGTTGCACTCCACTCGATCGAGCGCAGCCTTAGCAGCATCAATTGCAAACTGGGGAGGGTTATAGCCACTGTGAAAGGCAAGATAATGTAAGTCTCCAATTACTAGGTCAATTTCGACTCCTTGATAGGCTGACTCACAAGAACCCTTGGCCCATATTCACAATTGGCTGAATGGGTGAAGCAGCGGCTGCCTCGTTAATAATGGACCTATAAATCAATGAGTGAAAAAGCTCTAACAAGGTCTAGGGTGTGGTCTTCAGCGACATACCAAACATCCTGTCGCTGACCAGCTACTCTGTTAGCTGGCCGAAATGGGTCCGACTGTGCGATTGTTGCGGACATTGCCCTGCCAAATCTAGAGAGTCGTTGAGAAGAAAAAATTGAAGATGCAGGATTAGGCCGGACTCGAGCAAAATTCACAAAGGTACAGACTCTAGGAAGAAATTCAGTAGAAGTCATAATAGAGTGTGCGGGGAAACATGTAGTTTCAGAGGGGTTATTTGACGGCTGCCAATGACGTGCTCCGTGTTCCGGCTGCGGATTATTATTTCCCTTTCAATAAACTTTAGTTGACATCGGAGGTACAAGCTTATAATGACGCTATCCGACAGCGACGGAGATATTGAGAATTCTATTCAACTATGAATAAAATCAACAACAAATCATCAGATCACAAATGATCGACAGCTCTAGTACATGCATTTTCTCCATAATGGCATCTGATTAGTTCGTCTTATCGTACCCTTTTAAGGCACCAAGGCGTATTTTCACTTTACATAAGCAGATCGCGACGCGTCGGATCAATCAAGTTACTTGTCAATTTCTCAAAAGTTTTACTATTTAGTCTAATACAGCCATCATGGTCTCCTGTCCCATATGTGGGAAGTCCGTCTCACAATCAAAGATTAACGACCATATCGATTCAGAATGTCAAAGCTTTGTGGAAGAGCCATCATCTTCTCCCGGAGAGTTATCAGCTCAAACAGCTGTACCGAGCATCTTTCAATCAGCCTCAGCCCGCAAAGCTTCGGCGCAAGCAAATATAAAGAGGGAATTCCCACAGAATATTACTACGCCACGTCCGCTCAACAACAAGAGACCAATAGCATCGAGCCCTTTCGAGCCCTCATCTAGTGCTAAACAATCAAATGGGGACTCAACAGAGCCAAGAGCAGCGAAACGCCCTAAGGTCAACTCTTTCCATAAAGCAGCCCCCTTGCCTGAGAGAATGCGACCCAAGACTCTCGACGAGGTATGCGGTCAGGAGCTTGTCGGTCCTACTGGTATTCTTCGTGGACTGATTGAACAAGATCGAGTACCGAGTATGATATTGTGGGGCCATGCTGGAACTGGAAAGACAACTATTGCTCGGGTCATATCATCAATGGTCGGGAGTCGATTCGTGGAGATCAACAGCACAAGCTCTGGGATAGCGGAGTGCAAGAAGATCTTCGCCGAAGCTCGCAGTGAACTTGGTCTTACAGGAAGAAAGACAATTATTTTCTGTGATGAGATTCATAGATTCTCTAAAACACAACAAGATGTTTTTCTCGGACCAGTTGAAAGCGGTCAGGTGACTCTTATTGGCGCCACCACTGAGAATCCATCCTTCAAGGTGCAGAATGCACTTCTGTCTCGATGCCGAACGTTCACTCTAGCAAAGCTTACAGATGAAGATATTGGGGCTATTCTCCAACGGGCCTTGAAAGTGGAAGGCCCAAAGTACTCTCCTTCCAGCTTAGTGGATGACGAGTTGATTCAATACCTCGCCAAATTTGCGGATGGGGATGCTCGCACCTCTCTCAATCTCCTAGAACTGGCCATGGATCTCTCTAAAAGACAGGGAATGTCTAAAGAAGACCTCAAGAAATCATTGACCAAAACCCTCGTCTATGATCGTGCTGGCGATCAACATTATGACACAATATCCGCGTTCCACAAATCTATTCGCGGAGGTGATGCGGATGCATCACTATACTACCTTGCCCGCATGATCCAGTCTGGTGAAGATCCCCTTTTTATCGCTCGCCGACTGATTGTCGTTGCTTCCGAGGACATCGGCCTAGCGGACAATACTATGCTGACACTGGCTATATCTACACATACGGCCGTTGAAAAGATCGGACTCCCCGAAGCCCGCATTAATTTGGCCCACGCCACTGTTGCCATGACCCTGTCGAAAAAGAGTACGCGCGCATACCGGGGCCTTAATAACGCTTTTGCTGCGTTGAACGAACCGGGTGTGGCTGGCTTGCCCATTCCTGTTCATCTCAGAAATGCCCCAACAAAGTTAATGAAGGAATTGGGTTACGGTAAGGAATACAAATACAATCCGAATTATGTGGATGGTAAGGTCAAGCAAGAATATCTCCCAGACCAGCTTCTTGGGCGCAGTTTCTTAGAGGACTTGGATTTGGGCGCAGAGCGAGATCCCGATCTAAGAAGAAACCTTTGATCCAGATCGACTAAAAGCGTCCCCTCTCTTGCCATTTATCCTGATCTTGGGGAAAAATTGTTAGATTAATGATACCTCCATGTTTGCAGTACTTGTGGGAATTTAGTGCTAGACAAGTTATGAATTTCAAAGTACGATTCAAAATCGTCTTTAGTTTAAGCTTAGAGATGAGATGTCGATGGGAAAGAGGAAAATAAAAATGGACGTTTAACCTTGGAAATTCTTTCCAAGGTTCTCTACAATGACATCTCAATCAAAGATTATGTTCTACGTATCCTTTCAGTTTTACAATAATATAAAAATTTTCCTCGACTTCTTGATGGTTCTCTTATCGGCTCCATTTACAGTTTGATGCCCTTTCCCAGCTAAATGACAGCAAGCTCTAACTCTGCCTGTTGGGCTTTGTATAGGTTGGTGGAGAGGATGAAGGGGGTAATATTGTTGTAGATCTTGGAGACTATCGAGACCTTCGTGGTGGAGGTTCTTTTTACCACAACCTCTCACGGCAACAATGCCACCATGGTCGCGTCCTCGACTTCCATGTGCGAGAGCTGGCATCACGGCTATGCGAACGGAACCAAGTGATCCACCCTGACTTCTACGACTTCAAGCGCGGCCAGGTGCACGACTACGAGATCGGCCTCCACGTCCGTCACGGTCACGAGGATAGCTTTGTCGGACAAATCAGGATACTGCTAGCTGTTGCTGTAACCACTCTCCCATCAGTTCCAAGTCCTTCCTTAACTCCATAAATTCACCCCTTCAATTGCGCAATTTCGGGTTCACTGAGTTCGTGCTGTACAGCTTGTGATAGATTTGTTAGTTAGATGAACTGTAATAAAGATTGATTGCTGCCACACCACACATGAGTTGGCTCCTGGCGAGATATCAATTGTCTCTCCACCGCACCACTGATGTAAGCTGTACACTTTATATCAAGTGGTTGTTTGCACAAGACGAGTCATAAATTGGGAGGCCATGCCTGATCCCCCTCTCCATGCATGTGAAGGGACATGACAGCCATATTTAACATCAGACAAAGCCGATACATGGATTTTTCAGCTTTCAGATCGAGTTAAACATAGACCATAAATATCAAATTCTCGTGGTCTGGTTCTTCTACTATTTCTTGTGGAACTTGAAGCCGGGAACAAGTCCTCAGCAGGGCCTAGCTTGAGCGGATCCGGTAGAACTTTCCATCGATCATCTCAGGATCATGGTAGCTCGTGCGTGCGCCCATGATCACCAATTTGATGGAAATTAGCTGGAATGTATTGACTTCTTATCACCCAATATGTCGAAGAAGGCTGATGTGTGAAGATGGTTGTCGAAGGAAGAAGCTTCAAAGGGTTGAGAGTATAAAAGAGAGGGGGTTTATAGCATGCAGGTGGGAGGTTCTAGGCACTCAGACTTGCAAAGTTGAGAATTTGGAAGTAAAATGAAGGTGAAAGTGAGGGTGCACATGATGTAAAACTGAAGTGAGAGTGAGGTTAGACTGATGCTGCCTAGCAACTCCCTCGAGGAGGATTTTCAAAGAGCCATCTGTAGAGTGTATTAGGTAAGTCATGAAAGTATATGTCATTGGTAATCTGGCTGTCATTTCTTGTTGCTTGTAAGCGTCCATAGATAACCTCAAAATGCGTAAAGAAAGCAGGAAAAAGCTTTGAGCTAGAAATGTTCAGAAAAATGAGAAAGCGTACACAGAAAAACTGGTTGGATGAAGAGAAAGAATTGCTGGAAGACCCGATAGCCAATAGGATATACTCTCTGGACGAGGTGAGTGGTCGAGTGCATACCGTGGACTCGATAATGTTTTTGCTCGTGCTGAATTTCCTTTGGAATTTTTTCGCCTATAGAAATGAAGAGATGTTGATTCATTCTTAGTGTAGTGTTAGAGTTTATGTCGGCAATATTTCTTCATGATTATTCCATGGTCTTTCACGAACGAATCAGAAGGCGATTTTTTGGAAATGATGTCCAGCCACTCTGAGATAGTTTGCTGCGAATTTAATCCACAATGTCCATGTGGAATCAGATTGACGTTATGAAGCCCTAATCTCAGTCTTGGTAGCCTGAACAGGAAAATATAGCCTTGATTATCGGACAATCGCAGGACATGGCATTCAGATGAGAGAAGAGATAGAAGCTTGGAAGAGAGACTTTACAAGCTGCCTTTGAAGGCACAAGTACTGAGACCAACGGTCAATTATAAAAGTTTCTTTTGATATTATACATATCTAGATTCCAATCTAGGCTATTCCATCAACGGATTCTCTCCGAGGCTGCCAAGGAAAGACCTGCTTGCTACTTCTCCCTTAATCCATCTTCACCATCTCAATGGGACCAGAGCCAAAGCCATCCCATCCCTCCCCACGATGGAATTGACGTCGATCAATTTTCGGAACCATATTTCCCCAGCCCTCACCCATGGTGCGGGCCTGAATAGACAAGCCCGAAGGGTGGGTGAAGCGAGCAGCGCGCAACAGCCAGTTCTTGGATTCAGCTCGGATACATCCCTTCTGCAAACCGCCATAGGACTCGTCATAGCCATGGCTGGCTCGCTCAAATTTGCAAATCTCATCGCGGCAAATTCCTTCCGCACCAAACCAATCCTTCGCACAGGCGTGTCGGAGGCCTAACTCGGCGGGATTCAGCGTGTATCCCAACTCCCACGCCAACTGGTGGTGAACCTGACCTTCAAGCTCGCTGTTCCACTTACCCTCCTTGCGGAAGTAATCGCGGATCATGCGGTAGACGTACTCGACTAGCTCTAGGGCTTTTCCGCCGTCCAAGAATGCCAAAGCCAAGCTTCGGCGGAATCGATCCCGTTCTTCGCCTGAGAAAAGCACAGCAAGTTCGGAGAGAGGAACAAAATGAAGTCCCTGCAGAGCATCTACCGTCTGATGATACTGGTCTGAAAAGATGAAATAATCCCCATAATGGTGCATACAGTTGAACCAAACTGCTTGCCGGTGGCGCTCAACAGTGTCCGTCTCCGTAAACTCGGCGGGAAGCATGGGAGGTCCCCGAATATGCTCATCCCGAATAGTGCTCATTCGACAAGGGTGAATGAAGGTGGACTGGCCATACTCGCCGCATTTCGCAAAGTGAGCCTTGATATCCATGATGAGATGATCCTCTGAGCAGTATCGTACCTCAGAGCAAGGCCCACAAGCGGGACAGATGCGGGTATCGCTATCCCCCTGTGCGCACTGCTTATCACAGTTTTCCTTGGCACATTTGAAGCCAATGTAATTGAGGTCGTAGAAAAAGCCTCCGTAGTCCCAATTCAAAACCTTCTTAACGGGTGACTTTATTGTGGCATTCGAGTATGAAGACTCCGCGATAGGAGAAAGAAGACCCTGAAGCAGGGTGTTGGGGTGATGACGAGGAGTCGTACTCATGAGAAGAGAAGTCTCAACAGAGGTTTCACTAACATCCCAGTCATTTGTCTCGACAGCTAACATTCTGTCTCGAGTACGCTGCTTTCGACCCTTGTGTTTCTGGGATTTAGAAAGACGATGGCGAGTGTGGTGAGGTGGGGGGTCAGGCGTTGGGGGACGAGCTGGGAGAGCTATTGGGAGAACTGGTGGTTTCCGAGGAGGTATACTGACAGGACGTTGGGGAAGACTCGCCAGAGGAGGGGCAAGAATTCCTCGGCGAGGAAGAGGCACTGCTTGCTAAGTTAGAGTAGCTCATAACGAGCTTAGTTTTACGAATATGAATGCTAACCTGCGGGCTGTAGCTCGGCAAAAGGAACTCTGTTAGGGGTAAAGGGGCCGCCTTTGTTTCCATAGCAGGACATAAGTGTCTTTCTAATTGTGTAAGCTTGGTTGAAAATGACAAATGCAGTTTATAAAGCAATAAAGAGAACATATGATGAGATATCAGAAAAAGATGAGGACTTGAGCAGAATCGGGAATACTGTGAGGAAGAACTGGCATGTTTGGGATGATCTGGAAGACCTACTTTACTTACCTAGGTATTTAACTCACGATACTGTTGAGTGTCTGGCTTGCTGTTGTTGATGCGACTGTTGACTGCCCATATTTAGTATCCTCATATCCAGACTCGCCATTGATACTAGGTCATGAAGGTCTTCCCCAGTGAAGGTTTGTCTTCTATGCCTATATCTTCTTCGAGTGAAGTCAGATATCCTGATATTGCCATATAAGAGTGCGAATCCTGTCTGCAGTACTTTCGTTCATGTTCAGGAGTCTTCCGTGCATATACAGATGACAGTGCTGACAAATAATTCAAAGCTGGGGATAGCATGATTGGGAGCATATGATTATTGTCAATTTCCTTAGCTCAAATGAGAACTATTACTGTGGTATTCATCACACGTTTCATCATGATTTGAGTGATGGAACCCAGGGTACATGTCATAGAAGACAACAGCTGGAATCTCGGGAGTAGAAGATGAGAGTAGTGGGAGATGGGTCGCAAAAATATCATTAAAATGCCTTGAACTTACTGCACAGTTAAGATATCAAATATGAATCTACCTGATCGATTAAAGTAAAGGTAGGAAATAAAGGAAGGAAAAGGACAAGAGTTCAGGTGACAGTAGAAGTTCTTGAAAGCTAAACCTGGTTGAGTTATCTCAAATGTTGAGAGGGAAGATGAAAAGAAGAGAAGCGGAATAAAATGAGAGTTAGTGGGACTTGTATCTTAATGAGCCCAGCAATCTCTTCTATTACCGCGATCACAATACCGCCAGGTGACAATAATTCTGCCAAAAAAATCCCATACCTACCTAGAGGTATGATTAAAATGGTATTTTATCTGACCGCTTTGAAGTGCTGAGTGGCCTGAAGAGAAAGAGATTGATGTTATTAGTGGAGCGAAAAAGATGATTTTAAGTGTCCCCAGAAAACATTTTAGTGAGCCAATAAAGGATATTTCATGCTGCTGAGAGATGATTGTGGCCACACCTTTGCTGATTTGAGAGCACAAACTATTGACCAAGCGATATCGAAATTATTCGAAGGAATCTGTATAGATCAAGTCTCGAAGCAACACTCCCCAAGATATGTCACAGTGTGTTGAATTGGAAAATACAATTACATGACTCAAGAGAAGCTTATTAGGATAATATACAATAAGAAGATATGCTCCGTAGCACGTCGAGGACGTGTGTAACCCAAGCGCTGGAGACACTTTTTCTAAGATGTGCTGTAAAGACATCCAATACACTAAAATTATATTTTCTATAGTAAAAATTTCAGTCCTTTCTTCATTGTTGGATTTCTTTTCCAAATACACCAGGCGCTATGATACCGACTCTGTATGTCTACATCTGTAAATTCAACACTAGACTGAGTCTGGATTCGATATAGTAAAGAGTTCAGCTTTATGTTATGGATGGCGATCTATCTCATTTCCAATGAAAATCTTGATGATTTTGAAGATGGTTTCAACGTTGAGCAGTATTTTGTTCTAATTTATGAGGTTGGATAAGTAGGGTACAGTTGTTCACGTGATAAGGTCACGTGAAATTAGATCTGATCAACTCGAGTTGGTTATTTCTCAATGGATATTGCTACTACAATACAATGCATCTTTTTTCCTTAGGCTTTCATAATTATCTGAGAATCAGAATTATCAGATGACTCAGATCTTGATTCCTTGAATCTCAAGTCTAAGTTGATACAAGCCATCTAATCACCATTGAAGTTAAAAAAAAGATCCCTACATCTTTGAAGCCCGACAATTTCGAAACAAAGGCTATCATGCGAACTTGCGAAGTGTCAATATCAAAACAAAGACCACCCCAAGTTCCAACATGCGATACACATTATGTCAGCCAGACTAATGTAAGAACTTCTGAATTGCATCTCCTGGCCAGAAGATGATTGGCTCGTAGCGACGGATACTAAGCGCCGGAGATCTATCTTTGGCGGCCATCGGCGGATTTGACTATGAGCCACACTACGCGCTTTGATCGAAGATGAAACAAATCGGGGCACTAACGATCATTCTGCAGGCTTTATTTTCAGGATCTCTTTGTTTGCATCCGGAGTGGCTCATGCTGAGTGGTCGCTTCTTACTAACCAGGGGTGGCTAACTGCTTCAGATGGAGGTTTATAACTGGAATAGGACCTCATGGAGACCCTGTTAGCGCCTGAATACCTAAAATAATTCCTCATCAGGACCTGAAGGTTTCATCTGGAGCTATTATCGATTTTTCTTTCTTCTCTCTTTTTATAGTTTCGTGCCTTTTCTATAGAAATTACCCCATCTCATCCGTTCTTAACAACTTCCACTTCCACTTTCACTTTCAACCACGGATCTATTCATCATGCTCCTTGAATAGATTTGATTCTATTTATCCCTCGAATTAATAATCCATAAATATCCCCTTTGACAACCTGTTCCTCTAATCATCTTCTTTTAAATCCCTTCACGTTACGAATCGCTACATTTCTCAGCCTCGTTGTCACGCCTGACCATCGCTGCAACAAACAGCAACCTCCTCTTCTGAAAAATTTCCAAATTCAGATATCATGTTCAGACCTGGACGTTCGATATTCCCTCTCCTGCCTCCATATGGGGTTCATGACCCCAGTAAACAGGGTCGGATTATCCCGTTACACCCCGACGGTCTCACACCATACCTAGGCCTACGAGCCCGGTTGTCACAAGTATGGATTAATCGCTGGACGATCCTCCTACTACTTGTTCTTGTTCGTGTCCTGTTGGCTATCGGATCTGTACGGAATGACATGGCAGCCGCGAAGCGCGAGGCACTCTCCGCATGCACCTCCGTAGAAACGATGGGCAGCGCTATGGCGTCAATGCCACATTACCTCGCTTCTGGAGTCAATGACCTGGCAGTAAAGGGCATCAATGAATCTGTTGGTGCTCTTAATACCATGCTCCAGCTCGTTATTACCGGAGTCGAAGAAATCGTTCTTTTTATCATCAAAATCATGTATCAGACTTATCTTTGTCTTATCACGCTGGCCGTGCGAGGCGCAGTGGATGTAGCCACTGCACTATTGGAGGACGTGGTTAGTGCTCTGAACAGCACAATCAAGGCTGTCGAGTCAGACATCCAGTCGACAGTCAAAACTTTTGAGAGTGGATTGGATGACTTTTCCGACCTTGTCAGCTCAGCCGCCAAGGTGCTGGGCGCATCTATCCCGACCTTGAATCTCAACAGCTCTATGGACGGCCTGACCTCTTGGTCTATTCCTTCTTCCGTGAATTCCGATATTTCCGATCTCAACAAAACCATCCCGACCTTCAGCGAGGTCCAAAACTTCACCGAGAATATCATCAAGTTGCCATTCGAAGAGGTCAAGAAACTGGTAAATATCTCTCTAGGCAACTATTCATTCGACAGATCAGCCCTCTCAGTTCCAGTTAAGAAACAATTGACTTTCTGCGACGACAATGACGGGATCAACAGTTTCTTCGACGGGGCTACTGACATTGCGATCACCGCACGGAAAATCTTTATTGCTGTCATTGTAGTCGCTGCCATCCTGGCTTGTATTCCGGTCGCATGGCAGGAGATTCGACGATGGCGTCATATGAAAGAGCGATCCGAACTCGTGCGAAGGGAAGCCCATGACCCGATGGACGTTGTCTACATTGTTTCCCGGCCATATACCGCTGCAGCAGGAATCAAGGCAGCAAGCCACTTCAGCAACAGCCGCCGACAAATTCTGGTTCGCTGGGCCGTCGCATACGCAACCTCATTGCCGGCACTTTTCGTTCTTGCAATTGGTATCGCCGCGCTGCTTGCCTGCTTGTGCCAATACATCCTGCTGAAGGTCATTGCAAAGACTGTCCCAGAGCTAACCACCGAGGTTGGAGCGTTTGCGGATAAAGTCGTAGTTGCTTTGAACAATGCCTCGAACGAATGGGCGGACGGTGCCAACTCGGCCATCAACAGCTTCGACACGAAACTCAACGACAACATCTTCGGATGGGTCAACACGAGTACGTCTGCGGTTAACAGTACTCTCAATACCTTCGTCGAAAAGACAACCGGTGTTCTAAATGATACTTTTGGCGGCACGATATTCTACGATCCAATCGAAGAAGTCTTCAATTGTTTGATCGGCCTCAAAATAGCAAGTGTGCAAAAAGGTCTCACATGGGTCCACGATAACGCACACATCGACTTCCCCAACTTCCCAGACGACATCTTCTCCAAAGGTGCCTCGGACAGTATCTCCAATTCTTCAGACCCCTCAGACAGCTTCCTTGCCGGTGCTGGCGACTCAACCTCTAACAAAATTACCGAAGTCGTCGTGGACCTCATTGAGAAGCTCGAAGAAGCCCTTCGCCAAGAGACACTAATTGCCACCGCCGTATTCGCAATCTGGGTCCTTATCGTCCTGATCGGCGTAATCCGTGCGATGTTCCTCTGGTGGGGTCACGACCGAAACCGCGGTGAAGGAGGCGGCCATGCCATGGACGCAGTCCCAAGCCACCCTGGCCCGATCTCTCCAGCCGACTCTCAAGGCTTTACAAGCGTCCCCCTTACCGCAATTCCGAGAACCGATAACTTTTCCGGTACATCCGAGCAGACAGCTGGCCTTCCGCGCTATGAGCGAACACAGTCTGAAGGTTTTCCGGAGAGTAGTCCGGTTTATGAGAGACATGAAAGGACGTTTCCTGGAGCTGCTGCTTCTGGTAGTAACAATCCGTTCATTGACTCCGAATATCCTAGTGATGAGAAGGTTGGGTTTGCCGGTCAGAGAACTGCTTTGCAGGTTGAGGCTTCGTCTGATACGCGCAAGAGTAACTATGTTGAGTATGGCGAGAAGCATTGATATCCGTAAGATCTTATTGCATCGCTTTGGCGTTCGACTTTTCCTTTCTTTCTATTCATCTCTATTATCGATGAGATTTAGCAGAGCATCTTTCAAACCCCTTTAACTGGAGCTATTGAGTATTTTATCAATCTCAATGCGCTAATCAATCATGTTCTAAGGTTCGCGTCTATATAGGCCAACTACGTAATGTAGTGGGGAGGCAGACAGGTGGCAGTCTGGCCTGACTAATCAGGATGTGTATATAACTAAGTGATATGTTTTAGAGATCAGACCATCAGACTTCTTCTCCTCTGAGCTTCTCCTAAGTCTCCTTCTTCGTCTCCCACTAGCCCTCCGATCCCTGCGCCCATCTGGGGAGTATCTGGTTTCGCAGACCAATGCAATACGGTGGCACCGTTCCCCATTTCAGTAAGTAAAATACGCTAGTAGACTCTGAAGGTCATGCCAGGTGCATTCCAACCTTGGAAGGTTGTCCGAAGGTTGTCCGAAGGTTATTTCTGATAAAATAGTTTGCAAGATGATACCGTAGTCATTGGTCATTCCTATCTACATGCTCGAGCTCGACAAATACAACCCCCTAAATTTCAACGAAGAAACTCTTCTCCCCCTTTTTAGGATGCACCCTCGCCCGCTCAACAATGGGATCAGCACAGCTAATCCTGATGCGCTCTGGGGTGGCAGGGCTAACCAGTCTCAAAACATCCTCAACACCCCACTGCTTCCGCGCAGCCTTCAACGCATCACGAATAGCAAAGAAGACGGCACTTCCCATGAAAAGCGGAGGTTCACCAACACCACGCGAGCGCTGGATGGTTCGCAGATTCTCCCATTCAACATCTTTGAGTAAACTCACGTTGAATATCTGGGGGATGTCACGAAAGCCCGGGATCTTGTAGTTTCCGGGCCCGCGCGTAAATATCTGGCCGGAGGCGCGGTGCCATAGGCTTTCTTCAGTGGTGAAGAGCCCTTGGCCTTGTACATAGGCACCCTCGATCTGACCGTAGTCAATGGATTGGTTGATGGTGCGGCCGACGTCCATCTTAATGTCGGCTCGTAGAGGAGTCCAGTCTCCGGTCAGTGTGTCGATCTGGACTTCGGCGGCTGTGACTCCCTGTGTGAAGTAGAAGAACATCTGTCCTGTGTTCTCGCCCCATACGTAGCCGATGTCTGGAGTACGATAGTATCCCTGTGCTGAAAGATTGACTCTTTCAAAGTAGGCTGCGTGTGCCAGTTCCTTCATTGTTGCTCCTGGCATCTTCTCGCGATACGGGCGGAGACGCTCGTTGAGTTGCTCGCAAGCGTTGAAGATGGCATAGCCATTTAGATCAGAGCTGGCGGAGGCAGCGGTTGAAGATGTGTTTGGAACGGTGTTGGTGGCTGTCTCGGAGATGAACACGCTATCTTGAGGTACTTGGAGGGCTTCGGCAGCAATCGCCGTCATCTTTGTGTGTAATCCTTGTCCCATTTCAACACCGCCATGAGCAACAAGAATACTACCATCGTGGTATATATGCACCAAGGCTCCTGCTTGGTTCAGAAAGAGGGCTGTAAATGAGATACCGAACTTGGTTGGCACAATTGCCAATCCCCGCTTGGACCACTTGTGTTTCGCGTTATATTCGTCCACTGCCTTCCGTCGCTCATTGTATGAACTCTCCTCCATCACTTGCTTGTACATCAAGGGCACATGCCAGTCCTTCAGAACTTGGTTGAAATGTGTCTTATCATCAGCCTGGTACATGTTGATTTCACGAACCTTCTCAGATGGTATTTTGAGATGGTCTGCAATCTCTTCAATGTATGACTCGGCAATGAAGAGCCCCTGGGGTCCACCAAAACCGCGGAAAGCAGTGTTGGAAACAGTATTTGTCTTGCAAATTGTACCACGAACGTGAACGTTAGGAATTTTGTAGACATTGTCGACATGCGACAAGCTTCGTTCCACAACGGCACCAGACAAGTCTTGAGTGTGGCCGCCATTAGCATAAATATCGGCATCAAGTGCTAACAGCTTTCCTTCCTTAGTGACTCCGACCTTCCATCGGCACATGAAAGGATGGCGCTGGCCTGAGGTAATGATATCTTCATCACGATTTAGCATGCAGCGGACCGGCCGCTTGAGCTTCGTAGCAGCAGTGGCGCAAATTGCGGCCAGCTGGACAGAACGTGTTTCCTTACCACCAAAGCCACCACCGAGTCGCTTGACACGAGAGACAATTTTGTTGGCGGCGACACCAGTGACTTGGGCTACGTAAGATTGACTAAAAATGCCGAGTTAGCTCAAATTCGAATTCGCAGCGGATAATCAAACTTACGTCTCTGTAGGATTTTGCGTGCCACTCCAAATTTCCATCTCGCCGTCTTCTGGCTTCCAAATAGCGAGGCAGGCATTTGTCTCTAGGTAGAAATGCTCCTGTCCACCAATTCGCGTTTCACCCTCAATGATGTGATCGGCCTGCTTAAAGCCTTCGTCGAGATCACCACATTTGATGAATCTTTTCTGTTCAAAGAATGATTCTGCCTCAATTGCTTCTTCCATAGTCAAAATGACCGGAAGCTCCTCATACTCAATCTTGACGGCCCGCATACCCTCCTCGGCTATCTTGGCATTGTTCGCAAGTATCGCACCGATTGGTTGTCCAGCGGTGTTGACCTCGTCAACAGCGAAGAATCGCTCATCGGCATTTGGTGCGCCCCAATAGTTGGCTTTGGGGTTGGGCAGATCTTTATGATCGACATAATCAACAACACCTGGAATATCTAGTGCCGCTGAGATATCGACACTGAGAATTTTGGCATGTGCTTTGGTAGACAAGACTAGACAGGCGAAAAGCTCATTTTGCTGCACTGGTATATCATCTGTATACTGAGCCTCGCCAGTTGCCTGCTTCAATGCTGAAACATGGGGACTGGGTTTACCAAGAATCTTTTGTTGATATGCAACGGACGCTTCCTTGTCCTGCTCTCCGGAGGAGATGGCTCTTTCGATTTCAGCAACCACATCTGGGTCCAGCTCTGAGGCATTGACCTCAAGTCCTGACAAGATATCATGGTAGAATCGATAGAAGAATCCCAGGGCAAGAGATTTCCGGTAAGTAGCCATGCCTCCGGGGACACCAAATGGAAGATCAAAATCCGTTTCCAGAGCACTCATGACACTTTCCAGCGTTGCGGGATTTGTGAATTTCTGACCAACTAAAGCTGCCTCGGCATTCTTTGCTGAGACAGTCATTGCTGCCATGCCGCCGAATACAAGATTGCAGCTGGTAACCTCATTCAAGTCCGACAGGGAGACGCGGAGTGCAGAGTTAACAATGGCAATATCGTCATCCTTTCGCTTGGACTGCTTATACGCCCGAATATACTCGCCTTTTTCCGCACCAACTGGGATGCGGAGACTAGCGATGATGGCATCTTGGGACAAGGCTGTTTTCCGGTAGCCTTGGAAAAATTCAGTCATTGGAATTTCTTTATCTCCTGCGAGGGACTTGGCAACTAGAACAGTATTTGTGGCGACGAGCACCGGATTCAGGTCTGATATTGGAGAAGCAGTAGCCAAGTTTCCAGCTGGAGATGCAACGTTACGAATTTGCCTTCCAGCAAAGTACATCAGTTGCTTCTTGATAGCCTTGAAGGGTTGCCCACGGGCAGGTCCATATCGCTGCACTGCTTGGTCACAAATGGACTCTAGGTCCGTCAATGAGATATTGGCACCAATTTCCAGATACCCATCATGAAAGGTGAACTGTCGCAGTTCGGGGATATCGCCTAGATACACAGAGGCAGTGTATCGTAAGGCTTTGAACTTGATCTCGATCTGTGTTTCTGTGCTTCCACCAATCAACTTTGCCTCTGGGTGGATACTCTTGATCTGCAGTAGTTGCTCAACTGTCACCGGTCGATACCACTTCTTCTTCTTGTTGCCGTAGGCGAGTGGCCGGAATGCATGTTTCCTCAAAGCAGCCGGGAAAATTAACTCCGTGTCTGGACTATACGCCTTAAAGTCGGGAGCTGGAAATTTTTGTTCGACAATTTCTTCCCCGCCTTTTCCTGTAGATCCCTTACAGCACCCTCCAGAACCAACCTTTTCCATGCAGCATCCAGAGCCACCTTCAGCAGTAGCATTCTTACAATTGTTCCGAGAGTTGAAGCTCTGAGCGGCATCAAGGATAGGTCTGTATCCAGTACAGCGGCACAAATTGCCATCGAAGGATTCTTCAATCACATGTTCAGAGGGATTTGGATCGTTTCGTAGCAGGGCATAAAGGCTCTTTAAGAAGTCATCAGGTATGCCTCCAATCTCAACAAGTCCATAGACGTACCATGACAATTCCAGGAGTACAGAAACCACATTGGCTACCATTACCCACTGCGATCCGCTGTTGGATCGCATGAGGATCTTTGACGTTTCCGATTCCCTCCACCGTGATGACATGTTTACCATCTATACTGACCAACGGAGCGATACAGGCATTGATCGAGGCATGGTAAATTTTGTTTGTGGTGGGATTAAAGTGCGAAACAACCTACATAGATTATGTTAGTCAAAAGCCAGC
Source organism: Penicillium taxi (assembly GCF_028828555.1). Classification (NCBI taxonomy): domain Eukaryota; kingdom Fungi; phylum Ascomycota; class Eurotiomycetes; order Eurotiales; family Aspergillaceae; genus Penicillium; species Penicillium taxi. Next base: position 2,658,677 of record NW_026643205.1, read on the forward strand.
TGTCGACCGGTCTTCACAACTACTTACCACTGTGCAAGCCCCACACCCACCCTCTGCGCATCCAAGCTTAGTTCCGGTCAGGCCAATGCCTCTCAGGTACTCTAAAAGGGTGACTTCAGGGTTGACGGCATCGACAGCCACTTTAGATCCATTGAGATAAAATCGGATAGTATCGTCCCAGTCCTCGGTGAGTTGAAGCAAGGATGTAGTCTTGGCCACCGGGGAATCGTCTATAATACCAGGCGTCATTGTGAAGCAGGAATGAAGTGGAAAATTACCAAAACTTTCTTTCACGAGCGCCTCAAGGGGACCATAACATTAAATAGTTGAGATCAAAGTTGAATATAAGTATTAGAAATCTCCAGTTTCTAAAAGGCCAGTGAGAGGAGAAAGCTATGCGGATGAGTTTATGTTATCTACGACTCCGCACTTGAGTGGAACCGGTTATCTTGCGGAGATCGCCACATCGCCACAGCCCGGTAGTCACGTGACAAATGGTTTCTGTCAAATGGCCAGTCCTATTTTAGTCTAGTGTTCTTTATTAGTCAGCTTCAGTACGCTCTTTACTGCAGTAAGATTTACTACTGCGAATACACACACATATTTGAGATTGTGAAGTCTTCTGATTGGTTCTTATAATCCCACTTCCTCGCCCAAGTTGACAGTTATGAGCCCGGTTCGCCGTTAATTTACCCTGAAAAACCCCCAAAAACGAAGAAGATTAGGGAGAGCCAAATGATTACCCCGCAAAGCCAGAACTACAACCCGCTGTAGATGATGAATCGCGAAAAATCAATGAGGCTCTCCGACGAGATTGGAGAGATGATGTGGAGGAATTCAAATACCTTAATGCTAAATGGACAGCGCGCCAGAAGGCAATTGGAGAAATAAACGAGTTTATTCTAAAGCATTTAGACACTGCTCTGGCTGAATTAGTCCTTGACTATGAGCAACCACATGAGCGTCTCCAATTCTTGAAGAATCGTTTTGGAAGCACATCAACATATAAAGCTGAGATTTTCAGCCAGTGGAGGATTGCGATGATCACCCAGCCAAAGAAGGGTGGTGAGATTGATGCTTGGTTAGAAGCATGGGAAAGCCTGCGTTTAAAGGCAGAAGCAGAGAAGATAGCTTCAGCTAAGAGCGAGGACGCAGTTTGGCTATTCCTGGAGTTGGTGCGAGAGATTCTACCAGCTTGGTGGCAGAATTGGCATGGTAGAATCGTCGTTGATGGTGAAGATATATCGATTAGGACCTTGATTGATAGCTTCAAAACGACGTATTATGTCCAGAATCTGGCCCAGAGTGCTGCGCAGAAGGGTGGAGTTAAGGGAGCATTTGCAACATTCCAAGGATTCCCTGAAGCTGGCGAAGGGAAGCAGAACCAGAATCAGAGCCAGAAACCATCGAAAAAGAAGGGATATCAGGCGAAGGGGTGCCCCTGTGGCTGCTCTTTCCCGCTACAGAAGTGCTGGAATCTCAACCCTGACCAGCGTCCAGAAGATGTCAAACCCAAACCACACTGGGAAGAGAAGGCACGAAAAGCCTTGGAGAAAGACCCTGGTTGGAAGAAGTGGTTAGAGCAGCAGCTAGAAGCAGCTAAGTCGACAAAACCTGCAGAATCGAAGGCAGAAGAGACTGAAAATAAGGCAAATTATACTGTTCGACCTGTTTTCTTTACAACACCTATTGTCCCACAGCCTGCTGGAGTGTCTAAATGCTTTAGAATAAACTCGTTTATTTCTCCAATTGCCTTCTGGCGCGCTGTCCATTTAGCATTAAGGTATTTGAATTCCTCCACATCATCTCTCCAATCTCGTCGGAGAGCCTCATTGATTTTTCGCGATTCATCATCTACAGCGGGTTGTAGTTCTGGCTTTGCGGGGTAATCATTTGGCTCTCCCTAATCTTCTTCGTTTTTGGGGGGTTTTCAGGGTAAATTAACGGCGAACCGGGCTCATAACTGTCAACTTGGGCGAGGAAGTGGGATTATAAGAACCAATCAGAAGACTTCACAATCTCAAATATGTGTGTGTATTCGCAGTAGTAAATCTTACTGCAGTAAAGAGCGTACTGAAGCTGACTAATAAAGAACACTAGACTAAAATAGGACTGGCCATTTGACAGTTTCTGTCAGACTAATTAGCAGTGCCAAGAGACGACCCACCAAATAAAATTGTCTTCATAGCAACTCTCTGTTTTCAAACACACACTATGCCCCCAATTCGCTCTGAAAAACGACAGAAATCACTGGAGCAGGAGGGACGTATCTTATTAGCCATTCAAGCTATTGAAGATGGTCTATATTCTTCTGTCGCAGCTGCTGCACGCTCATTTAGTGTACCAAGATCAACCCTATATGCTAGAATGAAGGGCACTCCAAATCTATGGGAAACGAGACCAACTGGCCATAAGTTTGATGAGGTTGATGAAGAATTGATGGAGAATTGGCTAGTCACTATGGATAAGAGAGGTGCAGTTCTTACCCCTGCTATGATTAGAGATATGGTCAATCTTTTACTCCCGTCGCATTTTTCAGCCACCTCCGACACCCCTTCTATTGGCAAAAACTGGGTAACAGGCTTTGTTAAGTGTCACGAAAACCTGTCTTCACGTCTCTCTCAGAAACATGATCATAGGAGAGCTGAAGCTCAAGACCCTAGAATCATTGTACCATGGTTTAAACTAGTCCAAGACACTATCCAAGAACATGGTATAGATTCGAACGACATCTTCAACTTTGACGAATCTGGCTTTGCGATAGGAGTAAATGCGACCCAAAAAATCATTATATCTTCTGAATATCATGGTCGGAGAGCTATTTTACAGCCTGGGAATCGCGAATGGGTCACTATTGTTACGGGATGAATGCAGGAATTTGTACGCTGTAAAGATCCGATTGGTAAACAAGAAGAATTAACTAAGGGAGGGAAAGGGGTCCTGGGGACCGGGTGTTCTTATAGCTCGTTCGGCTCCGCACAGATTCCAGGAGCGCAGTCTCTCCAGAGACTGAGCATTTCATCGGGTATCAACCCGTTACAACTATTATTGAAACTATAAGATCTTCTGGAGAAGCTCTTCCGCCCTATATCATCTTTAAAGGGAAAGCTTTTTTTTGAACGGTGGTTTCCTAAGCTCCCTAAAGAGGGTAATTGGCGAATCAATCTTAGCCCAGATGGATGGACTAGCGATGAGATTGGTGTCGATTGGCTAAAGAAACACTTTATTCCTAATATTAGGAATCGAAGAGGTAAATTTTACCTTTTGATATTAGATGGTCATGGTAGCCATCTTACCCCTGAATTCGATCAAATTTGCAAAGAAAACGATATTATCGCACTTTGTATGCTACCACATGCTTCACATCTTTTATAGCCTTTGGATGTAGGCTGTTTTTCGCCTTTGAAGAAGCTTTATGGTGCCGCAGTATCAGACTGGATGCGATTTGGTGTCAATTCGATCGATAAAGATGATTTCCTTGATATCTTTCCTGATGTGCGTCATGGAGCTTTTAAAACTGATACTATAATCAATAGCTTTAAAGCTACTGGTTTAGTCCCTTTAGACCCAAATCATGTATTAGATAAGTTGAATATTCGACTTGAATCTTCACCTTCACTTCCTTTGATATCAGGGAGCGATAGTGATCCTAGCTTTCCTTGGACACTCGAAAAACTGGCAAAATCGAAATCTCGTCTCGGTTTAGGTCCAGAACCGTCACTTGATTTGATTCCATCACTTAATAAAAGGCCGATCCAATCGCATTACGATCCCACGACCCGAACACTTCATCATATTTATTTACATGATTGTCGTGGCCATTTAGAAATGAATAAGAAACAGGTGAAAAAAGGGGGGAGCTAGTAAGAAGCAGGCTATTCATAAGGGTAGTTTAGGGGTTTTAGAAACAATTCAGAATAATATTGGTGGTGGGAATGGTGAAGTGACACATATATCTGATGGTGAAGCTGCTTACAATGTGTCTACTGGAACTGATTTGCCTATAATGCCTAAAACAAGGCGCCAGACAACCTGCTCTGGGTGTGGTAAGATAGGGCATAAGATCAAACAGTGTCAGAATCGTGTTATTTAGTCAAATTTATTATGTTTTGGTTCTCAAATCTGGGTTTAAAAATTTGCAATTTTATGAAATTTTGATGGGTGACAGACCGACCAGGAATCACATTATACATAGGAAGCGAATAACACTCGGGCGAGTGAAAAGGCTGAGGCTCCGAATAACTCTTCTTGTAATCTCGGACATGGATGCAGATTTGTATTGGTGGATGGAAGTGATATGGGCAAGCTGGAAAAGTTGAAGGTCTAGTAAAAGGGCGTTAGAAAGGCGGCTGTTGTTTCATCAAAAGCCGCCATTTTCGGCGCCAATTTCACAATCTCTATAGCTATTATTGCCGATGGAACAGTTGAAATTTTTGGCAGAAGTATAGGCAATTCAACAAATTACATCTCGGTCGATCTTTACATTTGTCATGAGCTTCACTTTTACGACTTGCTTTCTATGTAGTTGATGGTTGGATGCCTTGATGCCTTATATATATATAAGGATTCGAGATGCCAAATCCGGACGCCGTCAATGCTTGGAATGATTATCAATACATAATATATAGATCACTGATGCGAGGCACCAGCAAATTGCTTCTCTTCTTCTTCCCACTTCTTGCGCTCAATCACACTGCGAGCCCTAAATAAAAAAAAAAAAAGAAGAAATTAGAAAGGAATATGACAAGATGGATATTGAAGAAACTCACCTATACGCTTTCACAAAGCGCCAGACCTCAGCATCAGCAAGGTTCCAGGCTTCGGCGACGTTTGTTATACTGTCCCCCTCTGCCTGAAGGACTCGGGCTTTTTGGATGAGCTCATACTCTCGGCCAACTCCTTCTTGGCTGGGGTTCTTGTTCTGTACACTCTCCTTGTCTCCAGCCGTGTTTGGATCGATAGCACCTCCACGCGGGATAGTGAACCCAAATTCCCACTCAAACTCATCTAAGAGGTCGGCTGGGAGGCTTTGGCCAGCTTCCGCAGATAAAGACTCAACAGTCATCCAAAGTGAGTTGGCCCTGCCTTGGTCTCCGGCGACGACTTGTTTGAATGTCATTGCCCGGTAGGAACTGCCAACTGCTAACCCGGTGCCGCGATATTGAGTTTCGGGTCCAAGATCCTCTGCGGTAACATCAATTAACCATGGATCCCGTGCAGTCTCTCGACGAATTGACCGCGCGGTGATATTATCAGAGCTCTTCTGCAGACTAATAAGAGTGTAGGGGTGCGGGAGCGTGCCGATAGTGAATAGGAATGGGGTTGTCTTGTAGCTGGATGGCTGGCTTATCCGCATAGGTTGTTTTGCAGAACCACAGGGGCGGCACTCAGGGTGGTTAGGTGGGCAGGAATTGGGGACCGGAGACTCGGGGCATTCAATGAGCGACTTTGCTAGCCGCAGCGCGGGTTCGACCAGGGCAGTAGTGTGCTGAGGGAAAGGCTTCAGTACGGCCAGGCCGGCCGGGAAAGAGGTTTGAAAAGTATTATGAAGGTGGGAGTTAATCAACTGCACGAGAAGCAATCGACCACTGGGGCCGTTCAAAGGCTTTTTGCCGATCTTTTCCTGCAGAGTGGGATAGTGAGAACTGATTGCGGATGATCGATAGTAAGCCAGGGCATTCGGCTTCTCAATCCTGAAGATCTCGGCCGGCATAAGATCTACAAGTGACGCAGATTGATCGCTCAGCTTTTTGACCGATACATCAATCGCATCATCAATGCGATGCTTCTCTGCCGAGAAAAGACCTCCTTGGAAGTTTTCAAATCGGGTGATAAACTCCGGGTCGGTGCCTCTTCGAAGAGCTACCAAGAGAGCATCATCGTAGCGTGCCATAGGGAAACACTCAAAATCGGCGAGCAAGCCTGATCCCATGTGACCCCACGCCAGCCAACGAAATACCTCGTTTTCCATGTCTGGGTTGAGATTAAGTGTTTGCACCAATTGGTAGTGTGGATTTTTCATCGCATCACCGGGCGTCAAAACCACTGGTTTAAAGCCCTGCGCATACCAAGCTCGTCGCCAGGCCAAAAGGAGTTGGCCATCGGCGTTCTTCGCCTCCTTTAGCTCATTGCCGCCAAACTTCTTAGGGTTGTATTTCGGGTTGTAATATGTGTAGATGGGTCGACGATCGGGCAATGGAGGTAGAACAGATCTGTTTTCATCGAGAGTGATAGCGGACGAAAATGGGTTTCGCCATTCCCAATTGCTAAACCATTTTGACTCGCCACTAGTGCTATTTTTCTGCTCTGGAGGTGGTTCGTGTGAAGGAGGGCGTAAAGACGGAAGATGTATATCGCTGAGGTGAGGAAGCTTCGGTAGAGGCAATTTCGCTGGCGTTGGGGGGTTTTCCTCGCCTTCGATGGTTGGTTCAGGGATAGGTGAGGATGAGAAGATAAAGAGAAGAAGCGCAACAAAAACGATGATCGCCAAAAGACCCGTACTCCTATGGGGAATCATCTTTGGCGCATGCAAGCGAATATAAACTTTGATAAGGGTTTGTTAAATAATTAGAAGGAAGGGATGTGAAGTTGCGCGCCAGAAGCTATTTGGGGGCAGCGCCTCGAATACACCGGATTCGGCGACTCGATTGGGTATAGGCGGGCAACGGACTATATAGAATTACAAGGGTTTCCCATTGAAAGAGGCAATAGAAGGGATATTGCTGATATAAATTTTGTCCTCCAACGATCTTTGACTCCTGAGAGAAGTTGACCATCTACTGACTAACAAAGTACAGGGTAAACTTTATGGCCTGAGGTTTGAGATAAATGGCTGACTCATCCAATTACATCATCGGTATCACTAATTAACTATCCGTGAATATCAGATTGCCACTGGATTTTAGATGGTAGAATTAAGTCAAAGATCTTAGATTCCTTTGTTTTGCCTTCTATTAAGTATATAAAATAGAACAGTACTATATGACCATCTACATGAGACTAAAAGTGCACAATTCGAGATAATCAATGTGGGGGAGTTATGGCCAATCAGCGACTTTAATTCACGGCGAAGTCGGACTTTTTTTTGTGCCCCTCCCGTCAAGATGGGGTAATTTGACTCATCTCAACTTCCTTTAAAAAAATATCAAGCATTTGTACAGCTGCAACCATGGCTGTGGGAACTGCTTTGCAAGACCGCCTAGAAAGGTGGTCGCAACGTCTAAATAACCTCACTGTTTCGCCATTGACTCGTGACTATCCCGACACACAAAAGCCTGATAGCGATAGCAAGCGGGTCATTGAGGCATTTGAGTCTGTCAAACTACCTAAGGAAACCCAATTGGCTTTGAAGAAGCTGTCTGCGTCGTCATCTTCTGAATTCACTGTCTTTTTGACTGCCTTTGTCATTCTTGTGGCCCGTTTGACCGGCGATGAGGATATCGCAGTGGGAACCAGCGTGGGCGAAGATGGCCGTCCATTCGTTCTCCGAGTTCCCATCAACTCCTCTGAGACATTTACCCAGCTCTATGCTAAGGTCGACAAGGTACGTTAAATTCATTGTCATCGTCAATATCTATAAGACCTTGGCTAAGTGTGTAGGCGTTCAACGAAGGTGCTTCTGAGATCGTGCCTTTAGGCAGTCTTCGCTCCTACATTCAAGACAAATCCAAGTCCGAAAGAGCCCCCATCCTTTTCCGCTTTGCTGCTTACGATGCTCCGGCTGCCTCGCAAGAATATCCCGCCAACACATTTGACAGCACCGATTTGGTGGTCAACATCGCCCCGGGATCGGCATCACAGGTAGAATTGGGTGCCTATTATAATCAACGTCTCTTCTCGAGTGCGCGTATTGCCACAATTCTTAAACAGCTGGCTAAGATTGCTGAGAATGCTGCTGTAAACACTGAAGAGCCTGTAGGTCGAGTTGACATGATGACTCCGGATCAACTCGCCCTTCTGCCCGATCCTACAGCCGACCTCAACTGGTCTAAGTACCGCGGTGCTATTCATGAAATATTTGCCGCAAACGCCGAGAAGCACCCTGAAAAGCTGTGCGTTGTGGAAACTAAGTCGAGCAACTCTACGCACCGCGAGTTCACCTATAAACAGATTAGCGAGGCTTCAAACATCCTCGGACACCATCTAGTACAATCTGGTGTTCAGAGAGGGGATGTTGTCATGGTTTATGCCTACCGCGGCGTCGATCTGGTAGTTGCTGTGATGGGTATTTTGAAGGCCGGTGCTACCTTCTCCGTTATTGATCCTGCATACCCCCCTGAGCGCCAAAATATTTATCTTGATGTCGCTCGTCCTAGTGCCCTGGTAAATATTGCCAAGGCTACCCGTGATTCTGGTGAGCTGTCCGACATTGTTCGGACTTTCATTAATGAGAACTTGGATCTCCGCACCGAGGTTCCATCACTTGCTCTTCAAGATGATGGCACTCTTCTGGGTGGTTCGATCAATGGCCAGGATGTTTTTGCCAAGCAAGTTGAGTTGAAGTCAAAGCCCGTTGGCGTTGTTGTGGGCCCTGATTCCACCCCAACTCTGTCCTTCACCTCCGGCTCGGAGGGCCGCCCTAAGGGCGTTCGTGGTCGCCACTTCTCCCTTGCCTATTACTTCCCTTGGATGTCTGAGACATTCAAGCTTACTCCCAATGAGAAGTTCACGATGCTGAGCGGTATTGCCCACGATCCAATCCAGCGAGATATCTTCACCCCGCTATTCTTGGGTGCACAGCTGTTGGTTCCTGCCAGAGAGGACATCCAAAATGAGAAGCTCGCCGAGTGGATGAAGAATTATGGTGCCACTGTTACCCATCTTACTCCGGCTATGGGTCAGATTTTGGTTGGCGGTGCCTCTGCTCAGTTCCCGAACCTGCACCATGCATTCTTTGTCGGTGACATCTTGATCAAGCGTGACTGTCGCTCACTGCAAGGTTTGGCTCCGAATGTGAACATTGTCAACATGTACGGAACTACCGAGACCCAGCGTGCTGTCAGTTACTACGAAATCCCCAGCTACTCCAGTAAGGAGGGTTTCCTTGATACCATGAAGGATGTCATCCCGGCCGGTCGTGGAATGCTGGACGTGCAGATGCTCGTTGTCAACCGCTTTGACCCCACTCGGATATGTGCCATCGGTGAAGTGGGTGAGATCTACGTGCGTGCTGCCGGTCTCGCTGAAGGCTATTTGGGAACCCCAGATCTGAGCGCGAAGAAGTTCCTGACCAATTGGTTTGTCAAGCCCGAAGTCTGGGTCGAAAATGACCAGGGTGGGAACGAGCCATGGCGGGAGTTCTATGTTGGCCCTAGAGACCGACTTTACCGTAGTGGTGACCTGGGACGTTACACCCCATCTGGAGACGTTGAGTGCTCAGGCCGTGCCGATGACCAGGTTAAGATTCGTGGTTTCCGTATTGAATTGGGAGAGATTGACACTCACCTTTCCCGCCATCCCCTAGTCCGTGAAAATGTTACTCTGGTCCGTCGAGACAAGTTCGAGGAGCCGACCCTAGTCAGCTACTTCGTACCTGATATGAGCCAGTGGGCCAAATGGCTGGAGAGCAAGGGTCTTACGGATGATGACTCGGCTGAGGGTATGGTTGGTATGCTTCGTCGCTTCCGCCCTCTCCGCGATGATGCTCGTGATCACCTCCGCAGCAAGCTCCCTGCCTATGCTGTCCCTAGTGTGATCATTCCCCTCAAGCGTATGCCGCTGAACCCTAATGGCAAGATTGATAAGCCTGCCCTGCCTTTCCCTGATACCGAGGAACTTAGTGCGGCCGCCCCGCGTCGCCGTTCTTCCGTGATGCAGACACTATCCGAGACTGAGCAAGCTCTTTCTCAGATTTGGGCTAAGCTGATTCCCAACGTGACTGCTCGCATGATTGGTCCTGACGACTCGTTCTTCGACCTTGGTGGTCATAGTATTCTGGCCCAGCAAATGTTCTTCGACCTGCGCCGTAAGTGGCGCGGCATTGACATCAGCATGAATGCCATCTTCCGCAGCCCCACTCTCAAGGGTTTCGCCGGTGAGATTGATCGTCTGATTGACGCGGAAACATTTGAGATCAACGGCGACAAGGCTTCTTCTGCTGCTGCGCCCACTGCCAATGAGCCTAATGATGAATACTCGAAGGATGCCAAACAGTTGGTCAGCGAGTTGCCCCAATCCTTTCCTACTCGCGGTGATGATATTTTGTCCAGCGAGCCTACAGTATTCCTCACTGGTGCTACTGGTTTCCTTGGTGCTCATGTTCTACGTGATCTGGTCACCCGTAAAGCGCCCTCGACCAAGGTCGTCGTTCTGGTTCGTGCCAAGAGCGATGAACAGGCTCTTGAGCGTGTTCGATCTACTTGCAAGGCTTATGGTTTCTGGGAGGATGCCTGGACGAGCCAAATCGAAGCTGTCTGTGGTGACCTTGGCAAGCCCCAATTTGGTCTGTCGCAGTCCGTATGGGATGACCTTACCAACCGTGTTGATGCAGTGATTCACAACGGCGCGCTCGTCCATTGGGTCTACCCGTACTCAACTCTGAGAGCTCCCAATGTGATGGGTACTATCGATGCTCTGAAACTGTGCGCCACCGGTAAGGCCAAGCAGTTTGCTTTTGTCAGTTCCACTAGTGCCCTCGACAACGATCACTATGTACAAGAGTCTGAGCTTAGCATCGCGGCCGGTGGCACTGGTGTGAGCGAAGAAGACGATCTCGATGGCAGCAGAGTCGGACTTGGTACTGGCTACGGTCAGAGCAAATGGGCCAGTGAATACCTCGTTAAGGAGGCTGGTAACCGTGGACTGAGAGGCACCATTATTCGCTCTGGATACGTTCTGGGTGACTCTCACACTGGTACTACCAACACTGATGACTTCTTGATTCGCATGCTCAAGGGCTGCATTCAGTTGTCTTCTCGGCCAAACATCAACAACACAGTGAACATGGTTCCTGTTGATCATGTGGCTCGGATCGTTATCGCATGTACCTTCTTCCCGCCACGCACTCCCGTCGGCGTCGCCCACGTCACTGGACACCCACGTCTGCGGTTCAACCAGTTCCTCGGTGCGCTTCAGAGCTATGGTTACGATGTACCACAGGTTGATTACGTTCCATGGGCTCAGTCCCTTGAGCAATATGTCAATGACGGCCAGCACGATGACAAGGAGTCGCAACATGCACTGTGAGTGATAAACCCCTTCGTGAGATACATTATTAAATTTAACCCCTTTTTTTCAATAGGATGCCCCTGTACCACTTCGTCACTGCCGATCTTCCGTCCAACACCAAGGCCCCGGAGTTAGATGATACTAATGCGGCTGCAGCTCTAAAGGCTGACGCAGCCTGGTCTGGTGTCGATGCATCCGCCGGTGCCGGTGTTACCGAGGAGCTAGTTGGTTTGTATTCTTCTTATCTTGTACAAACCGGATTCCTCCCACCACCAACTGTGGCCGGAGCACGTCCTCTGCCCACAGCTCGTATTACCGATGAACAGAAGAAGACCTTGTTGAGTGTTGGAGGTCGTGGAGGTGCTGCATGAGCTATTATTATTTATATTACATTTTCTGTCATGGTGAAAAAAAGCATTGAATATATAAAGATGAAATGAAGGTTATTACTAGTACAATGGTTGTAGCCCATATATTAACCGACCCGCTAATCCGCGCCTTTCCTACTTCCACCCCTCGGTTCGACCGGCCTCTCACTCCATAGATTCGAATTGACGTTTACCCCTCGCTTGATCGTCAGATCCCTCGAAATCTTTATTTTAATCGTCTTAGTCCATACTTTCATCTTCTACAAATCTCCCCTTTACTTTTTTTCATATCTGATCATCATGTTTGAAGGTACGTGTGTTTCCCGGCTCGGTTCTTGCTCTTTCCATGGTTCCTTGGCACTTTCCCTTCTTTCCACTTTCTCTCCCCCTTCCCCAACATCTTTACCACATACTCTTGCGGAAGGAAATTCCCTTAGGGATTGTTACATAGACATTGCTGCGCCTTCTCCCATCACATTTCAATTCTACTCAGGGGTCACCTTTATTTCTATTATTGGCCGAGTCACTTCCCGTCCCCACCGTTCGTCATGAATGTTTCACGATTGGCCGTACGTCCTGGCGTGCTTGCACGTATCAAGGACCGCCAGCAATCCTTTTTGCCAATCCCCAATTACCCCTCCTTGCGAGTCTATGCGCTTCCTCCCGCAGCATTTTCCACCTCTAGCTCTTTCCTCTGCACCAATCACAAGAGTCCCAGCGAACACACAAGCGCAGAAACTAAAAAGACTCAAACAGACAAATTCTCCGCTGGCCTGCGCAAGAACAAGGAATGGGCCGCACAAACTGCTCGTGAGCACCCGGACCTCTTCCCGACCCTGGCGAACGGTCAAACTCCGCAGATCTTGTGGTTGGGATGCTCCGACTCGCGCTGTCCCGAGACTAGCATGCTCGGCCTGCAACCTGGTGATGTCTTCGTGCACCGCAACATCGCCAACATTATCCACCCAGGCGATCTCAGCTCTAGCGCCGTTATCGAGTACGCCGTCGTGCACCTGCGTGTTAGTCACATCGTCGTCTGCGGCCACACTTCCTGTGGTGGAGTTGCCGCCGCCATGGGAAACAAGCAGCTTGGAATCTTGGACCCGTGGCTCATGCCTCTGCGCCAGGTTCGCGAGCGCAACTTGGCTATTTTGCAGTCTTTACCTACTGATGAGGCTGCGTTAAAGCTGGTCGAGTTGAACGTCCGTGAGGGTCTCAACATTGTTAAGCAGAAGGGCGCTGTACTCAGCGCTATCCAAGAGCGTGGACTGCAGGTTCACGGTCTTATTTATGACGTCGCTTCTGGTGTTCTAAGTCAGCTTGATACTGAGGATTCGGAGGAGGCTATTAAGGCTCGTCTGACGGCTTTCAACATTGAGCCTTGAGCGTGGAAATTCGTCGACTTTTTCGGAAAATTAAGGAGTGATCTGGGGTGGATTTTGGAGCGTCGCATCTGGTTGGTGTAATTAAGCAATACAAACATAGAACCTTTCTGTATGTTTTCACTACGTTATTTATGGACAGGTAATTATCTCAGAAAGCATTAAGTCCTATATTAACGTAGTTTAAAAGGCGGTGGGAAGCGTGCCTTAAGTACGGACCTAGCGGGATCCCCGCTCAAGTCAAATTCAGCCGCAGGGTTTACGCTTATTTAACTAAAATACCTAAAATCCAAGTTTCAGCCTAGATATTTATATGTGGGGCGGGGAAGATGCCATATTCAGTCTCCGATAACTTAATTAGGTTTAGATCCAGGTTGAAGCTGAAGGAGTAGGCATCAAGATTAAGCGAGTGACTCAATAGCCTTGACAAGTGGGGGGCCATGGCATGATAGCATGATGGAATCTAGGCTCTACCCCCAAATGATCCCCCGCCTTAATTATTTTGTCCAGGCTTGTCCGGTGTTGACTAAGTTACCTAGATTTAGCCGCAGGCTCCATCAACGTTTGTGGGTTTCAGCCTTTCGTCGCTGCGACGCATAACAAATCATCATGGATTTCCAACTCCACACTAATCAACTACACAGTTATGCGGCTATTCTTGGTGCTGATTGGAGCCACTTGTCAGAGTCATAAGTGACTCAGGAATAGGCTCAGAATGACCCACTCAATCTGTACAATCAATCTGGTTCAGGTAGAAATTCAGCCGCTGCTGGCTTCTGCCTTCTCTACCTGCCAGCTTAAAGAGCCACTCCCCTCTCTTTCTACCTTGCTTCTCAACAACTCCCTTTCATTTCAAATATTTTCTTCCATTGCAGCTATATATCTTTAAACATGTCGGAAATTAATGTCAAGGAAAAGATCGAAACTCCTCCAGTGGATGGAGAGGTTACCTCTGAAGAGACGACATCTGGACAAGCCACACCTGGTAAGTATAAAGTCATCAGAAAGCGAATCTCAGTTTCTAACTTTCAAATGGCACAGATACCACAACTGAAGAAGAGAGCGATACCAAAACTGACAAGGACGATAAAGTCAAATATGAACCTCAAGGCTCAATTTGCAAAGTTCACAATGTTTATCAAACCATGCCCGACGATGCCGGGCAGACATCCTGGACCAAAGATCTACCCGAAAGCCTCATCGCTCCAGCCGAAGACGCAGACTCCGCCCAGTACGCATTGATCATCAGAAACGCAAAATGCTACGATGGTCGCAAAAGCCTCAAGATTCACTCTGTTGTTGTTCAAAGTGAACCTCTAAAGAAATTCTTAGGCAAAGCACTGGAGGGGTACCCCGGTGTCACAACCACATTGCAACGTCTTGATTTCACCGCGCCATTCAAACCGCTAGTCCACCGGTGGGACGAGCTAATCAAGGCCCGAGATGAGGAAGAGGATGCGACCACTAAGGAGCATGTGGATCTGTTCTACAATATCTTCGAGGAGGAGCTCCGGGATGTCCTTGCCAGCAAAAAAGACATGACTTCCAACGGTGTGATTACCCATGAACTGTTGTGGACTATTCTTGAGCCTGACGGTTTAATTATCAACACATCTTATGGCCGTACTCGTGCTTTTCTCTTCGACGATGCCAGCATTGATTGTCGAACGAAGTCTTGGATCATCAGTGCCAATTACATTGAGTACGACGGCGTATCATTCGGATTTGACGATGAGACCTTCAAGGTACCTTACTTCATTGGAACCAAGCCGATCACATCACTGCCTATCTCTCCATTGAAATATCACGCCAACAAGGACACTATCCGGAACACTCTGCTTGCCCAGGGCAAGGCCTGGGAAGAGCACAAGGGTTTCCACTATAAGCAATACGAAGGCCTTGCCTTTGGATTTTTCTACCGCGATGGCTGCGAAGATGTTGTCAGATATCAAGTCAAAAGCCGGATCATCATTGACGCAGAGGCTTTCGGTATCTTCCATACCGAAAAGTCGATATATGTTAATAATGAGAATGTCGATGATGTACTGACCGATGAGCAACGAATCGTTGCGTCCGGAATGGTTTATGGTTATTCTCTTAAAGATAAGGAATGGTTGAAGTTCTACCTCGACTCCACATCGGATATCGAGTGGAATACTCGCGCCTTTGATTCTCTGGTTCTGCCAAAGGGTCAAGAGAATCTGAAGGAGCTTATTCTGGCCTTTGCCCAGGCACAGTCTAAGCAAGTGGATGACTTTGACGATGTGGTCCAAGGCAAGGGTCGTGGAATTATCATGCAGTTGAGTGGTCCTCCTGGTGTGGGAAAGACTCTTACTGCAGAGAGTGTCGCTGAAGTGATGAAGGTGCCTCTTTACTCTATCAGCGCCGGTGATTTGGGCACCGCAAACTACGAAGTGGAGAAGAAGCTCAAGGATATCTTACGCATGACTCCTCGTTGGGGTGCTGTCCTACTTATTGATGAGGCAGATGTGTTTATGGAGGCCAGATCTCCAGATGATCTTGTGAGAAATGAGCTTGTCTCAATTTTCCTACGATTGCTCGAGTACTACGAGGTAAGCTTGTGATCTTTGACCTTGAAACAACAGCAGTGACTAATTCTTTCTATAGGGAATTCTATTCCTGACTACCAACAGATCTGAGCACATTGATCCTGCATTTGAATCTCGTATCCACGTTTCAATCGCATATAGCGATCTTGATGTAAAATCAAGACGCCACGTCTGGTCTCAATTCTTGAATGGATCCACCAAGGCTGATGTTGTTTCTGAGGAGGAGCTGGACAACTTATCAGCAGTGGAGTTGAACGGTCGTCAGATCAAGAATGTGATCAAGACAGCCAGTCTGCTGGCGTGGTCAAAGAATACATACCTCCAATATGAGCACATCCAAAAGGTACTGAGTCTTCGAGAACTCAAATAAAGGAGGAAAATAAAATTTGCTGGGCCTTTCGGATACATCATATAACTATATAGCTAGATACTTTTGAACACAACTTATATTATCAATCTCCAGGATTTTGCCTAACCTGTAGCTTTGATGGCATCAAATGGCAGCGTAGAGTGCGGTCTGCATAGACAATCCTATACTTCACACTTCACATACAGCATCGTTCTTGGCATCAGCCTGTAGGGTTCTTTCATTTCTCCCTTCCCCAATCCCCCATTCGGCAAAGGAGAGTCACAGGGATATTCAAAGGTTCTATGCGAACTAGACGAATAGTACACACAAGGTAAGGCCAGATTATCCAAGTATGTGTTGTCCAAACCCGTGCGGGGTAATACATAGGACTTGTGCTGTTTTAAATACCTTGAGGGACTCGATCCAAATCTCATTCACCTTGGCTATCACAATATCACCAACCAAGCAAAGCGACAATGGGTTCTATTTGGATCGCAGACATACCTCGCCCGGAGTTGACAGATGAGAAGATCGGGCCATCTATCACGAATGTGGAGCATTTGTCTTCTTATAATTGGATTGAATCTTCCAGCCCCACTATTGCTGTCCCCGGCTGCCCGCCTCTTTGGTCTCCACCCCAAACCCCCAGAAGAGTGGCCAAAGACTCTGGGCTCATTTATATTGCTCAAAATGCGTTTCGCCATCCTGAAAGTCCGCTCGAACCACTTTTTCGCTCGCTGTATACTGAAAACCCTTCATATAACATACACCAAGTTGACTTGGTAACTGATCGAAACAACATCCGCAAACTTCTGTCGTTCGTGAATCCAAACGTCTCTAGAAATGGACTGGAGCCTTTCACCATTGAAATTGAGGCCACAAGCAATACAGTAATTTTTTGTCGGGCAGAAACCGAAACACATACATTTATCGGGCGACACGACTTCAGAGGCTACGGTCACGAGTTTGAGAAAGCTTTCACAACAAACCAAGTATCTGGCAGTACTGGACATCATCGGATTATCTCCTATAACTTGGGGGATTTGAAATTCATAGTCCGCTACCAGACTGACGCTTACTTTGAAAATGCTTCAAAACCTCAACCTCAAAGTGTGGGTTCGGAAAATGACAATTTTCTGAACATGATGGAAAATCTGTCTCTTTCGCGACCCGAAACTAACTCTCATCTTGCCACAGAGTCCAAATTAGTGGTTGAGAAAAAAGGAAAACAGGTCCCAATTAATTCAACTCTTGAGATCAAAACACGCGTGTCCCACAATCCTCTCAACATCCAAGACGTTCTTCCACAGCTATGGGTATCGCAAACACCTAATCTTGTCCGTGCCTACCATAATGGTGGCACATTTGGACTGCCGGAAGTTAAGGACGTCACTCGTGAGATTGCTGAATGGGAACGAAATCATGCTAATGACCTTTGGAGATTGGTTATATTGGTTAAGGAAATCATGAGAGTGGTGAGAGAGAATGGTGGGAATACTGTCGTAAAATATGACGGTCGAAGTAACAGCCTTGCGGTTTTCAAGAAAGAAGGGAGCAGGATGTTACCCGATGATCTTTATTTGAAACTCGGCGACGAAACGCGATCGACTGAAGCGGTTGAATCAAAATCTCGCAAAACAACAATCAAAATTGGGGATACTTTCCACAATGTTGACATCTCGACGATACCATATTTATCAGCCTTTGTCAGATTTCAACATCTTTCCCAGCCGCAAAAAACTGATTTCATTCACGGCGATATTGCCTTGTTTGACGTTGCTCTCAAGGGCTTGGAATCAGGCTATCGGCAATGTTTCCGCTCTTTGCGAAGTGATATCCCTCAGTATCACACTCTTTGTGACACATATGATTTCCTCGGGGTTGACGTACTTGCCGGACAGTCAATTGATAATATCTTTGTAGATTTGAGGGCCTGCAAAACCGATTATGAACTCGACTATAAGCGTTATCGAGCTATAAAGGGCGATAAATCTCGAGCACGGGACGCGGCATTCCGACTTCTATTTCTGATAGTATATGGTGAATTCAGCGATGAAAAAAAGATCCTGCCAAGGTTTACAACGCCGTGCTATTCGTTGTCTCGCATCCAGGCACCTTCAAACAGGGCACTAGAGTTGCAGTGCGGTCGGTCTTTGAGGAGCGTTTTGTCGTGTCCAAGAAGCAACGAAGCCAATTGGATCGTTGGAAAAAGGGGAATACTACCTACTCGTCAGACGACGAGAACACAACTGAGTCTGAATTTGATGAGCCATATCTTTCTGACGATTCTTAGGCCAACAAAATCCGTGAGAATGGTTTCTTTGGCTAGGTTGCTAGATATCTTTGGAAGCCGTAGTAGCGTATCTAGGATTTATTTTCCATGTCTTAAGTATGAATAGCGGGAGGTCAAACGTACCTTCAAGTATGGATTCTTCTGCAGAGTTCTCTTCTTTTTGTACTGACTTTAGTAGTTTTCGAATTCAGCTATACCTTCACACTCTCGCACGTATGTCAGACCGCTTTCTAGACTGGTAGTTTTGTTATAAAATACAGTAAGTAAACACCACAGGGTGCATTTTGCCCGCAAGTGCTACCTGGTGTGCCTCTCCATCCATAGGAGGAGGCAGGCTGCCTCTACAATTACCCACCTGTCTAGGAGATGTCAGTATTTAAGCACAGGCGAAACAACTTGGTTACTGGACTTCCTACTTCGAAGTTGTATCTGATCCGTGATATGATTATAAGTCGGTTCTTTGCTACGTCAGAGATGGCCGAAGATGAAAACAAAAACGGGGGAGTAACTATTATTATAACAATGGATCAGAGAAGCCAATGTGTGATTGCTTCCCGACTACCCCTTGCTCCACCTTGGAGAAGCTCTAGACTGCCCAGTCTCCCAGGAACGTGAGTGTCTCAGTAGATCCCCACGATATACATCATCTCCCGAACTCCTACTTCCTAAGATGTGCCACGGTTCTCATATCAGCTATCAGCGACGATCCCTACGATGTAGACCGTCGCCTGTATACCTTCTTTCTCAGTGAGGAAGACGGCCTTACTTAGCCAGATCCGTCTAGCCATCACCATCCGTCAACCACTGCCCATCCGGACTCATCCGGGCTGGCTGGTCTGTCCTGACTTGCTGGGGAGACCATGCTACTCCAAAGTGGAGAAAGGAGTAATATCAAACCAATCATATAAGAGGGTATTCATGATCGTTCTAAACCAGAGAACGAAAACCCCCGATTTGCTCCGGGCCCAAGGATTACATCAATACCTGTAGATCAACATATCTATTTTTGGCCCTTTACCAATATATAAACAGGAAGTGAATGCTTTGATTGCCCGGCCGAATTTGCTTCAAATCACTCTCAATTTGCAACTATTAAAACGAAACCAGTCTCGCTTGGAACAGGAAGTCCTCTAGACCTAAGCTTGCTCGCCCTTTTAGTTCTTCTCTTTGAAGATAGAATTTCCCAATTTTCGTACAGAGTTAAGTCCTCGCTTGAAATCCTCGCTATATGGCCCTGATCAGAAGCCTCTTGTAGTATTTCGGCATTAGGCGTATCTCCGGGCAACAAAGAAGCGCGCAGCCAGCTGTCAGCATCAGCAGGCACTCGGGAAATGGTCCAAAGTTCGCTATCCCGTTCAGCAGGTCGCTCTTTCAGAACTGGCTCAGGCTCTTCGAGGACAGGCTCAGGCTCTTCAGGCAAACACTCAGTCTCTTCAGGCAAACACTCAGTCTCTTCAGGCAAACACCCAGTCTCTTCAGGCAAATACTCAGGCTCTTCAGGCAAACACTCAGTCTCTTCAGGCAAATACTCAGTCTCTTCAGGCAAATAATCAGGCTCTTCAGGCAAATACTCAGTCTCTTCAGGCAAATAATCAGGCTCTTCAGGCAAACACTCAGTCTGTTCAGGCAAATACTCAGTCTCTTCTAGGGAAGGCTCAGGCTCTTTGGAGATAGGCCCTTGAAGAGGAGATTCATTTGAGATGATGGAGTTCGGTGTTTTAACTAACGATGCAGCAAAAAGTTGGTTCAGCCTGATTACCGTATCGTTGATGTGTTGGAGGGGACTTACCGTGCTGATCTTTCATAGAAACCAAGCGAATAGATAGTATCTCGATAATCATTTTCATCACCGCATTATCAAACTGATGGTTTTGGCCGATAATATCGTAAAATTCGCATAAATCAAGCCATGGATCATCGGACGTTAGTAATCGCTGCAGGTTTCCTTGAATGTACCCTGGAAGCCAGGTTTCGCCTGCGGGGAGGCTTGAAAACACGTCCCTCATGACCCGCAGTATTTCAAGAACAGGAAGCTCCTCATCTAATTGCTGCATCTTTTGCTGAGCAAGTATTTCAAGATCAGTAAGGCCCCAAGTCCTTGACGCATGGTAGACTAAAACGCTCCTCTTGTATTCTCTGGCGAGATCTGACGTGCCTTCCTCAAGGGGCGAGTTGACTGTCTCGTAGCCGCCTGTGTATAAGAAGTGGATCACTGTGTGCCCAACGTCTTCGTCAATATTAGACATGATGATAGTTGGTGATCCAAGAGATGAAAAGGGAAATTTTTGGTAATCCCGAAGGAAATGAGCGGGGATGCTATATTGCTTGCTCCCTATAATGAGGGTCGCAAGAGGGAATTCGTAGGGCCAGTGAATAGGTCAGAAAATGCCGATTGTAACTCATTCAAAGAACTCACGATGACAAAGGTCGATGATAGTCAATCTTAGGAGAGATCTCTGGGGTGATGGGTCGCCTGGGCACCTCATTGGACTTGCGCTGCTGCGTTTTCTTTTTTGCCATGTTTTAGTCTCTCACTTTGCCGGCTATCAAGTAACTCCCAGCAGATCTTCCAAGGAATATATGAAAGATCAAGGTGAGAAAAAGCCTAACTACATCTATTGTAAGTGGGGTATGGGGGAGAAGCAGGGTAATGCGTTGTCCTGCAAAGTGGCCGGAACACGTCATTTGTGCAGTGCATGGCAATTTAGTGTCAATGATTGAAATTCAGACGAATCGCTGCTTCTCTCCAATTCTTGATGTCCGTAGATCAAGAAAACCGCCTAACTATCATTAAAGCGGCGTAAATAAGCAAAATCACTAACGTGATATTAACCCATAACTTTCCACCTCACTTCAAGTGAATATACCCCGTGAATGAAATGAAGGATATCAACCACTAAATAGGTCGAACTTTCGTTCTTAGGAACAAACGGTCAATGAGCAAACTGAAGAGAAGATTAGCATGGCCCCTGCACTAAGGATGACATGCTCAATCAAAGAGAAACCACAATTTTCTTTTTAATAAACAGATTCGATTAGGGTATTATAGCACTATTTCCGTTTTCATAAAAACCTTGGAAGTCAAGGACACGTGATCGAGTCATAGCCCTGGAGTGCGTGGATATATATATTTTTTCGTCTGGGAATATTACAATAGGTTATAACTTGTGAGAAGCTATCTATGATTTTACAGTTCATTCCGTGGGACGCTGGAAAGTTGGACGTTTTATTCAATTGAAGTTGCGGGAAGCGGAACCAGGTGGCAGAATGCTGTAGGCGGCAACATGAAAAGGGTATATAATTCATAAATTTGAGTCAATTTATGTCCCTTCTGGGAAAAAGTCAGATGAATAAATACAGAGAAGATTAGCATGGCCCCTGCACTAAGGATGACACGCTCAATCAAAGAGAAGCTGCCATTTTTTTTTTACTAAACGGCCTTAATTAGGGTGTTACGAGGTTATTTCTGCTATGATGAAAAGTGGAGGTTAGGCGTTCGAAACCGAGTATACGCTTCTTTTTTTATTTTATCATCTATGCGGCGGTATCATAAGATAGAATGTTAAGAGGCATACTCTCATGGCGCTTCAAAGATGTATCCACGATGGGAAATTAGGCTGATCTGTAGATGTGGGCTGCCCATGAAACAACTCATTGAAGAGCTTGAAGTGATGCATTGACTATTTGCATACTGACTGGTCAAGTTGAATATTCAAGGTGCAGTCCTCAACATGAGGCCTTACAGATTTCTTCATTTCTCTTTCAACGTGTTAGATAAACCTCTTTAGCTATAAAATAATAAAATAAGCATTATATCCCCGGTCTTGGCACTGAAGGATTACAGTCATCATCAGACCCTTAAATGGCGCAATTGCACATTTGCGGAGTACTACATCTATCAATTCCAGCCGATCAATATTTAAGATATTTAGTCCCTAGATGTCAAATTTATCTGGATTCACTTCATTTTTTTCTTTTTGTTTTAAAAAATGAAAATGCTGGCATGGACCCACGTTACCCCTTCCCAATCCCGCTTCATCTGGCTCCACTGCAGACGCGGCGATTAATCGCCAGGGATTTTGCCAATCCATTGTACGTATGCCTAGGATCCGCGCTTTCCCCTAGCCTGATTCTTCTTCTCTCATGGCTATCCCGGAGTTCTTCCTTGGCTCTGTCGTTTGTTGCACACTATGATCTGGTCCACCCGCTTGCTGCTCTTGGCGCATTATGTCGCTGCGCAAGATGACCTGATGTCCTTTGTTACAGTAAGTGGCGAGAAATGGAGACATTGGAAAGCCCAGCTGATTAACATCTTTCTAGCTTCCGGAAATCAGAGCCCTCAAACTTGATATTAATTACGAGCACCGCGATCGCGTCGCACCGGGATATTGGTTTGTCTCACCATACCTCCATATCGAGCCTGATGCGCCCACGAGTATCTACGAGCCATATCAGACTGGCCCCCATATATATGATCAAGATGGAGTATGTCAAAATGTCAAATCCACATTTAGGGCTCAGGGAAAAAAAAACCTTAGACGGCTGACCGGTTATTGAACAGCACCTCGTCTGGACGGGATCGCCCATGTTTAACAACCGCAACGTCTTCGATTTCAAAGTCACCAACAGTATTGGGCCAATGCCTCATATTTCTTTGATTTTAGAGTATAGTGATAACGAGCGTGGATTTGGATATATCTTGAAACCCGATTACGAAACCCTTTACAAAGTTCCTCTCCGGGACGACTTGGGAAATTTCGACATTCATGAGTTTAACGTCCTGGATAACGGCAAGACGGCCCTAGTTACGAATTATCTTTCTCAGGAGATCACTTTGGAGGCATATGGACGTCCCGGGGAAAAAACATGGCTTGAATACGGTGGATTCTCCGAAATCAATCTTCACAACGCAGAGGTTCTCTACCATTGGAACTCCTTTGAGCCGATCCCGCTCCTGGAGAGTGTACACTACAACCAAGGATCACCTACCGAGGGGATTCCAGGCTGGGACTACGTTCATATCAACTCAGTCGACAAGAACTCCAATGGTGATTACCTGATTTCCATGCGATTCACAAACACCATATATCTTATCTCTGGCATTGATGGGGCTATAATGTGGCGTCTCGGTGGAAGTGGTATAAGTGACTTTTTCCAAGACTTTGGATTCTCCAAGCAACACGCTGCCAAATTCCTAGAGTCTTCAGGAACGCATCACATCATCACATTCTTGAATAATGCGTCTGACGAAGAATTCAACTCGGAGGATTTTTCATCTGCCTTGATCGTAGATATCCAGGCTGGTCCAGAGGGTCCGAAGACTGCTCAGGTTCTCCGACGCTACGACCGTCCCGACCATGGTCTTACACGGCTGCGTGGAAACTCGCAGGTGCTACCAAATGCAAACATGTTTGTCTGCTGGAGTCAGGGTGGTTATATCTCCGAGTTCTCCCCAGAGGGAGAAGTGCTTATGACTGCCAATTTCCAATCTCCGCGCTTCTCGACCTACCGAGCTTACAAAGCCGAGTTCACCGGTCGCCCTAATACGCCACCTGATCTCGTTTCGTCCGTATCTGGTACCGATGAAACCAACCTAGTGACCACCTTGCATGTCAGTTGGAATGGTGCCACCGATGTAGCGTCATGGAAATTCTATGCCCAGGCTTCCGAGTTCGACAGGCCTGTTTTCATAAGCAAGGTCGCCAAGGTTGGCTTCGAAACTATGCTCATGGTCCCTGGCTATATGGATTGGGTATCTGTCGAGGCTGTGACCAAGGACAATCACGTCTTGGGTACTTCCATGGTGCACCGTACTAAGTTCCCCAACTGGAAGGCTGTTGGTTACTCAGGTTATATAGAGTCTCCAAAGCCGCAGGACCCAGTAAAAGTCGTCAAGGCTGCAGGAGGCGGTTCAATAGATAAGCTCACTGATCTTAGCTCCGCATCAGACGATGATGCGGCAACTGCTGAGGTCCGGAAAGCAACTAAGATGATTCATAACTCTTATGAGGCCATCCGCACCATCGGTGGTTTCTTCACGGTCATTTTACTCTTGCTTGTCATGTTTGGCATAATGGCTCTTTATATGTTGATTCGAGGCTGGCGGGTCCGGCTCTATCACCGTATTCCTACGGACCCTAAAGAAGAGGAATGGTTTTCTGAAGAGTACGACCATCTCCAGGCTGAGGTGGCTGAATAATCATCACTTTTCTAGGGCCATGACTCTGCATTAGCTTGCATGGCCTTGGCCCACTGGGGTTGACCTTTTGGGTGTAAATAGCGGAATTTTCTTTGTTTTTTTCATCCTTTGTTCTTGATACACATTATATCTGGAATGTACATTGAATCTCTGACTGACATTCTTGAGTTGGTAATTGATAGCGACTTTCCAACCCCTGTAAGATGTAAGACGTAACACCCACCTCATATTTCTACATCGAGGTCTCATGACTTCGATATAGTTACACCTGTCAAATCCATATCGTCCGTTCCAGTAATTCCGCACAACCAATGAATACAAATAGAATGAAAGCAGGGTTTCACCGCTTATCCTAGCAAATCCCGTAAATATTGCGACATATCGGGAAGATAAGAAGGTGAGTGAATAGACCCACATAGTTCAAGTAATTACATGATAACAACGTAACAGAATATCCCGAATGCCGACTCGGAAATAAATCCACAATACATTCCCGATTTATTTCCGATACTTCTTCTTTTCTTTCCCGAACATTCTATTTAGTTTCTCTGACTCAAGTTTTGCCTCTCTTTTCCCCCTTAGTTTTTGGAGTGGCAAGTCTATACGAATTATTTGTGCTGTTTCTGCCTCTAGAAGCATTGATTATATTTATTTTCTTACAAGTGGCAAGTTTCCAGCCCAATTCCTTCTATACATCGGAAAAGAAGAATGCCGTCATCAAGCCTTTGCCAAGAGGCACCAAGCCCTCCATATCGATTCATGGACGATTATAGCGAAGGAGCACACCCTCAAATTCTGGAAGCTCTCCTACGGACAAATTTAATTCAACAAGTCGGTTACGGAGAAGATGAATATTCCAATACAGCCCGCCAATTAATCCGCGAGAAGATTGGATGCACGGAAGCCGAAGCAGATATCTTCTTCGCGCCGAGTGGAACATCCGCAAATCTCATCTCAATTGCCAGTTGTCTGCGCCCTTACGAGGCTGTCATCACATGTGACACTGGCCATATCGCCTGCAAAGAGGCAGGAGCAATTGAGGCGACCGGACATAAGTTGATTCTTGTTTCGCCGGTCGATGGCAAGATGACCACGGCGAATCTGCGAAAAGCATTTCAGAAAAATACATTTGGTCCGCATATGGCTAAGCCACGACTTGTTTATATCTCTCAAGCAACTGAGATCGGAACAATATATTCTAAGCGTGAATTGACTAATCTGTCGCTTCTGTGCAAGGAATTAAATCTGCTACTCATGATTGATGGCGCAAGATTGGGAATGGCACTGAGCTCGAAGAAAAGTGATATGACGCTGAAGGATATTCATGAACTCACTGATATCTTCTGGATCGGCGGAACTAAAGCCGGTGCGTTGCTTGGTGAGGCGATTGTGGTCAAGAAGGCTATCTCTGAAGGATTCGTCTTCTACCTCAAGCAGCATGGAGCTTTGTTGGCCAAGGGCCGCATTATCGGTGTGCAGTTCATGGAGTTGTTCCGTGATGAACTTTTCTTTACTTTGGCAAGGCATGCCAATGATATGGCTGAGAAGATCTCAGCTAATTTCATTGAGATGGGGTATGAAATGGGGGCGGAGACGGTGACGAATCAGGTGTTTCCGATCCTTCCTCAATGGCTCATTAAGAGGTTGCAGGATAGGTTCAACTTCTATATTTGGGAGGAATTGGATGATGGACTTGCTTCTATACGGCTTGTTACATCGTGGGCTACGGATGAGTTCCAGGTTGATAAGTTCAATGTCTGGGTGCGGCAGCTGACGAAAGAATCGGTCAATAATTAGAATGGTATGCCCATGAAACATTATATTAATATAATACAAGAAATTCAAGAATCAGATCACTGTCAAAGTACACACACAGTAAACCTCTGGATTTAGTTTTCTATTGCCGATGTCAATGTTCTCCCAGCATTTGGTTTCTCAAACTTATTTGATATTTCAAGCTCCCAATCTCCATACATCCCCCACGGTGCCGTGGTCTAGTGGTATGACGAGTCGTTGTGGTTACTTGCGAAAGCATCCTCAATGTACCGACTTAGCCCCGGTTCGATTCCGGGCGGCGCCAGTTTTTTTTTTTTTGGATAACCTACTACTACAAGTACTAGTAGGAACACTCGATTTCCTTCTAGAGAGGTGTCTTATTGTTTTCTAGAAACGAGACCATTTAAATAATTTCTTTTCGTAATAACTACTATAGTAGGTATCAGATGTGGAAATTGATAATAGTACACGTGACCTTATCATAACTGACTGACGCAAAATCTTTGCCCGAAATTATTATTACTATTACTGCCTGTTTTCCGCGGGAAAGTATGAGTGCCATTAAGTCAACAAATCTTAATCCTTTTCAAACATGACATCTCCCTACACAGTAATTCTA